>NC_090923.1:875211229-875836229 GCF_040938575.1 Ambystoma mexicanum | reverse complement strand
CCCGGGACCTGTGAGGCTCTGAGGTACACCAGGCAGCCAGTCAGCAAGCTGTAAGGAAACGAAGGAGAGCGGGTAAGAGCAGAGAGCTAGGGTAGAGGGGAAGAGGAAGGTCTTGAGGAGTTTCCGGAACTTAAGAGGATCAGGCTCAAGATGGAGGGCGCCAGAGAGGCTATTACAGAGGGTGACACCTGCTGAGGATATCCCTACAAATCTCTGCTTGGAGAACCAGCTCACTCGCAGAAGGTTGGAGGTAGATGAGCGGAAGGCTTGGGAGGGATAGTTTTTCCGTAGGCAACGTTGCAAATAAATAGGTCCCAGGCCCCAGAAAGCCTTGCGGACGATGCAGAGGGTCTTGAACTTGATCCTTGCAGCCATGGTGAGCCAGTGAAGGGATTTCAGCGCTAGAGAGATGCAGTCCCTGGGCTTGAGGCATAGGATCAGGGAGGTTGAGGAAGAGGCGGCTGCAGTAGTCAAGCCTAGATGGAACCAGGGCTCTGGAGACAGTGAGCCTTTGAGGGGGTGAGGGGGGAGTGAGAAAAGGTAGAGTACCTCTGAGGAGGTGTAGTTGATAGACTTTTTTGAGATGTCCGAAATGTGAGTTGAGAAGGAGAGAGTGGAGTCGAAGATGACCCCAAGGTTTTTAGCCTCGCAGGTGGGTGCGGGTGCAGGGCCAAGGGAGGCCGGCCAGAGTGAAAGTGGGAAGGCGGAAGCAGGTGTCCCAATGCGAACGATCAGTCTTACTGGCGCTGAGGCAAAGATCATTTGCAGCACACCATGACTGACTAGTGGACAGACAATCCGATATGAGCGAGGAGGAGGCGGCTGAGGGTAGCCTGAATGATAGTTGTGTCATCCGCATAGAGGTGAAAGTATTATTATTACTGTGTTTTCCATTATTCACTTCTGTTTGTTCTGGGCCTGATAAATTGTGTATACTCCTACATCCAAGCATCCAAAATAAAATGTTTGTCCTTTTATTTTTACGTGGGACTACCACATGTGACCGTAGCCTCACCTCACCCTTCAGTCCTTTTTCCACACGGTCGGGTTCGGATGCACTTGCATCACAGGGAATATTTTTATTTCGAGGGGATTGGGTCCTCCGACGTATTCCATATCTATGACGGTAATCGCCACAGCTGTGCTGCTTCGGAAAATCTTTCTGCGTCCTGCGTTGATGACGTTGACACGCTGTCCTCGAGGGCCTCCGTCGAGCCGACATCAACGGATGTTATAAGTTGGACGCACGACGCCTGTAGCCTCAGTTCCATTTTTTCCACGAACGTGTTTGCTTCGATGATCTCGGCGCGCCTTGGTTCTACTGAATCCTGTTCTTTCGGTTCTTCGAACCTGTTCGTTTGTGTATTGAAATGATGTATTTGGCTTCTTCCACCCTGCGGTCGGGTTTTAAGAAGTGTCGGGTGTTCGGGTCCAAGATGTTGTTGACTGACACGCACGACGCTTGCCTCTGGTGCCTCGGGGAGGACCACAATACGGATGACTGTGTCGACTGCCAGTCACTTACATCGAAGGCCTTGTGGGAACGTAAGAAGAAGCGGTCGGTGGGTAAGGTGGCCAAGCTCCGGAAGTCGCGATCCACTGTACCTTCGACGGACGATTCAAGGTGTGACTCTCCGCATCGTCATGAGTCCGGGGGGGGGGTCTCAGTCCAGGAGTCGGTCTCGCCATTCCTCTGCCTCTTCGAGGCACTCACAGAAGCGCCGTCACAGGTCGCCTTCCCCGTCCTCATTCGTCTCATTGTCCCAACAAGCATTCCACTCCGGAGGAATGGGATTCCTTCCGAAAGGAGATGATGGCGATTTTTCAATCGCAGGGCTCCGGTCCGTCCGCGCCGTCTAAGGATGCCGGCCGTGACCGTACTAGAGACACCTCTCGTACGCCTTCGGGTCGTCGCGACCACCGGGCGCCTTCGAGGTCCTGGTCGGAAAAGGATGGTCGCTCTAGACATGCCCGTTCCAGGTCCCACTCCTCGATGCCCTCGAGACCGCGTGAGCCTGTGAAGTCTTCGAGGAAGACATCGGCGCCAAGGTCGTCGAGGAACTCTTTCGAGGCTCTGCCTGTCATGATGCCTACCCCCGGGCATCCGGATCGAGTCCATCAGCCCCGGGAGCAGGCATTCAGATACTCATTAAAACCCCAACAGCCCCGGCTGGGGGCTGTTTGGATTCACCAGGCTCATCACAGAAATCAGTCCTGGCGCCTTAGGCGCCAGGCTCATAGACTTTACTTACCTTATGCAGACCATGCTGCAAATGAGTCCAAGCCAACGTGAGGCCTGGATGGGACTATTTTATTACAGGGACTATTTTTCACTCGGGTGTGCTTCTGAGGAACTTCTTACCTGGGACTACTTTGCAGGCTATTTAAACCACGCCCGAACAGCAGCCCATGCTTTGCGTTATTCTGCATCCAGCAGCGTGACGCTAACCGTGTCTGCAAGTCAGCATCCAGTCTTCCGCCACGCCCGCCTCAAATCCAGAGCTCCTAGACAAAAGGCAAAGAAAGGAGAAGAGGTTAGATCAGACATTATTTGATTCCTTACCTGATTCCGGACCCAGCACATCTCCGAGCCTGGAAAGGACATTATTTCAGCATGCGTGGCTTCGCCAGCAGCAGCGCCGCGTTATTCTCACCAGTCCACCGCATCTTTCGACTTGGCGCTGCCTCCATCATTTTCTTCGTCGAAACCCAGCACCTGGGGGGAAAACAAAAGGAATAACAAGGTGAGCCGAGAAAACCAACAAGGACAATCTCTTTGCCACCATAGGCTTACCTGCTTTACCACCAGAGGTATTATTCTTTAATTCGCTGCATCTTCCTATGCCGCACCTATAAAGGGAGAGAAAACAGCAAGTTAAACTCATGCAACTTTTACCGGACAGTGTTTGGTAATACAGACTCTTACCTGAACACCATCCCCTTCCTCCAGGCAATATTCTTTTGGACCCTGCTGCAACCTAACGAGGGACTGGAGCAAGAGTGAACATCGGACATATTGAACTCTTTGAACTTTATAGACACTAGAGTCAATATTCCTCCGGAACTCCTCCAGTACCTTCAACCCAGTGAAGTAACTGGTATCTACGCGCCCCTGCATGCCATGCAGGATGGAGAGCTCATCATTTAAAAACATAAGGTGAGGTTACCAAAAGGGAATATCGGAGGTGATTAGTGGGGAGAACAAGAACTGTTGGGGGGGGGTAGAGGGGAGTGGGGGCCATCACTAAAGTCCAGGGGTGGCTAAATCCCTTTTTTCACTTGCAGGAGAATACTTCTACGAGTCCAGCAGACAAGATTAGGCGGGCCAGTCCAGACTGTCATCTCTTCACTACGCATCATGTTGGTGGAGACCGCAGCTGTCCGGGTCTGATCGACGCCCCTGTGGGAACCAGGCGAGTGTAACACCGCCTCCGAGGAAGTCGTCGGCGCCCAGGCTGTCGAAGGACACGCTCAGGGCTCCGCCCTCGAGGCGTGTGTCGATGCCGTCGAAGTTGTCGGCACCTCGCTCGACGCCGATTCCGTTGACGCCCTCGACGCCTTTCAGGGCTGCTTTTTCAGAAGAACCCCCCCCGAAAGGCTCTGGCCAAGGCTAAAAATGTCTTTGTCCCTTTTCCTGTGCCCCCTTTCCAACCTCTGGATTATATTTTTGAGGGGGATGAGGGATCTGAGGAAGGTTTGGTGTCTGACGAGATTTTGTCAGCCAGATTGAAGACCTGCGTCAGTCACTGCACGACGCCAGTGGTCTGGACACCTCTCCGGAGGTGGAGTTCTGTCGGCCTGAGCCTGGCACCCATGCCGAGTCCTCGTACCGGCGCCTTATGTCGAGGGTCACAGAATACTTGGGTGGTCTGCGCCACCTGTGGATTTTCTGCAGGATGACCTGACAGACATCCTCGACCAAGGTCTTCCAACTGACCCGGTACTGCCATTCCATATGGCTTTGCAAAGAAGGGTGGCTGCAGCTTGGACTGCTCCGGAGAGTCTGCCGGCAGTGAGCAAGTCTTTGCCGCGAAAATACCGCCCAGGCAATAGTGACCCCTGCTACTTGACCACGCACCCCACTCCGGAGAGTTTGGTGGTGCAGGCGGCCCCAGCAAAGCAGGCGTCGTACCCTACCATCCCTCCTGATGGGGACGACAAGCGTTTTGATGGCTGGGTGACGAAAGTGTTTTCTTCAGGGGGTATGGCTTTACAGGCAGTTAACTCCGTGTGTGCCTTGTCACGTTTCACGCACACGCTATGGAACTGTATTTCCTTGGCGGTTAAACATATTCCCGAAGAGGAGGAACGGGATGGTTTTCTTGCTGTTGTACAGGATGGCAAGGATGCCATGTGTGAGGCCGTTCAGTAGGGTTTGGACAGGGCAAATTGTGTCAGCCGGTCCATGGCGGCAAGCACCGTAATACGCAGGGTTGCGGAAGTTGGGGTTTGCGCCTGATGTGCAGGCCCGGCTCCTCAACATGCCCTTTGATGGTGAACATCTTTTTGGCAGCAAGGCTGACGAGAGCCTTGAGAGGTTGCAGACCTCCAAAGCTGCAGCAAAGTCGTTGAGCGCTGCAGTTCGCCAACCTCCACCTTTTCGTCCTAGGGGACAGCAATGAAGGGGAGCTTCCTTTCGAGATTACTCATCCTTTACTAAATCGGGAGGAGCTGCAAGTCAAAGGGGCCACCATAGGAGTGCCAGAGGTGGAAAACAGGGTACTCGAGGTGCCAAGGCCGCTCGGGCAGTTGCCTCTTTGCCCTCAGGCACTGCTGCAGCCGCTTCAGCTCAGTCATGAGGCCATGTTCCATGGTTCGCCGGTTGGGGGAAGGCTGGCACAGCATCTTGTAGAGTGGCGTGCCATTACTTCAGATGTGTGGGTTCTGGAGATCATAGCCCACGGATACTGTCTTCCTTTCCGGCAGAGGCCTCATGACAATCCACCAGGGAACCTCTCTTTGAAGAGTCCCGATCCGCTCCTTGCGCAGGAAATTCAATCCCTGCTGGAGAAAGGCGCCATAGAACTGGATGGTATTCCCCTTATTTTTTGATTTCGAAGAAAGATGGGGGATTGAGACCCATCATGGACTTGCACGGGTTGAACAAGCTCCTCAGGAAGGGCAAGTTCAAGATGGTTACTCTTTCTCAAGTCCTCCAGGCCCTTCAACTTCAGGACTGGTTGGTGTCCCTCGACCTCAAGGACGCTTATTTTCATGTGCTGATCCAACCAAAGCACAAGAAGTACCTGAGGTTCGCGGTTGGCGACTCGCACTTTCCGTTTCGGGTCCTGCCATTCGGATTGACCTCCGCCCCAAGGGTATTCACCAAGCTCATGGTGGTGGTGGCAGCGTATCTTGGGAAAGGGGGGGATTCACGTCTACCCCTACCTGGACTATTGGTTGATCAGGGCGCACTCTCCCGAACAAGGCCTGGATCATCTGTCCGTCACCTGCCAGTCCCTTCACAGGCTGGGCTTCTCTCTCAACTTGAAGTCCCATTTGACGCCAACCCAGCGGCTCCAGTACATCGGAGCAGTGCTCGACACTTCCCTGGGGCAGTGTTTTCCTCCCCAGGTGAGGGCTCATCACATTCAGCAGATGGTGCACAAGTTCCAACACGCCCAGAGACTCCCGGCGTTCGAGTTCTTGAGGTTGCTCGGCCTCATGGTAACCTGCATACTTCTAGTGCCGGAGGCCAGGTTGTGGATGAGATCTCTGCAGTGGGCCCTCAAGATGCAGTGGTCGCAGTCCTCCGGCAGGATGTCGGACCCTGTTCGGGTGCCGCCCTCGGTCGCCCAGGACCTTCTGTGGTGGGCATTTGACGGCAATCTGATGAAGGGGGCTCCGTTTTGGCTACCCTGACCGGAGGTGACGATCGTGACGGACACATCCCTCACAGGATGGGGAGCTCAAGCCAACGAGTTGACAGTCAGCGGTCGTTGGTCTCCGTCGGTCCGTCGTCGGTCTCCGTTGGTCAACAGATTGATATGGAGTCAGGACTCCATATCAATCTGTTGGAGCTGCGGGCCGTCAGGCTTGCCCTGAAGGCTTTTCTGCCGACTGTGCGAGGAAGGAATGTCCCGATTCTGACAGACAATACAGTGGCCATGCAATACCTCAACAAAAAGGGGGGGGGGAGCAGGGTCACTTCCTCTGTGCAGGGTGGCGATGCAGCTCTGGTTCTGGGCCATCCAGCAGGAAGTTTCGATCTCGGCAGTTCATCTGGCCGGAGACGAAAACGAGACGGCGGATGCTCTGAGCAGGCAGAGCGTGATCTCTCACGAGTGGGTGCTGGCTCAGGAGATTCTCCTGGAGATCTTTGCCCTTTGGGGGACGCCTCAGGTGGATCTCTTCACCTCCAGTGTCAACCGGAAGTACAAAAGGTTCTGCTTGCGGGAATTTCCTCCAAAAGGAGCCTTAGGACACGCGTTCGTGGTGGAGTGGTCCTGCCACTGCTGTACATGTTTCCTCCAGTCCCAGTCATCTCGCAAGTGCTGCAGAGGTTAGAGGTTCAGTTCCTGGATGATCCTCATTGCTCTGGCTTGGGCTCGGAGGACATGGTACTCAGACCTTCCCGACTTGTCCATCTGCCCTCCACGTCGTCTTCCCTACCGAGACGGAGGGGGGGGGGTCAGGTTCTCCATCCAGAGGTCAGATCCCTCAACCTTCATGCTTGGCTTCTGAAAGGTTGATGTATAAGGATTGCAACCTCCCTGAAGACGTGATGGAGGTGTTGCTTTCGGCCGGCAACAAAGTCCCTGTACCGTTGCCTTTGGAGAAAGTTCTGCGACTGGTGCAGGGTTAAGAATGTGGATCCTTTTTCATATGACATTCCTGTAGTTCTGTCTTTTTTTGCTTTCGTTGGCCCACAGGGGTCTGCAAGTGGGTACTGTTAAAGGTTACCTGGCGGCGTTGTCTATATTTAAGCGCTCGTCTGAGGAGTGTTCTCATTTTAAAATTCCTTTAATTTCTCAGTTTCACAAAGGACTCACTAATGTTTTTCCGCCAGCACCTTTCCAGGTGCCTGGTTGGGATTTGAATCTTGTTCTGAAATTCCTTATGGGTGCTCCGTGTGAGCCTTTACATTCTTGTCCTTTGAGACAGTTAACTCTTAAAACTATTTTTAGTTGCGGTCACTTCCGCTCGCAGAGTGAGTGAGTTGCAGGCACTTTCAGTTAAGCCACCCTTCACTGTGTTTCATAAGGACAGGGTTGTCCTTCGAGTTTGTCCTTCCTTTCTTCCGAAGGTGGTGTTGGAATTTCATTTGAGACAGAAGGTTATTCTTCCGGCATTTTATCCTCCTCCACATCCTGGTAAGAAAGAGGAGAGGCTCCATAGGTTGGATCCTAGGAGAGCTTTAAGTTTCTCGCATGTCCCGGGTCAGAGTGGACGATCAGCTCTTTATTGGTTACACTGGAAGGCGTTTGGGACAAGCTGTGACTAAGCAGACTGTCTAGATGGATTATCTTGGCAATTTCTAAATGTTACCGCTTGGCGGGTAAGGACCCTCCGGTAGGCTTACGGGCCCATTCTACTAGGGGTTTATGGCTGCCTCTGCTGCCCTGCAGAGGTGTGTTCCTATTCGTAACATCTGTGATGCAGCCACTTGGGCTTCAGTCCATACTTTTGTATGTCACTACTCCATCGATTCTATCCATGGGCTGGATCTGGCCTTTTTTTATTCTGCAATTTGATTTAGCATTCCAAATTTCTGTATTCTAAATTCTTTTCCCTCCTCCATACATTGGTACTGCTTTGGGAGTCTGTCATAGATATGGAATACCTCGGAGGACCCAATCCCCTTGATGAACAAGTTACTCTCTTACCTGTTAACGTTCTTTCGATGGGATGGTCCGACGACGTATTCCATATCGCTCCATCCCTACCTGCCCCGCTACAGAATTTCTTATGCGATTGCAGCTTACGTTTCCGCAAGGCTTTCTGTGGTAATACTGGCAGTGGTTTGGTGCCACCTGTTCTGGGGAAAAAACTACAACTGAGGCTACGGGCGTCGTGTGTCCTACTTAAAACATCCGGTGACGTCGGCTCGACGGAGGCCCTTGCAGACAGCGTATCAACGTCATTGACGCAGGACGCAGACGCCGAAAGATTTTCCGAAGCCGCACAGTTGTGGTGATTACTGTCATAGATATGGAATACGTTGTCGGACCATCCCATCGAAAGAACGTTACCAGGTAAGAGAGTAACTTGTTCTTTTGTTCCCTTGTCCTTCATTCTTGCTCTGGTTCCACGGTCCTCTTCTTCCGTCTATGCCAGAGCGTCTTGGATTCGTGTCCTGTTCATCCTGCGAACGTTGCTTGCGAGGGCGGATCCCTACTCTTTGCCTGGAGTGCCTAGGCCTGGAACACCTTTGGGACATGTGCTTCTGCTGAGACACCCTCTCCGTCCAGGCACTCTATCGGCTTGTCAGGTGGGAGGAAGTGTTTCAATGTGTTCCTCCGCCACATTTATAACAGTTAATTGAAGAAAAAGACGACCGGTAAGTTAGTTCCTTTTCAGGGCACCCCAGCCGGGGGTCTCTTTCCTGGGGTCTTCCTGGTCCGGGAGGGGCTCAAGTGGCTCTATTACCAGGGATCTCCCTGAGGTGTCCAGAAAGTGATCTAACGGGCACACCAGAGTTTCCTCCGAGGACCCCTGTAAAGGGGCTGCCAAGACCGGATCTTCATCCGAGGTTCCCCTTTTTGGGGCTAAAGTTGGGCCCAGATCTTCTGCTGCCTTTTTCACATCTGGAACTAAGTGTACCGATTCTCTGCTCGAGGTCCCTAACCTACCAGGGTTACTCCTGAGGTTCCCCTTCTTGGGGCTATATCTAAGACCAGCAACATTGAGTGGCCCCCCTTTGAGGGTCCTCGCTCAGTGGGTGACTCTAAGCCTTCCCACACTCAGATCTGTGGTGGAACCCAATCCTGCTGAGGGGGGCACAGAAGCCGGTCACGCACCATAAGTCTTCTAGTACTGGCTCTGCCGAGGATCCCCAATTTGGGCTAATTCATCAGCAGTCCCTAATGTGTCCCGGAAACACTTATCTGCAAGCACCAGCTCTGCCGAGGTTTCTTGTCACAATGCTAAGATGGCACAGAAGACCCCTGACTCCCCTCTGGTGACCACCGTCTTACAGCTGTGACGCAGTTACCCTCAGGCGTTGAAGAAATGGTGGTCCAACCTGCCATTTTGACTACCTCTTTTACACCAACGTTCACCAGGGCTGGTGCTGAGGGGCCTGCTTTTGGGGCAGAGCAGCCTTTTCCACGTTTTGTGGACAATAAAAACCTGCTTGGACTTCGCTGCCGCATACACTCACTCCCTCCTGCATCCGCGCATTTGATCTACATGGATCCAGTTGGTGGAGGGCCATCCTGGCAACCATCCTCTTTGCGATCCTGGGGGTATACCCCTTCCAAGCAGCCTCTGCCTACTCCAGTGCCTAGAACCTCATCTGCGGGTGCGTTGTTTCGCAAGTTTCAGACGTTTATGCATTCTGATCCCATGAAGGTGTACTTTAAGGATTTGTTTAAGGACATTTATCCTAAGCCGCCTGAACCGGCCCCTGCTCCGGCAGTCCCTATACAGGTTACGGTAGTGCCACCTCCTCCACCTCTCCCTGTGGGGCATCCTCTGCCTCCACTTTGCCATGTTGAAAATACTCTGGTTGCTCTGCCAACCACGCCTTCACAGCCTGAGGCGCCACGTGCGGCGGACCAGTCTTCTGCTCCCGCCTCACTTAATGAGGACCAGGCGGACCAGGACGGCGATGACCCGTCCCGCTGTATTAGAGCCTTTCACGACCGATGCTGGATATGACGTCCTGGCCGAGGCCCGTAAGGTATGGGAAAAACCTTGTACCGGGCAGCACTTAAACAGGAAAATAGACACTCACTACAAGCTTCACGCGTTTGAGGACATATCCTTGTCTGCATGCCCGCTCCCCTTGTCGATGGTGGTGGCAGCAGCTACGCTCCAGTCAAAGCCGGCCTCTACATCCTCTACTGCAGCGTCTCGGATCCTTTCCAATGAGGACAAACTTCTTGACGCCATTGGGGAAAAGGGTTTTTTCCAATTCGGCTCTTCAACTGCGTCAGCTTTATACTGAGCTTATCCTGGCCGCTGCCATGTCAAACTGTGGAAGGAACTAGCGGAGTTCCAGGAATATATTCCTCCTGATAGACTCAAAGACTTCAAGAGCGGCTTATCTGACGCCAGGGTTCTGGCACAGGATCTACTTGATGCTGCGGCCCATCGCGTAGACACTTCCGCTCAAGGCCTTATGGTCTGGGTAAACATCTCCTGCCAAGCGTGGCTGCATGGTACTAAGTTTTCGAAGAAAGTTCAGGACAAGGTGCTTGATCTCCCATTCGCGGGTCAAGAACTGTTGCACTCCTCCTCGTATGAGTAACTTGCGAAGACCAAGACGAGTAATCAAACTGCCAAGTCATTGTCCGTCCTAGCAAGACACCAGCAAAACCACCTTACACTAGAGGTCGGGGTCTCAAACAAGGTTCTTCTCTGGTTTCAGAGGGATTTAGGACCACCACACTGATGCTCCAACTGGCGGCCCCTGCCGTAAACAACAATGGCAGGATGGGCGGTTTTCCTCTCAGCCAACAGCCTCCTCTTCAGCAACGGATGGTCTGTCTGCCGATAAAACATCTAAATGATATTTTCAATCAGTCGAACAAGACTCCAGTGGGAGGACGAATTTCGTCTCATCTGGAGGCATGGCAGACCATCGCCGAAGACCGATGGGTTTTGTCAGTTGCTCGGACGGGCTTCTGCTTGCCACTTCCCCCTACCCCACCGTCCTCCACCCTCCTCTCCAGCAGACTGGGTCACCCTCCCTCAGAGCCGAGGTACAGAAACTTCTAGACCTCAGAGCAGTGGAACCTGTTCCCTTCTGGGAGCCAGGTGAGGGCTATTACTCCCGTCTATTGGCAGTGCCCAAACCCAACCAGGCCGGCCTGCGCACTATCCTCAACCTCTCCAAGTTCAATTACTTCCTACCCCAAAAGAAATTTAATATGATTATGCCCTGCCAGATAAAGTGCTCTCTCCGGAAGGGCGATTGGCTCAGCGTGGTAAACCTTCAGGATGCATACATGCATATTCTGATCTAGAGTCTGCATCGAAAGTATCTGCAGTTCTCCGTGGGAACGGACCACTTCAGTATCGTGTGCTTCCATTTGGTCTCAGCTCAGCACCATGTGTCTTTACGAGGAGGATGTCTGTCATTGCAGCGTTCCTCAGAATACAGGGGATTCATGTATATCCATACTTTGACGATTGGCTTCTGCGCAGTCCTTGCCCACAAGCCGCTTCGGTCAATCTTCAGTCACTCCTTCAGCTCTTGTTCCATCTTGGGCCGTCTATGAACTTGCGGAAAACGTCGATGACGTCTCTCAAGACTGACCTTTCTGGGTTTGTTGGGATACTGTCAGTACCAGAGTTTTTCAGAGAGAGGACAGGATTGCGTAACTTTCGACCATGTGCCAACTCTTCCTGCAGTCCTCCCATATGTTGGCCTGGTGGTTCCAGAGACTCCTGGGCCTCATGCCCTATTGCACGTTAGCTCTACCTCTTGCATTCCTGAAAATGAGACACTCTGCTTGCTATTTGGAGCTGCTGGCCCCAAGCTAAGGACCCAGATTCCTAGATGGTTCCAGTCCCGTCCTGCATGACAGTGGATCTTTCCGCCAGCAACCTCTGAGTGGGGACCTCCTTCCAGGAGCCCTGCCCACATGTAACGGTTACTGCAGACTCCTCCCTCCTGGGGTGGGGTGCGACACTAGTCACCTCGAGGTGTATGATTTGTGGGCACCCCAAGACAGACGCTTCCATATCAATTACCTGGAGCTCCTGGCAGTTTTTCTGGCGCTCGAGGCCTTCAACCCTCAATCACCAACAGTGTGGTACGAATTTCCACTGACAATGCTGTGGCAGTGTTTTACATCAGCAAATGGGGGGGGGGACGCAACAAGTGTCCCCTCCTGCTGGCCCTGGCTATCCAAATTTGGAATTGGGCCATCCAGCACAATGTCTGGCTCCAATCTTTGCACATTCCGGACCACATCAATGTGACTGCAGACTCCCTCAGTTGCCAATCTACTGTGAGTTACGAATGGGAGATGAACACTGATTTTCTCATCGAGATCTTTCAGCAATGGGGCACTCCAGAGGTGGACCTCTTTGCAACATCAGGAAACCTCCTCTTTATGCTTCCAGGTACGGTCTTGGAGTGTCTTCCTTGGGGGACACCATCGAGATCCCGTGGGACATGAGCTTACACTTTCCCTCCTTTGCCACTGATTGATTTTTTTAATTAAAGTTTTTAATTTGCATTTTTAAAGCGCTCACACAGCCCGGGGGCATAGAGGCGCTGTTACAGGAATGTCTCTTATTTGCGTATTTATAACGCGCTTAATACCCAGATTTTTTAAGCGCGGACCCGGGGATCGAATCTGTTACTTTGTGTCGTATTGTTTCCAAGGCTAGCATGTTGCCGCTGAGCTATCCTTCCGGGACGATACATCGGTCACTTTGGAAACTCAGTAGTGCATCCAACTGCACTCTCCTCTTCATAGCTTGTCTTTTGTATCGGACCTTAAAGCCTCTGGCATACATGTCTTATGTTGCAGGACTTATTTGTCCTCCAGTGCGGCATACCTGTCTACAGACAGCTGCTCTTTTTCACTGGCTAACCCGGTCATCAAGAGACACTTTGCAGGTCGTTTTCATCTTTTTCCGTTGGTTCGGGCCCATCATCCCAAATTGGATCTGAATGTGGTCCTCCCCGCTTTATGCCTTAATCCTTTTTAAACCCATGGCCACTAACTAACTAAAATGCCTTTCTTGGAAGGTGGCTTTTCTGATTGCAGTAACATCGGCAAGGCGAATAAGTGAGCTGCAGGCTCTTTCTGTGGAACATCCGTTCCTAACTTTCCACAAGGATAAGGTTGTGCTTCGCACTCATCCTTCCTAAAATGGTTTCTGAATTCCATTTGAACCAGTCCATATCTTTACCAGTCTTTTTCCCGAACCTGTACTCTGAGGCCGAGAAGATTCTGCACAACCTAGACATCAGACGAGCTCTCAAGTTATACCTCGATAGAACAAGTGATCTCAGAAGCTCTGCACAACTTTGTTTGCGTTCAGTGACTCTAAGGGGAAACCAGCCTCAAAAGCATCCATCTCCCGTTGGATAGCCTTGTGTATTTCTAAGGCCTACAAGGTTCAAGGCCTTCAACCACCAAAGAGCATACATGCACATCTGGTCTGTGGCAAAGCGGCTGCTGTTACCTTCCAAAAGCACGTTCCCTTGGGAGTCCATTGCCAAGGCGGCTACGTGGGCCTCTCCATCAGCTTTTTCAAGACATTACTGTCTTGACCTGAGCTCCCGAGCGGATGCCCAGTTTGGCTAGGCAGTTCTTAAAAATGAATTCCAATAAGGGACATTTCCATCCACCCGTAATACCTATGGTCAGTGCTTGGGAATCTCCCACAAGTATGGAGGAAAGGGGACGGGACATAGGAGTATGACAGTTATTCACTGTAGTGACTACCTTACTCCTAGTCCATAGTCCCCTTTCCTCCATAGGCACCCTCGCCGTCCCCTCTAAGTATCCTCTATTATTGCTAAATGGTCCCTGGACCTGGCGATAGAAAAGGCCTGAGGGGCAATCCGCGTGGCAGAGCTCAGTAGGATGGGGCTACGGTTATGTGCGGGAGCCCTGTGTAAAAATAAAAGGAGGTGGTGTGTCATGCAATTGATGAGTGGCTTAAGAAGCCTGAGAATGAGCTAATCCTGGTGGTGGGTGATTTGAATGCAGTGCGATTTCGAAAATCCTCCATGGGAAATCTGTAATATGGATATGGATCAAAGGGGAATCCCACTAAAAAGAAAGATCGTTAAATCTTGATATGTGGGCCTAGGGAATCTGGGCTTCTTGCCACTGGTGGGCACAAAGAATGATATGCAACATCGTGGAATAGAGGAAAGAGTTCCTCTACGCTGGATTAGATCTATCCTGACCATTACTTAAGGAATAGATGTACTACATTTATGGTCACCCCAAATGCTTGGAGTGACCATTTCATCTTGGCTGCATGCTTTGATATGGTTAGAACTACTAGACACTATATAGTGTTATCTCAGATGGTATCGAGTGTGTCTGGAAATGTGGTCAGATGGACTACTAGAAATATATTGAGGCCCTAAATCATAACCTGTGGACTTTCCTGAATAAAACCACTCTAGATTGGAAAATAACTATTTTAATATCCATGAGTTCCAGAGAATTATCGGGACTGCGGTGACGGATATTACCTGAATCGCAACTCAATCCGTTCTCAGAACTGTTTTTTGGTAAAAGGTTTGGAGACCCAACAAGTCCACTAGTGGAAGAGGGAAAAAGAAAAATTGGTCAAATTAGAATGATAAATGGGAACCCCCCTTTGAGATTAGTACAGTTAAGGATTTAATAACAAAATGTAAAGGGTCACGTGCCTCGGGACCTAACGGTCTTACTAATAAAACTTTTAAGGCGGATCCAAATCTTTGTGCTAATCTCCAGTACTATGAATTTAGGGACATTTTCCGGACGGATATCACTCCATTATCATTGAGCACAGCTCATGTGGTACCCATCTTCTAGCGGAGGAGTAGGTTGGATCCGAAAATGTGTCGGCCGATCTCCTTAATAAATGCCGACTGTAAAATCTTCTCGGCTCTATTACTATCGCACTTGGAGGAATGGGAAAAAGTGTTCCACCTACTCAGTAAATTCCAGATGGGGTTCCACAAGGGCCACTCAACAAACATCAATGGGCTCACCCTCAAATGCATACAAGAGGATGCATGGAGGGAGGAAAAGGGTAGTGCATTCAGGACTTCAGTTGACCTTTCGGCCGCATTTGACTGCGTGGATCACAGCAAATTATGGAATAAACTGGCTACATGGGGTTGCTACTGGGTCTCTTGAAACTCATTGAGGGAGTTTACGAGAACTGTGGGATCCAGGTGCGTCTGAGCCAGAAAGGAGATGCATCAAAAAGAGTGCGATCCTACCTGGGGGTCGGACAAGGGTGTGTTTTTTAGCACCCTGGATTTTCAACCAATAAATGTCAGATTTGGCCGAGAGCCTGATGAGTGAAGGGTTGTTGGCTCCAAGAATAGGTCAATGTAAAATCATATGGCCGGTGTATGCAGATTATTTCTTGATCTTTGATCGTACAAGGGTGGGTCTGCAGCGCCTTCTAGGCATTTTCTCTAAATATGCTGAAGAAAATGGACTTATAAACCCAAGTAAAAAAAAAAAATTATGTAATTCACAAAAGCACCACAAAAGACTTTATGCCTGTTGTGGTATATTGAAGGAACTTTAGTGAGTAAATCCACCAGTGTAACGTATCTGGGATTCCATTTTGGGTCACATATGGGAAGTAAAACCCATATAGAGATTCTCTCACATAAGGCCAAGCTTTTGGAATCCCAGATCGTGAAGATAGATCGAAAATGTGGTAGGTTCTCGTTAAAACCTGCATTGTGTTTTGAGGGAAAGATTGTCCCTATATTGACATATGGTTTGGAATTTTGCCCCGGTACGATAGTGAAAAATCTAAATAAAATCGAGGGAAGTATTTGGAGACCGATCCTCGGTATACCTAATGCTGTGCCCTTAGCAGCTATTCAGTATGAATTGGGATATGTCTCACTCTGGGCCCGAGTGCAGTGGAGGCTATTAACACTATATGCAAAGATTATGGCCCCTATTTCGAAAAACCCTATATGAGTTGATGGGGAAGTAATATAAGCTGTACGGTATACCTATTGGAACTTAAAAATATGTGACACCATTCTTCAAGAACTAGACTCTTATTTGGAAACTCTGGTTAGTAATCCAACGCCAATTAAACTGCTGTAGGATCAAGACTGGATCCGAACGACAAACTTTCCACTCATACATCACTGAGCCATTTGGCCCATGAACATAAGTGCTGAGGATCCCTCTCAAAAATCTTGCTTCAGTTTCCGAATCAGTACTACCGTGGGTTACTTCTGAGGCTAAGATGGAATATCTTGCCAACAAAGAATACCCTGTTAAGAAGGAAACTAATACCTCCAGAGGAAATCAGCTGTAGGTACTGTCAATCTGTACCAGAATTTGTGAAACATCTTGTTCTGGAATGTGAAGCACTGAAAGATCTAAGGAATGTTTACTTAAGAACATTGAAGGATTACCATCTGTGCTGTTCTATGGACATAGTGTGGAAGCATTGTCTTGATATACAAAGTGTACGGGAAGGATTAGCCCTCTCAGGATTTCTTAAGGAAATTAAGATGATAGAGTGTAAAAGTGGAACTCTTACTACATAGTTGACTGGCTGTGAATGAACTATATGTTGTTCTTTGTATGTTTTATCTATTATGATTATTGGTATGTGTAATGAACTGCCTGAAATGGTATGAGTATAATGAAACATTGGTATTGTGTTATATGAATGGTATTTTTTTCTTTGGTTTTTCTTTTGTACTTTTATAGTCGTTTTAATAATGTACATAGTAAGAGAAATATTCTAATATGTTGCACTCTTTTTGATATTTTCTTTTTCTTTTAATGTGATTTGAATTTGTAAAGGTTTGATTAAACCAATTGCAACAACATTTTTTTTAAAAGACATTTTTATTTTTGATGCTTAAAGTGCTACGGTTCCGTCCCATTGGACGCGATGTCCGACATTTATGGAGGAAAGGGGACTATGGACTAGGAGTAAGGTAGTCACTACAGTGAGTAACTGTCATTTTTTATATACTACAGTTTAAGGGTAATTCTCGACAGGCTGGGAATCCTCATTAAAAGAAAAAAAGTTTAACTTTAAAACTGTATTTCTACTCTAAACCAATCACTGTCCTCTGGGTCATGCTGCCTCCATCCAATGACAGTCCTTTCCCTAAGCTCCACCCCTGGTGGCCCTCTTCAGATTTTTACCGCACGCTTCAGTGTTGGGAGTACTGAAGTTGCTCTCCAAGCTAATTTTGTGTTTTTTCATACAGTTTTAGCAAAATCGTTAAAATTTGACATTTTTGCTTTATCGTTTTTGAAGAAGGATAAAGACCGGCAGCGAGGCTCTGCTAACGGCAAATATCTTCATCCACCGTCGGATTGAAGTTTCGAGAAGGCCCGACAAAAGGCGTTCGCCATCACCATCATCATCCACGGTAAGCCGTCCAACGAAAGGAGCATCTTCAAAGAGAAAGTCGCTAATCCCATCCAAACTCTGTATGTCCACGGATAGTCCGTCGAGGGAAAGGTCCGGAGAGGACTTGTCTAAGCTAGCTAAGGCTTCAGCCAAGTCAACGGAGTCGACAACGGCACAGTCGACGAAGGCAGCCACAAGCCTGTAATCGTCTAAGTTGACGACGTCCACTGTGGCTCTGAAAGAGATCGGGTCCAGGAAAGAAGTGGCGGCCACTCCGCGGGTGTCCTTGCTTCCAAGGCGAGATACGGCTGCAGAAGCAGCGGCGAAGGAACAGGTGCCAGGGAAAGACGAGGCGGCTGCTCCGACCCAACAGCCTCCAGAGAAGGTGAGAAAAAGCATTACACCGGTGGAGCCTCCCAGGTATGCGGACTGGCAGGCTACTGAGATAGATCAAAGCAGATCTTCAAGAGTACTGACGAGGGAAATGATCTGCATGATGGGTGCTGCTCAGACCACGGAGGGGGAGGAGCTGAGGGAGGACCTCAGTCCCCTGTGCGGAAGAGGAGACGCATTAGCCTGGATCCTACTCCGCTGGCTCCATTTACCCCTAGACCAAGGAACGTGTCACTGGACATTCTATCCACCCTGCACACACTGGTCACCGAAATCCAGCAAAGGATGCCTCCATCGGGACCAGCACCTCCAGAATTCCTCAGGGTAAACTGTCCCCTGCGGAAGAGAAAATCCAAGGGGGGTCGGGGGGGCACGGGTTCTCTGCATCATCCGACCCCCGCCACCACCTCGTCACAACAAAACTCTACCAAAGTGCTGGATCCACACACGGACACACTACCGCGGCTACTGGTACCGACTAGGACAACTATTTAATCACGGTGGACTAGGAGACTCTGCACCCAGATGCGCCCCTTAGGGCCTCCTCTCCAGACGAAGTTGGATCTTTTCAGTCAGTCATCTCCAAGCCCTCAGAACTGTTTGTTAGTTCCAAAGGAGGGTTTCCTGTACCAACGACACAAGTCGAGGAGGAAGACCATCATGTCCATTACCTTACTGACCGACATCTGGGAGATGGGCCTAGCTTTAATGAGAATCCAAGTACAGCCCAGACCAAGTGGGCCAGATTGGAAAAGTACAGGATGCCTGATTCGGCTCCCAGGTGCCTAAAATCTCAGCCTTCGCCGGATTCAGTGATCTCAGCCTCAGCTAGGAAACTCTTGGCGAACCAGTCATCGGCAGCCATGGTACCTCCGGACCAGGAAGGGAAGAAGCTGGATGCGATGGGCAAGAGGATAATTTACACGGCAGCCTCTACCATCAAGGCAGAAAACGCCCTGGCCATTTTGTTCCATTATGACCGAGAACTCTGGTACAAGCTTAGCGCTATCCTGGATTTCCTGCCCGAAGACAAGAAGGTCGAGGCACTGGAACTTCTTCAGAAAGGGGAAGTGGCCTCAGATCACGCAATCACGGTGGCGGTAGACATTGCGGACACAGGTTTTCACCAGATGGGGAACGGGGTGTCTCTACGCCGTCAAGGTTGGTTGAAGGCTACAAATGTCCATCAGGCCGTTCAGACTAAGGTGCTAGGTATGCCCTTCAATGGGGAGAACCTCTTCGGAAAGGCGGTGGACAAGTCTTTGCAGGCAATAAAGACTGAGACGGCACGTTCCCTCGGAACTTTGCAACATCGTCGATCCTCCTCCTTTCCCTCCTCCGGAGGAAAGCCAGGAAGATCTTCAAAGGGTTATAGTACCCCTTAGAGGCAGCCTTCACACTCTTCCACTGAAGAAGTGTACAGGAGGCACCCTCAAGACAGCGGCGGTCAGCCGTGGCGCGGCCCGCAAGTCAGAACACCCCCTCCCACCCCCAAGCGGGCCTGAACCGACCGTGGCTCCAGGCCCCCACTTATGCACCCCAGTGGGAGTCCGGATGATGAAGTTTGTCAGCATGTGGGAAAAGATCACCATGGACAGATGGGTGCTGGACGCTCTCGGACAGGAACTCCTTGGAGTTACAACAGAGGTGCCCTTGTATCCCTCTGATTCAACATCAAGAATTACATGGGCCACAGAATCTGCAGGCGGTGCAGTCCCTGTTATGGAAAGGGGCGAGGGAGCCCGTCCCCTAGCGGCTCTGGGGCTTCCAGAGTATATTCCTGATACTTTCAAACTGGGGGTTGGAGACTGATTCTGGATCTATGTTGTCTCAACAAGTACTTAAAGTCCCAAAGGTTTGGATGGTCACGTTGCAGCACATGCTCTGCCAGCTGGAACAGGAAGAATTTCTGATGTTGGACCTGGAGGACACCTACTTCCACATCCCCATTCACAAGAAGTACTGCAAGTTCCTGCGATTCATAGTTCAGGGTCAGCACTTCCACTTCAAGGCTCTGCCTCTCGGTCTGAAGTCAGCCCAGAGGGTGTTTAAGAACTGCCTGGCCGTGGTGGCGGCACATCTTCGTCTGCACGGCATCCATGTATACCCATACCTGGACGACTGGCTGATGCGTTCCTGCTCACAATCTCTGGCAAGCAAACACACTGCCAAGACCATATGTCTGCTGACAGAGCTGGGGTTTCCATAAACTATCCAAAGCCTTGCTTGAACCCATCTCAGGAAGCTCTATTCCTGGGCGCTCGACTCAACACAGTGACCTGCTTGGCTCCCCCTCGGAGGAGAGTGTGAAAGCCGTACAAGGCAAGGTGCTGTCGGCACAGGCAGCGTCAGTGGGATCCATCAAGTCAGGATGGTAGAACTGGGTTCTCCCTTCCCTACATTTTTTGCACGGGACTAGGAGGGACCCCTGAGCACAACACACACCTGGGCTTCTCCAGCACGAGGTTACAGTTCTTTTCAGCGATATCAGAATCTTCTGTGGCCAAGTCTTTCATACAAAGTCTTTTGCCTCTGAGGGCCTGATGTGTCAACAATGACAAAACAAAAGTTCCTTTCTATAATCTCTTACGTTGGGTGATGACTCTTCACCCGTGGATCCCCCTCAACCAGGCTCTGATCCTTCTTTAATGTTCGCCTCCCTCAGTCGGGTTCACTACGGCCAGATACACAGTTCACTTTGCTTTATCACAATGCGGGATCCAATTTCCTTTCGCTTTCCTTTTCACTGTGTCAGACTTTCGATTGTACAAGAGGTTTTACTCGACCCTTGTATGACCACTTTGACCTTTTACTTTGGGCTCTCCTAGAGCCTCCTGGTATTTGTAGTTTCAACAAAAGAGGAGCAGCCGGAGTCTTTTCGAATGAGCGTCCAAGTGGCGCCGGACCACTCTGCAGCTGGTCTTTTCCTGGGCTTTCTTAAAAGTTCAGTAACGCACAAGTTCTTTGTTCACAAGCTCTTTCAACTCCTCTCCTGTTGCTGTTTGCCACCTTCGCTCAACACAGTCCGGTTTACTATCTGGTTCTCCCTCCGACTCATTGGCTGTGCTGAATTCCTTGGCGTTTCTTGTCTCTGCAGTCCAGGACGATACCACGGTAGCAAGATCTCCCCGCCTCGGTTATCAGTGCTGGAGGGCCCCGTGCACCATTGACATCTGTTACACCACACCCCAGCTGTAGTTCCCGGTCTTACGATTCCTTTCACGGAGGCTTTGCATGTCTGGATCGAAACAGGCAAGGGCACTTCCCTCCTTGTTGTCCCTTCAGGTCTCGCCACCTTTCTCCTCCGTTTTAACTGCTGTCCTGGAATAGCTGCTTCCTCGGGCGGTTTGCCTTGCTCAAAGCGTGCTCTTGTGCTCTGCCTTTTATCCCTGTGGGGAAGGGAAAGGGCCATCGGGTGTGCGTAGTTATTGTCAATTACCTGACCCTTGTGTTGGGACATGTCACGTAAACGGCTCTGGTGTTAGTCCGTTGTCTTTCAGTGCAAGAAAGTGTTTGTGGCGGAAAGGGGGGGGGGTAGAGCTTCTAAATATCCTATGGGGTAGAATGGGGGAAAAGGTGTTATAAGGAAGAGGCTACCGTGTCTCACTCGGTGTCCCACTTCCACTCCCCGAAGATACCCCCCCATCCAGGTGATTCCCCCACCCCCAGGAACTGGATCCAATTGTGATGGCTGTTTCCTGGCCACCTGGATGACAGATCTCTGGGGACTAGCGGTTGAAACACCTTCAGGTTTCTCACAACTGTCATACTACTGGGTCAGCTCTCTTTTACACCTGAATATTTGTGGGTGGTGTTTGGTAATGGTCTAAGTTTGCTCAGTGGAATGAGACTTAAGGGTGACATGTGCTTGGCCAAGTCTTTCCTGAATTAGTGGTCATTCCCACCCTTTCGTGTTGATGCACCATCTGTTTCTCATTCTACATGTGGATGAACACTGTGGCGACACCTTTCCTGCTCAATAGTTGTAAGACTAACAGTTTGCACAACCGCACGCACGGTCCCTGGGTGAACTGTTTGAGAGCTGCATTTTTTTAATAAGCCAAGTCTCGCTACAAGTGAGTCCATTGATGCACCACTCACTGGTGGCTGAGCAAATGGTTGGAACTTCGGTGGTTCTTTATCTAGTGGTCAAGCATTGAGGGTGGTTGGCGTAATAGTTGGGTGCCAACTTACTAAACAGCTATGAGGATGTCCTGTGTTTAGTCTTCTCCAGGTGTGAAGGATTGCCATCTGGCAAGGGTGAAGATGCCATGGCTTGTTTGTTTTTTATTATTAATTAATACAAATTATGTGAGTAATTCCACCTTTAAAAAGGGCAATCTGGTAATCAGATCACCCTTTCATAATCTCCATTCCAAAGGTATTGTGTACACCTGTGCCCTGCTCAATCAGTATCCTGAGCTGCAGTACCTGCTCTCCATCGGCACAGAGCAGGTCCAGATGTCACAAGTGACCATTTGACAGCCGTTGAGACAACTAATTTAATTCAGCAGATGCTGCATTTGAAACCTGCAATACATACATAGGTGAGCTCTGTGAGCCCAGCCCAGCTATGCAAGGGTTATGTGTATTCGGGTCAGATAGCCTGGCCCTACAACTTGCAGGTCAGGAGCCCGTATGGCTGGGCCTCTCCTTTTTGATCCTTTGTGAGGTCTGTTAACACCTCCTAGCAGAGAAGCCTCTCCGCATGGGCTGTCCTGGGGACCAGGAATCAAAGGGCACATCCGTCCCAAAAGGACTAGCCTCACACCAGGGTGCTGCATCCCAATAGGGCCTCTGATGCTGTGGCCAAGGGAAGGGAGCAGAGTTGGTGTGGACACAGGAAGCTATGCATCACTGGGGTAAGATTCCACCAGCTTCTCTTTCTCCCTATCTTGCCTGTCACCGCCACTTGATTTAGCATGAAGCATGTTGGTGTCACGATCCATGCCCTTGACCCCCTCAGGTATAACCGCCCCCTGGCAGCAGTGGAGCTAAAGCCCTTCACTGGCCCCAAGGGCCTTACAACTCCATCAGAAACACACATGGAGCCAGTCCTGGCACCTTTGGTGCCAGGCTCACTATCGGGAATAAAGCAATATCAGTTTTGGACCTTAATCCAACATGGAGGCCTATTACACAGCTCAGTTCTTTAGAACCAAGCCTTGCGGTCTAGTGTTTTGGGTTTGGCTGGGCCTGGAACTACTTTACCTGGGCTATTTAAACCACACCAAAACAGCAGAACACGCTTCAAGTTATTCTGCAGCGTAACGCTCACCGTGTCCAGCTCCTGCTCATCTGCTTCTCCGGCGGCCCGCTCCTGAAGCCCTAGATCCGGATTCCATTAATGACCTCGGAGAACAAGAAAAGCATTAACAAGCAAGAACACTTACATGGGAAGTAACCGGCCTTGAATCCATCCTGCGCTTCGTTTACCTCGCCCATCTCCGGAGTTCGCCGCAACCTGCAAAGGTAAAGAAACAAGGACAGCATTAATAACAGTTCTTACCTGGGCAAGCAGCGAGTCCTGGCAGCACCCTGCGCTTCTCTTACCTCGGCCATCTTCAGGTTTCACTGCAACCTGCAAGGGAGAAGGAACAAGGTCAGCATTAACAAAGCACTTACCTGGGCAAGCAGCGGTTCGATCGCTCATCACTCCGGAACATCACCGGAATCTGTACAAAGAAGAGAAGATAACGCAGGTTAGCAATTAACACCAATAAACAGCGCAGCGCTCCGCATCAATAACTCACTGTGGTCTTCGCCATCGGCGCGGCAACTCCGAGATCGCAACCATCCCTGTGAAAACAAAAAGAGAAATTGTTAGGGAACAGCTTAGTGGAGCAAGACTCCAAGAAGACAGAGAAAACAGAGGGAAAGAAAGACAGAATAAAGACGGAAAAGACATCAAGCAGAGTCAGTCAGAGCCGGTCTGGACCCGACATAAGGTCACACAGACCAGTGAAGCAACTAGGTCCACGGGAACGCCTCCTCACTCCTGTCCTCAACCACTCAACTCCTCTTTCTTGGAGACTTCAACATCCACCTGGATGCCTCCTGTCCCCCCTCTGGACTCTTTCGCAACCTCTGCGACTCTCTCTCTCACTCTCTATTCTCCCGTCTGGGCTGACTCATTCTGCAGGGCACACTCTTGATGCCCTGATCTCCTCTGACCTTCCCCTCTGTCCCTCTCTCCACCCCTCTCTCCTGGAGTGATCACTTTCTCCTCTCACCTCACCCTCCCTACCCCACAGGCAAAGCCACCCCCATCACTGCCACCTTCCTTCTCGGTCATCCGACCCATGAAGCGCGTGTCAGTTGAGGCTTTCGCTGCCACCTTCTTGCCCCCTCCTCCCCCTTCGGCTGACTCCCACCCTGACACAGCCGTCTCCACTCTCCACTCTGCTATATCTGATACTCTTGATATCCTTGCCCCTGTCATGAGAATCCACCTGAAGCCCAAAGCCAAATGTAACTCCTGGTATGACTCGGATCTCGTCACCCTTAAACGCAAGTGCAGGGTGGCAGAGAGGAAATGGCGTGCTTCATGTTCATCCTCTGACAAACTGGCCTGTCGCCTGCTCCAAAGGCAATACCGGCACTCCGTTCTCACCAAGAAGAGAGCCCTTATCCAAGCCCGCATCTCTGCGGCATCTAACAATTCGGCCGAACTCTTTAAAATCTGCAAGGAGCTGGCCAACCCTGCTGCAGTCTCTACCTCTCCTGTCCCCTCCCAGGCCCTCTGCACAGCACTGGCCTCTCACTTCATTTCAAAAACTCAGGACATCCTGTCCTCACTCTCCTCCTATAACCTCCCCCCTCTATTCCCTGCCCTTCCTCTGGCTCTTCTGCAGCCACCCCTCCTCTCTCCTTCTCTTCCTTTCCCCTTTTTTCTGATGACGAGGTTTCAAGACAAGTTCGATCTATGAAAGTCTCGTCAAAACAGGTCCACCCCTGTTCCTCAAACTATCAAGGACCACATTGACTCCTTGGCTCCTGCCCTTGCTGACTTCTGCAATCACTCCTTCGCCTCTGGAGTCTTCCCATCCCCTCTCAAGCACTCCCTTGTGCACCCCCTTCTTAAGAAACCCTCTTCCGACCCTTCCTGCCCAGCTAACTATCGCCCAATCTCTATCACTCCCTTCCTGGGCAAGCTCCTGGAGAAACTGGCCATCTCCCAGCTTAATCTCCATGCTGAATGTGTTGGTAGTCTTCATGACCATCAGTCTGGCTTCAGAGCTGCCAGAAGCACGGAAACTGCTCTCCTGAACATCTGTGAGGACCTGCTCTCGAACCTTGACTCTAACATTCCATGTGTTCTCATTTTGCTTGATCTCTCTTCTGCCTTTTGATACTGTCAACCATACCATCCTGCTCAACCGTCTCCGTGATAACCTCGGTATCACTGGTCAGGCTCTGGTGTGGCTGACCTCTTTCCTCTCAAATCGACCCTCCCAGGTCCAACTGGGGTCTTTCCTCTCTGACATCTTCTTCTCTACCTGTGGTGTCCCCCAAGGATCTAACCTCTCTCCCTGGCTGTTCAACCAGTATCTGGCACTTCTCGCCCACCACATCGCCACTCTCTGCCCCCACTTTCAGTGCTATGCGGATGATACCCAGCTCATTTTCAGGCTACCCTCGGCCTCCTCTTCTCCTTCCCTCATCTCTGACTGTCTTTCTGCTATCCAGGAATGGTGTGCCGCCAACGACCTCTGCCTTAATGCCAGTAAGACTGAGATTCTACTCATCGGCACTCCCACTCCCTCCTTCCCTGCGGCTCTCTGGGCCCTCTTCCTGCTCCTACCTGCAAGGCAAAAAACCTTGGGGTCATCTTCGACTCCACACTCTCCTTCTCTCCTCACATATCCGACGTATCTAAGAATTCACACTACCAGCTACATCTCCTCAGAGGTATCCTTCCTTTCCTCTCCTTCCCCCAGAAGCTCACTGTATCTAGAGCCCTGGTTCTCTCTAAGCTGGACTACTGTAACGGCCTCTATCTAAATCTGCCCGCCTCTACTCTCCGCCCTTTGCAACTCATCCAGAACAGGACTGCAAGACTTGTCCTTGGCCTCAACCCCAGGGACCGTATCTCTCCAGGACTGAAATCACTACACTGGCTCCCAGTGACTGCGAGGATCAAGTTCAAAACCCTCTGCATTGTCCACAAGGCCGTCTGGGGCCTTGGGCCAAAATACCTTCAACTCTCTCTTCCTAAATATCTTCCTTCTCGAGCTCTTCGCTCATCCGCCTCCAACTCCCTCAGGGTCAGCCGCTTCTCCAAACAACAAGTTGGGGGCAGATATCTTTCCACTGCAGGGGCCTCCCTCTGGAACAGCCTTCCTGCCTCCCTGAAACTTGAGGAGAACCGCCTCCGGTTCCGGAAGCACCTCAAAACCTTCCTCTTTGCCTCCGCTTTCTCTCCCCCTCTCCCCTGCTAATACTACTGAAACTGCACTGAATCTGCAACTGGGCCATTCACCGTTCTCGGCCCAGCCACTCTTCCCTGCACTGCCTCCACGGCAACCCCTGCACTACGGGACTGTGTCTGTATCAATACAGCCCCCCTTCCCAGCACTTGTCTGCACTTACCTCCCACTTGCCACCAGCTGGCCCTTGTTATTTATCCTGTATGCTGTATGCTAATAACCCTGTACTGCACTTTCCCCCATGCACTTTTCCCTTCCCCTCTACCCTTGCACTTGCGCGATCTGAATGACACCTGGCCTAGTAAGATCGTTGTCTGTCTCCCCTTGTTTTCCCCCCTGCCTCGTCGCGCCTTGAAACACTTGTGTATAGGCGCGTTACAAATGCCTTATATCATATCAACGCCTGCACCAACCACGTGCCCCTGCACAGAGACGCAGGACTGAGTTCAACGCACAAAAACCTAAGGTGAGCAATAACCCGTAGGGAGGGGATTTGGACCAGAGGAGGTGGGAGTCCACCCATCACAGAACCAGTGTCTTAATCCTCCATTCTCCTGTTATAGGCGCTAAGCGTCTGGCACATAACCAAGCAGAGAGGGGTCCGGGATAGCGCTTAGACCTCCATCCAGTATAGTGTCGCACCCCCGTGGATACCAGGTGAGCGTAACAGTTGGTTATGATGTCAGAAGGCAAGGACCACTTGTCTCAAGAACAAGGTTTGGGCCCCTAAATTGGCTTGTTTTTGTCCAATCACCTGTGGACTTTTGCCTTTTAAAAGGAGACCCCCACTCCTTTGAGTCACTTTTCAGTGAACACTCGGAACAATTAATTGGACTTCTGTTGAGAGAGTTCACTTTCCAAAGCACTCTGCCAATGAGTTGTAGACTTAATGTCCAAGGCAGAAGCAAGCTATGCTTCCTGCTCATCTCCAGCTCACATTGTGGGTGACCTGCTTCTGGAGCAAGACCTCCATCTCTGCCAGCCACGGTACTGCCCAGGACCTCACGATTGGGAAGGACCCCTGAAGGTGTGTGCTAGCCTTCCCTGTGCTTGGGAGCCTGAGGACTACACTCCTCCACGAGACCCTGGAGTCGGGCTCAGATCACCCGAGAGCCATGACCGCCAGGATTCTTGTTTTTTTGCTGTCTAACCGATGCGAGCCATGATTCAATCCCATTCTACATAGTCTAGCCAGCAGGACCCTCCGGAGCTGCCTTTGGCTGTCACCAGCCTTCGAACCACTGTAACGCAGGGTCGAACCAGTTTGCTTCCACATTGCACCATCTCAGTGCGTCGTTGTCTCGGCTCAGTCCATCATTACACCTGCCGCGTTCAAATTGCCAGCGTCTTCATTGCTGACAGTCGAACTGACTCTGGTGGCCTCATCGAATTTTGACCAGCAAATGGTGCATCGACCCACCCGAATCGAACTGTGCATCCAGTCATCAACATCTTTGCTGACGATCAAACCGACACTAGGGGGCCCTCACAGTCTGCACTTCTTCAAATACTGTTTCCAACTGCAACGAACTTCAGCTCAACATCCGGTCTCCATCTGGAACAGCAGCCTCATTTGGGCCTGCTTCTAACCGCATGAAAGGTACCAAGAAGCCTCGTTCACCCTGTCGAACAGCCAAGACGAGCACAAGTTATTATTGACTGGTATTTGCTCCCCCCCTAGTCCTGTTTGGTCGTTAGAGACAGGCTAGGTCACTTTGAATCCCTTTTCGCAACCAGAACCTATCCTTTACAAGCCTTGTGGTGCTGTAGTGCCTTCCTCCCCTTTCCATTATCCCGAGTGCTGCATCTTTCTATCTCTGCCTAGTCTGTGTTCTTTTTACAGGATTGGTTTTGTCATTTTCTATTTAGTTATTGTTGCATATGGTGTGTTCAATTAAGTTGTATATTTTTTATTGAACTTTTATTAGACATTCCATTTATTTTGGTCTCTTCTACTTATCTGTTTGGGTTGCTAGTGAATCACTTTCACACCCCACTTGAGTATATATCCCTCATCGACCCATGGTTACCACAAAGGGCGAAGTAGGTATACCTTTTAAGTATACCTGTTTCATCTTTATGATTGGGATCACACTTGTTTTGTAGAAGTGTGCTACTTAGTCACTATTCATTCTTGTAGGCCTGCAGGTCAGAAGTCATTTCGTCACTCCATGGTTTTGGGGTTTGCAAGGGGTGCAACACATATGAGCCTTTGAGTGAACTGTGGTGCATAGGGGATCCTAAGTGCCTTCCGATCCACTAGTCTAAGCGATGAGACTTGATGCCTCTTGCTACCATAACAGTTTTCGGTGCGTGTGCTCTGCTGTAAAAGTGGTTGATAACAATAAGACCCTAATTGGCTTTACGCACCTTTTCTTCAGAGGGCTTTAATTGATATTGATATTTTATTTGTATCGCAGTTCATACACATGGGTTTCAGAGCGCGACGAGGCAAGGGAGAGCAAAAACAACGGTCTTACTAGGCCCAGTGACATTGAGAACGCGGGGAGAGGGAAGGGGGACAGTGCAGGGGGACGGGGGGATTGCAGTGGGGAGTGAAAAGTGCTGAGCATAGGAATGAAAAACAAAACAAACAAATGGTAGTGCAGCCAGCAAGTGGCAAGGGCTAGGTTAATGCGGTGGGCTGTGAGATTGTGTTGCCTCTGAATACTGCTATGAGGGCAGACATTGCAATATATGGATGCTAAGAGTGTTTTTCCTGGAATTCTGCATGGCTTCTGAGCACTTTGTTCTGTTGGGGCTTGGCTTGCATTGTCTGACTGAAGCGTTCTCTCTGAAGTTTCCTTGTTGGACTTGGGTTACCCTTCGAAAAACAAACCCTCCGTATGTTACTAAAAGTCTGGCTTGGTTCCATAATCAACGAGGGGGTGGAGGGGTCCATTCATTTTGATTTAAGTTGATTAATTATTAAAACATGGAAAGTAGCCTAGAAGAGTGTTTCGTATGATGATGCAAAGTTTAAAAGGTGCACATCTTTTAAACATGCAAAGCTTGCGCCAATATTTTCTGCAGAATGGAATCCTAACACACATTTCACACGTACCCAGAAAAGACGCTCAAGTGAAGTAGCGAGTCGGTGTCTTCACCTTCATCCTGAATACCTGTTCGAATGCCGGCTTCGGCTACAAAAAACGAATACAAAATATTAAAACCCCTAATGCGCAGTACAATTTTTGTATCCAGGGTCCGGCGAGACATATTTTGCCATAGCTCGTATCTGGAAAATCCGGCCCAATGACCAGCGCAGGGTGGAATGAAAACAATGAACAAGTTCATGAAAACAGGTTCCACTAAATATCTATCTTGGTTTTGTTTATGGTCACTTGCTTTTGTCCCATTTGGATGACCATGTGGAGCATTTACTGGGGCTGCAAATGCTGAATGGGTTTGAGAGCAGCAGCGAAGCTGGGCCATTACGCGCTGCATTTTCTGATCTGTGTCCTCCTTAATGGTACGCCTGGGCTCTGGGCTTGGCATTGCTGGTCCGCGCAGCTCTCGGACGTGTTACTGCCTCCTGCACCTCCTGTTTCTTCCATCTCCCCCAACCAGAAACATGACTTGACAGTAATGGCGGGACAGGCTCTGAAACACAGTAAAAACCGAGAGGGGCCCTGGAACAAACTGGTGGGTTGGTGACAAGGAGTGGGTCAACAGTTGATGGGGGAAGATACAAATTGGCAGTGCTTCTGTGAGAGTGAGAAAGCCCTTGAATGGGTTAGCGAGTACAGTTCAGACAAGTGTACAGCTGTAACACAGTGGTGTTGTCGTCCATTAGAGAGGTGGGGATGGCAGCCATGCTATTCCCATTCCCCCTTTGTGCGCATTGATTTTGATTCAT
Source organism: Ambystoma mexicanum (assembly GCF_040938575.1). Taxonomy (NCBI): domain Eukaryota; kingdom Metazoa; phylum Chordata; class Amphibia; order Caudata; family Ambystomatidae; genus Ambystoma; species Ambystoma mexicanum. The sequence continues at coordinate 875,806,337 of NC_090923.1, read as the reverse complement.
CCAATCCAGATGGCGTAGTAGGCTTGGCTCCGGGAAGACGGCAGCTTTGACTACCTCCAACACTGAGCGCATGAACGCATCATAAGAAGCCAAACCAATGTATCCTTACACCAATTCAAAACCTCATGCTACATGATCATTTTGCCCAAAGGTGGCTTTGCCACCTTTGAGCCAAAACTAAATAAATCAAAAGAAAGCATGTAAAACTAAGCCTTCTAGAGGATGCTAAAGAAGGGCAACAGATGCCTGTAGTTTGCTTTCAGTCCGTGGTCCAATTTAGGAATGAGCCTTGTGCTACATGGGGAAACTGCTTCACAGTGCCAGGTCGTAATCTGCGTTTGAGCACAGTGGCATCCCTGGCATAGAAGCCTGCTAATGTGCTTGGAAATGTAATGGACACTGCATGCTTACCTGTCTTGTGTGAGCAGCAGGAGTTAGAAGGAAAATGTCCTAATCAGTTTGACCTGTTTATTCGGCAAGACATAAACAATTCATTACACACTAGACTGATCCCCAAGTATCTACACTCTGCCAGCACAAACCTTTGTATCCTCCAGTTTTTAGCTTTCATTGTCTGGGGGATTCGTCAATCATTTAATATGTGAGAAATGTGCCTTCACTCTTCCTCAATGTATGCTGAACAATGATTCTTAAATCAGAGATGCTGCCAATGAACCTTCTACTGTCCACAGTTCCCAATTTCCTCCAACAGCTCCACGTGACCTGTTGAAACTGCGCCTCACGCTGCTACCTATTTTTCCCTTTAGGAGCATTTTATCCCAGCGACGACTCTCGATGAGCTATAATTGGGAACGGGTGGGAGAAAGGTTCTTGCAGCCGGTTAGCGTTATGTGGTGCTCCTTCAAAAGCTGTTGATAGTGAAGGCACATATTCAAAACAGCAATTCCCAGACAACTTTCCACTCTCGCCGATGTTATTTGCCCTTCTTTCAACATGTCGGTCTCTTACATATTAAAATGTATGATGCACACCTCCCTATTCGGTCATTTATGACACTTCCATACTTACGCGAATTCACCTTTAAGCCACCACTTTGCCTTGGTGACTCCTTCATATTCACTGTGCAGTTTATTTGCATTCAGCAAATATTAATTGGTGAATAAAAGAAAGCACCTAGTATTTCAAAAACGCGTGCATCATGTGCCAAAGACAAGAGATACTTAGTGGAGCCCACCTTTGAACTGGAGAGCTTGTAGCTTGAGACAACCATAACCTCTCCTCTGGAATATGTGAGTACTCTTGTGATATGGGGGATCAGTGACTGGTGGGAAGGCATGAGAATTTAGTTCGTAGATTACATCCATTATCTTTATCCGATAGTCTTGCATCCTAATTTGATCTGTTCATCTTCTCAAACGTGCAACAACTTGTCATTCATCAGATTTGTTGTCTGTTTTTCCAACTTACTGATTGTAAAGAAAATGACACATGCCAAGTGATCACAATAATTGCAGCAGGTAATAGTGTCCCTATATATACGGTCGCGGTACATAATGTCACTGGGAAAAGGTTGTGGTGACATTATATAGGGGCAGGGGTGTCCCCCGCATGTTCCATGTAATATTGTCTCTGCAAAAAACGGCACTTTTTCGTTGAATTGTTTTGCATGGCGACATTTTTGGGACATAATCACATCTGTAACAAGGGTAATACAAAAGCAAACCTAGAAAAGTCTCCAATAGCTTGAGATGGAGGCTAATTCACAAAGCTTTTTCAGTAGTGAGATACTGGGCAGGGGTTTGGGGGACTAGTATGCCACGTCTAGTCATGGAAGGACTTGCTCGTATGCTGGCCGTGCCTGCTGAAAGGTTATGGATCCATCAATCATCTTACTCAATCGGCAGGTAGGAAAAGATCATCGGAAGTAGTCCATCAAAATTGTTCTGCGGTCAAAAGGGTGTGTGAATGGGCAATGAGTATGATTTGACTTGCTTTCAGAAAGTTCATAGTTGTCGAGACTCATTTTATTAACACTCTTTAGTTGCACTTGGCTATTTTTGATACACATTTTATGTGAGGTAAAAGTTAATCACAATAGTTTGCTGATGTGTGAAGTATTAGCCTGTGGGAGTAGAAATGTTTGTGTACTGTTTGCAAAGTGTGTTTTCCGATCTGGCATGAGACAAGCATACTCCATTTCTGATCACCAATATTGGGCTCGGGCTCGGGCTCAGGGTACTGTTGCAACATTTCACCTTCAATTAAACTTGGTTCCTTTTGATTTTTGCCTTTCAACACCCCCAAGTATCAAAGCATTTTATAAAAGCTATTTAAATGCAACAACAAAGACCAATAACCACTTGGATAGATTCGTGAATCCGCAGTACTTCTAGGTATCTTCCTTCCCAAAAGAAATCTATTTTCAACTGCACCCTATTTTTATAATGTATGCAGAAAGACAACAGGTACCTGAGCAGAAGAATACCAACATAGCAGTGTTTTCAGTAAACATACAAACTGTTGTAACGTGCCTTCCTTTACACAAACCCAAAGCTCCCCACAAAAAAATGCAAACAAGCTGTTGATTCGAATGGAGCAGGTTTTCTTTCTGACATTTTGTTACCCATAATGACAACTACTACCTTTCACAACCAAGCGTATTTGATATATATCTATATATTTCTATAAATATGCAAACTGCTCAAATGTAAAATAAATGATTTGTGCAGTGCATTGTGAAAAAGAATGCGCGAACAAAGTCGATGCAAAACCCTCAACAGTTTCTTGTATTGATCGGCGGGTGTTGTGGTTTGTTGCTTTTGTCCTGACTCAGGTGGTCTGTACTTTGTGTTGTTACAGGTGCGGGCACAAAGAAGCCGTGTTTTTCCAGTCGCACAGTGCAAAGGCTGAGGTAAACAAAACACAGCAATTGCATGTTTGACTTCCGTCTTCATGTTGTTCTGTAATGTCGGTCTCTTTTTCAACTCAATCTGGATTGTTTTGGAAATTCTTGTAGTCTGTTACTTTTAATTTTCTGCGCAGCGCCGGATTACCCATTAAACACACTAAGCGTGGATCCATGCCCTCAATGCCACAGTTATAAACCTGGTTCACATTTCCTCATATTTCTCTTGTGCAAATAAATGTATGTGCTGAATTATTTTTAAATACCTCAAAGGACCTTAGCGCTTTATTTTTGAAGTGTCTCAGCAATAACCTGTAGCTATGGTTTCTGGAATTTAAGTGATTAGGTTGCTTTTTTTCATGGTGACCTGCATCACTTTTTGCAGCCTCAATTTTACTAGGTTGCACACCGAAGATTAAAAGCTTGAAGACTGACATCAGAATATTTTATTTCGAGACTTGCAAACAAGTGTCTGGCCATCAGGAACCTCTTACTTGTCCTGGCAATCTTAATTTACGTAACTTTGCCTGATGGAACTTTTGGACTGTAAGAAATGCTTAATAGCACCTCTTTGTCTGTACTTGCATTGGTAAACCGCACAACTGCATGTCTCGGTTTACAAATTGTTGCTGGCTACAAAGCCAAGTCTGGATAAATGTGATCCTAAAAACGTGTTGTCAGTGGTCAGTCTGATTTTAAATAAATCAAAATAATAACGCAGAGTTATCGCCACACGTAACCAAAGAGGTCAGGTTGTGAGGGTGGTATTTGTGGATTTAGTGCACCGGGTAGTGGATCGAATTGGGTGAAAGGGCAGACTAGGTAGATGAAAAGTTCTCACGTCAGATCCCCGCCACTATTGCACTTGCTATCACTATCAGATGGCAGGACTTTGTGAGCAGAGAATGTTGAAGGCAGGAGCAGAGCTCTTAGTTTGTCCCCTGGCATGCTCATCCAGTCTTGCTTCTGATCTTTGCATTATGATTCCAATTGTTTTATTAAGAGGCGCCGGGCGAGTGGGTTCATTATCTCCTGGCACAACATCTAAAACTGGTATTAGATTTATTTGCAAAATATGTAAAACTGGAGCAATACCTAGTAGAATATGATTTGGAATTTTCATATTCTCTAGTGTGTTATTAGCTCTCTGTATCAGACACTTCTTTGATGTCTCAAATCTAGATTTGTCTATTGTGCCCACATATTTACGAGACGCCCAATTTTGTGATGGACTCATAAATGCATTGAGCTCCTCTGTTGTACAAAAGCAGAACTAGCATCTCAAGAATTGCAGAATCTTCCACCGCCCCTTGAGAATGGACACAAACTGCCTATGGCTTTTTATCTCCAGTCCTCTTACAATAATGCTGTAAAATTGCTCAATTTATTTTATACTATGTAAATAAAGTGTCTTTTAAAGTGGTGAGTGTGGGGAATAACTCACTAAACCATCCTGGTGGCCTCTGGGAATATTACTGTTTTAAAGGTGGACTTTGAAAATATATTGTAAATCCCCCCCGCCCCCTCACCCCCATTCTTGGTACCTAGAGGCCACAAGTAACTTTATTCTGGCACTGTTTATAGATAGTGAGCACTTATTTTTTGACCCCAGGATGTTTGACCCCCCTTTGACGATTCAGCAACAGCCGTGCCATATGCCTCGTGTGTCCCCCATCTAGCACACCATCTTCCTTGGATGCTTCAAAAGTGTACAGTTAATTGTATTGACTCTTCAATCGGTTGGTGGTGTTTGATACTAGCACCTAGTGATTTGTTTGATAACCTATGTGAAAACACCCATCCTTGAGCAGGTAATGCTTACTTGCAGTGTATGATGAAAGCTGCACTATTGTGGAACCATATATGGTACTGTGTTGTTACCTCCGTTTTATGCCACATTTGTTACTGCAAAATGCAGGGAACCAGAAGGATTGTGAATTGACAGATATGCCAGAACCAAGAGTTGGCCATTTGTGTGAGATGTAAAATGAATGCAGGGGACACAAACGGAAGAGAGAAAGGGGAAAAGTTATAATCTCAAACCTCCAAGTTACACACCTGCTTGCTGAATGATGAAATTTGATACACATTTGGTGGTTTGATTAAGATATAGTGCAGTAATTGGGTGTAGGCATCGAATCCTAGTACCCATTTACAGTAGGAAAATGGTACTGCAGTGTTGTAAGGTAAGTGAGGCTCGAAGCAGGTAAGGAGAGCCAGATTTATTGGAGGGCACACAGATCCTGTACCTCGCCAGTCCTACTCCCAACACAAGTGGAATAAAACATAGTTTTCATGCACATCACGGTAGCATTCTAACTTAAGGAAGCGAAGTTGTATTGCAAGACTGGAAGGGACTGAAAGACAATATAGATAAATCTTATTTCTTAAGATAGTGAGAACAATTTCCAAACAATGTAAGTGGAATAAATAATTGTGCAATGGTGTGAAGTAGATAACTTTCTATTAAGGGTTAAACACATCATCAATAAGGAAGTCTGTTTCTCCTCAAGAAGCATGTACTGGGTTGACTTATCTCTGTACCGTATGCAGACTCTTGGAGCTTCAAGCTCTTTCTTTCGCTACCGTCTACAGAAGGGTGATCTTGTGCAACAGAATTCCTTTCTAGGCTATTTGGGGGAACCAAGAAAAGGGGGGGGGGTGTGGAGGCAAAGGGTTAGTGCAATTTGTCTGTTTTTTACCATTCTATGTGTGCTTTAGCCCCCGTTCTCCACCCCTTTCCCCGCCCACCAATATGGCATTCCTATTTCTCCAGCACTGGATCGTTCATGGATTCGCATGCTTTGAATATTCCCTGCCGACAGGCTGGAAATCCTCTGTAATTTTAGTATAGCCTCAAATAAAGCTTGTAGACTCACTTTAGTAGCCCATCAAAGTCCTTTTGGGTGCATTGTGCCCCAGCCAGTGGGACGTTGAATATCTAGTCTCACCCAGGAGGTCATCTTCAGATTCTAACCGCACATTGTGCTGGGGAGTCCTCGAGACATTTTCTCCTGAAAGAAAGTTAAAATCCTTGAAAATACTTAAACCTGTATTCTCTGAAAAACCAACATCCGTCAACAAATAAGTGGCTTTGTACTAGGGGAATGGAAGAAAAACGAAAGTCCTTTTTAAGGCATGCCAAACATGTGGCATTACAAATTTGTATAGGGGCATAGACATGCTGAATGCATATATTGTCTCTACCCTAACCATATACAGGAAGACTGTGTGACTTGTGCTACCTTTAGCACAAAAACTCTTGAGGACAGTAAAAGGAGTTTGGCCCTATGGTTACACGAAGGAAAGTTACCCACCCCAGCCCCCCTTCAGAGGCAGAATCCTCCAGAAGAGTGATGGATGACAGGTCAGACATACCTCAACCCCCCCACCCCCCAAAATGTCCAGGTCGGAAGAAAGATTGCCATCTCTGTCAAAAAAGAGGGGAAAGTAAGAAACGTCAGTCCGTCGATGACATTTCCGATGACAGAACTTCCGCAGACAAAAACCCTGTCGACTACTGGCGAGTCAAAAGGGCCTGAATCCTCATTGTCGACGAAATCAAAATCCTCTTTGGTGGTCACGGCCATCTCCTCGGCCATGGACAAGAAATCCTTGTCTGTATCCTCCTCATTGACGACCGCCCCTTCAGCGGTCACCCCTGTTGACCAAGAACACACCAACTACTTAGTGTGGGGCAATGGAAACACAGATGACGTTGACGGTGCTTGGAATATCCCATACACTGTTACAATCTCCAATAGGGATGCCATTGCCGACGACCGAGCCGACGAAGAAGGCTACTAAAAGGTACTCCTTGACGGACACACAAAATTGTAAAACACAGCGAAAAAGCCACTAGAGGAGCAAAACTGGAAAAATCACGATCAGATCAACACAAAACACACACATCCAGAGGAAAACAACCACTGAACTCAGATGTGAAGAAATAAAAAGCTGCTGAAAGCCCTGTAATAAAAGGAGCAATAGTTCGAATACTGCCACTCAAAAACTCAATACAACCTGAGCAAATATTGGAGCACCATATTGACTCAGACTTTGAACAGGGATACTCAACCTAGTTCTGAGACGAGGAACAGTACTCACAACGTGAGGCACCCCTAAGAACTCCAATATTAAGGCGATAACCGGAACCTACGGATCCAGATCTACCAACGACAATAGACCTTCCCCAGCCAGCGGAACCTCTGCTTAACCTGTGTTATTGCTGCAAATATTGTCCACACTGCAGTCTCTAGTCCAACAGTTAGATGTAAGACTACCATCTGGACAGGCGCAACCACACATGCCAGAGGTGGTACCGGGTCCCTTTGGGATCCCTCGAATTTCTGCCAAAGAATATCTGCAAGGACAGGGAAGTGGCCACGCTAAAGATATGCCAACTAGGCGTACAAGATCACCGCCAAAGGAACCGCCTAACAAACCAGTGATACATCGGCAGAGACATAGATCAGGAAGCCTGGTGAGAACACGAGGCTCTTCCCAAAGACCAATGCAAGTGCAACATCGTGACCATGTAGAGGTAGAACTCCACTCGTCAAACCACAGACGACGATGGCGATAATAGAGAAACAGACAGTACTACCTCCCACTCCCAACAATGAGACTCGGAGGACACAGACATGGCCTTTTAGACCAAGTATCCGAGTAACCGACTTAGCAGTCACCACTGGACGAAATGGGCACTTTCCACACTAAAGTGCAAAAGGCATGCAAGGAATTTGGTATGGTTCCCTCTGAACGGAAGGATTGCTTCCTTTTTGATTTAAAGTAGGAAAGCAGAGATGTCCACCGCATTCTAGACCACGTATGGGAAGGACTGCTGTTAATGAAAAGACTTTTGAGAACAGAATAAGTTCACTATTAGGGAACTCCCGTCCCCTGCACACTATCTAAGGCTATATCGCCAACTATTTAAGGATAAATGATTCAATCTTCATTGTGTTAATTAGACAAGTTTGTTTAAACATTCAGTTTTTAGACTAGTTTCTTGACATCGCCTAGTCTAATCATTAAGTAAACTTGACAAAACTGTTTAATTTTTCACTGATGTGTACAAAAACAACTTGTAACTTGATGTTTTCGGTTGGTTCAGAATGTATTGTTCCAAATAAGGTTGCCCAACGCGTTTTGAGATTGATTATCTTCTTCAGGGGCTGTGTATATGCAAATCAAACTTTAGATCTAGTGGAAAAATGTTAATATTCTAAATTATATCAAGGATACAAACTTAAATTGCTTTACAAAGATTTTCAAACATTAATGTTAACACCAATCAATTAATCAAATCATTGACAACATCAAAGTTTGACAAGGAACTGTCATATTAGAAGAAAATGGACCCATAGTTGAAGTTTTACACAGAAAGGTAAATGGGTATTAATGTACTGTACAGAATACTGTATCTCTTTTCATGATATATTCACTGATGGTAAACTAACTCCATAGGTGCATGGTTCTAAAAGTTGAAAACAATGTGCTAAATATTACAATGGTTCTTCTAATCCCTATGTTGATTTTTAGTTGGTGTCGAGGAATATGCTTACCTGTTCCTTTTTCTGTAGGGCATTCTTCCCTCCGTGGTCTGGTTCAACCAGTAATGTTTATGTTCCCGTTCTCTCCGGAAGTATCTAGGAGCTATATTTCAGGGTTAGCCTAGCTCTTTTTGAATCAAGGGGAGAATGACCAAAACTGAGTTTTTTTTGTTTTTTTTGTTTTAAGAAATCTAGTTCAAGATATAAATGATATTCTGCACTTAGAAGTTATTCTATCCAAATATAATATACGTAGTTGTATATAAATCCATCGATTTTCAATGTTAAAATCCTTTTAAAAAAGTTTTAGTACAAAAAAATCCTTAAATGATAAGAGACTAATAATGAAGAACTAACACTTACTGGTTTGGGAGTAGTTCAAAGGATGAAAAATTGGAAGTGCTCACAGAGGAGCTACGCGAAGTATACGCTTCTGTTAAAATGTCACTGGTCTGGTCAACGGGTATGGTCATTCAAATGTTAATTAACTAGATATAAGGGGACCCTTGGTTAGAGCTCATTAGTTTAGTTTAAAAGGATAGGGAACTAGGATTCCTAGATTACTAGACTAAGATTCCTTTGAAGTACTTACTATTCAAGGGTTGTGTACCTCTCCAGGTCGCAACGTTGTTAGCCCTCAGAGGGCTGGTGCAACGCCGAATGTATATTAGACCCCAACAAAATGGCCGTATTTATGTCGTTTACGGGCATGACGTCATCACGTAGTGTACGTGAATGACGTCACATGTGTAAACAATGTTGGAGTATAGGAAAAATCCAATGTCTTAATCTCCTAATGGTCCAGCTAAGAGACAGTAGATGCTTTTACTGCCATGCTGCCTAGTAGGGAATATCTACTATTAAACAAGAGTTATGGCCGTTTGTGGCATTGCGGGTGTGACGTCATGACGTTACGTGCATGAGTGACGTCACATATGTAAACACTAATAGAATGAAGGATCCCTATTCTTTAGTGGTCTCATAATGATACGAAAGGGTAACAGTGGAGTGTCTTTAATCTGAGGCTGAAACAATTTAGAAGTATGTCTTCACTAATCAAGAAATTAAGGTTAAGTGTGAGAACCGTAGTGTTAAAGGGGCTGTTGCCATTGTGTTTCTAATGAGAGAGATTGGGCCTTTTTAGTTTAGTCATGATGACCATAGGGTGATATTCCTCCTTGGTCCGGTGATTTCCTAGCAGTACAGCATGCATTGATACTCGTACATATATTTTTTTTAAAAAACAAAACAAACAGCAGATTGCGATTTCATCCGATGCAGAACATTCCTCAAGATACATAACTTAGAATCTACACATCATAAATAAATTTGATGTATCGCTCAGTTAACCTGAAACATTTACAAAAAGGATTTTCTGTCTCATATGGAGTTCACAATCTCATCCTGAATAACTGCAAAACATGTTTTGTTCTGTGGTGTTTTTAAGACTGTTTTGTTGAGTTGTTCAATTTTAACAAATGTCATGTTTACATTTAACTTAGAAAAACCTCAATGAATTCATAGGTTAGCCATGGTATGATTGTTACCATGTGGTTATGAGACATTGATGCCCCCCAATGAGGTTAGATTTTATGAAAGGGCCTAAATAGTATTCTTCATTGAGGCCATGTGGTGCCAGTGCGTCGAGTTTATGAATCCAGAACAGTTCTCTCTGGGATAATCTCTTGGCCAAATCTCCACCCCTTGGGAGGGGATGGATCACTTCCAGTATTGCCTATCTCAATTGGGTGATGTTATTTCCATTTTCTTTGAAATGTCTATATACTGGCGATTTGTTATTGCATGTCCGGATGTTTGATTTATGTTCCGTCCAGCGTTCTTTTGCTTTCCGGATTGTTTTGCCCACGTAGTATTTGCCACAGGGGCATCGAAGTGTATAGACCAAATGTTTACTGTCACAGGTCGCATAGTCTTTTAGGGGTATTTATTTGCCGCTGCCAGGATGTTATATGATCTCCTTTTATGATTTTAACGCAGTGTTGACAATTTAAACATGGGCATGTCCCTGGCTTTTGTTTCCTTAGGATAGTTTGGGTAGACTTTTGTTGATCTTTCAGCTCTGAGGAGAGTATCTGAAGTTTTTGCCTCTTATACGCCAACATAGGTGGTTCAGGGAACAGACGGTTCAAATTGGGATCAGATTTGATGAGGTCCCAGTTTTTAGTGATGATTCCTTTTATCTGAAAACTCTGGCTAGAGCATTTCAAGGTATGGATTAGTCGTATTTGTTTTTTTTGGTTGTTCCTCTAGAAGTTTAGTCCGAGATATGGTTTCTGTGCGTTGGACAGCTTGGTCCAGTATTTCTTCAGGAAATCCTCTGTTCTTAAATCTTAGTTTAATGTCCTCGTATTCATTTTGAACCTTAGTTGTGTCTGAAGTAATTCTTTTCAATCGTAATAGTTGACTGTAAGGAAGGTTGTCCTTTAGGTGAGTCGGATGAAAACTCCCAAAGTGGAGTGTATTATTGGTGTGTCTGGGTTTTCTGTGGATGCTGGTTATTAGGTCTGTGCCTATTTTGTTAACGTTAACATCCAAAAAAATGGTTCTAAGGCCGGCCTATTTCCATGGTGAAAGTGATATTTTCGTTGCATTTGTTTAGGTAATTGAAAAATAATTGAAGTTCTTCTTCAGTCCCTTGCCAGATCCCAAAGATATCGTCAATAAAATGTTTCCAACAGATAATGTTGTTTTTCCATGGGTCTTTATTCAGCACGTGTGTCTGTTCAAAATAGAACATGAAGATATTTGCATAAGATGGGGCCACTGCTGACCCCATTGATGTTCCAGATGTTTGTAAGTAGTATTTTCCTTCAAACCAAAAATTATTGTAGAGGATGTTTATCAACTCGATTTCAAATACCTTATGGATCAAGATGTTGTGGTGGTTCAAAAGAAACCATTCAAGTGCTTATATTCCTTGATTATGGGGAATCGATATATATATAGGCTATTTACATCCAGGGTAAATAGAATAACTGATGGATTGTCAATCTGAATTTGCTTAAGTAGCCTGAGAAAATGGGCCGTATCCTTTAGATACATAGAGGTTTTTTGTACAAGCGGTTGTAGGGCTCGATCTACATAGATTGCCAACGGATGGAATATGCTTTCAGTTCCTGCTACAATTGGTCTAAATGGAGGATTAGTCTTATTTTTATGTATTTTGGGTAATGAGTAAAATACTGGGGTGACCGGAAATTATTTTGTTAGAAACTCTGATGTATGGTCTGTGATCCATTCCATTTCTAATGCTTTATCTATGGTGTTCTTAACCACCTCTTTGATGGCCAATACAGGGTCAGAATCCAAACCAGGTAAGTACTTTGGTCATTTAACAAATTCAAGCATCCCTTGTAAAATTCAGTGTCCATTAATACCAAGGCTCCACCTTTGTCTGCTGGTTTCAAAATAATAGATGAATCCTCAGCTAGTTCTTTGATTATTTTCAGTTGGTGTTTTCTAATGTTCGTTCTATTGGTGGATATGTACCTGTATACATCGGAGATCTTTCATTTTTTTAAGATTGAAAAGATTAATTGTGGGATGATTGATTTGAGGATGGAAAGAGCTTTTGTTTCTTAACTCCAAATAATCTGAGGTCTTTTTTTTTTTTCAACTGTTTCTGGAAGTGAATCGAAAAATACTTTCAATTCCATTTTTCTTATGAGTTTGAATAAGTTCACTTCTTCAAACATTGTGGGGTTAGTTGGAATAAATGACAAGCCCAAATTAAGAGTGTCAATTTGAGTTTGGGTTAATTGTTTAGATGAGATATTTACAACAATCGATTCCTTTATTTGTTTTTTGTTCTTTGTTTTCTTTTTCCCCTCTCCGGGCCTTCCTCCTCCTAAAAAATGAGTTCTGTAGTTGTTGTGGGTACTGTACTTGACTGTGCGAATGTTGGAAAATGACTGTGGTGGCACTTGGTTGATGGTGCTGGAGTAGAAGTTTTGTTTTCTCAGAGCCAGCATTAAGACCGCTTGGAAAAGAAATTCAGGGCGCCATGTGTGTCCCCGAAATGCCTTACATCACAACCAACCCTTGACTCTGTGGTATTGGCGGCGGCAGGAAGTAAATCTAACACAAGGTGAGAAGTGCACGGTACCTCCAGATAATGACAGCAGGAAACAAGATGCTTTTGGAAAGAAGATTTTGGCAACAGGTGCCACTACGGTTAAGGTTGCAAATTCCCTGGCAATAATCTCCAGATACGACCGGGAGATGTGGAACAGAATGGCTCCACTATTGGAACACTTGCCAGATAATAAATGCAAACGAGCCTTGGACATCCTGCAAGAGGGAGAAAATGCATTGAATCAGGCTATCAACATCGCAGTTGATATAGCAGAAACTGGTCTCAAGCAAATCAGCAACAGAGTTGTCTTACGAAGACGAGCATGGCTAAAATACACCGATTTCAGACCAGACGTGTAATCGAAGGTATTAGACCTGCCTTTTGAGGAAGACCAACTTTCTGGTCCCCAAATTGACAAGGCACCAAAAGCGATTAAGACAGATGCAGATATACCACAAAGTCGTTAACTACTCTAACAGTGGAGCACACTTCTCGCTCATTTCGAGGAGTCTCACGGGGGTGACAAGTCCTGCCAACGAGGGTCTTATATTCTCAGACCTCCTACCAAGAATATAGAAGATCCTATCCTACAGACTATAGGACTACAAAACAGCTCCAAGTAGACGAAGGACAACTACGTTCGAGAGGTAGACAACAGGAACAAACCTGACTCCCACTGCTTCTGAGCCCCCACGTTCAAACCTCCGCAACAAGTAAGCCATTTCTCTCTAACAGCAGTTGCACCATCCTGGCCAGAGCCCTTATCCTGTCCCACCTGGACTACTGCAACGCCCTTTACTTAGGTTCTACCAAATCCACCGTCAAAAGAATACCAACCCTACAAAATAATGCCCTCAGAGCAGCATTAGGCATTCTCAGAAGAGTTCACATTTCAGAGATTAGTCATCAGAACTACTGGCTTCGGACCAATGACAAAATCCTTCTAAAAAGCCTGTCGCTCGCTCATAAATCTCTTAACAATGCTGCCCCAATCTACCTTGCTGAGAGATTTCACAAACGGACTTCCCTGACAGCTTCCAGATCAGTAAACCGGGATCGCCTGTCCATACCTAGATTCAAACTATCCACGATTGGAGGCAACAGTTTCCCTGTGAAAGCGGCCAAATTATGAACTCTTTGCCTTCTACACTAAGAATAGACCAATCTTACAAAAACTTTAGAAGTAACATCATCCTGTGGCTGAAAGCCAATGACAACTAAATTTTACGACACTGAAACCTGTGCGGCAACTAGCAAGGACATCCTGTTAACGGTAACGACGACATTTTATGCACTCTATGTAATGCATCCTTCCTAGAGTCTCATTATTTGCTACCCCCTCGGTGGCCACCATATCTCGACACACACTGCCTGCAATACTTGTAAATTTCATGCCTTTCCTACGCTATCTGTAATCTATTGTATATACCTTTCTCTGTACTATTTGTAACACTTGTATATACCTTTTCGAGGGTATTGGGTCCTCCGACGTATTCCATATCTATGACAGTAATCACCACAGCTGTGCTGCTTCGGAAAATCTTCGGCATCTGCTTCCTGCGTCGATGACGTCGATACGCCGCCCTCGAGGACCTCCTCCGACGGCCGACATCACTGGATTTTATAAGTGGGACGCCCGTAGCCTCAGTTCCGTTTTTTCCGCAAACGTGTTCGCTCCATGAATCTCGGCGGAGTTCTGTTGCTTTCTCGGTTCTTCGAACCTGTTTGTGAAATATTTCTTCGTGAAGATGTCTACCTCATCTTCCACACCGCGTCCGGGCTTTAAGAAGTGTGGGGACTGTGGGTCCAAGATGTCGGTCACGGACTGGCACAACGCCTGCCTCTGGTGCCTCGGGAGGCCCATGACACGGATGGCTGTGTTGACTGGCAGTCGCTCACGTCGAAAGCCTTGCGGGAGTGCAAGAAGAAGTTATCGGTAGGTAAGGTGTCCAAGCCCCGGAAGTCGAGGTCTGCGGGGCTTTTGACGAACTACCCGAGGGGCGACTCCGCGTCGTCGGAAATCCGGTGGGTCTCGGTCCCGGAGTCGGTCTCGGCACTCCTCTGCCTCTTCGAGGCACTCCCGGAAGCACCGTCATCCGTCGCCTTCCCCGTCCTCATCCGAGGACTCCGCCCATCTGCGGGTCGCTTACCCCACCACGCATGCGACGCCAGAGGAATGGGCTTCCTTCGGGAAGAAAATGTTGGTGATTCTCGAATCGCAGGGCACTGGTCCGTCCGCGCCTCCGAGTTGGGTCAGTCGTTATCAGCCGAGAGACGCCGCTCGCACGCCTTCGGGCTCGGGTGGTCGTCACGATTCACAGGAAAGGTCCCGCTCGGACAAGGGGATTCGTTCTCGGCATGCCCGGTCCAGGTCCCGGCCCTCGACTTACTCGAGACCGCGTGAACCTGTGCAATCTTCGAGGAAGACATCGACGCCTGTTGCGCCGAGGTCGTCGACGGACTCTCAGAGGCTCTGCCTCTGAGGAAGTCGTCGACGGCCAGGATGTCGAGGGACACGCTCGGGGCTCCGCCTTCGAGGCCTGTGTCGACGCCATCGATGCTGTCGGTGCCGCATCTGTCGTCAACGCCGATTCTCTCGACGCCTTTCAGGGCTGTGTCGACAGGGGACCCTGTGGCTCGGGGGAACCACCTAGAAAGGCTCTGGCCAAGGTCAAGCATGGCTTTGGTTCCAGTTCTGTGCCTTCTTACCGCCATCTGGAATTCATTTCGGAGGTGGATGAGGGCTCTGATGATGGCATGGTGCCTGACACGGTGCCTGACGAGATTCTCTTGGGGCCATAGCCAGTTTGAGGACCTGAGGCAGTCCCTCCATAATGCTAGTGGGCTGGACACCTCTCCGGAAGTGGAGTTTTGTAGGCCTGAGCCTGGCACTCATGCTGATTCTTCGTACCGGCGCCTTATGTCAAAGGTCACCAAGTACTTGGGATGGTCTGCTCCCCCAGCGGAGTTTGTTCAGGATGACCTTATGGATATCCTTGACATTGTTCCACCAACTGACCCGGTACTGCCGTTTCATATGGCTCTACAGAGGAGGAGGGTGGCGGCGGTTTGGACTGCTCCGGAGAGTCTCCCTGCAGTGAGCAAGTCTTTGCCGCGAAAATACCGCCCAGCCAGTAGTGACCCTTGATACTTGTCCGAGCACCCTACTCCGGAGAGTTTGGTGCAGGCGGCTATGGCCCCAGCAAAGCAGGCGTCGTACCCTACCATCCCTCCTGATAGGGACGAGAAGCGTTTTGACAGCTGGGCGAAGAAAGTGTTTTCTGCAGGGGGTATGGCGCTTCAGGCGGCCAGCTCCATTTGTGCCTTGTCTCGTTTCACGCACACTCTGTGGAACTGTTTCCTTGGCGGCTGAACATATTCCCGAAGGGGATGTACGGGATGGTTTCCTTGCCATGGTTCAGGATGGCAAGGATGCTGTGTGAGGCCGTTCAGTCGGGTTTGGACATGGCAGATTGCGTCAGCCGGTCCATGGCGGCGAGCACCGTGATACGCAGGTTTGCGTGGTGCGGAAGTCGGGGTTTGCTCCTGATGTGCAGGCCCGGCTCCTCAACATGCCCTTTGACGGGGAACATCTTTTTGGCAGCAAGGCTGACGAGAGCCTTGAGAGGTTGCAAACCTCAAAAGCTGCAGAGAAGTTGTTGGGCACTGCAGTTCGACAAACTCCGCCTTTTCGTCCTAGGGGACAGCAATGGAGGGGAGGTTCCTTTCCTTATTACTCATCCTTTGGTAAAGCGAGAGGAGCTGCCAGTCAAAGGGGCCACCGTAGGAGTGCCAGAGGTGGAAAACAAGGTACTCGAGGTGCCAAGGCCGCTCGGGCTGTTGCCTCTTTGCCCTCAGGACACGCCGCAGCCGCTTCACCTCAGTCATGAGGCCATGTCCCATGGTTCGCCGGTTGGGGGAAGGCTGGCGCAGCATCTTGCAGAGTGGCGCTCCATTACTTCAGATGTCTGGGTTCTGGAGATCATAACCCATGGCTACTGTCTTCCTTTCCCCCGTCATCCTGCAAGTACTGCGGAGGTTTGGTTCCCGGATGATCCTCATTGCTCCGGTGTGGGCCTGGAGGACGTGGTACCCGGACCTTCTCGACTTGTCCATCTGCCCTCCACGTCGTCTTCCCTACCGAGATGATCTGCTCTCACGGGAGGGCGGTCAGGTTCTCCATCGAGAGGTCGGGTCCCTCAACCTTCACGCTTGGTTTCTGAAAGGTTGAGGTATAAGGATTGGGACCTCCCTGAAGATGTGATGTAGGTGTTGCTTTCGGCCAGAAGGCCCGCAACAAAGTCCCTGTACTGTTGCCGTTGGAGGAAGTTCTGCGACTGGTGCAGGGTTAAGAATGTGGATCCTTTTGCATGTGAAATTCCCATGGTTCTGTCTTTTTTGCTTTCTTTGGCCCACAGGGGACTTCAAGTGGGTACCATTAAAGGTTACCTGGCGGCGCTGTCCATATTTAAGCGCTCGTCTGAAGAGTGTTCCTATTCTAAAATTCCTTTAATTTCTCGGTTTTTGAAAGGGCTCACTAATGTGTTCCCTGCGTCACCTTTCCAGGTGCCCGGTTGGGTTTTGAACCTTGTTCTCAAGTTTCTGATGGGTGCTCCGTTTGAGCCTTTGCATTCATGCCCTTTGAGACTGTTAACGGTGAAAACTGTATTTTTAGTTGTGGTCACTTTCACTCGCAGAGTGAGTGAGTTACAGGCACTTTCAGTTAAGCCACCCTTCACTGTGTTTCATAAGGACAGGGTTGTCCTTGGAGTTCGTCCTTCTTTTCTTCTGAAGGTGGTGTCGGAATTTCATTTAGACCAGAAGGTTGTTCTTCCGGCATTTTATCCTGCTCCACGTTCTGGTAAGGAAGAGGAGAGGCTACATAGGCTTGATCCTAGGAGAGCGTTACGCTTTTATATTTCACGCATGTCCCGGGTCAGAGTGGACGATCAGCTCTTTATTGGTTACGCTGGAAAGCGTTTGGGACAGGCTGTGACGAAACAGACTTTGTCTCGCTGGATTATTTTGGCTATTTCGGAGTGTTACCGCTTGGCGGGTAAGGACCCACCGGTCGGCTTACGGGCCCATTCTACCAGGGGTATGGCTGCCTCTACTGCCCTGCAGAGGGGTGTTCCTATTCGTAACATCTGTGATGCAGCCACCTGGGCTTCGGTACATACTTTTGTACGTCACTATTCCCTCGATTCCATCCGGGGCAGGATCTGGCCTTTGGCAAGGCAGTCCTTTACTCTGCAATTTGATTGGGCATGCTAAATTTCTGTTTTCTAAATTCTTTTTCCCACCTACTTGCATTGGTACTGCTTTGGGAGTCAGTCATAGATATGGAATAAGTCGGAGGACCCAATCCCCTCGCTGAACAAGTTACTCTCTTACCTGGTAACGTTCTTTCGATGGGATTGTCCGACGACGTATTCCATATCGCTCCCTCCCTACCTTCCCCGCTACATAATATCTTATGCGATTGCAGCTTACGTTTCCGCAAGGCTTTGTGTGACAGACTGGCAGAAGACTGGTGGCACACATTCTGGGAAAAAACTACAACTGAGGCTACGGGCATCGTGCGTCCTACTTATAACATCCAGTGACGTCGGCCGTCGGAGGAGGTCTTCGAGGGCGGCGTATCAACGTCATCGACGCAGGACGCAGACACCAAAGATTTTCAGAAGCAGCACAGCTGTGGGGATTACTGTCATAGATATGGAATACGTCGTCGGACCATCCCATCGAAAGAATGTTACCAGGTAAGAGAGTAACTTGTTCTTCTGTAAGTAATGTTTTTGTAAATAAGATATTTTTTTATTTTTTATTTTATTGATATACATATAACAAAACAAATGTTATATATCATTTCATTCACATTTACAGTAATATTTCTAAAAGCAAGCATTTACGGTTTAAAATTAAAGACAAACAATGATAAAACCCTGTCTTAGTACTGAAATACTGAGATAATTCATAATGATATAATGCAGTCTCACATAATTAATCAAGACAATTTAAAATCTGTACAATTTTAGTATAAAATAGCACCATGAAATACATCAAGTTTGTCATTGCCACTCATGAATAGAAGCCAGAGATTCTCAATTTCATCTGGATTAAAATGATTATTGTAAGATTTCATGTGTCTATACCGGAGTGCACTTAGGCATTCACATACAATTAAGAGGTGGTGCAGAGTCTCAATTACATTCATGTCACACAAACAACAATAGCGTCGATCTCGAGGGGATACCCAAGTGTGCGCCTTTTGATTTCAAGTGCCTCTGAGATATTAAATTTCAATAAAAGATATTGGGCCTCATCACAACCCAGGCGGTAAGTTCCCTACTTTACCACCATGGTGTAAACTCTGTTTACACCATGGTGGATGGCGGATTTACCGCCTCATTCCAAGGTGAGTGGGGCGGTAAATCCCCATTCCCCATTTACCCTTCCCCATTCCCATTTTTGCCCCATAGGGCATAATGGGAGTGGGGAAGGCGCTAATTACGGCACCGTAAATTACGGTGCCGTAATTAGCACCAAGGCGGGTTAGCGTCTTGCATTTTAACGCCTGCTAAAAGCAGGCATTAAAATGGTAATCAGGCGTTAAGGGTTAACGGCGCCGACGGCGCCGTTAAACCCTTAACGCCTGGGTTGTAATGAGGCCCATTGTCTCACGATTCGAGGACTTGGATAAGCCTTAATATATCTAGGAGGGTAACTGCGCAGTACATATTCATTACAATAGACCCCACTATTGGTTTTTGTTGACAGGTCTGTTAACTGCTGTTAATCACTGACCTCTTTTAGAGTAATTTTTACAGTTGCCTTCACAGAATAGATACTCATTTGATCATTTGAGGGCAAATAACTAACCCACTTAGTATGGATTTTTTTCAAATCGCCCATTACGCCAAACATTGTGCCATTGACCAGGCGCAAGTAAGCAGATACGTAAGCACCAGTAATGGTTTCGGTTTTAAGCCGTAACTATTTCTCAAAATTTAATACACGGTGATAAGTAAATACGTAAGAGATATTTGTCAAATTAAATTCGAGATATAAGTATTCTAGGCTAACACATTGAGGTAAACGGAACAATTTACGAAGCAAGGAGGCTTCAAGTTGCACGACCAATTTAATGTATTTATGTCCCCATATGATAATTGCGTACAGTATTATTGATCTTATCTTAGCGACATAAATGGTCAGTATCGCAGAGATCGAATAGCCGCTGTTCTTACCAATAAATATGCTTAAGGTGTTAGTGGCTGTTTGACATCGGGCTTGTAAAGTCGTCCATTGAGCAGACCATGTCATACGATCATCTATGATTAGCCCCAGATATTTATAAGATCTAACTTGTTCTAAAGGTTTACCATTCAGTGTCCACGTATGTTTTTGGGCAACGTTTTTTTGTGTGAATACCATCACCTTACTTTTATCAATGTTGATCAATAGACCATTAAGGATACAATATCTACTTGGAGCGTCCAGCATTAATTGTAAGCCTGCAGAGGTATAATCAAGCAAGATAAGATCGTCAGCATATGCCAACCACCCCAAAATCACCTCTGAAATTTTTACAGGATTAGCAGCAGCAATGCAAAATACTCCACCCATGTCTGCTAGATACAGATTAAATAAAGTCGCTGCAACCATAAACCCTTTTTTGACACCACTGGATGTATTCATCGGCGCCGACAGACGACCAGTGGTGTTCAGGCGAATACGTACAGTGGTGTCCACGTGCAACAACATCCTTAGAAGGCCAGGGGGGATGCCCCAGTCAGTCAGTTTTTGCCATAATCTATTTCTCTGTATGCTGTCAAACGCCGCAGAGAAATCAATGTATGCGCAATACACATCTAAATTACGTCTAGTCCAAGAATGTTCAATAGCAGTGGAAAATAACAGAAGTCCATGGATAGTACTTGAGTTGGTGCGGAATCCGATTTGATTGGGGGATAGAATTTGTTTCTTAGATATCCACGCATTTAGTTCCTGCAATAGGACTTTGGCAAATATTTTTGATGGCGTGTCGAGCATTGCGAGCATCCTGTAATTGCCTGGGCAGTCCCATGCACCTTTTTTATGGACGGTCAATATGTGGCTAGTTCGCCATGATGGTGGTATTACACCTATTATCCCAATATAGGTAAATAATTTGTGCAGGGCGGCAGCCCATAAGTTTGGGGATTGTTTAATTAAGATATTGCACACACCATCTGGCCCTGCGGCTCTAGAATTCTTCAATTTAGAGATAATCACCATGATGTACAATATTGTTACCGTGCACGCCCAAGTGGCCGTAGGAATAGGTAGGGAGAAAGCGGGTGAAACGGCACAACCTAATGTTTGATCAATGTGGGATTGCCATTGTGATTCAGAGATGCAATTAATGGTAAGTGGGCGTGGTTTGGCCTGGCGTAATAACTGCCCTATGCCAACAGAGTCATTACTGGTGGCTTTTTGTGCAATCTGCTGCCATTTTTTTACACTTTTTAAAGCTTTGTGAGTAGTTAGCCATTTTTTGTAGTTCTTTTTTACAATTTTAATTTGAAAGGAGATATTCTTGGATCTGTGACAGGGTGTGTTCTCATTTAGTATGAGTTTAATCTACAATCTCATTTTAGATTTTGCTCTACTAATCGCAGTGTCAAAGCCAACTCGACACTTGAATGGCATATTTGATAGCTCACCGCTTCCAATAGGTCTGCGACTCTCAGTTACTTGATGCGCAACTGTTGCCATGATATTAGTAAAATCTGGCAGCAGATTGGCAGAGCTGTTTGCTCCTTCATGAGAAGTTTGTATAAAGCCTGGAAGCAGTTTAACTACGACTTTATTAGCTTTATCAATGTTACGCGGATGCCAGGAAATAAGATTTCCACCCTCGTTCAATGATATCTGACCGTTTTCATCTTGTTCAATAGCGGAAATTCTTTGGGTTGGTAACTTTAAAAGCCAGCACATGGTAACATGATCGCTTTCGTGTCTAACGACTATGCCCATATCCTTAATGTAAGCAAGGTCACTGTTAGCGAGGGTATACTCGATAGTAGATGCGGAGCAACCTTCAACTCTTGTAAATGCCATGTGACGATCGCTTGGAGTGATACCATTTAGTTTTACAATTCCATGGGCAGCTAACATAGAGTGCCATTTTGAGCCCTGACGATTTGCCTTCTGTATGGTGGTAGCAGAGCACGAGAAATTAGAGATTACATCATTGTTCATCGGGAGGTGCCCGATGGCCCCATTAAAGTCACCAACAATCCATACTGGCAATACATCATTATATTTTAGCAATAATGCATTAACAGTGCCAATATTCACAGCTGTCAGAACCATGTTCGGAGGATCATAAACATTTATTAATATAATAACAGATGTGGATGTAAATATGCGCGTGGCTAAAATATACCCGGTGGATAGATCAAGTTTGACAACTTGCCATGGAGGCAGCACCGACACCAGAAGACCACCTTTAGGGCGGCCCAAGGGGCCTTTAGTGGCCCTCTGGTGCACAGTGCTACGACCATCGAGTTGCACATCTGCCAACAGCCATGTTTCTTGCAAAGCTACCACACTGAAAATGTCCATTACACTCACCAAACCATCATTTTCAAACAGGTGGGTATGCCCTCTGGTATTCCAAGAAAAGAGCATATCCACTTCAGTGCATCAGTGCCGATTGGCACTGAAGTGAGGCTTAAACGCGACTGGTAGCCACTGCCAGTAACCCTCAAGCGGTTGACAAGGCTGTGATTCTATAGGCATTGTAGTGGGTTCAATAAGTGAACAACATTGGTCATCAGCCAAAGCTCCAATTTTGGCGTCTGGCGGGTTAGAGGGATCACAGTTCATTACACTTTTTGCTATGTGGGTATGTTTTTGTGCTTTGTTAATTGATTTGGATGCATTAAAAGCAGCAAATTTAGTTAATGGAATTTCTACACGATAGATATTATATCCTAAGCGTAGAAACTCCTCTTCAAAACTTATAACACAGTTAAGAGAAGCTTTTGTTTCAAACCAAATATTGGTTATGAACTGATTCCTAGCAACAACTTGGTCAACAATACGTATATCGCTTGATGTGATCACTCGAAGTGGCACTATAGATTTAAAAATACACAATACGGCTGCTCGATTCAACGGTGTGAGAGTAATATCCTGATGTATTTTCACCAGTTGAAGAGCTGGTACCATTTTAATTGACTCTACAGGACAGGTACTCCCGTTTAACTTATTCAATTCGTCTGATTTGCTTTTAGGGTTAGCCCAGACATTCGGAAAAGACAATTGAATATTGGTATCTTTAGGAGCACAAGTTACCTGTTTATCCAGATTAGTGAGGGCTTTTTTTCTTTTGTGTTTTTGGTGGTTTCTTTAGTTTTTGAGGAGGATGGCTTATCGGGGATGTTTGATTCCAGATTAGTTGCTATATCAACCAATACCAGTAATTCATCAGAGGATGAATTTACTGTTACTGCATTGGCATACTTGGAATCAGCAGCCACGCTAGTGCCTGTACCACTGCTGGGGGATGCTACCCCGGCCAGATCTTTATAATTATGTTTCCTTTTGTATGATTTTTTAGTACGATACATGAATGCATGATGCACAATAGGACGCAAGTATGTTTTTGCTCTTTTCTTGTGCTTTTTGAAAGTTTGAGATGGAGGAATACATGCTCTTACTGATGGATCACTGATGGAAAAATTTGACTGAGTGTGACAACAGCCATGCATGTTCTTATGAATAATCAGTGACTGAATATTAATTTTCTTTTCCAGATTGTCACACTTCGCAATCAGTAATGTCAAAAGATTCTCCATAGCATAGAACATGTCGTCAGACCTCATACTAAGGTTATTAGGACTTTTCATCGCATTAGAGGTATTTGTTTCAGCAGGTAGCGACATAGGGAAATGGAATGCGGATTTGTCATTAGTATCAAGTGGATAAATGGGAATGAATGGCGCCTGTTGCGGACATTCCGTCTTTACGGGGCTTATGTTACTACAAGGGGATTACCCAGAGTCACATGGCCCTTATATTCATAGGTTTGGTCGGCGGGGTAAAGAACATGGGGGTAGATACTACCTCAGTTAAGGATCGGTCGGGGTCGATCCCCAGATATTCTACCTCCATTTCATCTATTGCGGAGGTAGCCAGGTCAATGCCATTATTTGTGCCTGACTCTAATACCGTGCTATCATGGACTAAAGCTGTGGTCAGGGGTGATGTATTATTTAAAACGGGATTGCTGTCATGACAATGCGCCAAAGTGTCCTTGTGTGTGCACGTGTCATTGTGTTTGGTACCGATACGTGGTACAATATGAGCAATGGGATCGCTAACAATATCAGTAGAGACACAACACGCAACATTGTTCTGAGTGGTGTGAGTGACGGGGATGTCGGGTGGCAGAATGGACATGGAAGTGGGAGAGTTTAGCATATCGCTTAACAATTTAGTACTAACACATCCCAAATCCAATGTCGGTTCTGAAATAATAGCATCTTTTGCAGATTTAATTGACTATGTCTATAGATTCAGCATTCTTTTTGCTATAATATTCGGTTATTTGTTTTGACATGGGAGCCAATTTCTTAGGATTAGATATAATTTTTGGTATACAAATCCTTCGATTTCGAAGGTTTTTATGTATCGCCAACTCGCGCTCATAGTCTGCGTCTTCCATCACTGTGGCCCGGCAACAGAAACTAACCAGGCACACAAACAAACTCCACCAGACATGTTATTGGAGCGGTCTGAGGCAGTCTGGGGGCAGTCAGGGGGCTTAATAGGTGTGTGCGACTAGAGAATAATAAAGAAGAGGTGAGGGAAGGGTGGGCGAGATGTTACGAAAGACAACGTAAGCCCGCACTCCACCCCACACCTCCAGCGCGTATATTAAAGACACTTACAAACTTGACTAAAATTGGTGATAAAATGGTTATAAACCTGTTAAACATATATAAGACTTAAAACTGTGAGACAATGCCATGATCACAGTGTTACTATAGGTTATCATGTTAGACAATAATTGATAGTATTTACCCATAAAGAGCCCGTAATAGAGCAGACAACCAGGTCAACCACTGGCAGATGGTGGCTGACGGCTAACGGCTGCCTGGTGCCAGAGCACGGACACAGACACACTTCGTCAGGCACTTCCGCAGTGCACGCGCGCTTGTGCGTGGGCATGTTAAATTTATGGCAGGCGGGAGGCAAAGTGGGCGGGGCCTGAGTAAATAAGTAGAAAGACTCGGGCACTGTTTGTCAACAATATACTACTAGCAGTACTAGCAGTAGACTAATAAGGTCAATAAAAGTACATATAGGGTAGTGCGTACTGCCACCAGCGTACCAGCAATGAACTCAAGGAAAGTTCCAAAGTAAGAGAAGCGGACGCCGTTGCATTCGCCTTCACAGACACACTTCGTCAGGCACTTCCGCATATACCACCTCAGTTCTTGTAACCAAGCTTCGCATATCCTTGTTACTCCTACGTCCCGTCCCCTTTCCTCCATACTTTTTTTTTTTAAAATATTTTTATTGGTTTATACAAACCTTTAAAAAGAAGACAAATACAACACATATAAAATATTTTCCACAATCCATACATTCCAAGTCTTCGCCCTCCGATCAGTTCAATTTCGTTTAGATACACAGGTTCGAAATCACACATGCATAAATTACATCACTTTGGAGTTTAACTTTCATTAGGCTTTGATTTTATAGGCACATCATTCAGCGCGTCCTTTATCACACGAATAAATGCCACTAGAGCGTATAAGACAGGTCGATTAGAGCCGTCGAATAAGGCTCTCCACCAATCGTCCTTTGTCAAGGTTTGGTATTTACCGGTTATTGAACCAAAAATGATAGATCTTTGCTGAACAAACCCTGAACATGACATCGTCAAGTGTTTTAAAGTCTCGATTTCAGACTGGCAGAAGCGGCACTTTGAATCCAGGTCGGCATGTTGTGCCCAAAAACTTAAACATTCCTTGGTTGCCAGAATGTTCAGCCTAAAGTGCATATACAAAGCCCTGCTATGTTGGTCGGGAAAATAAGTAAGGTAATTTTGCAGCTGCCCATATACCCTAGTTTCCACTGGGACTCCTTCATTGTTTTCGATTCTGATCTTGCAGTACATGTTCTGATCCAGTCCACTCTCCGCATCTTCTTTTTGGCCTGGTCTGGATTGTCCATCAGGGTCTGTATAGAAATGTCGTACATTACTAGGACTTTGAGACATAATCTGTTCCATTGGGATAGCATTGTTCCAGATGTATCGTTTCCCAGTGGCTGTATTATGCAAATTTGTGGCAACGGATCTTTTTGCCTCGTTTTCCTAAACTTAGTAGGTTCCAAGCAACACGAGCTTGTATCGAGATATAGGAAAGTTTGAATCTTATACAAATTGTGGGCGTACCCTTTGGTAAACATAACACTTTGGACCAAAAGATGTTTTCTAATGTGTTCCACAACTCGTAATCACAGCCAAAGGCATTTTCACCACCATATATAAGTGCAGGAACCACTTTTTGTTGAAAAAAGGTTACAGTAGGTTTCAAAGAGAACTTCCCAAATTTTCTGTTAATCAGGGAGGCCTGACACGCCAACTGGCGGCATTTGTTTTTGGTCGCTTCAACCCAAGGAGCATCATTTCGGTTGGCGTTAATTTTCATGCCTAGGTACGAAGTGTTCTTCACAATCCTAATTGGTTCTTTATCAAGAAACCAGTTAAATTTTTTCACCTTCCCATTATTGCCCGCTAGTTTTTCAAGGACCAAGATCTCACATTTTTGTTTATTTATTAACAAACCATTGGCCACTAGATATTTTTCAAGAGTGGTGAGTTTACGCTGCAACCCTATCGGTGTAGAGTCCATAAGAATAAGGTCGTCAGCGTACACAAATATGTGTACCATTGATTTTTGGTGGAAAGGTTGCTATATCGGTAAAGATCTCCTTAATATCCGATATGAACAGATTAAAAATGGAGGCTGCAAGAGGACACCCTTGTTTCACTCCTCTGTGTGCATTGATAGGAGCCGATAGTGAGCCTTTGAGATCTAATCTGATTTTGATTGTGGTATTAGTGTGCAGCTCACGTATAGCCGCCAATAGGCTAGGAGGACAGTTCCAGGCACCCAGTTTTCCCCAAAGCAAATCTCTGATACTGTCGAACGCGTGGGATAAATCAATTAAAGCCAAATATACTTTGGATGTCGAGCGATGAGCTTCCATCTTCAGCAGGTTTATCAGCAGCAGGTTCACTCCACAACCGACCCCCTTCACAAACCCAGTTTGTCTCGGATCCATCCGGTTGGAGTTAGTGGACCACTTTAGTAGTTTTTGTTGCAGGAGGGTGGCATAGATTTTTCCCAACACGTCCAGCAGCGCAATTGGTCTGTAGTTTTTGGGATTACGTCTGTCACCCTTCTTAAAAATTGGAACAATCGGCGCAGATTTCCACGATTTAGGTGTACTACAACCTTGCACAATCCTTTGAAATAGTATTGTACAGAAGTCTGACCATGCATCTGGATGTTGTTTGATAGAGAAATTGGTCAGACCATCCGGGCCCGGAGCTCTGGAATCGTGCAGCTTTTTAATGACTTGAAGGATGTCGTCTCTAGGGAATACGATATCCCAATGAGTAAGAGAGGGACCGACCCATTCTGAAGTTGTCGCATCTTTGCAGAAAAGCTCAGTATAGAAGGACGTCCACTCAACTTCTGAGACCAAATTTGCTTGGAGGGTGTGCTGTGGAGCTAAAGTGGTGTTTATTAGTCTCCAATAGTCTCTTCCATTGTTACTCGTCATTTTGGACAGCATTAGCTCTGCATCGTTTTGTACCATAATCGCTTTATGAGATTTGAGCCAGTTCTTGTATGCTTGTCTCATTGCTCTTTTTACGTTGTTAATATTTGGGTGATTTTGTCCGTGGGCATTTCTTGAGTCACGACATAAGGCTCTTTTATGTTGAAGAATTTCCAAGTCAAATCTATGTTTGGGTGAGAAGACTGCATGTTTTTATTTTAAAATTTGTTTATTGGCATTTATCAATGTTATTGCAGTAACTTGACATAGAAATATACACTGTTAAAGGATGGTGTGAATTCCGTGAGAGAACATTAACATTAACAAATTAACAAATCAACAGATCAACAGTAACTGTCTCCAAGTGTTCCGTTCGTTACGGTGGCTTAGGTTGCCAGTTCCGAGGGGATCAGGTCAGCCGGTGTTAGGGGGGTAGGGGGGGTTGGAGCTTGTAGGATCCTAGTAAGGTGAAGGTCGGCTGCTCTTGGGGTTCAATGACATTGATCGTAGGGCCATGTGCCATGGGCTCATTTCCTTCATGGGGGCTTGTCGTCCGAGGGATGAGACAGGGATCCTATAAGTTCTTTCCAGGCCGCTAGGGTCATGCTCGAGGCATCCGTCGACCTAGCTACGCTGTCTTCCCATGCCCTTGTTTCGGCCTGTATCCAGCGTTCCAATTCCCTGTGCCATCATTTTTGTTGGGGTCCTGCAGGTTTTTTCCAGGACATTGCGATGGTTCTTTTAGCCAGTATGCACACCATATCCATTAATTTGACTAGGTGCTTAAGTTTGGCTGGCCTGGGGTACGTTCCTAGTAGGCATTCATCTGGAGTCCATTTGTACACAGCAGGCCCAGCTTTCTCGCATGTCTGCTGTACAGCGGTCCATAGGGCTTGTGCTTTGGTACACGACCAAAACAGATGGATCAGGTCCGCATTGTTCGCCCCGCACCAGGTGCAGTGAGATTGTGGTGATTTGGTGAGCTTCGCCAGCCTGGATGGGGTTAAGTACGTTCGATGTAGGAGGTTCAGTTGAATTTGTCTAAATCTGTGATTCCTGGAGACTGTTTTAGGATGCGCTAGGGCCCTCTCCCACTCTCCACTCGTTATCTCCCGGCCCAAGTCCACTTCCCATCTGCTTTTCAGACCGGCACTGCGCGGGTTAGGGATGTCACTCAGTTGGGCGTAAATCTGGGATACCGGCTTCCCCCCTCGCCCAGGTTATACAATAATGTAATTAGGGGGTTTGATTCTGGTTCCTCTGGCCATGTTGCCCACTTATTTCGTGCTGTAGTTCGTATCCTAAGATACCAAAGAAACTGGCCTGTGGGCACTCCAGCCTCTTCGCGTAGTCTTTCAAATTCTTTAAAGGTACCGTCAGCGTATAGGTCCCCCCATGTGTATATCCCTTTCCTTTCCCAGTATCTGAGGTGTTGTAGGTCCGAGTCGGATCTGCATAGGTCCGAAATTAACAGTATGTCCGGAGAGTACTGGTGTCGTATGTGGGCGAGTGTCTCTGCTCTGCGCCAAACTTTACGTCCTAGAGCTGCTATACGGGGGGCATTTTGCATCAGGTGGCCGGGGGCCCAGATAAGTTCCCGCAAATGGATTGGGGAGATCAAGGACTGGAGCAGAGGAGTTTCAGATGTGACGTCGTCAGCCAACCACTTGGACACGAAGGTAAGTTGTGCTGCCAAATAATATTTTTCAAAGTTTGGGAGTTGGATCCCCCCCTGGCTGTACGGGAGGACTAAGGTAGTGAGCGCTATCTTGCGCCTTCCTTTCCCCCATAGGAAATCTCGAAGTATCCCTTCTAGGAGGCGAAAGAAGGAAGCGTTGATATAGTAGTGAATGTTTTGAAACTTGTACAGGAATCTGGGAAGGACGATCATTTTAATTATTGAGGCTCTACCCATCATGGACAGGGGGAGTTTTGCCCAAAAGTTCATGGATTTTCTCAAGGCAGGGATTGCTGCTTTCGTGTTGCGTTCGTGCGTCAATGCCGGGGAGTGCGTTACATGTATACCCAGGTATTTGAAAGTGGTGATCTCCCATTGTACCCCTAGGGAAGGGAGTTCCGGTGTGTTCTTGTTCCTGAGGCCCGCCAGAGGAAAGAGGCAGGACTTTGCCTTGTTAAATTGTATACCTGAGTATTTTGCAAAATTGTCTAAGACGTCCAGCATTGTGGGTACATTGTTGTGTGGGTCCCTGACGTATAGTAGTACGTCGTCTGCATAAAGTGAGATGATGTGGTCCTCTCCCCCTAAGCGTATCCCGGCGTCAAAAAATTGTTTCCGAAAATAGATGGCAATGGGCTCTAGTCCTAATACATAGAGCATGGGGGATAGTGGGCATCCCTGTCTAGTACCCCTGCATATGTCCCAGGCGTCAGATATGTATTTTCCGGTTTTCACTCTAGCCTTGGGTTCCATGTAGAGAATCCTGACCCACCTAACGAACCCCGGGCCAAAGCCAAAAGTTTCTAGAACCGCTACGAGCCATTCCCAATATATCGAATCAAATGCCTTGATGGCGTCTAGGGATAGCAGCGCACACGGATCCGTGAGGTCTTGTGTTTGGTTTATAACCTGTTGTAGTCTGCGTAAGTTCATGGCCGTGTTGCGGCTCGGTATAAAGCCGCACTGATCCATGTGCACGACCCCCCCTATGATTCTGGCCAGCCTCTTTGCTAGTATTGTCGTCAGAATTTTCACATCGTAGTTAAGCATGGCTATTGGGCGGTACGAGCCACAGTCGTCGGCGGGTTTGTTGGGTTTGAGGATCGGGATCAGGAGGGTCTCTCTCATACTGTCAGGGAGTCGCCCTCTCTCGTATGCTTCTCGGAAAACCTCATGTAATAACGGTGTGAGGGACCTTTCATATGCTTTATAAAATTCGGCGGGTAGCCCATCGTTCCCAGGGGTTTTGCCTGCGGCCAGTGCTTTGATCGCCTCAGTTATATCGTCAGTGGTGATGTCTGCCTCTAGGGCCTCAGTTTGTTCTGGGGTCAATCTGGGGAGGCCTATTTCCTCTAGGGTATCTGTAATCTGTTCTCGGGGAACTTGGTCCGTATGGGAGTATAGGTGTTCGTAGTAGCGCCTGAAGGCGTTATTTATGTCCTGTTGTGTATGGAATTCGTTGCCGTCTTCGTCTCGTATCATGGTGATGTTGTGTCGTGGGTGTTCTTTCTTGCACAGCCAGGCCAGCAGCCTGCTCGGCCTGTCAGCCTCTGTGTGTGCCATATTAGTCTTAGTGGTATAATCAAATTTGGCTAGTCTGTCCCATGCCAGCGAGCATTTGGCTCTAAGTGTTTTGAGGGTGTCCTCTCTATGGTGCGTGTTCACCGGGGCTGCCTCCGATTGTTCAATCTCTTGTTCCCAGTGGTCTAGTTCCGCCCGGAGCTGTTTTCTGATGCCGCCCGCTTTAGCTGTGATTTCCCCCCTGGCTGTTACCTTTAGGGCGTCCCACATTGTGCTCAAGTATTTGACGCTTCCGGTGTTCACTTCTATGAAGTTATCTATAAAGTCATGTAGTTCTTCCCTGAACACTAGATCCCCCAGGGCGTCTGTCGGCATCCTCCACATGGGTATGGGGGGTCTAGGGCCAGTGTGATTCCACTCTATTAAGAGTGGTGAGTGGTCCGAGATGGTTCTCCCTAGGAATTTTGCGCCCTCTATTTGTGATAGGTGCTCTTTGCTTATAAAGAGATAATCCAATCTCGTATGGAGATCATGTGGGGAGGAGAAGAATGAGTATCCCCGGGCGTCTGGGTGTTGTTCCCTCCACGTGTCGGCCAGGTCTAATCCGTCTATTAAAGAGGACAGGGCCGCTGTTGCTGTTGAGGGACCCTTCGGGTGGGGCTGGGATCTATCGAGTGTGGGGTCTCGCACACAATTGAAGTCCCCCCCCCAAAGAAAGATACCGTGCCTGTATGGTGCAAGTTTAGGGTACATCGAATTCAAATATGCCGGAATGTTGGTGTTGGGAAGGTAGGAGTTCACTATACATACCAGTTCTTGTTCTAGTCGGCCCCATGTTATCACAAACCTGCCCTCCGGGTCAATTTCCGACTTAATTAAATGGAATGGGAGTTGAGGGTGAATCCAGGTGTATACTCCTCTCGAAAATTTGGAGTAAGTGGTTCCAATTCCTTGTCCTCCCCAATGCTCGCATAGTCTGGCCAGCGAGTCAGCCGTGCAATGTGTTTCTTGTAACAGTGCTATTTGCACTCCTTTTCTGTTCAAGTAGGACTTAATTCTGTTTCGGCGTGGATAAGTTCCTAGGCCCCTTACATTCCAAGATATTATCTTTATTTTAGTCGTCATAGTGTGTTGATAGGGTATCCATTGGTCCTGTCGTGCAAACACCTACTTCTTCCGTTCGTTCGTCTAAATTCGGCTCTTCCTCTCCCAGCTCGTCCTCTCCGGCATCTTCCGTTGTTACTCTTGGAGACTTATTAACTTGGGTAACTCCCATTATATGCATGGGGAAAACAAACCAAACAACTCTAACTGTCCCTAGCAGTTGCTTCAACGTGCAGCGCTCAGGGGGTCCCGAGCCTTCCAGGCCAATCCTGGCCTTCCGGATCAGGCAGTGTGTAGGCAGGCTGCCTGCACAGTTTTTGGTGGGGTGGGTCGCTTTCTTTTCTTCCGTGTGTTCCTTCGAGCTCCTGTCCGATCTGGCTTAGATCTCAGTAGGACTCAAAGTATGGTGCAGTTGTCTGTTTTATGCATTCTTGTGGGTTGGTCTCCTTGCCGCGACAGGTATGTGATCAGCCTAGATTCGGTTGTGGTGGTTCATCTTTACCCTCAGCCAGGTTGTTGTGTTCTAGCCACATGTTTGCTGCGGCTGGGGTCTCAAGGAATATCGCTCTCCCTTTATATAAAACTTTGAGGCGCGACGGGTATAGCAACATATATTTTAGGTTGAGCTTCCGTAATCGTGCTTTTATTGGGATGAAGGAGTTCCTTGCTCGTTGCACTGTGGGGGTGTAGTCCGGGTACATAACTATTGCCGCATCGTTCCTCCTGATCTCTCCGCCCTCTCTAGAGTACCGCAGTATGATTTCTCGGTCTCGGAAGTTCAGAATTTTAGCGATGATTGGGCGTGGATGCGAGCCGGGTGGGGGGCGCCTCTGGAGGGATCTGTGGGCTCTTTCTACGGAGAACCCTTGGGAGAGGTTCCCTGGACCAATTTCCTGTAGCAGCAGTGTTTCGATAAATTCCGTCGGGTCTGAGCCCTCCATGTCTTCAGGGACCCCCAATATGCGTATATTATTGCGGCGGGCTCGACCCTCGGCATCCTCGGAGCGCGCCTCCAGCCTGGCCACCTTCTGTTCTAGATCCTGAACTTTTGTTTTTAGGTCTTGGGTGTTCTCCACGTTGTCCTGTAGGGTAGTTTCTGCCGCCGTGACCCTTTCCGTTAGGTTTCGGGCGTCTTGACGCATAAGCTGTATGTCCGATTTCACTTCTTCGATCTTTCCTTCGACCGACGTGCGGAGGGCCGCTATTGCTTGTAGGACTTGTGTGTGTTTGAGATCATCCTCTTGATGGGGCGGCTCTTCTGGTGGCTCCCGATCTATTTGTGCTTGTCTTTGGGGTCTGACTGTTGTGAAGGAGTCCATCGTGACCAATTTGGGTTTGCCTCTGGGGGGGGACATCCCCCGTTTCCAGGCTCGCCGCCTCGCGTGTTCAGTCTGGTTCTGAAGGGTATATCGGCTTCTCCTCCGGTCCCTGGCCTGTGGTGCAGTATTTGTGTCACCGGTTGTGATCTGCTGGGTGAGATCTCCCACCAGTCACTGCCAAACGGCCCAGATCTGTTGCTGCCCTGGCGACCCACTTTCGATCTGAGCTATTCAGGGTGGTCCTTCTGTTGGTTTCGGCCGGATCTAGCCGCCTTTAGTCCTCCGATCTCGATGGTTTCACCCCGCCGTTGATTTTGTTTGCTGCGATAACTGCCCTGGGGGGCGACAGTCAGGCACTGTACTGCCACGGCCTTGCGACCGTATGTTGCTCTCTGGTGAGATGGCGTTGAGTGGGATCAGGTTTCGGAGCTTGCGGTGTTCAGCTGAGTTTCAGAGGGTCTCAGGGAGAGTGCCCCTCACTCCGAGAGCAAGCGGTGTGTTGGGGCTCCACGGCTATAGTGGGGCGGATTTCTGTCCGCTGCTGGGTCCCGTCGGAGCTGTGTTCCAAATGGGTGTCCTTAATTTTCTAGAGCGCGGGCAACCCGGGGCCTATTTTTTTTGAGGCGAGATGCGTCGGGTGGCCCTTCAGCGCTCCGATGTCGTCTCTTGGGGATCCCTCTGGAGTCGGCGGGGCCCCTCCCAGGTCGCCCCTAGTTAAGGTTGTTTGGGTTTCGGCGCCGATTCGTGGGCCACACCTGTTGCCCTCGTCGCGTGGGTCTCCTGATGGGACCCTGGTACCTGACTGGGTCTTTTCGCTGGCCACTGCCAGTACGCCCCCGGCTCGTCCCGCCGTCAACGGCGCTCCCCTCTCCGCGGCCCGCTCCGACCTTCCAGGCGGCTGGTTCCTCACGGCCGCTCGGGGTTTCCAGTCGCGCTTCCCGGCGGATCTCCTCTTGCGACGTGGTCTCCGCAGCCTTTCAGCACTAACGGTGGACCGGGCCGCGGCCAGACGAAGCACCGCGGTTCTGCGGATATCAATCCCCCTCACATCCGTCACAGCGTGTGCGCCGCCATCTTGCGGGACACAGGGGCTCGTCTTTGCGTCCCGCGTTAATGTGCTTCCCAACTCCGAATTTCCACGGGAGCGGGGTCGAGTGCTGGAGACCGGTTCCCCTTCGTGGATTTATGTTTGCCACCGACGTGCAGACAATATTAAGGCGAAAATTCAGGTGTTGACAGGATCGCGGACCGGAGCTCCACGGAAGCCCGACTTTACTGCATGCGTGCTGGCCACGCCCCTCGAGAAGACTGCATGTTTTAGTTTATTTTTTCATTCTTCGAATTGAGTTAGCAGATGGGAGTATTCCGGTGACTCAGAATTTTTTTGAAATCCCTTGGTGATGAGTCACCTCTTCAGTTTCAAGATGTAGCCTCTCTGGCTCTCGCTAGCATTCATTTGCTGTCTGTCGTTCAAGCTAGTCTTTCCTGATTGTTCATCCTGTCACTGTCGCTTCGCGAGGGCGGATCCCCATCCTTTGTTTAGAGTGTTTGGGTCCGGATCAGCGTTGGGACTCCTGTTCTTACTGGGACTCCCTTTCGGTCCGGGCACTTCAACGTCGGTTGGAGCGGTGGGAGGAGGTGTTCCGACTTACTCCTCCTTCACATTTTCAGGCTTTCATCGACGAGAAGAAGAAACACCTGGTAAGTTCTTTACTTTTCAGAGCACCCCGGCCGGGGGATACCTTTCCGGGTTCCTCTCGGGCCGGGAGGGGCGCTGATCGCTCTGTCACCGGGGTTCGCCCTGAGGTGCCCTTCGGGCCTAATAATTCTACCTGAGTTTTCTCTGAGGATCTCCGTAAGGGGCCTGTGAATACCTGAGTACGCTCCGAGGCCCCTCGTGTGGGGGGTGTTTGTAGACCCAGTTCTACTGAGTTATGGGGTACCAGAGCTCACTCTGAGGCCTCTGTCGGCTTCCCTCAAAGATAAGACCGGGGTTCGCCCGAGGCCTTGGCTGGGCTTGTTGTTACCGAGCGGATTTTCGAGGCCCGCGCAGATAAGGCTTTTACCGGGCCTGGGTCCGAGGTCCCTCGTTCAGAGGCTAAAGCTACCAACAGTTCTGAGAGGCCGGTCAAGGCTTTGTTGCTGAAAGCTGTTGCTCACTGTTGAGGGGGCAAAGAACCAAAGTTCTTCTTTAACCGGCAGTGCCGAGGTCCTTCCTTCGAAGGCTCAGTTGGCGGTTGGTATGTCATAAAAACATTCCAGGCCTCATAGTACTGGCTCTGCCGAGGTTCCCTATGTTAAGGCTAAGATTAAGACCCCTGATTCATCGACGGGGACCCTGCCTCACTACCTCACGTGCCGCAGTTCCCCTCAGATGAGGACAAAATGGCGCCTGGTCCCGCCACGACTGCGGCAGCCATTTTAGGTGCTACCCCTACAACTACGCCATCGGCCTCTGGTGTAGGGCTTGGTCCCTTGGGTGAACCTAAGGTCCCTTGTGTGCATCCTTAACGGACGGTTTATGATTGGAACGCCCGGATGCCTCTTCCGCACAATGTTTCGTTGCCCGCGGCGGCGGCGGCACCTTTGATTTATGTGGATATGTCGGTGGAGGGGCCGGTGTGGCACCCTTGCCCGCTACGTCCTTGGATTTGTCCACCTCATGAGAGGCCTCCTCAGGTTCCGAAACAGTCTCCGGAGGACACCTTTTTCGGTAAATTTCAAGCGCTTATGCGCACCGACCCCATGAGGGAATATTTCAAAGGGCTTTTCAGGGAGATATGTCCACCTACGCCTTCGGCTCCACCCGTTCCTCCGGGTGTTCCGCAGGGGCCTCCCTTGCCTGTGGTGCCTCCCCCGGCTCTTCCGCCTTTGCTTCCTTTGTCCCCAGTGGACAAGGCAGTGCCTGACACGGCTCAGCAGGATCCTGACCTGTCAGATGACCCTCAAGGCGATCAGGATAACAAGGACCTTCCCCGCTCTATCAGAGCTTTTCATGACCGGGTACTGGACATGATGAGTTTCTTAGATGTTCCGGTGCCCGAGGCACCCGCTCCGCAGGAGGGCATGCTTTTTGGGGCATTCACCCTGTCTCCCTTGGAGTGTACCGGCGTGTTCCTGCATTAGGATGTTCTGGCTGAGGTCCGAAGAGTCTGGGAAAAGCCACACTCGGGACTTTTTGTCAATAAGATTATTGACGCGAGGTACAGGCTACATTCTTCAGAAGAGGTGGCCCTGTCATCTTGTCCGCCTCCCTCCTCCACAGTGGTGGCTGCGGCCACATTGCAATCCAGACGTGCAGCATCCTCTTCCATGACGGCTTCTCAGGTCCTGGGTAAGGACAAGCTCCTTGACTCCCTAGTGAGGAAAATCTTTGCCAACTTGGCCTTGCAGCTCAGGCAGGCCAATGCTGAGTTGATATTAGTGGGAGCTAACATGCGGATGTGGAAAGGTCTGTCGGGGTTTGAGGAGTACATCCCGGTCAAGAAGTTGGAAGACTTCAAGGGTGGCCTATCCGACGCCAGGGTCTTGGCCCAGGATCTCCTGGAGGCTGTGGCTCATCACGTAGACACCTCGGCTCGGGGCTTTATGCTGGGGGTTCATACCTCTCGGCAGGCGTGGCTGCATGCCACTACATTTTCAAAAGAAGTGCAGGACAAGGTGTTGGACCTTCCGTTCTATGGTAAGGAGCTCTTTCATTCTACAACAGATGTAGAGCTCACCAAGACGAAGGATGGCATGCAGACAGCTAAGTCATTGTCTGTCCTGGTTAAGGCTCCTTTCAAAACCCAGAGACCGTTGTCACAAAGTTGACCCTCCTCTGGCTTTAGGGGCTTCCTTGACCGCAAATCTCGCAGAGTGGATACCCTTGCGGGGAATAACCGCCGTAGGCAACAACGGACGCGGTTTTTCTCCAGCTCTTCAGCCTCCTCAGGTTCAGGTGGCACCGCCACCGATAAACCTACTAAATGAGGGTTTTCCGCGCTCGCACGAGACCCCGGTGGGAGGACGCTTTGCGTCTCATTGGGAGGCATGGCAGACCATCACAGAAGACAGATGGGTCTGGTCAGTCGCTCGAGCGGGCTTCCACTTACCTCTACCCCACCCCGCAACCCTCTTTTTCAGCTGTCGGGTTCGCCCTCTCTCAAAGCCGAGGTTCAGAAACTTCTGGACCTCAGAGCTGTGGAACCCGTTCCCCTCGCGGAGCGAGGGGAGGGCGTCTACTCCCGTCTGT
Organism: Ambystoma mexicanum; assembly: GCF_040938575.1. Taxonomy (NCBI): domain Eukaryota; kingdom Metazoa; phylum Chordata; class Amphibia; order Caudata; family Ambystomatidae; genus Ambystoma; species Ambystoma mexicanum. Next base: position 875,769,111 of record NC_090923.1, on the reverse strand, counting down.
TTACGGTGCCCAAACCCAACCAGGCTGGCCTGCGCACCATCCTAGACCTTTCCCAGTTCGATCTTTTCCTACCCCAAGAGAAATTCAAGATGATTACGCCCAGCCAGATACGCTCCTCCTTGCAGGCAGGCGACTGGCTCAGCGTTGTGGATCTTCAGGACGCGTACATGCATATCCTGATTTGGAACCCACACAGGAGATCTCTCCGCTTCTCTTTGGGAGAGGAGCACTTACAGTTTCGACTGCTTCCTTTTGGCCTCAGCTCGGCGCCGCGTGTCTTTACGGAGATGTCGGTGATTGCGGCCTATCTTCGTCTCCAGGGTATCCATGTGTATTTGGACGACTGGCTCTTACACAGCCCTTGTCCGCTAGCAGCAGCGGGCAATCTCCAGTCTCTCCTTCAGCTCCTGTTCCATCTTGGGCTGTCGGTGAACTGGCGGAAATCTTCCATGACGGTCTCGCAGGACCTGATTTTCCTGGGTTTTCTCTGGAACACGATCGACTGCAGTGTACCTGACCAGGGAAAGAATGGCAGATCTCTTGGCCACGTGTCAGATGTTTGTGCAGTCGGAAAGCATGTCGGCCTGGTGGTTCCAGAGGCTTCTGGGCCTCATGGCCTCGTGCGTGCTGGCTCTTCCTCTTCCTCTTGCTCGTCTCAGTATGAGACGGACCCAGATGGCTCTTCAGAGTTCCTGGCGTCAGGCTGTGGACCCGGATTCCAAGCGGATAATGATTCCGGATTCCATGAGAGTGAACCTGGACTGGTGGTCATCTCTCAGCAACCTGTCGGTGGGCGCTGGGTTTCAGGACCCAGCCCCCATTGTGATGATCACGACAGACTCCTCCCTTCTGGGGTGGGGTGCGACGTTAGATCTTCTTCAGGTCTCAGACCTCTGGTCGCCTCAGGACAAGCTCCTGCACATAAATCATTTGGAGCTTCTGGCGCTCAAGGCGTTCAGACCGCACATTGCCAACAAGGTGGTCCGCATACGCACGGACAATGTGGTGTCAATGTATTACATCAACAAACAAGGGGGAACGAAGTCTTCCCCCCCCCCCTCTTGTGGAACTGTCTATCCAGATATGGGCGTGGGCCGTGCTTCATGGTGTCTGGCTGCTTGCAGTACACATCCCGGGCCAGCTGAATGTCACAGCGGATGCCCTCAGCCGGCGGACAGTGGTCAGCTACGAGTGGGAGTTGAATGCAGAGGTCCTCTCATGGATTTTCTCACGTTGGGGCACACCGGAAGCTTCCTCAGTATGCCTCCAGAGGGGGGCTGGGAGCCTCCTCTGTGGGGGATGTTCTCGAGATTCCATGGCACAACATGAGAGCTTACGCCTTCCCGCCTCTGCCTCTAGTTCACCGTGCAATTTGAAAGTTGAACTACCCGGTGAACTGTTCCCTTCTGCTCATAGCTCCGTGGTGGCCGGCCATGTTTTGGTTCTCAGAACTTCAACACCTGTCGGTGTATCCGCCGATCAGGTTACCAGTAACTCCCGATCTTCTTCACCAAGGGGAACAGGAGATGTGGCACCCCTCCCCACAATTGCTCAGCTTGGCAGCATGGTGCCTGAGTTCAAGTCTTTAGAGCACCTAAATTTGTCTATGGATATAAAACTGGCTCTGGTCCAACGACAACTAATTTTCACGGTACCTAACGGCCATGATACCCCTGTAACCCAGTCCAAGACGATTCTGCTCTCACCCTTTTACCTTTTGTACACACTTTCAATACTGTAACATGTTAGTTTTTCATTCCAACTGCTTGTACTGACATGTATGTACTGTATTGATATGATTTTTATACTCTGTATGCAACCTAAGCTTAAGTAACCTTGTACCTGCTGCGCCCGGCTACCCCTGGGTTTTGTGCGCATTATCAAATAATAAACATAAACATGCGCTTTATCCAGGCAGCCAGGAAACCCTCGACCAGATCTCAGTACAAGAGCAAATGGCTCAGGTTCTGTCATTGGTGTTTGGAGAAGAAGTTGGATCCAAGGGTGGCCACGATTGACACGGTGCTGTCCTTCGTGTCCTCCCTAGCAGAGTCAGGGGTTCATGTTCTGTCATGCAGAACTTACCTTTCAGCGGTTTCCACTTATCTTTCTACAGACCAGTGTTCTTATTCTCTGAGTAACCCAGTGGGTAAGAGGCATTTTTCAGGGTTGACACGCCTCTACCCTCTGGTTCGTAGTCCGCACCCGCCGTGGGACCTAAATGTAGTCCTGACAGCGCTGTGCCATAAACCCTTTGAACCAATGGCTACGGTGGACCTCAAGTACTTGTCTTGGAAAGTGTCCTTTTTGGTCGCTGTTACGTCAGCAAGGAGAGTGAGTGAACTCCAGGCATTGTCGGTGGAGCATCCTTTCTTGGTCTTTCACAAGGACAAGGTAGTCCTTCGGACAAACCCGGCCTTTCTACCGAAGGTAGTGAACGAATTCCATCTGAATCAGTCGATCTCCCTAGCGGTCTTTTTTCCGAACCCTGCCTCTGAGGCTGAGAGGGTTCTGCACTATCTTGATGTCCGAAGAGCTCTTAACTGCTACCAGGACAGGACTTCCGAGCTTAGGAGTTTTTCTCAACTTTTTGTGACCTTAGGTAACCCTCAGGGCAGGCAGGCGTCTATGGCAACTATTTCTAGGTGGATCGCCGCCTGCATCACGGAGTCTTTCACCGTCCAAGGGCTGAAACCTCTTAAGGGTATTCATGCACACCTGGGGCGGGGTAAGGTTGCTTTTCAGAAATATGTCCCCTGGGAGTCCATTGCTAGGGCAGCTACTTGGGCCTCTCCATCTGCTTTCTGTAAGCATTATTGTCTCAACATGAGCTCAAGAGCTGACGCTCAGTTTGGTCAGGCTGTACTGAAGAACCTGTTTCAGTAAGGGGTATTTCCATCCACCCATAGTTCCTGTAAGGAGTGCTTAGGAATCTCCCATAAGTATGGAGGAAAGGGGACGGGACGTAGGAGTATTACCAGGTTACTCACCGTAGTGACCACCTTTCTCCTAGTACATAGTCCCCTTTCCTCCATACGCCCGCCCGCCGTCCCCTCTAATAAGGTTCCTCTGTTATTGCTAATGGGTCTTTGACCCGGCGATAGAAAAGGACTGATGGGCGATGCGCAGGGCAGAACCAAGGTGGACAGGGTTACGGCCGTGTGCCAGGCCCCGCTCAAGAAAGAGAGGAAGGACACATTTTGGGAAAAATTTGGATGCTTTTTACAAAGTGCTCCGCTCCCGTCCCACAGGACGGAGAGATGTCCCATAAGTATGGAGGAAAGGGGACTATGGACTAGGAGTAAGGTGGTCACTACGTGAGTAACCTGGTAAAACTGCTGCGCCCTGTTACCCCTGGGTCTGACACGCATTATAAATAATAAAACAAACAATTGGGAGGCAACTTGCAGTACCACCTGCAATACTGGGAACAAATAAGCACAGACAGGTGGGTTATAGATATTATACGGGCAGGACATAGAATACAGTTCAAGGGAAGACCACCTTCGACTCCACCACGGTTGCAACACCAACCACATTTAAAGATCCTGAAAAAACGAGGTGGAAAAACTACTCCTAAAACGTGTAATCGAAATGGCCCTAGGGTACCTATTCCATGTTCTTTGCAGTCCGGAAGCCAGACAAATCCTGGAGACTGTGAAAAAGCAGAGGGTGTCTCACAGTTTAGTCCCTGGGGATCTCTTGCTCAGGTGGCCATGCACGGCCATTGCCTTTGGATCCAAACTCTGGAGTTGGACCAGTGCGGGAGGCTCACCTGGGTTGGGGGGTCCTTGGGAGTGGGGGTTGAGATACCCAATGGTAAGACGCGCTATCCCTCCCTTTTCAACACTTTTACCGATATTCCGATTTCCCATCTGCCTCTTTCCTGCACAATCACTGAGTCCGAGGAAGAGGTCTGAGGGAAGAAAGTCTTAACACTCAAGCCTAATACCGGACAGTATGTTAGTACGGTCAGGCAATTGACCACAATTGCATACACCCGATACCTATTGACTTCCCCACACGGATAAAAGGTGAAGCACTGGGACAAACCCTGAGCAAGAAAAAGCACAAGAAGGAGCAGTTCTTCTGGGGCAGCAGCGAAGTAGTTGGAGCAGGACAGCAGGCCGAGAAGCAGAATCAAGGAGTGGAGAGACCTTTGGTCCCCAGGTGAACAATCATTACCTCCAAAGAATCTTGAAGGCAGCAAAAGGGACCCAGATGAAAGAGAACTGTGAATCTGGAATTGAGTGCGAAGGATACCAGCAGCCCTTCCGGGTATGCAACCAAGTTGGAGGTGAAGCAGCAGCTGTGGTATCAACCTTGGCTCCAAGATGAGATGTGAGCACGGAAACCAGCACAGCCGGTGAGTTAAAGAAAGCCTTGAAAGGCTGGTCTGTGTGGAAGATAAAATGTACTAGCGTCAACAGTGTATCACGAGAATGAAGGTTACGCGTATACTGAGAATATGCAAGTGAAAGTTAATTGTGATTAAGCTGCTAAAGTACTGCTGAACTGTCACTCGACCAAGTGAGACATGGAGAGATAAGAGTGGTCCAGCATACAGAAGTGCCCAATCAAAGGTCTCTGTTTAAATGTGCATAGTGGTGCAAGCGGAAAAGTGAAGAGCAGAGAAACCCATGAATGACAAATTGACAGTGGGGAAATGAATATGAAAAGTGAACTGTAATCGCAGTGGTCATGCTGAGGTATTTGTAAAACCCCCTCACACATTTGAAATTCTAATATGAGAAAAGCGTGAGCAATTGTGATTTGGAAGGTCCGAGCCCGACAGAGGGAGACCTGTAGCGAACTGTGAGAATGTGTGATCGGAAGGTCCGAGCACGACAAAGGGAGACATATATGAAATATAAAGCCTGAAGTTTGTGAACTATGAATCCTGGAGGAAAGGAAACTTTGATTTGTTGAATGAACCCAAGGCATCCTGCGAAAAGGAAACTTTGTGCAAACAAAAGACTTTGTGTGACCAAGAGACCTTTTCGGGGGGATTGGGTCCTTCGACGTATTCCATATCTATGACAGTAATCACTACAGCTGTGCTGCTTCGGAAAATCTTGCGGCATCTGCGTCTTGCGTCGTCGACGACGATACACCGCCCTCGAGGACCTCATCCAATGGCCGATGTCACTGGATGTTAGAAGTAGGACGCACGACGCCCGTAGCCTCAGTTCTGTTTTTTCCGCGAACGTGTTCGCTTCGGAGATCTCGGCGCGCCTCTACTCTTTGGAATTTCTGTTCTTTCGGTTCTTCGAACCTGTTCGTTTGTAAGAAGTTTTCGAGATGTCTTCCGCGTCCGGGCTTCAAGAAATGCGGGGACTGCGGGTCCAAGGTGTCGGATAACTAACTCGCACAACGCCTGCCTCTGGTGCCTCGGGGAGGCCCACGACACGGATGATTGTGTTGACTGCCAGTCGCTTACGTCCAAAGCCTTGCGGGAGGGGAGTGCAAGAAGAAACTGTCGGTAAGGTGTCCAAGCCCCGGAAGTCGACGTCCACTGGGCTTTCAACGGATGAATCGAGGGGCAACTATCCACATCGTCGTCGTAAGTCTAGCGGGTCTCGGTCCCGGAGTGGGTCCCGCCACTCCTCTGCCTCTTCGAAGCACTCCCGGAAGCACCGTCATCAGTCGCCTTCCTCGTCCGAGGACTCTGCCCGTCGGCGGGTCGCTTATCCCACCAAGCATGCGACTCCGGAGGAATGGGCTTACTTCGGTAAGAAAATGCTGGCGATTCTTGAATTGCAGGCCACTGGTCCGTCCGCGCCTCCGAGTAGAGTCGGGCATGACCGTACTAGAGACACAGCTCGTATGCCTTCGGGCTCGACTGGTCGGCACGATTCGCGAGAAAGGTCCCGCTCGGACAAGGGGAATCGTTCTAGTCATGCCCGTTCTAGGTCCCGGTCCTCAACGCGCTCGAGACCGTGTGCACCTGTGATGTCTTGAAGATGTCGAGGGACTCTTTCGATGCGCCGCCTCCGAGGAAGTCGTCGGCGCCCAGGCTCTCGAAGGACACGCTCGGGGCTCCGCCCTCGAGGCCTGTGTCGACGCTGTCGATGCTGCCGACGCCGATTCACTAGACGCCTTTTGAGGCTGTTTTGACGGGGTTACCCCGGGGTACAGTGGAACCCCCTAGAAAGGCTCTGGGCAAGGCCAAGCATGGCTTTGTTCCCCATTCTGTGCCCACTTTCCACCATCTTGATTACATTTCGGAGGTGGATGAGGGCTCTGATGATGGCATGGTTCCTGATACAGTGCCAGATGAGATTCTCTCGGGACATAGTCACATTGAGGACCTGCGTCAGTCACTGCACGACGCCAGTGGTCTGGACACCTCTCCGGAGGTGGAGTTTTGTAGGCCTGAGACTGGCACCCATGCCGAATCCTCGTACCGGCGCCTTATGTCAACGGTCAACGAGTACTTGGGGTGGTCTGCTCCCCCAGGGGATTTTCTTCAGGATGATCTCACGAATATCCTCGACCAAGGTCCACCAACTGACCCGGTACTGCCGTTCCATATGGCTCTATAGAAGAGGGCGGCGGCTTGGACTGCTCCAGAGTGTCTCCCGGCAGTGGGCAAGTCTTTGCCGCGAAAATATCGCCCAGCCACTAGCGACCCCTGCTACTTGACCAAGCACCCCACTCCGGAGAGTTTGGTGGTGCAGGCGGCTACGGCCCCAGCAAAGCAGGCATCGTATCCTACCATCCCTCCTGATGGGGACGACAAGCGTTTTGATGGTTGGGCGAAGAAAGTGTTTTCTTCAGGGGATATGCTCTTCAGGCTGCCAACTCCGTATGTGCCTTGTCACGTTTCACGCACACTCTGTGTAACTGTGTTTCCTTAGCGGCTGAACATATTCCCGAAGGGGACGAATGGGGTGGTTTTCTTGCTATGGTCCACAATGGCAAGGATGCCATGTGTGAGGCCGTTCAGTCGGGTTTGGACATGGCAGATTGCGTCAGCCGGTCCATGGCGGCGAGCACCAATACGCAGGTTTGCGTGGTTGCAGAAGTTGGGGTTTGCTCCTGATGTGCAAGCCCGGCTCCTCAACATGCCCTTTGATGGTGTCCATCGTTTTGGCAGCAAGGCTGACGAGAGCCTTGAGAGGTTGCAGATCTCAAAAGCTGCAGCAAAGTCGTTGGGCGCTGCAGTTCGCCAACCTCCGCCTTTTCGTCCTAGGGGACAGCAATGGAGGGGAGGTTTGTTTCGTTATTACTCATCCTTTGGTAAAGCGAAAGGAGCTGCTATTCAAAGGGGCCACCGTAGGAGTGCCAGAGGTGGAAAACAAGGTACTCGAGGTGCCAAGGCCGCTCTGGCTGTTGCCTCTTTGCCCTCAGGCAACGCCACAGCCGCTTCAGCTCAGTCATGAGGCCATGTCCCATGGTTCGCCGGTTGGGGGAAGGCTGGTGCAGCATCTTGTCGAATGGCGTGCCATTACTTCAGATGTGTGGGTTCTGGAGATCATAGCCCACGGCTACTGTCTTCCTTTCCGGCAGAGGCCTCACGACAATCCACCAGGGAACCTCTTTGAAGATTCCGGATCCGCTCCTTGGGCAGGAAATTCAATCCCTTCTGGAGAAAGGCGCCATAGAACTGGTGCCTGCACCGGAGAGGAACAAGGCATGGTATTCTCCTTATTTTTTGATTTCAAAGAAAGACGGGGGATTGAGACCCATCGTGGACTTGCGCGGTTTGAACAAACTCCTCAGGAAGGACAAGTTCAAGATGGTTACTCTTTCTCAAGTCCCTTCAACTTCAGGACTGGTTGGTGTCTCGACCTCAAGGACGCTTATTTTCATGTGCCGATCCATCCAAAGCACAAGAAGTACCTGAGGTTCGCGGTTGGCGACTCGCACTTTCAGTTTCGGGTCCTGCTGTTCGGATTGACCTCCGCCCCAAGGGTCCTTCACCAAGCTCATGGTAGTTGTGGCAGAGCATCTCAGGAAAGGGGGGATTCACATCTACCCCTACCTGGATGATTGGTTGATCAGGGCGCGCTCTCCCGTGCAAGTCCTGGATCATCTGTCCGTCCCCTGCCACTCCCTCCACAAGCTGGGCTTCTGTCACGATCTTGGCCTTGCGCGGAGGTAGCACGTACACCTACCTCCCCGTTGGGTCTTGGGGCCTGGGAGTGTTTACAACACAGGCTTCCGCGACCCTCCGGGGAAAGAGGGTTAGGGTCCGCTGGTTGGTTAGGTTGGGGTGGTTAGGAAAACCGGGTAACAAGGTAGGGAAAGGGAAGAGGAGGGATAAGGGAAAGCTGAGTGGTTTGATGTGTTGCCCCTCCTGGGGTTCTGCTTAAGCAATTAACACTGCACACATTACGAAACACGCTATCTAGCAGTTTGCATATTACCCACTGATCTGCAGAACATATGATCACCACACATAGAAATCACAATGCAATAAGGTAACAAGGGAAAGCACTTAGCTTCGGGTGTCAGCAGGAGACTCGGGGTTAATTCACCAGTGTTCTTTCTTGCTGAGCGAACAACGGAACTCCGCTACAAGAACCAAAAAAAAGGAGTGAGCGTACATACGCTTAAGATATGGAGCACACTTGACATACCGCCGGAACCCGGCATAAACGTTAGCCACTTTACAGTTAGACAAACTCAAATAACTTGTGTCTGATAAACGTTAGCCATAGTTAGATCAAACACGAATGACTAGTGTCTGAGCTCCGGCTCGCAATGTAGCGAATGAGCAGTGCCGGTGCTCCATTCATGAATTAACTGTGCCGGAGTTCCGGCCGTAAGGACTGCAAGGGTTAAAGTCGGAAAGCCCGACTCCGCGCTTCGCTACTTGGCGTGGAGCTGTGCGGCTTCAAATATCACAATGCCGCCGGACTCCGAAACGCCACTGACTGCGAAGCGTAATGCACTCGGAACGAGTGTCCGAGCTTGGATAACAACAAGAATTAAATGCACTTATCTGTAGGACTCAGCGGGGCCTGCAGAGTTCGCAGGCGGGGTGTGGCCCCGCTGGTAGCTGCCTGCAGGAGCGCTGGAAACACGTCTTGCCTCTTCAAGATCCCGTAGCGCAAGCAGCGCTCCACGTGGTTCTGGCGCACATGCGCGTTGTACAGGGTGGGGTCCAGAAGCCTTCCACTGTCTCTCTTGCACGCGAGGCTGCTGGGAAATGTAGTCCGGTGCCTCTTTTCCTTGTTTTGGAAGGGCTAGGGGGCTGGTTTGTCCACGCCTAGCCCTTTGCCTGCAAAGGACACAAAGCAAGGTCCTAAAATAAAGGGGTTTTAACCTCTTGTCACCATTCACAGTACTTTGGTGCTGCATGCTCCCTCCAGCCACCTGGGGTATCCTGACAGTACTCCCCCTCCCAACAGGTCCTGGTTTAGGGGATTGTTCAGGTGAAATGTTCGAATCAAACGAGAAGCATGGACATTAGTAGCGGGCTCCCATGAGCGCTCCTCGGGACCATAGCCCAACCAATCTATCAGGTAATGTAAAACTCCTTGCACAACACGAGAATCTAGTATGCATTGCACTTCAAACTCTGGTACACTATTTACCATGATAGGTGGAGGCTTACTAAGGCGTGTTAAGGGTGAGGCTGGCTTTAACAGGGATACATGGAAAACCGGATGTACATGCATTCTGGGTGGTAAGGTCAGGCGAACCGCCACTGGATTTATGATCTTTTCGATGGGAAAAGGGCCCACAAATCGGGGTTGGAACTTCCTAGGGCCTTGCAAGTGTACGTTTCGTGTGGCCAACCAGACCCGATCCCCAACTTTATATGGTGGACTAATTCGTCTTTTCCGGTCTGCATAAGTCTTATATGCTTGTTTAGCTTTTTCTAGGTTTGTTTTGATGACATGCCATACTTCTGTTAAATGTTGCCTATGGTTCTTGACTGCTGGTACTGAGTCTGTAACATGGGGCACAGGCTGGAACCGCGGATGATACCCAAAGGTGCCATAGAACGGTGTCACTTTAGTGGAGGAATGCATAGCATTATTATACGCCAACTCAGCTAACCAAAGGGTTTCTACCCAAGAAGAATCATTGTCGTAGGTCATACATCGTAGGTATTGTTCTAATGTCTGGTTTACTCGCTCGGTCTGCCCATCGGTTTCGGGGTGGTAACTGGTGAACAATCGCAAGGTAATTCCTAATGATTCGCAGAACGCCCTCCAGAAGCGAGAGGTGAACTGTGCACCCCGATCAGAGATGATGTGCTGTGGAATGCCATGTAGGCGTACAATATTCTGGAGAAAAAGGTCTGCAAGCTCTTTTGCCGTGGGGACCCCCTTGCAAGGTATGAAATGTGCTAATTTGCTCAAAGAATCTACTACCACCACTATGGCGGTGAAATGATGACTTGCTGGTAGGTCCACGATCAGGTCCAAGGAAACAGTATGCCAGGGTACTGGAGTGGGTAGGGGTTGGAACATGCCAGCCGGTTTTTGGTGGTCTGATTTGTTTCTTAAACAGCACTCGCAAGTATGCACATACTCTCGAATGTCTTTCCTCATTTGAGGCCACCAGAAATGACGCATTACCAGTTCCTGGGTTTTGACCATTCCAGGGTGCCCTACAAAGGGCGAGTCATGACACCACTTAATGGCTTGTTTACGCGTTGCAGGTGTTGGTAAGTACAGGGATGATCCAAAGAAGGGTAAACCATTTTTAATTGTTTGTCTTTTCCCTGGATTGTTCCACTGCACTAATTCTTGAGCTGACATGGCTTTTCGTATGTTGTTGAACATATCGTCTACTACGATACTACCCACAATACGTGTGAGTGGTACCATTGGTTTCGGTTCCTCTTTTTTACCCTGACTAGGGTCGGGTTCCGGGTAACGAGACAGTGTATCAGCCTTTCTGTTCTCCGTACCCGGACGATATGTTACCACGAAATCGTACTCGGCAAAGTGCATCGCCCATCGCAGTTGTTGGGGACTCAAAGCCTTGGCTGATTTTAGGAATTGAAGATTCCTATGGTCCGTCAGTATCGTGATCATATGCCGAGCACCCATCAAGTAATGACGCCACTCGTCGAATGCTACCTTGATGGCCAGGAGTTCTCTATCGGCAATCACATAATTTCGTTCAGCTGGTAACAGGGAACGTGAATAGAAGGCCACCGGGTGCAATTGCCCGGAGTCGTCTCTTTGGGATAAAATTGCACCAAGAGCATAGCTGGAAGCATCAGTTTCTATGATATAAGGACGCGTGGGATCGGGGTGAAATAGCACAGGAGCAGTTGTGAATGCAGTTTTTAAAGCTACAAAGCTTGTTTCTGCAGCCGCATCCCACAGGAAGGCTACGCCTTTTTTAAGTAAACGGGTGATGGGCTGTACTTTGGCTGCGAATCCTTCAATGAACCGACGATAGAAATTTGCAAACCCCAACACCGTTTGTACTTCCTTTACAGATGTGGGAGATGGCCACTCCGTGATGGCTTGGACTTTTTTCGGAACCATTGTAATGCCTTTGGGTGATAAAATGAACCCTAGGAATTCTATTGAGGTTTGGTGGAACGCACATTTTTCCAGTTTTGCATAGAGTTGATGCTCACGCAACCGTAGTAGCACTGCTTTTACATGAGCCTGATGTTCCTCGATGTTGCGTGAGTAAATTAGGATGTCGTCAATATAGACCATAGTGTACACGTCCAAATATCCACGTAAGACCTCGTCCATAAAATGCTGAAAGGCAGCGGGCGCGTTGCAGAGGCCGAATGGCATGACTTGGTATTCATATAGACCGAACTTGGTTCGAAAGGCAGTCTTCCATTCGTCCCCCTCACGCACCCGCACCAGATGATACGCTCCTCTTAAGTCTAGCTTGGTGTAAATCTGGGCGTCCCTCACCTGGTCTAATAGAGTTGATATCAGCGGTAAAGGGTAGCGGTTCTTTATGGTTATTTTAGGAACGAAGAACAAAGGGGATGACACTGGTGACTTAGAGTGACGTATGAAGCCATTGGCCAGATTCGTCTCAATATAGTTTTTAAGGTGCTCGTTTTCAGATTCTGTCAGTGCATTAATCCTGCTACAGGGCAAAGCCGCTCCTGGTTCCAGATCTATTCTGCAATCAAAAGTCCGATGAGGAGGCAAAGTTTCTGCAGCGGCTTTACTAAAAACGTCCCTAAAGTCTTGATAGACAGATGGGAGGCCGGTTTCAACACTCCCAATAACATGTTTTTCGTAGGACATTACGCCTTCGATCTCCTCAAGGTGGCAATTTGTTTTACAATAGTCTGACACGAAACGCATTGTTCCTTGAGTCCAATTGACTTCGTGGTTATGGGTCCTCAACCATGGCAGACCTAAAATCATGCCAAACTGGGGCGCTGCTATCACGTCAAAGCTTGAGTGTTGTGGACTACATTCTAAACGTACCCACTGAGTTTGCTTAGTAATTAGGCCTGAAATCAAGGGTGATCCATCTACAGACTTTACCTCTTCATTCCGTTCCTTGGACAGTAACGGAATCCCTAATTGTGTTGCTAAGGTTTCATCGACAAAATTTCCAGTAGCACCTGAGTCCAGCATCAATGATACTGGTATCCGATGATCCTGCCAGGAGATATGACCTGAAATGGTCACATGTGTTACTTTGCTTTGCAGGGTATTAGCTAAGGAACTAGGGGTGTTCTCAGATTGGCTCGCCGGGGCCACCCTTACTGAGGAGCTTTCGCGTTTCCCGACTGCTCACCCTTGGGCTTTGCTAAACATTCTCGAACAAAATGTCCGGCCTTCCCACAGTAAAGACAGAGCTTCTCTCGACGTCGTTTGTCCTTCTCTTCCTGGGTTAAAGGGCCTCGAACCGTCCCTATTTGCATTGGTTCATCTAAGGGTTTTTCGCTCTTACCAGGTTTCACTGGGTGATCCAGACGGACCATGGGCTTGGGATCCCACTTACGCTTATCTAGCCTCCTCTCATACTGTCTTTGATCCAACCGTAGGGCCAGGTCGATCATAGCGGAGCATGTTTCGGGTTGGGGATCTACCTGAGCTATTAAGTCTTTTACCTCGTCCCTTAGTCCTTGGTAGAATAGTGGTAGGCGCTTCTCCTGAGGCCAGTCTGTCTCCACAGCCAACCGATTAAAGGTGGTTACATAGGAAACCAAATCCCTACCCCCTTGACGTAAAGTGAGCAATTCCCTGTCCTTAATTAGAGTTGCAGCCCTTCGATTGAATATTTTCCCAAATTCCTCCAAAAATAAGTCCCACTGATAGAGAAGTGCGTCATCTTTCGTAACCAGCGGAGTGGCCCATGACGCTGCATCACCCCCAAGATACGAAATCATAAAGGCTGTGCGAGACTGAGCCGTGCGAAACACATTTGGTTTGGTGATGAAATGCAATTGGCACTGCATTACAAACTGGTTGAATTTTTGGGGATCCCCATGATAACGTTCTGGGGCTGACAAAGGAAGTGTAGGCTCGGCGGATACCTGTACCTGGACTGGGGTGGGTGGTGCATGGTCCGCGGGCAATGGGGTGGCCTGGGCATTTGCCTGAACCGTTAACGTATGGACCTGGCCAGCCAAATTTACATAGTCCTGCCTTGTGGCAAGCAAATCAGATTTCAAGTCTCTTAGGGCTTGCAATACCTCCTCCATGGTGACGTGCTACCTGGGCGCTTAATGATACGTGGGCTTGCGCTCCTGTCACGATCTTGGCCTTGCGCGGAGGTAGCACGTACACCTACCTCCCCGTTGGGTCTTGGGGCCTGGGAGTGTTTACAACACAGGCTTCCGCGACCCTCCGGGGAAAGAGGGTTAGGGTCCGCTGGTTGGTTAGGTTGGGGTGGTTAGGAAAACCGGGTAACAAGGTAGGGATAGGGAAGAGGAGGGATAAGGGAAAGCTGAGTAGTTTGATGTGTTACCCCTCCTGGGGTTCTGCTTAAGCAATTAACACTGCACACATTACGAAACACGCTATCTAGCAGTTTGCATATTACCCACTGATCTGCAGAACATATGATCACCACACATAAAAATCACAATGCAATAAGGTAACAAGGGAAAGCACTTAGCTTCGGGTGTCAGCAGGAGACTCGGGGTTAATTCACCAGTGTTCTTTCTTGCTGAGCGAACAACGGAACTCCGCTACAAGAACCAAAAAAAAGGAGTGAGCGTACATACGCTTAAGATATGGAGCACACTTGACATACCGCCGGAACCCGGCATAAACGTTAGCCACTTTACAGTTAGACAAACTCAAATAACTTGTCTGATAAACGTTAGCCATAGTTAGATCAAACACGAATGACTAGTGTCTGAGCTCCGGCTCGCAATGTAGCGAATGAGCAGTGCCGGTGCTCCGTTCATGAATTAACTGTGCCGGAGTTCCGGCCGTAAGGACTGCAAGGGTTAAAGTCGGAAAGCCAGACTCCGCGCTTCGCTACTTGGCGTGGAGCTGTGCGGCTTCAAATATCACAATGCCGCCGGACTCCGAAACGCCACTGACTGCGAAGCGTAATGCACTCGGAACGAGTGTCCGAGCTTGGATAACAACAAGAATTAAATGCACTTATCTGTAGGACTCAGCGGGGCCTGCAGAGTTCGCAGGCGGGGTGTGGCCCCGCTGGTAGCTGCCTGCAGGAGCCCGCTGGAAACACGTCTTGCCTCTTCAAGATCCCGTAGCGCAAGCAGCGCTCCAGGTGGTTCTGGCGCGCATGCGCGTTGTACAGGGTGGGGTCCAGAAGCCTTCCAGTGTCTCTCTTGCACGCGAGGCTGCTGGGAAATGTAGTCCGGTGCCTCTTTTCCTTGTTTTGGAAGGGGTAGGGGGCTGGTTTGTCCACGCCTAGCCCTTTGCCTGCAAAGGACACAAAGCACGGTCCTAAAATAAAGGGGTTTTAACCTCTTGCCACCATTCACAGTACTTTGGTGCTGCATGCTCCCTCCAGCCACCTGGGGTATCCTGACAGCTTCTCCCTCAACTTAAAGTCCCACTTGACTCCAACTCAGAGGCTCCAGTACATCGGAGCAGTGCCCGGCACGTCCCTGGGGCAGTGTTTACCTCCCCAGGTGAGGGCTCATCACATTCAGCAGATGGTGCAAAAGTTCCAACATGCCCAGAGTCTCCCTGCGTTCGAGTTCTTGAGATTGCTCGGCCTCATGGCATCCTGCATTCTTCTGGTGCCAGAGACCAGGTTGCGGATGAGATCTTTGCAATGGCCACTCAAGCTCCAGTGGTCTCAGTCCTCCGGCAGGATGTCGGACCCTGTTCAGGTGCCGCCCTCGTTTGCCCAGGACCTTCTGTGGTGAGCCGTCGAAGGCAATCTGATGAAGGGGGCTCCATTTTGGCTACCCTGGCCGGAGGTGACGATCGTGACGGACGCATCCCTCACGGGATGGTGAGCTCGCGCCAACGAGTTGACAGTCAGCGGTCGTTGGTCTCGGTCGGAATCCAGACTCCATATCAATCTGTTGGAGCTGAGGGCCGTCAGGCTTGCCCTGAAGGCTTTTCTGCCGACTGTGCGAGGAAAGAATGTCCTGATTCTGACGGCCAACACAGTGGCCATGCACTACCTCAACAAAAAGGGGGGGGGGCAGGGTCACTTCCTCTGTGCAGGAAGGCGATGCAGCTCTGGTTCTGCGCAATCTAGCAGGAAATTTCAATCTGGAGAAGAAAACAAGACGGCGGACGCTCTGAGCAGGCAGAGCGCGATCTCTCACGAGTGGGAGTTGGCTCAGGAGATTCTCCTGGAGATCTTCGCCCTTTGGGGGACCCCTCAAATGGATCTCTCCACCTCCAGTGTCAACCGTAAGTGCGAAAGGTTCTGCTCGCAGGAATTTCCTCCAAGAGGAGCCTTAGGAGACGCGTTCGTGGTGGAGTGGTCATTCCCACTGCTGTACGCGTTTCCTCCAGTCCCCGTCATTCCGCAAGTGCTGCGGAGGTTACCGAGGTTCGGTTCCCGGATGATCCTCATTGCTCCAGCATGGGCCAGGAGGACGTGGTACCCGGACCTTCTCGACTTGTCCATCTGCCCTCCACGTCGTCTTCCCTACCGAGAAGATCTGCTCTCACGGGAGGGGGGTCAGGTTCTCCATCCAGAGGTCAGATCCCTCAACCTTCACGCTTGGCTTCTGAAAGGTTGAGGTATAAGGATTGGGACCTCCCTGAAGACGTGATGGAGGTGTTGCTTTCGGCCAGATGGCCGGCAACAAAGTCTCTGTACCGTTGCCGTTGGAGAAAGTTCTGCGACTGGTGCAGGGTTAAGAATGTGGATCCTTTTTCATGTGATATTCCTGTGGTTCTGTCTTTTTTGCTTTCTTTGGCCCACAAAGGCCTGCAAGTGGGTACCGTTAAAGGTTACCTGGCGGCGCTCTCCATATTTATGCGCTCATCTGAAGTGTTCTTATTTTAAAATTCCTTTAATTTCTCAGTTTCTCACTGTGTTCCCTCCGTCACCTTTCCAGGTGCCCGGTTGGGATTTGAACCTTGTTCTCAAGTTTCTAATGGGTGCTCCGTTTGAGCCTTTGCATTCCTGCTCTTTGAGATTAACTCTTAAAAGTGTATTTTTAGTTGCGGTCACTTCCGCTCGCAGAGTGAGTGAGTTACAGGCACTTTCAGTTAAGCCACCCTTCACTGTGTTTCACAAGGACAGGGTTGTCCTTAGAGTTCGTCCTTCCTTTCTTCCGAAGGTGGTGTCGCAATTTCATTTAAGCCAGAAGGTTATTCTTCCGGCGTTTTATCCTCCTCCGCATCCTGGTAAGGAAGAGGAGAGGCTCCATAGGCTGGATCCTAGGAGAGCTTTAAGCTTTTATATTTCACGCATGTCCCGGGTCAGAGTGGACGATCAACTCTTTATTAGCTACAATGGAAGGCGTTTGGGACAAGATGGTTACTAAGCAGACTTTGTCTCAATGGATTATCCTGGCAATTTCTGAATGTTACCGCTTGGCGGGTAAGGACCCTCCGATAGGCTTGCAGGCCCATTCTACCAGGGGTATGGCTGCCTCTACTGACCTGCAGAGGGTTGTTCCTATTCGTAACATATGTGATGCAGCTACCTGGGCTTCGGTCCATACTTTTGTACGTCACTACTGCCTCGATTGTATCCGTGGACAGGATCTGGCCTTTGGCAAGGCAGTCCTTTATTCTGCAATTTGATTGGTCATTCTAAATTTCTATCTTCTAAATTATTTTTCCCACCGCCTTACGTTGGTACTGCTTTGGGAGTCTGTCATAGATATGGAATATGTCGGAGGACCCAATCCCCTCGAAGAAAAAGTTACTCTCTTACCTGGTAACGTTCTTTTGATGGGATGGTCCGACGACGTATTCCATATCGCTCCCTCCCTGCCTTCCCCGCTACAGAATTTCTTATGCGATTGCAGCTTACGTTTCCGCAAGGCTTTGTGTGGTCAGACTGGCAGAAGACTGGTGCCACACGTTCTGGGGGAAAAAACTACAACTGAGGCTACGGGCGTCGTGCGTCCTACTTATAACATCCAGTGACATCGGAGAGGAGGTCCTCGAGGGCGGCGTATCGACGTCATCGACGCAGGACATACGCCAAAAGATTTTCCGAAGCAGCACAGCTGTGGTGATTACTGTCATAGATAATGGAATACGTCGTCGGACCATCCCATCGAAGAACGTTACCAGGTAAGAGAGTAACTTGTTCTTTTCATGGAAAGGCTCTGGTCTGCTTCCTGAGCTGCATCCTTGTGTCTAAAGCCAGAGTGTGCTGTAAGACCCCCCAAGTGTGTGACATTATCCCGTGCTAAAAATGTGGGGAAGGGAGATTTGCTCAATTACATTGACATTTTGTTTTTAACACTGCTTTTTCCTTTACATATATATCTTTCCCTACACACATTTATTGTAGTAGGGTAAGGTTAAGCAATAGGTTTTTTTTAATTTTTAGTATAGGCCATTTGGTTTGACTGACAAATGACTAGGACTGTATTCTTTTTGCTTTGATGGTCGAGAGTACGCCCATCTTTAGCTATAGGGCAAGCTAGGAGTTTTTCAAACCCCCCTTTCAAGTTACAATAAAGGTTTTTAAACTTGCCAATCTTGTGTCTGTGTTTATTGGTGATACTATGTCTCCGTACATATGGTTTCAGGGGTGGGATGCAACTCAGTTGAAACAAGTTGGGGAACCCTAACATTTCAGAAACGTAGCCACAGAGCCTCATACCCCTATATTGCCACTAAGGAATCCATTGGCTTTGATATATGTAGCGGTAGGGGAAGCTTCCATCCCTCCTGGGAAGAGTATTATCTCCCACTGACTTAGTTTTAATTCCCCCATCCGGGTGCTATATCAGGTTAGCCCCAAAATCTGGTTTAGCCTGGAAATTTGGTCTGGGTACCCTGGCAAGAGTTATAGATCCTGACTTTAGGGGAGAGATGGAAGTTCTTCTACCAAACAATGGAGAAAGAAACCCCTTTTGAAATGAGACCTGGGATAAAATTGCCTTGGGAATTCTTGAGAAGGCCCTATTTCCCCGTTTTGAGGAGGTTATTGAATCTGAGGAAACTAAGAGAGGCGACTTTGGTTTTGGAGAGGCTGACAATGAGCCTAACATCAACGCAAAAAGGGATGTTGAACCCACCATCCGTCCTGACTTAGCCTTTACACAAGAAAATTATCCAGTACTCGCAGAAGCCTTCTTACAGACTATTTCTGAAGATGGCCAAGAAAAAGTCAGCCCCTTTTTCTTTTTGAAACAGGGACTCCTATATAGGAGAGAAACGTCCGGGGAAGGCCTAGTCAAAACCCAATTGGTGATACCTAAAACTCATAGACCTATAGTATTGGAAATTGCACATTCTCATTTGAAAGGGGGGGACACCTAGGACAATCTAAAACCAGAGCCCATATCAGCGGAACATTTTATTGGCCCGGGTATACATGCAGATATAAAAACCTTTATTCAAACATGTGAAATATGTCAGAAGCCCAGTGCACATATTCCTTTACCCATTCCGTTAAGTCCGATACCCATGATAGAAATTCCCTTCTCTAGAATAGCGATGGATATTATGGGATCCCCTGCAAACCTGTAAATTGGGCTACACATTTATTCTTGTAGATTATGCCACCAAATACCCATAAGCCTTCCCCGTGAGAAATCGCACTACTCAGCAAATCTTAAAGCATTTGATACCCTTCTTTTCTAGGGTTGGATTCCCCAAGGAAATTCTAACTGACCAGGGAACAAATTTCATGAGTAAGCTCATGGGTGAAATAAAGGAATTACTCCACATTACTACCTTGAGAAACTCAGTTTACCACCCCCAGATGGACGGCTTGGTGGAGAGATTTAATAAGGTCCTCAAGACGATTTTGAGAAAGGTAGTTAGAGAAAGTTAGTAGATAAGGCTGGAAAAGATTGGGATCGCATAGTCCCATGGGCCCTGTTTGCAGTGATGGAAACCCCTCAAGCATCTTCTGGTTTCTCCCCCTTCGAAGTACTATACGGTAGGGAGTCGAGAGATGTTCTAGACGTGCTATGGGAGACATGGGAAGAAAGAGAAGAAGCACCAATACCCTTGTCACAGACAGCTACCAGATTGAGAGAACACATGAAGCTAGTTAGAACTCTAGTTCAGACTCCTATAAAAAAAAGCTCAAGCCCAACAAAACAGGCCTACAATAAGAGCGTGAACCTTTAGATAATTTTCAGTAGGTCATAAAGTGTTAGTCATTTTACCCACCTAACTTGTTTCAAACTGGCACGGGCCCTATGAGATACTAGAACAAACGGGAACCTGTACCTACAGGGTAGTCCACCCTGATAAAAGACAAACCATATGTATCATATAAATCGCCTGAAGGAGTGGAAAGAAAACCCAGCTGCCTCCAACTCTTCCATGTTATCCTGTCTGGTGCCTGAAGAGATGGATAATCTAGACCCAATTCCACAAGAGACATTTAAGGATAAACACAGATTTAAATAACATTGTTAGTGCTTTCCCTGACGTATTTAGTGAAAAACCTGGAAGGGTATAGGGTACTTATCACTACATCAGGACCCCACAAGGGGAGGGAGTACTACATCTAAAATCATATAGACTCCCAGAGGCACGAAAGAAAATAGTGGTTAAGGAGGTTGAAATTATGCTAAAAGCCAATATCATTGAGCCCTCTTCAAGCCCATGGGTCCCCCCTTATCGTTTTGGTAACCAAACCCGACCAATTCGGACTGTTTGCATAGATTTCAGGCATGTCCACGCCATCTCCTCCTTTGACGCCCATCCTATGCCTCAAATCGATGATTTGATAGATAAGCTGGGAAGTGCTGTATTTTTGTCAACTTTGAATTTAACAAAGGGATAGGGCCAGGTCCCGGTACATGGACCAGATCAGGAAAAGACTGTTTTTTCAACCCCAATAGTGCTATTCCAATGTAAAGTCCTCCCTTTTAACCTACATTGGGCCACAGCAACTTTTTAACGGCTTGTGGATAGGATACTTCAACTCTACTTCAATTTCTGTGGGGCCTACATTGACGATATCGTCATGTATAGCAAAACACAGGAAGACCAGCTCTACCATCTTTTCATTTCTTTGAGTTGGCAGTCAGTCCGGCTGTCGGAGTACACTCCTAATAGTGTAAATTGGCTCAATCAGCAGTACAATATCGGGGCTTCTTTGTTGGGAATGGTAGTGTACAGCTGCAGCAAGAAAAGGTCAAAGCTGTTCTAGATGCTCCCAAAACCAAGGGATCTTCAGGCATTCTTGGGTTTGGTTCAGTGTTATCGTAGGCTTATCCCAAGATTCTCTGACAAAACAAAGGTTGACTGACAAACTAAACGTAGAGGGTCAAATTTCGCTGGACTGGAGAAGATGATATCTGTTATAACAAACTAAAACTACCCTATGCCAGAACCCCATGTGGCAGAATTCTCAAAAGAATTTACACTACACAACGATGCCTCCTTCACAGGTTTAGGAGCAGTATTATCCCAGCTACATGATGGTCTAGAACGTCCCATCCTATTTGCTAGTCGTAAACTATTCCCCAAAGAAAACTATTCTGGATTACAATTAAAGGCCCTGGCCATCAAATGTGTAGTCCTCCATCTTCAATACGATCTACTGGGGAGAAAATGTACACTTGTCACTGACCACTCCCCCTTCAGTATGGATAAGTCAGAGGAAAGAGTCTAACCATAGTCATGTGATGGTTCTTGGACCTACAACCCTACTTTTTACCATGGAACACTGTAAAGGTCAAGGAAATGTTGACTTCCTTTTCTGGTTCCCCTGTGAAACAGCTGAGTCCATATCGCATAGGGGAAGAGCATGTGAGAAACCAGAGGGTGTCTCACCGTCTAGTCCCCAGGGATCTCTTGCTCGGGTTGCCAGGGCACGGCCATTTCCTTTGGATCCAGACTCTGGGTGGTGGACCAGAGCAGGAGGATCACTTTGGTGAGGGGTCATCTGGAATGGAGGGGAGCTACCCAATGGTGAGACGCGGTATCCCTCCCTTTTCAACACCTTTATCCCATCCTATTTTTTAGGATATTGCGATTTCCTGCACAAACACTGAGCTGAGGAAGTTGTTGTCTGAGCGGAGAAAGACTAACACTCAAACATTACACTGGACATGTCCTGTTAGTACGGTCAGGCAATTGGCCATGATTGCATACACCTGATACCTATTGATTTTGATTCTGAGCAAGGCAAAGCACGAGAATGAGCAGTTCTTCCGGGGGAACAGGTGGAGCAGGACGGCAGGCCTAGTGGCAGAATTAAGGAGTGGAGATACTTTCGGCATCACAGTGAACAATTGTTGCCTGCAAAGAATCTTGAAGGCTGCACATGTGTCCCAGACGAAAGAGAACCATGAATCCGGCATTGTGTGTGAAAATACCAGCAGCCCTCCCGGGTCTGCGAACGAGTTGGGGGGAGGGGGGGTGAAGCAGCAGCTGTGGTATCAAACTTGGCTCCTAGATCAAAGACGCAAGCACAGAAACCAGCCCAGGCGCAGTGAGTTAAAAATAGCAGTGAAGGCCGTTCTGTGTGGAAGATGAAATGCACAAGCGGCAACAGTGTATCACAAGAATAAAGGTTGTGCATATACCGAGAAGATGCAAGTAAAAGTAAAATGTGATTAAGCCGCCAAAGTATTGCTGAATTGTGAATCGTCAACAGAACAATTGGAGCCATGGAACCAGGAATAGCCTCAACACGTTTATTTACTTCATAAATACCAATAAATGTTAAATTTTCAATTTATAAAAACTTTTATTTGCATATCATATTCATATAAAATACTAGAACATGTCCACAAACAAATATCTACAAGTCCCAAGTGCTTTTTCGTATCAAATTTTTTGACATGTAAATATAAATGGCCTCATGTTAGGAAATATTTCTTAATTGTGGGTAATTTTGCTTCCATGTGGCAACCCCTAAACTTTTTGCTGTTGTTTTCACCATGATCTAGACTTTGCCAGAGAAGTGCAGCCTTCTGCCGCACTCCTCTGGGCTTTCGCTCCATTCTTACGGGGAAACTGACATGCCCTTAAGACAGTCTGTACCGGGAAACGCTGTTTTCCGTAGTTTCTTTATCATGTTGCAGCTTTCGTGCAACATGACACAAGAGGGCACTGTAAGCTAAGTTACTGCTCTCTTGGGTCTCTAGCCTTCTACAGGCCCTAGATACTCTTTTTGGATTGTAACTGATCGGTGCAAGTGAATCACGGACGGGAATGGTGGCAGCGATCGTTTCTTGTGTTTTTGAGCTCCTTTTAGCATTTAAGCGCGTTTCTCGCGCTTAGCCCAAAATGGTGGCCTGGCTCCCAAAATGGCCAGATCACGAGGCTCCTTTGTGCTGTCCGCTGACCGTCTTGCCCCCTTCACCTTCCCCAGGTCGAGCCGACCCGGGGCCTTCCTTATTTGGGCATGTACTTTCCCGCGAAACACAGATGCTTTCGCGGGCATCTACAGGCCTTGTGTGTGCCTCCAGGATGTGGGCTGGGATGTCTGGTCCAAATACACATCCTGGGTGCCAGAAAGTCTAGTGTGATATGAATGCCTGGGACCACCGTGGTCCGTGATAGGTCCACGTATGGTGTGAGTGTTTGATGAGCGGATCTCCCATTGGGTCCCCTCCGTTTTGGCGCGAAGGGAACCGTGGATAAGAGGGGGCTGGAAACGCCACTACCATGTCTATCTCCTGAGTTCTCACGAACAAAGGAATACAGGAGCCAAGTATCCTGCAACCACGAGGCTGAACCCAGGAATCGCTGGTGACCCGCTGAAGGACTGCTCCTCTGCACTGCTGTCGCTTTGTGAAACCCTTTCTACCTCTGATCGAATCAGAAGGCCTGTACTTGTACTTTGACCCTTGGAATAGCGGGGACAGCTATTCTCGGCATCTTCACCATCTCCTGCACGTAAGCCTTCGGAAGTGTCTCTGGGCCATCCAGCAGACTGACCAGCCTACCCAGGAGTCTTGCTCTGTAACCGCCGCCAGGTTGTGTTGTATTTCGAGCCCTTGTCACTCTCACACGATTGTACACTTGGCAGTCCCAGGTCTGAAGTGAGTAGTGTACATTTGGCTGAGATACACACGGCCGCTCCGTTGCCCTGCTGTGGTAACAAACTGTGCGGGTTCACTTCGTTTGGGACATCTTTAACTCAACTCTGCTGCTGCAGAATCTACACGACGACGAGACGTCCCCTGCTCCCCTGAACCTGCCAGCACTGGAACTGACACAGAGAAGCCTGGGTCTGCTTGCATCGGGGACCGGTGAGTAGCATAGCTAGGAACTGGTCGCCCTCCTGCAGGAGCCCATAGCTTTTCCCCGCTGTGTCAAACAGCACGCCTTTCCGTACTCGCGCTCTGCTTCTGCCCACAGTGGAGGCTGCGCTTGAGTCGCGGAACACTGTTCGTCTTCATTTGTGCACCAAACTGAACTGCCTGATTCCCTCGAAGAGACTCCCCTTTTTGCCCGTTGGCACCAGCGTGTGCAGGTACTTTTGAGCACAAGGCTCCACTCTTCGTAGGGCTTGGACTTCCTTTTAGTTAGGTGCCTCTGAAGGCGGACTGGGTCCAATCATTATTTCGCACTGCCTGTTTTCCTCCCCTTCTAGGTGGACTACACATTTCGTGCATCTAACGCTTTAGACTCGTTTGTATTTGTATATATATTGTATTGGTTTGGTATGTGTTGGTTTACTAGAGTTTTATTGTGATTTCTCGCTACGGTCATTGTTGCAACGGCCTTGGAATAAATGTGTATATATTTTTAATATAACACCTGTTTGGAGTAATTTGTAAGTGTCCTTGCTTTGTGTGCTCATTGCAGGCTTTCAGTCACCCTCACCCCTCTTGAGACCTAGTCTTGACCGCCGCGATCGCTACCCTGATTGGTCTGGCTTGTCCAGAGGTTACCCTGTTCCAAGTAATTAGGTTGGCCTTCTGAACTTCTGCGCCACCAGGACAGAGTTCAGAAATCCGTTTTAACAAATTGGTGTACAGCGGTGGGATACGACTGAAGGTATCCAGTGTTGCGCACAAACCAAGGCATTTCGAGTTATTCCTACCAGGACACGTAGTGAATTGTCGTAGTATAACTTTAAAAAGGCCATAGTCCTATCTAACAGTATGGAAACAAATACCTTGTTAACTTTAAATACTTCCAAATCCGAAACACTGAAAAAGATGTGTGCGGAGAGAGGTGTTTCCTCTCAAGGCACCAAATTGGATATGATCCAAAGAATCGTGGCGTGGCAAGAAGCGCAGCTTGACGCTATAACTTCTGAGGACAGTGCGGAAGGAGGTGGGGCTGCTCTCACTGGTAGAACCGACGGTTCTGCCGCTGCACTGATCCACCGCGACCACGAGGACAGGGAGGATGAGATGTCTAATGTTTCCTCTGCCAGTGTTGATGGGGAGGCTATGCTTGAATTCAAGAAGCAAGCGCTGCGGTTTAGGCAGAAGGAGCTTGAGTTCCGCATAGCCAAACTACAAATCGAACAGGCAGAGAAACAGAAAGACAGGGATCACCAGTTGGAACTGGCCAAGCTTCAGGTTGCAAATGGCTCCAAGGGTCCTGGACATGGGTCTGTGGCCTCCTCTCATCCACGGTTTCCGAAAGATCTGCTCAGTGTGTACGAGGAAAGGAATGACATTATGGACTGGCTGAATACGTTTGAGTATGCATGTGAAGTTCAACAAGTTGACAATGCTGATAAGATTGCCTGGTTACTCAGCAGACTGCCCCATTTTGGCTCTAGTGCCATTATGGAAATGTCGGAGACTGAGCGAGCTGATTCCTCAATGTTAAAGCAAACTCATTTTAAAGTTTGGAAAGACTCCTGCCCAATATTTAAAACGATTCCGAGAGTACAAGAAAAAAGGTGGTGGTACTTGGGTATCTTATGTAACTGAATCCTTAAAAAACTTGACTGGCTGGGTCGAAGGTTATAAGGTTTCTACCCTTGAAGGCATGATAAATCTTGTCATGCTGGAACACATTTTTGCATCATCTTCCCCGGAGCTTAAGCAGCATTTGGCCGATTCGAAGGAGATAGATCCTAAGAAGCTGGCCATTACAGCAGACTTATGGGTGTCACATCGAGTGTCCCATAAGGACAAAACTCATCCTGGTAAGCAGGAGGAAGGGAAAAAGTCCAAAGATAAGGAGGGTGGAGAATCTGATAAATCTTCTTCTCAAAAGGGCCACAAAAAGAAAAATAAGGGTAAGACACAAGAGAACTCACAGGGTAGTGGAGGTCAGCCTCTGAAACAGAACTCTGGTTACAATAAGCCTCCCCATGTAAACAGACCCAATGGATCTTGTTTTGCTTGTGGAGCAACTGACCACGTGAAGAGGGATCCCTGGTGTAAGGTTAAACCTTTGGGGGGTCCACTCCGCTAATCTGACCTTCTCCTCCTAAGAGGAAGAAGAGATTACAGGAGCATCCTTCTCCTCCGACTCCTTCCCCAGTGGGATAGAAGCTGAGGTAGTTTTAGTTTCCCTGGGTTCCTGGGAGCCTAAAGTCGCAGAGGCTTATGCTAGGATTCCAGATAATACCAAGCACTACTTTAAAGATAGTGTGCTGATCAATGGAGTGGATACTCCAGCTCTTAGGGATAGTGGGTGCAGTCGGACTGTAGTGGATTCTACCTTGGTAGACTCAGAGGAAGTTGCCAGAGCTACTTTGATGCCCACTAAGTTGGCTGACGGCCTACCTCGCATGTTTCCAGTAATACCTGTAAATCTTACTTTAAATGGTACAGCAGTCAGGATTCCAATGAGCATTCAGAGAAACGTCCCAGGAAAGGTCCTGTTAGGCAATGATCTCAGAGCTTTAGGGCTCGTATGAGACACTGCCGACAGACCCTGCACACGGTCTCAAGCACGGGCAGCATTGGCCAAGACCAATACGCCGCCCCAGCTGAAGGGGAAACCCAAGGCAAAAGGAGTAAACAAGTCAAGACGAGGGAAAGAGAATATTCCCCCGAGCTCGCCTACCACTGCGGTGGATGAAGTTGGTCAATCGCCCGGGCCTGACGAGGAGGTGGCGATGCCTGAAGTATTTGACCCCAATGACCATCCTGAACTAAAAGACTTGTTAGTAGAAGGTGGTCCTGACAGGGAAGAATTCAGTAAAGGCCAACGTGAGTGCCCATCTCTGGAAGGCCTACGGAGACAGGCCTGCTCCCAGCTTGAGGGTGAACCTTCTGGGACGCATCGGATTTATTGGGAAGGTGGACTCCTGTATAGTGAGCCCACAGAGTCTACAGAAGGAGACCATAGGAGAGGTTGGTGGTTCCCCTTGCTGTAAGACCCTTCCTCCTGCAGTTGGCTCATGAAGTGCCCCTTGCTGGTCACCTTGGTATTAAGAGGACGAAGCAAAGGTTATCCATGCACTTCTACTGGCCCAAGATGGGGGTGCAAGTAGAAAGTCACTGCAGGAATTATGCCTCCTGCCAATTATCTGGTAGGGTTGGCTCGACAATCCAAGCTCCATTGGTACCACTTCCAGTTGTGGGAATACCATTCGAAAGGGTAGGGATCGACATCGTTGGTCACCTTGACCCGCAAACATCCTCAGGCAATAGGTTTATCCTGGTGCTGGTCGACCATGCAACCAGATATCCTGAGGCCATCCCATTGAAAACTGTAACTGCCAAGTCAGTTGCAAAAGCGTTACTTGGCATATTTACTAGGGTTGGCTTCCCTAAAGAAGTTGTGTCGGATCGTGGCAGCAACTTTATGTCGAAGTATATGCAGGCTATGTGGAAAGAATGTGGGGTCACCTACAAGTTCTCTTCTGCATACCACCCCCAGACCAATGGTCTGATGGAACGTTTCAACAGAACGTTAAAGAGCATGATTGGGGCTCTGGAAGAACCTCAGAGAAGAAAATGGGATGATCTTTTACCATGCTTACTGTTTGCCTACCGAGAGGTACCACAGGAGGGTGTTGGCTTCAGCCCCTTCGAACTTCTGTTCGGTCATCCTGTACAGGGACCCTTAGCCATAGTCCAAGAGGGATGGGAGATGCCCACTCCCCCTGTTACTACCAACGTAGTAGATTATGTGCTGGGGCTCAGAAAACGGATGGTACTTCTGATGGGCTTGGCTAGTGATAAATTGAAGGCAGGACAAGCGCTGGTGAAACATTGGTACAACCAGAAAGCTTCCCTCATCAACTTTACACCTGGTCCGCAAGTCCTGGTCATGAATCCCATAAGGCCTCGAGCTTTGCAGGACAAATGGTCAGGCCCTTACACAGTGGTGGAGCCCCTGGGTGAGGTTAACTATTTAGTGGACCTTGGAAGGCCTGGACAGGCTCCAAAAGTGTTTCACGTAAATAGGCTGAAGGCTTTTGTCCCAAGAGTCGAAATCTCAGCACTGCTACTGGCTTCAGACGTTGAGGAAGAGGAGTCTGAACCTCTCCCCGACCTGTTCCAAAGCGGTCCTTCAGATAGCTCCTTTGAGGGT
Source organism: Ambystoma mexicanum (assembly GCF_040938575.1). Lineage (NCBI taxonomy): Eukaryota > Metazoa > Chordata > Amphibia > Caudata > Ambystomatidae > Ambystoma > Ambystoma mexicanum. Next base: position 875,741,191 of record NC_090923.1, on the reverse strand, counting down.
GTCCAAGTGGCCCCTCACCTGACTTCTAATCAGCAGGCTGAGGTGAAAAGTTTGCTTAGGCAGTTTTCCCCCCTGTTTTCACAGTCGCCTGGTTTGACACCTTGGTGCAAACATAACATAGACACAGGAGACAGTGTACCTACCATAAGTAAGGGATACAGGATGTCTGACAAAGTATGGTCTTATATTAAGACCGAGGTCAACAAGATGTTAGACCTTGGGGTGATTGAACCCTCTAGTAGTCCTTGGTCCAGCCCTGTGGTTTTGGTTCCATATGCAGGCACTTCTGAATTGAGGTTCTGCGTGGATTACAGGGCTCTGAATGCTGTCACCTAGACAGATGCACACCCCTTGCCTCGAACAGATGAGCTGGTGGATACTTTGGGTGCCTCCAAGTATCTCAGCACGTTTGACCTCACGGCTGGCTATTGGCAAATAGCTTTAGCAGAACATGCCAAGGAGAAGACAGCGTTTTTTACTCCAGACGGCCTTTACCAATTCAGGGTAATGCCGTTCGGGTTGAAAAATGCACCTGCCACTTTCCAGAGGCTTGTGAATCATGTGTTGGATGGGTTGGACGAATTCTGTCTTGCATATCTGGACGATATAGCAGTTTTCAGTGCCACCTGGGAAGACCATGTGAAACACCTCTGGATTGTGCTCCAGGCTCTTCAGAAAGCACACTTGACCATAAAGGCTAGTAAATGCCAGATTGGACAAGGCTCAGTGGTTTACCTTGGACATGAAGTAGGTGGAGGGAGGATACAGCCTCTTCCCAGTAAAGTACAAGCAGTACAAGACTGGCCTACCCCCACTACACAGACCCAAGTGAGAGCCTTCTTAGGACTCACGGGGTATTACCGCAACTTCGTGGCAGACTATGGCACCATAGCTGCCCCTCTGACTGCCCTCACCACTCCGAAGAAACCCAAGAAGGTAACTTGGACCGGCGAGTGTGAGAAGGCCTTCGATGGCTTAAGAGACTCCTTGTGCCAGGCCCCTGTCCTCAGGGCCCCTGATTATCAAAGACCTTTTATTGTGCAGACGGACGCCTCTGACACTGGGATAGGAGCTGTACTATTGCAAGTAGATGAGAAGGGTAAGGAACACCCTATTGGTTTTATTAGTCGCCAGCTTAAGGACAGGGAGCTCAGATGGTCCACAGTGGAGAAAGAATGTTTCTCTGTTGTGTGGGCCCTACGGAAGCTGAGGCCCTACCTCTATGGGACCCACTTCACTGTGCAAACTGACCATAAGCCCTTAAAGTGGCTAATGAACATGAAGGGAGAGAATCCAAAGTTGCTTAGGTGGTCCATAAGTCTACAAGGCTTCAACTTCACTATTGAGCATAGGCCAGGTATCCAACATAGCAATGCTGTTGGGTTGTCCATAATGTTTATCCGAACTGAACAAGAGACTCATCCAGGGGTGGATTAGTTCCCCCTGTCCATAGTCTGGGAGGGGCGAGTGTTAGGAAAGATTTCTTAATTGTGGGTAATTTTCCTTCCATGTGGCAACCCCTAAACTTTTTGCTGTTTTCACCATGATCTAGACTTTGCCAGAGAAGTGCAGCCTTCTGCCTTCACTCCTGTGGGCATTCGCTCCATTCTTACGGGGAAACTGACATGCCCTTAAGACGGTCAGTACCGGGAAACGCTGTTTTCCGTAGTTTATCATGTTGCAGCTTTCTTGCAACATGACACAAGAGGGCACTGTAAGCTAAGTTACTGCTCTCTTGGGTCTCTAGCCTTCTACAGGCCCTAGATACTCTTTGGATTGTAACTGATCGGTGCAAGTGAATCACAGACGGGAATCGTGGTAGCGATCGTTTCTTGTGTTTTTAAGCTCCTTTTGGCGTTTAAGCGCGTTTCTCGCGGTTAGCCCAAAATGATGGCCTGGCTCCCAAAATGGCCAGACCATGAGGCTCCTTTGTCCTGTCCGCTGACCGTCTTGCCCCCTTCACCTTCCCCAGGTCGAGCCGACCCGGGGCCTTCCTTATTTGGGCATGTACTTTCCCGCGAAACACAGATGCTTTTGCGGGCTTCTACAGGCCTTGTGTGTGCCTCCAGGATGTGGGCTGGGATGTCTGGTCTCAATACACATCCTGGGTGCCAGAGAGTCTAGTGTGGTATGAATGCCAGGGACCACCGTGGTCCGTGATAGGTCCACGTATGGTGTGAGTGTTTGATGAGCGGATCTCCCTTTGGGTCCCCTCCGTTTTGGCACGAAGGGAATCGTGGATAAGAGGGGGCTGGAAACGCCACTACCATGTCGATCTCCTGAGTTCTCACGAACAAAGAAATACAGGAGCCAAGAATCCTGCAACCACGAGGCTGAACCGAGGAATCGCTGGTGGCCCGCTAAAGGACTGCTCCTCTGCACTGCTGTCGCTTTGTGAAACCCTTTCTACCTCTGATCGAACCAGAAGGCTTGTACTGGTACTTCGACCCTTGGAATAGCGGGGACAGCTATTCTCGGCATCTTCACCATCTCCTGCACGTAAGCCTTCGGAAGTGTCTCTGGGCCATCCAGCAGACTGACCAGCCTATCCAGGAGTCTTGCTCTGTAACCGCCGCCAGGTTGTGTTGTATTTCGAGCCCTTGTCACTCTCACACGACTCGTACACTTGGCATTCCCAGGTCTGAAGTGAGTAGTGTACATTTGGCTGAGATACACACGGCCGCTCCGTTGCCCTGCTGTGGTAACAAACTGTGCGGGTTCACTTCGTTTGGGACATCTTTAACTCGACTCTGCTGCTGCAGAATCTACACGACAACGAGATGTCCCCTGCTCCCCTGCTCCCCTGAACCTGCCAGCACTGAAACTGACGCGGAGAAGCCTGGGTCTGCTTGCATCGGGGACTGGTGAGTAGCATAGCTAGGAACTGGGTTCCCTCCTGCAGGAGCCCATAGCTTTTCCCCGCTGTGTCAAACAGCACGCCTTTCCGTACTCGCGCTCTGCTTCTGCCCACAGTGGAGGCTGCGCTTGAGTCGCGGAACTGTTCTTCATTTGTGCACCAAACTGAACTGCCTGATTCCCTCGAAGAGACTCCCCTTTTTGCCCGTTGGCACCAGCGTGTGCAGGTACTTTTGAGCACTAGGCTCCACTCTTCGTAGGGCTTGGACTTCCTCTTAGTTAGGTGCCTCTGAAGGCGGACTGGGTCTAATCATTATTTCACACTGCCTGTTTTCCTCCCCTTCTAGGTGGACTACACATTTCGTGCATCTAACGCTTTAGACTCGTTTGTATTTGTATATATATTGTATTGGTTTGGTATGTGTTGGTTTACTAGAGTTTTATTGTGATTTCTCGCTACGGTCATTGTTGCAAAGGCCTTGGAATAAATGTGTATATATTTTTAATATAACACCTGTTTGGAGTAATTTGTAAGTGTCCTTGCTTTGTGTGCTCATTACAGGCTTTGTCACCCTCACCCCTCTTGAGACCTAGTCTTGACCGCTGCGATCGCTACCCTGATTGGTCTGGCTTGTCCAGAGGTTACCCTGTTCCAAGTAATTAGGTTGGCCTTCTGAACTTCTGCGCCGCCAGGACAGAGTTCAGAAATCCGTCTTAACACCTCATATATGGACAGCCTCCGACCCTAACTTCATATTCCGCAGAAGTCCTCCATTCAATTATCTGATGGTTCCGTCTGTGTGTTTCTAATTACACCGACATTAGTCTACACGTGTTTCTTTTTGTCTTTAGGTACCAAGCAGTCTTCTCTGTTTCTATTCAGAGCCCTTTTCAGATTGTTCTTTACCAACTTGCGTGGATAGCCTCTTTCCAATAGCCTTCTTTTTAGATCCTCTGCATGTTTTTTGTATTCATCCTTATCGGTACAATTTCTCCGTATCCTTAAAAACTGACCATAAGGTAAAGTCTGGCGTAGTCCCACCGGGTGAAAGCTGGAGTAGTGTATTTTTATCAGTTGTTTTCCGAAAGAGGGTAGTGACCAACTGCTGATGTGACTTCTTTATGAGTAGATCTAGAAAACGTACTTGATTTTTATGCCATTCCATCGTGAATTTGATATGGTTGTCACACGTGTTTAGCCACTGATGGAATTGGTTCAATGTTTCCTCTGTGCCCCTCCATATCATAAACACGTCATCGATGTATCTGTACCAAGCCCGCAGGCCTTGGCACAGATCACCTTGTTGTTTCAGATGGCTATATTCACCCAAGATATACCTCTCTTCGTATTCCGCCATGAACAAATTTGCCACATCTGGCGCAAAAGTAGCCCCCATGCTGACTCCCTTTCTTTGCTTGAAAAGGGTTTGAACATAGCCATCTGAAAGAACCTTTGGCGGAAAAACCCTTGGTGGACCACTTTAATCTTAAACAACATAGACACCGACCTGAGATGGTTCGTGTTACAGACTATCAGACCACCAAAAAGAGGCGGGGACATGTCAACTATGCTCCACAAATTGGAACAACGATGGATATATGGTTTAGATACAGTGAAAAATGGCCTGAATGTTTCGGTGGAATGGGGAGCCTTGATAACACATTAAATAGATGTGGGATGGGCCGGGATCTCTTATATGTACAAATATGATCTAGATCCAGAACATCGAGATATGTCAATGTAAAATTTATGCAAGTAGCAGGAAGAAAGGTTAAATCCCCATGATCACGTATGAATTAGTAAAGGCAGTCCGTTCTTTATCGCGACTAAAATTAAGGTGTTGCCCATCCATTACGGTGGCTACTGGAACACTATCAGCAGTCCTCTTTCTATCGCGACCAACACGGAAGTACAAATAAATCCTCGCTGCGCGCATGTAAACAATGCCGGAGGAAGTCGATAAGCGAGACTGCATGTAGTTGGGACCTGCAAAGAGGAAGCAAGGTAAGCAAGTGAGTGGGGACGGCCGCCTGCAAACAATAGAGAGAACCGAATGGTGGGCAATTACGTAGTAGAATCTAGCTTCTACTAGATTTACTAGATCATGTGTAATGCTCGGGTACATGTAGGGGCGTATACTAGAAAGGCCACCATGAATGTAGGGAACAGCTCGAATTACGACCTGTTCGATGTAAAAGAACACGAACGCTTGAAGTCATTTTCACCCATTTTTGGCCCACAGACCGTGTCTAATGATATAACAACTACAAGAAGAGATCGGCTATTCGTTAAGAATTGGTGTACGTCGTGCACATTGGCGAATTAAGACGCGTTTAGAATTGGTTTACTACGAGATCATAGCCGTTGGAAGTATCGTTTTGGCTTACATATATGTATAAAAGAGACTGTGACAAACTCTCGTTTTAAGTGCTCTTTTCCTTCTTTCCAGGAACCAATGATAATTGATAGGTCCCTCCTGACTGAGTCGCGAAGAATCCCTCTTGAGGAAAGATTTTGAATATCCTGTAATGGTACAGAAAGGGAATACACAATCTAGTTGAGTACGTTCCATGAGTAGTGTTCCAACATGTTTGTTTGCATCTTTGTCGGGGCCAGATAAGGGTGGTTACTATACCGAGATGTAGACAGGATTTATCCAATTAACAATGGAAATGGGGGGCTAAACAAGCGTGTCACCCCTAAACATTGTCATGATGATTACTATTAAGAATCATACCTTCACATTAATTGTGGTTCAAATCAGCGGGAATGGCCTATGTCTAACAGGAAATGTATGCAACTGAGTTTAATTGATTTTTAGCATGCTTTTGATATTATATATATTGTATTTTAGGTGGTGATACTCACCCTAATCAATGCGTATGGGAATAAGGAAACTCCCCTAATTTTGCCCTGAAGAAGGTTGTATGAACAAAGGGCCGATGAATGTTGATGTCCCGAAAAAGACAACCGAAACACGTGTAGACTGTTGGTGTAATTGGAAACACACAGACGGAACCATCAGATAATTGAATCGAGGACTTTTGTGGAATCTGGAGTTAGGGTCGGAGGCCGTCCATATATGAGGCCATTTATATTTACATGTCAAAAAATTTGATACGAAGAAGCAAAAATTGAATGAATGGTAGGAGTGATTGAGTATGAGTGGAACTTGTAGATATTTGTTTGCGGAAATGTTCTAGTATTTTATATGAATATGATATGCAAATAAAAGTTTTTATGAATTGAAAATTGAACATTTATTGGTATTTATGAAGTAAATAAATGTGTTGAGGCTATTCCTGGTTCCATGGCTCCAATTGTTCTGTTGTCCATTATAGAACACCTGAAGGACCTGGGACTGGAATCAGGCACCCCTTTGTTTTATAATGAATTGTGAATCGAACAAGTGAGACATGGAGAAATAACAGAGTGGTCAGGCATAGTGAAAGTGCTCAAACCAGTCAATAGTGGTGCAAGTGGAAAAGCTGAGAAACCCATGAATGACAAATGTATCTGACCTCAGTGGGAAAATGAATACGAAAAGTGAACTGTAATCGAAGTGGTCATGCTGAGGTATTTGTAAAACCCCTTGCTTATTCGAAAGTCTTCAATGAGAAAAGCAAACTGTGAGAAAGTGTGATCAGAAGGTCCGAGCCCGACAGAGGACCTGTAACGAACTGTGATCAAGTGTGATTGGAAAATCCAAGCCCATGACTAGGACTGTTTTTTTTTTGTGGCCAAGAGTACTCCCATCTTTAGCTATAGGGCAAGCTAGGAGTTTTTCAACCCCCCCCCTTTTATGTTACAATAAAGGTGTGTGTACTTGCCAGTCTTGTGTCTAATTGTGATACCATGCCTCCCTGACAAGACCAATTCTAGACTTTAGAGGTCTAAATAAATACGTCAAAGCAAAAATTCAAATGGTCAACTTAACAGACGCCATAAAGATGGTGAGGGTACGACTTCCTGGCATCACTGGACCTCAAGAATGCATATTTTCATATTCCAGTTCGAAAAGTACACAGGAAATTCCTAAGGTTTGTAGTAGGAACCAACCATTATCAATTAAAAGTCCTACCGTTCGTATTGTGCTTGGCCTCCAGGACATTCACCAAATGCCAAGCTCCAGTGGCCACGTTTCTGAGAAAGAGGATTCCATGTATACCCCTATCTTGATGATTGGTTAATATGAGCACCATCTTCTACAGAAATGAAAAACACAGCCCAAGACGTGTTGAGCACCCTCTCATGCCTCGGTTTTGCAGTAAACTTAGACATGTCTTGCTTTGAGCCATAAAACACTTTAATGTTTCTAGGAGCCCAATTCAACACCACCGAAGGACTGGTTCGACAAAGGAAAGTCAGTACCTCATCTGGTAACCTAGTTCCACCCATGCACAAAGGTATCGGTCGGAACAGGCATGCAGCTTCTGGGGGACCATGTCCTCGTGCATACCACTAATACAACATTGCAGACCGCTGCGAGAGTTTCTGGCAGATACAAGATCCTGTCATCTGAGACCATTGAACTACAAATTGCCAGTCTCACCACGACTAGCAGAACATTTGACCCCCCCTCCCCTTTTCAAGAAACTTTAGTCACAGATGCATCACTGATAGGTGATTGGTGTGTGCACCCCATCCTATCAGTAAAGGGCCACAGGAGCGTTGCTGAGACAAAACTCCATATTAACGTCCTGGAACTAAAGGCAGTGTCGCGTGCGTTTCGCTCTTTCAACCATTACACAAAAACAAGGTATTCTGATTGTTGACGGACAACACAGCCACCATGTATCATGTAAGAAAACAAGAGGGTACGAGATCAAGAACATTGTCCACAGAAGCTCAATAGTTACGGCACTGGGCAATCAAAAACGGCATTCAACTACAAGCATTTCACCTGCCGGGGAAGGAGAACAAGGCCGTGGACCAACTCAGCAGGGCCGGCAGTGGCAACTGGCAGACGGGAAACTCAAAAAAGATCTTCGCAAGATGGGGGACACCTGCCATCGATCTATCCGCCACGTGGGAGAACAAATAATTTTCCTGATTTGCAAGCAGATTCCCACATCACCAGTCACTGGGAGACCCGTTTGCAATATCATGGCGACGGGATCTTCGCTTATTCGTTTACCCCCCCCAAATCCCCCTCACCCCTCTGACTCCGGTGATACGCAAAGTCCTGCAGATGATCACAACGTACAAATGCACAATCATTCTGATAGCACTAGCGTGGCGAGGCAACCCTGGTTCTCTGACCTCATTCATCGATCTGAGGACCATCCGATACCTCTGGGCCAGGATCCCGACTTGCTCTCAATGTGCAACCAGCAGGTGCTGCACCATGACCAGGGGTCCCTCAATTTAAAGGCCTGGCTCCTGGCTTCAGTGAATTTGGACAAATCCCACTCGCGGAAGAATGCCGAAGCATTCTAAAAGCAGCCAGGGCGGAATCCACAAACAAGTCCTATGCATACAAGTGAGAGCACCACTTGCAGAAGCGGTACCAACAACAATTAGACCCTCTCAATATAGCACCTCATAAGATCCTGCCATATTTGCTAAAATTAGCCAAACATGGATTGTCGCACTCATCCATTAAGTTTCACCTAGCGACGGTCTCTAGATATAACAAAGCAGGGAATAGCGCCCCGACATTGCACAAGAGGCCTATTCCGCACCTATCCTCCACTAAAGATGGTGCCCCCGCAATGGAGCTTGAAATACGGTCTTATCAGCCCTAATGAAACCGCCGTTTTAACCGATGGCCACTACGGACATACAATTTTTTTCCTGAAAGACCGCTTCTGGTCGCAGTCTCATCTTTTCGACAGGAAAGATGTGCATTGTTCGTTGAGCCTCCATACCTGCGTTTTGAGAAGGTTGTCCTAAAACCAAATCCTACTTTCATTCCGAAAGTTATGTCAGAATTCCACCGTCAGAATTCCACCTACGAGCCCATCAGAACAATCTCAGCATTCACTAGATCTTTGAAGGGTTCTGAAATTCTATAGACAGAACTAAGGATTTTCGACGCACATCACAACGGTTTGTGGCCCCTAACTATGGTTGACCTATTTCAAAGCAAGGAATTGCAAGATCAGTATCCGCTACAATCACAACAGCACATACAAAAGCCAATAGACCCTTACAAGGGCCCATTCGTGCTCACTGTACCAGAGCAGTGGGTTCATCAGCAGCGTTATGGACAGGCGTTCCCCTGTCAGACATTTGCTGAGCAGCAACCTGGGCAGTACCGCACACTTTTGTGAATCGCTACTCTATGGTGGAGACAAGGAGAGGCTGAGGCAAGGGTCAGAAGAACCGTCCTAAAACGCCGCTTTCAATAAGGTATGCCTTTCTCCCTTACCACCTCCAATGAGGAATGTAAACTGATGTGTACTCTATTCAAAGCATGTGAATGCATGAAGGATCCAATGCTGGAGAAGAAGTATGTTGCTTACACGTTACTCCTGTTCTCCAGCATTGATTTCTTTCATGGATTCACATGCGCCCACCTATCACCCCATAAGCTGGCTCTCATTTGTCTGGGGTTAGAATCTGGCAATGGCCTCCTGGGTGGGAATATATACTCAAAGTCCCATTGGTTGGGGCGCAATGCCCCCAAAAGGAAATAGATTGGCTACTAAAATGAGCCCATAAGCTTCATTATAGGCTATATTAAAGTTACCGAGTATTCCCAGCCTAGCGGCTGGGAATATTCAAAGCATGTAAAATCCATGAAAGATACCAGTGCTGTAGAGCAGTAGAGCAGGTAAGCAACATACTCCATCTCTTGGGCCTCTCCATTCTTCGCATAACTCTGTTGTGAAACACATTGTGCCACACTGAATGGGGACTAGGCCTCGTGGACCTCACTGAAGGGTGTACTACCTACCCTCTCGGCATTCCACTCTCCCCTTGGAAGAACGCACAGCATTGCCCAACACTGATTTTATCCTGACTGGAGGACCTTAACAAGAACTCCGCTTTTGCATATAACCAGGTAGTGATCCTGCGCACTGAGCCACCTGGAAATGTTTCTGCCCCACCCCGTTTTCTCTGGACTCTATCTCAGATGCTCCAGAAGTTAATCCTTGACAAAGTATCGATCTAGCCTTTCTTATTCATCAGGAGGGAGGATAGCTTAGAGGCAACAATGGGTATTAAGCGAATAACAATTATAATTTATTATAATTATAATCATGAGCACATTTAAAAGGAAGCCTTTCATTCTCGCATAACTTCATATAGGGTCATGCCTGTGGTGTTTTGAGTGTCAAATACCAGGGTACCTTTCTAAGGTGTCACCATGAATCTACACCATCGGAGCCATTAAACAGAGCTGTCTAATTTTGTACTTCACCACTTGATTAAAGTGTACTTACATCACAAGGTGACTGTATACTGTTTGATTCCATTCTCTCCTTGGAAGGTTCTCATTTCCCTGGAGGTTAATTGTACCCCATTGCCAGTGACTAATGTCTGTGGTCTGTTTTTCTTTTTGGAATATGTTTCTCGGGAAAGACATTATGTCTGAAGTGTTATTCTGATCATTAAATCTCAACTCTTGCCACAACAGTGAACCTTTTGTCGGTTAAAAGGCCTCACTAAATCGAGGGCTACCTTTTGCCAGGGTTTCTCTGTAACCGGCAGAGGTGCCAGTGGAGGGGAAGGTTCCCAACTTGTCTTTATTTTAGCAATTGGAACAGTTCCTCACTAGCAAACATCCTATATTGAAGCTATTATGTAGTCATCCACCCTGGAGTACTCTCTTCGCAAGCCAGCGGTAGACACCAGAGGCAGTCGGCCATGTTCTGATTTCCTGGCTTGTATTGCAATTTGTATATGATTTCAGTGCAGACTATTTACCCAGGCCACAATCTTGGATTATATTGGCAGAGGTTCTTAAAGAAACTGTGCTGTTTTCTCTCCCCAGATGCTAGCACTTGGAGAAGAGGCTTGTGGTCTGTACGTAAGACGAAGGGTGCTACCCACATAAATGGTCTTCACTGTCTCGCAGGGCAGAGAAGGCTAGGGCCTCTCAGATGATGGATAAGTGAATTCCGGTGGCTTCAGGGCTGTGGAAGGCAAGGCCACTGTCTGTTCCCCTCATTGGTGGAGTTGGGTTAAAACAGCACCTTGTTACTAGCATCTATTGTGATATGATATGGCATTTATAACGCGCCTATACAAAAGTGTTTCAAGGTGGGACGAGGCAAGGGAGGCGAACAGAGGGAAGACAGACAACAATTTTACAAGGCCAGGTGACATTGATACCACACAAGTGCAGGGGGTGTGGGGGAAGGGGAAAAGTGCGAGGGGGTGGGGGAAAAGTGTGAGGGGGAAGGGGGGAGTGCAGTTCATAGGACAGCAGTAAATAAATAGAAAACAATGAATAGAAACAATAAATAAGTACAGCCAGCTGGTGGCTGGTGGCAGGCATCAGGCGTCAAGTTCTGGTAGGAGGCGGTAGGGATACAGAACCGGCCCCAGAGTGCAAGGGTTGCCAGGGGGGCAGTGCAGGTGTGCAACTGGCGGGGTGGGGACCTGGGCCTGAGAACAGAGGGTAGCCAAGTGACCAGTTCAGTTTCAGCCAGAAGTTCAGCAGGGGAGAGGAGGAAAGAAAGCCGAGGCAAAAAGGAAGGTCTTGAGGTGCTTCCGGAACCAGAGATGGTTCTCAATTTTCAGAGAGTCACGGAGGCTGTTCCAGACAGAGGCCCCAGCCTAAGAAAGAGATCTACCACCAACTCGTTGCTTGGAGAAGCGACTGGCCCTGAGGGAGTTGGAAGCGGATGAGCAAAAAGAAGAAAGATATTTAGGAAAAGATAGTTGAGGGTATTGAGGACCCAGGCCCCAGAAGGCCTTGTGGACAATGCAGAGGGTTTTTAACTTAATCCTCGCAGCCACTGGGAGCAAGTGCAGAGATTTCAGTCCTGGAGAGATACGATCCCTGGGTTTGATTAAGGGACCTCTTAGTTGTGTCAAACTGTTTAAGGAAGAGGACTTCGACGATAGCCTATTTGATTGTCTCAAATGCGTTTTGAACATCTGTGTTCCACTTAATTCAGATCTTTTAGAGATCCCTCATGTGTTGAACCTTTTGTGTAAGGTGTACATCCCTATGTTTCCCTGAAAAGGGGTGAGCAGCAACCTGTAGGAGTCCTGTTCATGGGGTACTTGCACCTTACCGGACACGTGTGCAAATGACAACCCAGGGGGTAATGGCTGGAACCACATATGAGGGCCTATGACTGACATTGGTAGGGGGGGCCAGTGGCCCGGTGTTTTTTTTTTTCTTCTCTCCTAGAGCCAGGACCACCTTGGTGGCTAACCGTAACATGTGTGCATTTGGGTAAATAACAGTCAGTCTTATTTCATTTGATAAAGCTTGACAGCCTTCTTTATAAACCGCTCGTGTAAAACCAGATCACAGGTATTCAATAGTTGCATAACATCATCCGGCCACTGCAAGTTCATTCACTTTTGGTAAATCACTAATTAAATAACATTCATGGAGTCAGTTGGGAGCAAGTTGGTAACTAAATAAATAATTCTGAAGACTGTCAGTGCTATAACGTTTGCCTGCCCTTTTCCCTTACAGGTTTTGGCAGTGTTCCGCACTTTACCGCAATGACATAAGTGACTTTATTTTACGAAGTGTGTTTAAGTGGTGATTTTACTGTGCATTTAATTATTCACGTGTTTATTCTTGGGCCTAAAAAATTGTATGTTTTTGTATGCTACTGTCTAAGGGTAATTCTTGGTGTGTCTTACTGTGTGTGCGCGCCCCTTCAAAGACCTCAAATCACCCCCACTCCTCCTGTGACTTAGCATTGACTGCTTTCCAAGCTACCGTGAATTGGTCTGGTTAACTTCCTAGAAGTGTTCTGTTTCACTAACCAGGATGGCCTCCTAAACCTCTGTTCAGCAGAGTTTAGAAATCTATTCTAGCAATTGGTATACAGTGGTGGGATAAGAACAGAGGTACTTTAATGTTGCACACTGGTGCCTGGATTACAGTTACACAGTAACACAGTGACTTTTGTTAGCTAGTACTTGTAAACCACCTTCTAAAATTCCCTCTTTGTCTACACCAGCCTTAATCAGGGGTGTTCACCCACAGATTGTGAAGCTTTTTATCCACTCCCCCTCAGATCCTTTATATATTAGGTGTCATTCCATCCCAGATTCTCTGGTGGTGACCACCACGAGGAAAAGGGCGGGGGTTCCTCTGTCCACCAGCGAAGCACCCCCTGATAAGGAGGGGAAAAAGCTCTATGCTCTCGGGATGAGGATTACTGCGTCGGCGGCCTTCGCTACGCGTATTGCCAACAATACCACCCTGTTGGCTAGTTAAGCTGATGCCCAATGGGGCCTGTTGCGGGAAGGCCTAAGGGAAGTCCCTGAGCCGCTTCGCACCCGTCTCTTGGCCACTGTTACCAAAGGCACTCAAGTCAACCAAAGCATCATTAAAAATACTTTAGACGCTGCGGAAACGGCTGGCTGTTCCTTAGTCCAGGGAGTACTCCTTAAAAGGCATGCATGGCTTAGGAACTCGGGGTTCAAGCCAGAGACCCAGGCGTCCCTCATTAACAAACCCCTGGAGGACTCGAACTTGTTTGTAAAAGTGGTTGATGACGCCCTGGAAACAGCGAAGAAGGAGCATGAAACCTTTAAAACCCTGGACCAAATCACGAGACACCCCCCCTTCCCCCAATAAGCACTGAAATGGCAATAGGTGCTTTTTTCGTGGCCAACGACAACCTCAAACAGTATACCTCAGCCAGCATCTGGTCCTCCCATCAAGGAACCAGTGATTGGAGCACGCCATATGCTCAGAGAGGCCAACGTCGTGCCAAAGGAAGGGGTCTGGGCCCTACTCCTAGAGGCTCCCCGGCCACCGCCACTAAATGACCCGAAAATTCGGGTCCCCTCCCATGCATCCCCGGTTGGGGGCCGGTTAACATCTTTTCTCAAGGGATGGGAGGGGATTACCACAGAGCGTTGAGTACTGTTGTTAGGCAGAAACCTGTGCAGTTCCCTCTGGGACCACTGCAAAAGATTTAAGACTACAGGTGTTGGCAGTAAACCCACTTGGTAGCAGTCCGCACCGCACAGATTCACTGTGGTAGCTGTGGCTGAGCAGTCAGACTTCCCTCAAGAAGAGTTAGGCAGTATACAGAGGATACACAATAGGTACAGAGGCACAGTAGCACAAGCAAACACTGACCAGAGCTAGGTGTAAAAGTATAAACCTATTTATTAAAGGTACACTCATAAATTACACTAGCACATTAGAAAAGGTAAGAAAGTCAAACACAGTTACTATTACTCATATGTACATCCCTAATCATTTGTTGGACAATTCTAAGTTAACCCCACTTATTTCCAACCAGAGGTGAGCGCTTAACGTTAGATGGTACTCCAACAAGTATTACCAAAAAGGAGGGAAGAGGCAGAAATAAAGAGAGCAGTAAGGTAAAACACTTTTCACATAAGGTTAGCAAAGACAGTCAATGGCGGAACAAGGAGAATTAGTTCGGGGCCCGCTTTAGAGGGAGCCAGGCGAAAAATGTGCCCAAGATCACACAATGTCACAAGTCTTTGCAGGTGAGAAAAGAAGGTTTTACTACGGTTCTGAAAAGTTTAGTTAGGGTGTCCCAGACCTACCCAGGTTCGAGAGCCGAGGGCTAAATCTACCCCGTACAATCGGTGGCAAGGGAGGCCGGGCGGAACACAGTACCTTTAAAAGTGGAAAGATTCCTCCAGCGGTGGTAGTCGTTCCTGGTAGTGGGTGCAAGTCGCGGCGTCGTCCCGAGGAAGAGGTGATCTCGACGTAGAGGAAAGCTGCAGGTCGTTGCACTACCAGGGATGAGGCCAGCCGTGGAGTTTTCCGGTCACAAAGGATTTTTACCCCTCTTTCGCGGTTGAGGTAAAAAGTGGTATCCCGGTTGCCAGGGTGCTTGGCACAGGCAAGGCGGCCACGAGATGCTTCGGGACGGCGAAAAGAAGGCAGCAACTGGTTGTCCCCACCAGTTAAGGGAAGAAGACTCTCCGGCGGGAGATCTCCTCTGTCGTCGGGAAAAGTGGTGAGACGGTTCTGCAGGGCTTCACCGGTGGTGTCGTCTTGGCAGGCCGGCTCGGCTTCTCCCTCTTCGGCTTCTTAGGTCCTGTGGCGACTTCTGAAGAACCAGTCCCAAAAACCCTGCTTTTATGAAGCAAACCCCCATTCATACAGCCTAGCTGTCACTCAAACATGCTAAGTGGTGAGCGGGGTGGCTCACCACTTGGGCCAATCACACTAGAGTGCGACATGAGTTGGCAAGGCAACTCAGTCCAGGGTGCCTAAACCCCCTCCCACACCCCCTGTGGTACCCAGACAGAATGGCACCACTTTGGAGGGCTTCTGTGCAGAAGCCCGCCAAAAGTGGAACAAAGGCTCGACTCGGGTTCAGGGTTACTGAAGTGAACCTAGACGCCATTTTGGCGGCGAGTTCCTGCAAAAAATCCCAACCGGTGAATTTATATTAAATAAATAAACCGGCGGTATCTTTAACATTGCACCAAAAAGTGGTGCATCAAAAACAATGGGAAATCCCATTGGGAAATATTCCGGTGGAATATTTCCGTGGTATCCACTGCCACCAGCCAGAACTCGGCGAGGGGGGACGGGACAGTACCCCCTCGACAACAGACCCAGGGGCAATCTAATTGCCCCTACCAGTACTTCCACAGTAAGATGGTTTGTACTGGTTAAGTTCCTAAATTAAGACTAGTAAAGTCAATGGTAACTTTACAGACCCAGGGAGACAGTAGTCAGTCCCAGGGTGTGGAGTCTATGTTTGGGGGTCTCTAGGACACCCCTGTGCTACTGCACTGAGGGTGCTGTGTAACACACATTCAAAAACCAATGATGGCCTATGGGGAAAATTACCCCCTAGCCCATAAGCACATAGCAAGTCACAGAAACACTCTCAAGTCATGTCCAAGAGTGAGGGTAAAAGAGTCTCACTCTTGGCAGGAGAAAAAAAATAAACCCCAAAAAAACCAGCAAAGCTGCTGGGGGACTCACTAGGTTAGGAAATTCAGCCTAAACAGAGAATTCTTCCTAACAACTGTCAACTATAGCCCACAGTTACTGTATCGAATTCAGCCGGTCCCCGACATTCAGACCTCCAAAGGGAAGACTCGATAAAAAGGAGCAATAGAGGTTGTGCCTCTGTCACAGGTAAAGGAGGGTATTTATTCAGTGTACTTCCTTGTACCCAAAAAGGATCTAACCATGCGCCCTGTATTAGATCTGCGCCCAGCGAACAAATTTGTAAAACCTCAAAACTTTCGTATGGTGACTTTGCAGGAGGTAATCCCCCTGCTCACACAGGAGGATTACATGGCAACACTGGACATGAAAGATGCATACTTTAATATTTCAATGTTGCCAGCGCACAGGAAATACCTCTGGTTCATGATAGAAGGCAAACACTATCAGTTCAAAGTGCTACCCTTCGGCATAGCCTCAGCGCCAAGGGTATTCACGAAGGCAGTGGCAGCGGCACACCTGCGCAGGTTGTCCATTCCGGTTTATCCTTACCTCGACGACTGGCTCATAACAGTAGATTGTTACGAAACATGCCTCTCAAATACCCAAAAGACTATAGACCTCCTGTTCCACCTGGGCTTTTCCATAAACGAGAAGAAGTCCAGTCTAGACCCCAGCCAAATCAAACAATTCCTAGAGGCTCTAATTCAAACAAGGGACGGCCTTGTCCTCCCCTCCAACGATAGGGTCCAAAACATGCTGTTTCAGATCCCTCCATATGTAGCCGGTCGAGAGGTGACAGTACACAAAGCCATGGTGTCAGTCCAGTGGACAATGGGACAATTAAGTAGTTGTGTCGCAAGCCTTGGTTCTCTCGCTGCGGTGGTGGTCGAGGGAGAACCTCTTGAAGGGGAACTCCTTCACCACCCCGCAGTGGAAGCCACTCTAACCACAGACGCATCCCTTACTGGATGGGGGCTCACCTTTCCCATCAGACTGCGCACAGAGTTTGGACTTCAAGTGTGGCGTCCAACCATACAAACTTACTGGAATTGTTGGTGATCTTCAAAGCACTAAAGGCCTACCAGACACATCTGCAAGGAAAGACAGTGCTGATCCTCACGGACAGCACCACGGCCATGTACTACCTGAACAAGCAGAGGGGCACTCTCTCCAGGACTGTCCAAGCTGTCCCAGAACATCTGGAAGTGGGCTCTCAAACAAAATATGTTCCTGTTAGTGCAACATGTACATGGGGAACTCAATCTTCTGGCAGACTGACTCAGCAGAGACTTCCCTCTGCCCGCAGAGTACGAATGGCGCTTACACAGAGACATCATCTCAACCTTTTCACAGAATGGGGCTTCTCAGAGATCGACTTGTTCGCAACTCTGGAGTACGCCCAATGCCAAGATTACGCCTCCAGGTACCCCCAGAACCGCTCCAAGGGAAACTGACTCTGGATAACATAGTCAGGGAAATTTGTCCACGCTTCCCCCCTCGTCCCCCCCGCCCCCTTTCCATCCCCCTTACTCCCCTTCTCAACAAGATAGTGCACAAGATGCACCAGGAACCAGTTAAAATGATACTGGTGGCCCCCATATGGGCCCACCAACCCTGGTTCGCTCATTTGATGTTGATGTCACCATCTTCTCCGGTGAAACTTCCATGCCCCTACAACATGTCACAGAACAGGGGCCTGATGCTGCACCTATGCCGACAGACCCTGAATTTAGCAGCCTGGCTCCTGAGGTCATAGAATTTGGACATTTACAGCTCCCTCAGATGCATGGACATTCTCAGGGAGGCAAGGAAACTGAACACTCGTTACTGCTACTCCACTAAGTGGAAACGGTTTGTCATCTGGTGTAACTCAAAGAGCATCAACCTTGTTGACTGCTCTCCCACTCATATTGTCTTATTCCTGACTCACTTACTGGACTCAGGTCTAGTCTTTAATTCCATTAAAGTTCACCTAGCCGCACTCTCCGCCTACACTACGTCACAACATAAGGTGTCATGGTGGAAAGTTCCAGTTATTAAAGCCTTTATGGAGGGAGTGAAAATAATTCACCCTCCTATATCTAACCCAGCTCCCGGATGGGACCTGAACATCGTGTTAACCAGGCTAATGCCCCCCACCCCCCCTTCGAGCCCATGCATAGAACGAGCCTTAAAGATCTCACTCATAAAACTGCTTTCTTAATAGCTATCGCCTCCATCAGGAGAGTGAGTGAACTACAAGCACTCTCTATCTTGGTCCCCTTTGTAACAGTTAACAAAGATAAGGTGGTTCTACGCACACACCCTAGGTTTGCACCGAAATTAATTTCAAAGTTTCATGTCAACCAATCTATAGAACTACCAACGTTCTTTCAAAACCCTTCAAACTTGGGAGAAAAGAGCCTGCGCACACTTGATGTGCGCAGGGTGGTCATGTTTTATATGCAAAGAACTCGTCCAGTAAGAAAGACTAATCAGTTCTTTATCTCAGTGGCGGCAGGAAGAGGAGGAGATGCAGTTTCCAAATCCACTATCTCTAGATGGATTGTCCAGTGCATCACTCTCTGTTACACTCTTGCTAAGAGAGAACTGCCCTTCAAGCCTAGAGCACTGGAGCATCCATAGCATTCATTGCAAATGTTCCCCTTGAGTCCATTTGCAAAGCGGCAACCTGGAGTTCTGTACACACCTTTACAAAACACTATTGTCTAGGTGATCATTCTAGATCTGATTCCCAGGTGGGACAAGCAGTACTAAGACACCTTTTCTCTATTGTTCCTCCTCACAACCCACCTCCAACTCTGGGTACTGCTTGCTAGTCTATGCACAGCATGTGATTCTAAGCAGATTAACAAACATCAGAAGACATGCATTACTTACCGTAAAAGAATTTGTAAGCATTGTAGCTGCTTAGATTCACATGCGCCCACCCTTCCTCCCCGCTCCGATGGAAAGAACATGGACGTCGTATTACTTTCTCTCTTTCTGTACTCACTCACGTTAGTCATAAGGCTCCCTCGTGGCAGAAAAAAATACAATCAGAGGGACCTCGACGCGTGAGGGATTTTGGGTACACTAAACTTCACTATAGGGATAGTGTTACAGACACGCCTATGTCGATGTCCCCTTTCGACTTTTGAAAAACAAGAAAGATGCAATACTCTGCGGTGACCACTGGATGTCGGACTATATGCACAGCATGTGAATCTAATCAGAAATGCTTTTACGGTAAGTAATGCATGTCATTCCCCCAACTCACGTACCACTGAGGTGGAGGCAGTTGGCCAAGCCCCTGATCCTGACAAGGAAGAGGGGCTGCCTGAACTGCAGAACCTGCTTGCAGAAGGTGGTCCTGACGGGGAAGGGTTTAGTAAGGGCCAACGCAAGTGTCCATCATTGGAAGGCATAGGGAGACCGGCCTTTTTCCAGCTTGAATGAACCTACTGGGAAACAGAGAATTTACTAGGAAGGTGGGTTCCTATATAGTGAGACCAGAGTCTACTGAAGGAGACAATCAGAGGTTGGTGGTCCCCCCTTCAAGGCACTGCAGGAGTTTTGCCACTTGCCAATCTCTTGTAAACATGGTGCAACAATTCAGGCCCCATTAGTACCACTCCCTGTAGTGGGTCTACCATTTGAGAGGGTAGGGATTGACATTGTTGGTCCTCTTGTCCCTCAAACATCCTCTGGTAGCAGGTTCATTCTGGTGTGTGTTGGCCATGCCACCAGATATCCTGAACCTATCCCACTTAAAACAGTAACTTCCAGGTCAGTTGCTAAAGCACTGCTTGGAATTTTCATTAGGGGTTGCTTCCCTAAAGAAGTTGTCTGACGGAGGCAGCAACTTCATGTCCAAGTACATGCAAGACATGTGGAAGGAGTGTGGGGGTCTCTTATAAGGTTTCTTCAGTTTATCATCCACAGGGCTTAGTTGAGAGGTTCAGCAAAACTCCCAAAACCTTGATTGGAGCTCTTAAGGAGCCCCAGAGGAGAAAGGAGGATCTCCTCCTACCATGCTTACTCTTTGCCTACAGAGGCTATACTCAAAGCACTGAACACCATTGCCCCCCTAAAATTGCGGAAACCCAAACCACAGCGTCACCTTAACACCTGGTTCACGCCGCAGTTAAGAGAACTACTCAAATCCAAGAGAACCGCAGAGGCACATTGGAAAAAACACCCCACAGCATCCAATAAGACTGAGCTAACCACAGCCTCCTCTAGCTACAAAGAAGCCATCTTTCTTGCTAAAAAAGACATACAATAAAAGGATTACACAAGCGGAATCCAATACTAAGGAACCTTTTAAGATTTTGAAAGAACTAGAATCCCCCATTGTGCTCATAGACAAATGTGTTACAGATGCACTATGGTGTAGTAATATCCAGAAGGCTCTACTTGACAAAATAGCTCGCCTACAATCTAAAATCAATGCAAAAAAATCCCTACTACTAGCTGATCCGGACTATAAACAACTGCCTAATAAATCACCCACTTTCAAATCAACCTGTAAACCTTTCAGCTTCTCACCCCTCTCAATCTGGGAAGTAGAAATCATCAGGAAACTTAAACCCTCAAATTGCCAAGGTGATGCCTGCCCTCCACCGATCATCAAAGCTGCTGCGCACGATCTGCCACCATTCATAACCAACCTCCTTCAAAACTGGAGTAGTACCTGATAACCTAAAAGATGCGTGGGTCATCCCACTCCTTAAAAAAAACGACTCTTGACCCAGTTAACCCGTCTAATTATAGGCCGATAACAACGGTTCCTTTCCTTTTAAAAATACTGGACAGAGCAGCCTATTTACAAATACAGGCCTACTTATAATCTAACAACCTCCTAGGACTTAGGCAATCAGGTTTCCGACCGAGACACGGCACGGAAACTGCATTAATTGATCTCACTACCCAGATCCAAATCCTGAAAGACAATGGCAAACTTGCACTCCTCTTACTGCTTGACCTGTCAGCAGCTTTTGACTTGGTCAACCATCAAACACTATGTCACCATCTGAAAACTGCAGCACACTTTTCAGACGCAGCCACAGCTTGGATCAGTTCCTTCTTGGCGAACAGAACCATGAGGGTCTTCTCTCCCACTGATTCTGCTGAACCCTCACCAGTACCCTGTGGAGTCCCGCAAGGCTTGTGCGTGTCCCCGACACTCTATAATATATTCACAAAGCCCCTCTTTGATATCCTTGACTATCTGGGTGTCACGTATACCAATTACGCGGACGACACCCAGATACTCATTCCTATCTCGGGCAACTATGAAACAGACAGCAAAACTCAATCTACTCAGTAATCCAAGCATGGATGGCACATCATGGACTCTGTCTCAATGACGAAAAGACCGAGTTGATCATCCTTGGCACTCACGCCAAACTCAAAAATCTCAATCCCGCATTTAAATCCTTCACCATAGATGGCAATCTCATCCCCGTGTCAAATAACACCAAAACCCTTGGTGTGTACATCGATGCCACCTTATCCTTCACCAAACAAACTAATGCAGTAGCATCATCAGCCGCTTACACCTGTAAACTGATCACTGCATGTAGGCCGTTCATCTCCTCGCCCAATTGCATTACTCTTGCTAGAGCATTAGTCCTATCCTAGATAGACTATTGTAATGCCCTTTATTTAGGCACTAGCCACAAAAATATAAACAAACTGCAAATAATACAAAAAAAGGCCATCAGGGCCGCCCTCAACATCCCTAAAAAGTTGACAATCTCTGAGACCAGACGCAAACTACGTTGGCTCCCGGTCAAGCACAGAATCTCCCTTAAATCTCTGGCCCTTACTCACAAAGCTAGGGCCAACCTCGCACCAGCCTACCTCACCAACCAACTCACACCTCTTCAAGACCACTTAGAGCAGCACAAGCTAACACCATGTCCATACCGATATTCAAACTTCACAACTCGGGTGGTACCAGCTTCCCTGTACATTCCTCTAAATTATGGAACACTATCCCCGCGCTCTTGCGAGCAGAACAGTCTTTTATCCTATTTAAACACAACACGAAGTGTTGGCTTCACAACTTGGACTCTTTGACAGCCTAACCACCTGCTCTCATCACCATGACTGACCGGCACTGGCATACTCTTGTAATTAATGTATTTATACTAGACTATGTATGTACGCATCTGCATCACCAAGATTGTACCTACCTATAACTGTACTGTAACGTAACCCTTATTGACTCTGCTGGGGCTGAGAAAGAGGATGGCCTTACTGATGGTTCAGGGCTGTGACAGGTTGAAGGCTAGTCGGGCATTGCTCAAACATTGGTATGACCAGAAAGCTTCACTTGTGAATTTTCCCCAGGCCAGGAAGTTCTGATCATGAATCCCATAACGTCTACAGCCCTGCAGGATAAATGGTCCGGCCCTTACAAAGTTGTGAAGCAACCTGGTGAGTTGAAGTATTTAGTGGACCTTAGGAGGCCTGGTCAAGCCAGGGTTGAAATGGCTGCTTGGCTCTTGACATCAGACAGCGAGGAAGAGAAATGTGAACCCCTTCTTGATCTGTTCCAAGGCAGTCCTTCAGATGGCTCCATTGAGGGTGTCAAATTGGCTCCTCAACTTTCTCCTCCGCAGCAAGGTGGGGTGAGAACTTTGCTGATGCAATTCTCCCCCTTGTTCTCACTCCAGGTATAATACCTTGGTGCAAACATATGAAATTAACACTGGAGATAGTGTAACTACCAACAGTAGGAGCTATAGGATGTCAGATAACGTAAGGTCCCACATCAAGTCGGTGGTCAAGAAGATGTTGGATCTAGGGGTGATTGAACCCTCCAGTTGTCCACGGTCCAGTCCTGTGGTTCTGGTGCCAAAGGCAGGTACCTCGCAGTTGAGGTTCTGTGTGTATTACAGGGCTCTGAATGCTGTCACCAAGACAGATGCTCACCCCCTACTAAGAACAGACACATTGGTGGACAAGCAGGGTGCTTCCAAGTATCTTGGCACTTTTGATCTCACTGTAGGGTGTTGGCAAATATCCCAGACTGCAGATGCCAAGGAGAAGACTGCATTCTAAACTGCAGAAGGGCTTTAGCAGTTAAGGGTAATGCCATTTGGATTCAAGAATGCACCTGCCACTTTTCAGAGGTTGGTCAACCATGATCTGAATGGGTTGGATGAATTCTGCATTCCATACCTGGATGATATAGTAGTCTTCAGCCCCACTTGGGAAGAACATGTGCTACACCTAGGAATAGAGTTGCAGGCTCTTCAGAAGGCCCACCTGACCATAAAGGCCAGCAAGTGTCAAGTTGGTCAGGGCTCAGTGGTCTACCCTGGGCATGAGGTTGGTGGAGGTAGAATTCAGCCTCTTCCCAGTAAGCTACAAGCAGTACAAGATTGGTCGACCCCTACATCCCAAACCAAAGTGAGAGCTTTCCTGGGCCTCACTGGGTATTGCAGGAACGTCATGGAGACTATGGTACCATAGCTGCCCCCCTGACTGCCCTCACTCTGCCAAAGAACCCCCAGAAGATCACTTGCTCTGAGGAATATGAGGCGGCCTGCCAAGGCTTATGACTCCCTGTGCCAGGCCCCTGTTCTCAGGCCCATGACCATCAGAAACCTTTTATTGTGCAGACAGATTCCTCTGACATTGGGTTAGGTGCAGTTCTATCACAGGTAGATGAGAAAGGTGGGGAGCACCCTATTGGATTAATTAGTTGCCAACTTAAGGACAGAGAGCTCAGGTGGTCCACTGTGGAAAAATATTTGTCCACTGTGTGGGCCCTTAGGAAGCTGAGGTCCTACCTCTAGGGGACTCACTTCACTGTGCAGACTGACCCAAATGCCCTTAAAGTGGCTAATGAACATGAAGGGTGAGAATCCCAAGTTGCTCTGGTGGTCCAATAGTCTTCAAGGGTTTTATTTCACTATTGAGCATATGCCATTTGTCCAACATAGCAATGCTGATGGGTTGTCCAAAATGTTTAACCGACCTGAACGTGAGACTCATTCAGGGGTGGATTAGTTACCCCCACGCCCCCCTGTCTTTAGTCTGGGAGTGGTGAGCGTTGGGGAAAGTTCCATGCAATTTCTATCATTTTTAATTCCAAATAATATCATTTGCTCAAAGCTCTAGATGCTCCCATACCAAATATTTGACATTCTTATGGTAGGCAGTCCTGAAGCTCTTAATGGCCATCTGTCGAATTGGGTCTTTCACAAGACCTTTCTTCTGTTTGGCAGACTTCCTTTTCCGCTGCACCCGAGTCCATTCACCCTCTGACTCAAAGCTGCTTTTGTTGGGGGTCCATTACTGGTCCTCTATGCGCGCCCTACCTCTGAGACTGGGAAAACCTCCCAGAATGATGGTCTGGACTCTTCTCTCCTGTGGTGCTGTGAACTCGCAGGGTCATTTCCCTTGTAATCGCCTTTTTCACACAGGAGAGTACTCATCCTCCTAATCCCTCCTTCCAGGTATGCTGGGGAATAAAATACTCTTTTGATGCCTGATCTCTGGCTCTTCTCTCTGCAAAGTGGGCCAGGTGGTCCCTTTTGTAACTTCATTTCTGATGTTTGTTAATCTGCTTAGAATCACATGCTGTACATATGGTCCGACATCCAGTGGTAACCGTGGAGTATTGCATCTTGTCTTTCGGGGACCAAAAGGACGTCGGCATAGGCGTGTCCGTAACACTATCCCTATCTTGACTTGTAGTGTACCCAAAATCCCTCACGCGCCGAGATCCCTCAGATTGTTTTTTTCCGCCCAGATAACTGGTCGCCCTATAGTTGAGCTCTTACTAGAGACATTGTTTATCCCACCGAATTGTCGGTTATTCCCCGTTAAGTCACTTCAACTGCAAGAACATCTTCGACGAAGTCTACGGGGGGTTCGTATACGGCTGTGGATTTCGGCGCCTAAGTTCCGGTGGCCGGATTTTCCACGTGGTCGGGCCTTCTGGCCGACCTTTACAGTAGGGAGAGTGGGGTCGGGGTGGCCATATTGTCGGTGTCTTTCCCCCTTTCCCCTCTTTTCCCTTTTGGTCTGGTCATCCTTCCCTTTAGTTATGGAAAGGACTCCTTTTAGATTCTGCCCTAAGTGCAGGGTTAGATATCCTTGGAAGGACGAACACAGGACGTGTAACGCCTGTCTCCCCCTAGAGCACGACGAAAAGCAGTGTGCGGCCTGCAAACTCCTTCGCCCTAAAACCCTTAAGGAGCACCGTGTAAAGCGGTGGGCCGCATACAGTATGTCGCGGGTGGAACCCCCTTCCCCACTGCCACACCCGCTGAGAGTGACGGGGGTACTTCGGTTGGCCAAACATCCATTGCGGATGTTATAGACCTTCAGATGGATGCTTCTAGGTCTGCCACGCCCGTTCCCGACCCTTTAAGGCCTGACTCTGGTCTCGCTACAGGGACAAACCCTGGCGACAGGGGCGTACAAGCGCATCGCACTAAGCACACAACCCCAATACCGATTTCGACATCTTCGTCAAAAAAGGTGAAACCACCAACAGGGCCCCCGAAAACTTCGCCGGTTTCCTAGGATCATTCTGATCCAAAGCCTTCCCCGCATCCAGAGCAGCGTCTTGCGACTGGGCAGTCCAAATCAAACAAGGGCGCTACTCCAAAAACTGCAAACGTTGAAGCGCGGAAGTCCGACGCTCTCAAAGGCCGCGGTAGGCCCGAAAACTACGGCTAGGCCTCTACCCGAAAATCCGACCGCTAGGCCCTCTAGCGCCGCAGAAGGTAGTTTACCTGCCGGTAAACCATCGGACCCTTCGTTTCACGCCGATTCGGCGACTATCGAAGATAGCATCGAAAGAATTACAGCAGCGGTGGGTCTTACCCCAGGTCCGCCCAAAGTTATGGGACAAGCCGCAGAAAAGATTTCAGATGCGCATTGGGATCCCGATTCTTACGACGCTTACGAAGATAGACAGGAGCGCCTCTCTGACACCCTAAAGGACTCTTTTCGACGCTGTAGGGCAGAAAACGTCATTTCTCCACCCGCAGGCCCGTGTGGGTCCTCTAAATGGGCTACAGAGAAGTTCGAAGGGTGTATGGATCGGCTGGGGAGGATTATCGGATTTTCTGACCATCCTCCACCAAAAAGGGCTTGAATGGACCCTAATCTCCAGATTGAAGACCAGTCTCATGCCTTCCAGCAGGATGACGTTGTCCACATGGATACATATAGGGACATCTATAATGAAGAGGAGGCTTCTTTTCTTCAAAGCTATGAGGAAGAATAACGGGATACTACAGACAACTGGGAGCAAACCTAGAAGGAAGGTCTAGACCCATGGACACAGCAAGATCAGGATTCTGATGTTTTGTGCCTGGATTCTCCTCCGTCCACCCCGGCTCGCCAGGCCTCTCCTGTGGATGACCAAATAGCATTCAACTCCATGTTGAAAAAAGCAGCTGAATACATCAAAATTTCCACTCAGAAGGCGGTGCCTGAGCAGGATTTTGTGGAGGATATCCTTAAGGAAAAACCTCCATCTAGCCAGGCCATACCCCTCCTAAACTCTGAAGAGAAGGGTGGCTCCCTCATTGATATCACCAGCTCAAACCCGGGCAATGAACCCAAGAGAAGACATTTTTTTTCGCCCTTCCTCTTCCGACCCTCTATACATCAGAGGGCACGCCATCCCAGATTCATTGGTAGTGACTACCACTTGGAAAAGGGCAGGGGTACACCTTGCCACGGGGGAGTCACCGCCGGACAAGGAATCTAAGCGACTGTATGCCCTTGGCAAACGTGTCACGTCAGAAGCCGCATACACTACGCGGATTGCTAATAATACTACACTATTGGCAAGCTATGCTGACGCCCAATGGAACTTGCTCCAGGAAGGCCTCCAAGAGGTTCCTGAACCCGCAAAATCAAAGCTTCTCTCCATTGTAATAGAGGGAAGACAAGTTAACCAGCATGTGATCAAGAACACTCTCGGCACTGCGTAAACTGCAGGCAGGTCTCTGGCCCAAGGGACTCTGCTGAAAAGACACGCGTGGCTGCGTACATCTGATTTTAAACCGGAAACTCAAGCCTCCCTCATCAACAAGCCCATAGAGGACTCGAACGTCTTCGGGAAGGCGGTGGATGAGGCTTTGGAAACGGCCAAGAAGGAGCATGAGACTCTGAAGTATCTGCAACAGATCACACAGAAGCCTTCCACCCAGAGGGGTAATAACTCTCGGCGGTCCTTTCGAGGGCAAGCCCGTGCTGGTCAAAACTACGGCACGGGAAACTTCAACTCACGACAGACTTCTGGAAACACTGCATACTACCCAGCAAGGGGTCAGAAACGCGGCAAAGGCAGAGGCCCCAATCCCAGAGGAGCCACAGCCTCTGGTCAGAAATGACCACCAAATACAGGTCCCCTCCCATGTCACCCTGGTCGGGGGGTGATTAACATCTTTCCTCATGGCATGGGAAGGAATAACTTCAGACCAGTGGCTCATAAAGACGGTCGCCAACGGTTACTGC
This sequence comes from Ambystoma mexicanum, assembly GCF_040938575.1. Classification (NCBI taxonomy): domain Eukaryota; kingdom Metazoa; phylum Chordata; class Amphibia; order Caudata; family Ambystomatidae; genus Ambystoma; species Ambystoma mexicanum. The sequence continues at coordinate 875,713,805 of NC_090923.1, read as the reverse complement.
GTGGAATTCACCCAACCTCCACAATTCAGACCGCCGCGCTCACAGCGCCTTTCACCGGACCATCTGGAGATCCTGAACCAAGAGGTGGAAGCGCTGCTGGGAAAGGACGCCATAGAAGCTGTCCCTATTCTTCAGGTAAGCAAGGGTATTTATTCGGTGTACTTCCTTGTACCCAAAAAGGATCTCACCATGCGCCCTGTTCTGGATCTGCGCCCAGCGAACAAGTTTATAAAACCCCAGAAGTTTTGCATGTTAACACTGCAAGAGGTGATTCCATTGCTGAAACAAGGGGATTACATGGCAACATTGGACATGAAAGATGCATACTTTCATATTTCAATGTTGCCGGCGCACAGAAAATACCTAAGCTTCATGATCCAGGACAAGCATTACCAGTTCAAGGTACTCCCCTTCGGCATCGCCTCGGCACCGATGGTGTTTACCAAAGTCTTGTCAGTGGAGGCGGCGCACCTGTGCAGACTATCAGTCCCAGTTTACCCTTACCGCGACGACTGGCTCATTTCGGGGGACTTGTACGACGTTTGTTTTTTGAGCACACAAAAAACAGATCTCCTGTTCAGTCTGGGTTTCTCAATCAACGAAAAGAAATCCAGTTTAGTCCCCAGTCAAATAAAACAATTTCTGGGAGCTCTAATTCGGACAAAGGACGGGCTCGTCTTTCCCTCCAGCGAGAGGGTTCAGAACATGCTTTTTCAGATCCCTCAATATGTAGCCAGTCGGGAGGTGACGGTGCGCAAAGCCATGCGCTTGCTAGGAATGATGGCATCATGCATACACTTGGTTCCCCACGCGCGGCTGCGCATGCGCCCCATGCAAGAGTGACTCAACAGCCAGTGGTGTCAGGCCAGCGGACAATGGGAAGATCTGGTAGTTGTCTCGCAAGCCCTCGTTCTCTCTCTGCAGTGGTGGTCAAGAGAAATCCTCTTGAAGGGGAAGACCTTTGCCACCCCTGCAGTGGAAGCCACTCTCACGACAGACTCATCTCTCACGGGGTGAGGGGCTCACCTGCTTCAGCAGACAGCGCACAGTGTGGTCCCCTCAAGTAGCGACCAACCATATAAACTTACTGGAGCTGTTAGCGGTGTTCAAAGCATTGAAGGCCTTTTAGATGCAACTGCAAGGGAAGACAGTGCTGATCCTAACAGACAGCACTACAGCTATGTATTACCTGAACAAACAGGGGGGCACTCAATCTCCAGGGCTATCCAAGCTGTCCCAAAACGTTTGGATATGGGCTCTCAAACACAAGGTGTTTTTGTTTTCCCAACATGTTCCAGGGGAACTCAATCTTCTGGCAGAAGTACTCGGCGTCTTCGCAGAATGGGGCTTCCCAGTGATCGACTTGTTCACAACTCAGGAGAACGCCCAATGCCAAGACTACACCTCCAGTTACTCCCAGAACCGATCCAAGGGCAACGGTCTCTGGATAACATGGTCGGGGAAATTTGTCTACACTGCCCCCCCCACCCCATCCCCCAGCCCCTGACTCCCCTTCTCAACAAGATAGAGGACAAGATGCACCAGGAACCAGTTACCATGATACTGGGGGCCCCCATGTGGGCCTGCCAACCCTGGTTCGCTCACCTGATGGGAAATGTCCCTCACCCCACCAGTAAAACTAACCTGCCCGTACAACATGTTGTCTCAGGACAGGGGGGGGGAAACCCTACACCCATGCCCACAAACCCTGAATTTATCAGCTTGGCTCCTGAGATCATAGAGTTTGGACACCTGCAACTCCCTCAGAGGTGCATGGACATACTCAGGGAAGCGAGAAAACCGAATACACGTTATTGCTCTGCCAGCAAATGGAAACGTTTTGTCATCTGGTGCAATTCCAAGGGCGTCAATCCCACCGATTGCTCACCCACTTACATTGTGCTGTATCTAACCCATCTGTTGGACACTGGGTTAGTCTTCAGTTCCCTAAAGGTTCATCTGGCTGCTCTGTCAGCCTACACCACTTCACAACAAAAGGTGTTGTGGTGTAAAATACCAGTGATTAAAGCCTTTATGGAAGGTGTTAAGAGGATGTATCCTCCCATTTCTCACCCAGCCCCTGGATGGGATCTGAATGTGGTTTTGACCAGGCTCATGGGAGCTCCCTTTGAGCCTATGCATAAAACAAGTCTGAAAGACCTGACTTATAAAACAGCCTTCCTAGTGGCTGTCACTTCTATCAGAAGGGTTATCGAACTACAGGCTCTTTCCGTTCTAGACCCCTTTGTTACAGTCCACAAAGATAAGGTAGTTCTGCGCACACATCCCAGATTGGCGCCTAAATTCATCTCAAAGTTCCATGTGAACCAATCAAACTACCCACTTTCTTCCAGAACCCTACTAACATGGCCGAAAGAAGCCTACACACACTGGATGTGTGCAGGGCAGTCCTATTTTACCTGGAAAGAACTAAACCACTGAGAAAGACTAAACAGTTCTTCGTTTCAGTGGCAGCTGGTAGAGAAGGGGATCCTGTCTCTAAATCAGCTATCTCAAGGTGGATTGTCAAATGCATTACACTATGTTTCTCTCTTGCTAAGAGAGAACTGCCCTTCAAGCCTAGAGCACATTCTTCTCGAGGCACCGGGGCATCCATAGCATTCATTCCAAATGTTCCTCTCGAGTCCATTTGCAAAGCGGCAACCTGAAGTTCTGTACACACCTTTACAAAACACTATTGCCTAGACACTCATTCTAGGTCTGATTCTCAGGTGGGACAAGCGGTACTAAGACATCTTTTCTCTACTGTTCCTTCTCACAACCCACCTCCAACTCTGGGTACTGCTCGCTAGTCTATGCACAGCAGGTGATTCTAAGCAGATTAACAAGCATCAGAAGACATGCATTACTCACCGTAATAGCATTTCTGATGATTGTATCTGCTTGGATTCACATGCGCCCTCCCTACCTCCACGCTCTGGGTGGAAGGAACATAGACGTCTTACTACTTTCTCTCTTTATGTACTCACTCACTATAGCCTTGGGCTCCCTCATGGCAGAAAAAAATGCTATCGGAGGGACCTCGACGCGTGAGGGATTTTTGGTACACTACACGTCACAATAGGAATAGTGTTACGGACACGCCTATGCCGACGTCCCCTTTCGGTCCCCGAAAGACGAGATGCAATACTCAGCGGTTACCACTGGATGTCAGACCATATGCACAGCATGTGAATCTAAGCAGATACAATCATCAGAAATGCTATTACGGTGAGTAATGCATGTCTTTCTGCCAGTCCAACTCCCTGATCTTTTCATCATAGAAGTCCTCATGGTCAGAAGTACTTGCTGGGGTATTTTTGATTTCCCAAAGCCCACTGGTCCAGCCATCTTCCCTTCTGCTTGGTGACCCTGAATGCTCATCGATGTCGGATAAGGACTGGCTTTCTGGATCAGTTGGACTAGGCCTCGGTGAGTCCAGCTGCCTCATGTTTCCTGTGGTACGCTGGTTAATTGGCTTGAGGTCCCTGGTAGAGATAGCACCACTCCATGATCGTAGGGTGCTTTTTTTTATACCCCGACTGGCCGGGGTGCCTCAAAGCCTGTTTATATTTGTCAACCTCTCACACCTATTTTTCTCTGCCCCTATCTCATGGAGGGATGCAGAGACCTGAGGGGTTTTTTTAAATTCTGACACAAGTGCTTGAGTGACTTCTAGCACTTTACGTTGGGCCTTTAATCAGTCTTTTAGTCCCTTGTTTTCTTCACAATGGGACTCATTTTCCTTTTGTGAGGCTTGCATCAAGTGCGTATATTCAGATAGTTTCTTTTTCAGGAGACTAACCTCTTCCTCTTGCGCAATTCTGCCCTGCGTTGCCTGCACTAGGTCAATCTCTGCTTGCCTCACACATTCCACTAATTGTGCATTTTCGAGCCAAATGTCATTCAGTTCCTGAGAACATTACTCACTATTCTCTTGGTTTAACGTGTCCTTTTCTTCCCTCAACTGCTTTCCCCGTTTCAAGGTGTTCAGATCTTTGCACATATGATTAAACTCACCTTGAGAGTCAATCCCTTTTATTAATTGGCTGTTTTCAGCTTTCAATTGTTTTATTTGTTGTGATTGGGATGTGAAAATGTCCTCTAAACAGACCAGACTCTATTATCAACAACCTGATCATTTAATTTGTATTGCAGTGCTCCCAGGTTTTCCACACACTCTTTGTTACTCTTGCAGTGCAGAAAACCACATTTCAAGCTGTGCATTTTCTTGTTGCTGTGTTTTTAACTTGTATGTAAGCTGTTGCACTTTAGCTTCTAATTGTTTCACCTCTTGCTTGGCTTGATTCAAAAACTCGGCCCAGCCTGATTTTGCATAGAGGTCACACTATTCTGATGTCATTCTTCCACTATGAGCAGACAGAAGTACGTATATGCTGTGAGCTGAGCCATTTTAGCCTGCTCATCTTTAGTAGTTTGTGTCATATAAAAGTCTGTTAGAGCTTGATGAAACAGGCCATTATCCTGCCACATGTCAATATTTGCAGAGGTAATCTCTTCAATCATCCTGCTTGCCACAGTTCATGTTCTTCCTCCACCCATTCACCTTTGATAAAGTTTCGATAGGAGGTGCTTCCTGGCCATTTGATTTCTACAGTGCTCATTCTGAAATGTGTTCTGCAACCTTATATACTCTCTATCCAGGAGCAAAATCTCAACCCTGTCCCTGCTTAGGCTCTACTCAAAATGTCAACTCTAGATAGTTCTATTCAAATCTATGTTCTCTCTACACTTCCCTGAAACCCAGTACAAGTCTGAGTGGCACCTTAACAATGCAAACACAACTTTCTATCCACTGCAATTCAATCACACCCAATTGAATAGTCTGCTGCTACTGCAAACGTCACAAGTGAAAACTCTCAACCAATTCCCTGCCACAAGCCCACAGTTTTGTCACGGTTTATTGGGCAGTCACTCCCAACTCAGGGAGTTCCTACCCCCAGCCCCCTGAGGAAGGTGTTGCACAGCTAAGCACTTATCAGATTCAAATTTGGAAAGGCCACCAACCTGTATAACACCATTCAGCAGATAACCTCTGTATCACCAATAAGCTAGAAACCAGGCTGGTGTATAGAAATAACAGTCTATATTTATTTACATTTCTTCACTGAATAACAAACAAATGCAAGCACAGCAGCCACCAACTCCGTGGCACAACACAATAATCACAAATGCAAATTACTGGCTTCAATTACTGAAATGTTTTCTTAATAGACTTTCAGTTACCACAACAAATGCAGGTTGAATTTGAAGATGTCAAATCAAAACACATGTAGGATTTCTTTACACATTAACAGATAGGAGTTCTTAAAAACAACACCAAGTGATTGCTTAGTTTATCACAATGCTCTTCTCTCCCAGCAACCCCCAGCTGTCAGTTATATATTTGACCCCTTAATTTCAAGGCAAGGTACAGGGAGTGGGAATACAGTAGGAACATTGTTTTAGCTTTTTATTTGAAAGGCAGGGTTTGGCAAAGGAACTCAATGAGAACATCGTTTTGCACACTCTACATTCACTTAAATGGCTGAGTTATGGGTACTTATTTTGGGATTATGGACGCCCCCTTTCTGTAAGGAAGTTCAGGATTTCAGAAAGGTAGTCACCCAAGTACTTTACTGACTATGATGCTCTAACACACTGGGTATGAAATGTGTTGGTTTCAAATTGTAACAAAACTCATCCCATGATCTTTTCTATATGGGAATTAATTGAATGTACTTTAAATGTGCTAAGGGCCCACAGTTTTGCCCCCTCCCCCTCACCCACAATTACATGGATTAAGGCAGGTAGTTCCCAACACAATTAATTTTAAATTGATAGGGTTTTTTCTCTGAGGAATTAATTGTTATCTTTTTAGTCAAATATGATCACAGTCCACAGTGTTGCGCCCCCACTAATGAAAGAGGATTAAGGCCGGTAGCTCCACACACAATTGATGGCTTTGGGGTATATCTACTTAATGGGAGATCTCCGTTCTTAGCTCAAGAAGCCAGTTGGATTTTAGACCCTCTTTCAGGAATAGGTAGGCAGCTCTCACACCTGGTCTATTCACAGCAAGGTCACTCCAGCCAGATTTTAGGCCGCTCTCTGATAGGGCTCCCAGCGTCCAAGTAAAAGTCCCCAGCAAGTGTCCCATTGTCTCCTGGTTGTCAGCCTTCCTTATGTCTGCTCTCTGTTGTCACTCTGCTCTCCTCTCTTTTTCCCCTTCTGTCTCTGCCCCCCTTTAGATTGAAAACTGATAATATGCAAGTGTCATCAGCACTTTTTATTATGAATATTCCCACGCTACGCATTGGACTTCTTTCTCCCCCTCCCACTAATCCGCCAGCTGATTGGGCAAGGTGGTCTGTATTATGGATAATGGGGGAGGAGGAAGATGCATCATTTCAAAATGACATGTTTTTGCATTGTTTTTTACACAAAATCCCACTACATGGCAACTACCTTAATTTTTCAGATAACTGCATGAACATATATATATTTTTGAATTCTACATTTTATGGTGAATAGGGGAATACTCATTTTATTTTGGCACCACCTTCCTGGGAAGAGCTATTGTTTTTTGTGATTTCCTCCTAAGCCGAAATAGTGAAAAAGATTCCACTCCGATATTCAAACATTTTAATTTCGCTTTCTATCAGTTTTCAAACTTTCGAATTCCTATGAATTATGACAAGGTCAGGATCATGGTTTTCTTCCTATCTCAAATTCTATACCTCACAGAAAATTAGGAGATATCTAGAACTGACTGGCATTCTGTGATCTTTGAGTCCTGGATGAGCCCACTGTGACGCACAATTTTTTTTATTCAAGAAAAGGGGACCCAATGCTAATCAATAGCAATGCATACATATGGAGGGTCGTAGTTTCATATTCCCAACAAAGCCCCCCCATGAGTTTCATTTCTCCCCAGTCACATGACAGACATTTGCCAGGCTCAAAGTTATTCCACCCTGCCATTAAGTCTTCAAATGTCTTTGTTCGAAGCTAACGCACAGTTAATGGGGAGGCCTGACCTTAAAGGTCATTTCTGCTGGCCATCTTATCTGTACCCTCTGCAATTCTGATCTAATTCTTTATATTTCTTTGTATTTTACACTGAAAACCAGACCTGCTTTTCCTGGTGGGCCAATCCCAGTGGTCTTGAAGTGTACGTTTCAGAGGCAAATGGCCTTTCAGTTCAGTGGGGAAAACAAGCTACATACATAATTCCAACAGAAACGCATTTTAAATTGGAAACATTTTTTCAACTTGACATTTTGTATTGCATCTGGTCCTGCTGTTTATAACTACAATACAATATTTAAATGGATATAAGTTCACTTTTTGTATGATTCACCAATAGGCCACAGTTAACATGAGAAACTATTGTTCACTTCCACAAGTAGGCCTTTCAATTTAAATGTCAGTTTATTTGTGGAAAGTAAATGTCACTGGCTTCACTTTTTAAATCCTCCTTTGTATTTTTCAAATACAGAGCATTTAAATGAATCTTTTCCCGTGTACAAGAAAGTAGTGCAAGGGTGCAGCCTAAGAGGCAACCTTTGGCGAGTTGAAGAGATTAGATACTTGTCACTGTTTTGACATTTATTGGTGTAAAGGGCTGTGGTTTTATGGTGTTGGCACTGAGGCTGCCCAGTGTTAATGAGAACTTGTTCAAAATAGAAAACACCTGGTAAATCTCCACGCCCTTAAGTTGAATAAAGATGAAAAGAACAGAATCAAATTTGAAGCTGCTTAGTATTAAAGATTTTGTGTATTCACAAATTTCAAAAAAGGAAAATATTGGCTTAACAATGCACAGTTGCTCTTCAAACAAATGTTTTTGCACTTGTCAATGTACTGTTGCTCCACTTTGTTTTTGGATTGAATTACAGTTGCACAATTATTTGCTATTTGAAAATATATACTTTGCATCCATTTACGTTTCCTTTAAGTATTCAAATGCATGTTACATCACATGTTTGAGTTGTGACAGGAAGTTGCTTCAAAGTTCAAATAATAGAAATTGATATTTATGCACTTTGAGATGTTGCTTCACATATATTGTTGCTAAGAATTGTTTAGGAATTGTATTGGTGCTCTCAACACATGTTTCTCCAGACCAGAGTAATCTGGTTCGTCAGGAGGGTATTTTTAGAAAAAGCGGAAGCTGTAAAAATAAATGCACTGTGTGAGTTCTGATTTTTGTGTTTGTTAAAGTTAATTTGAGTAAATATGAGAGAGAACGAGGCACAGTTATCATTATGACTTTTTTTTTAAAAAACTTTATTTATCAATTGTGGTGGTACACTTTACTTCACAACATGACATTCCATAACATTCCACATTTCATTTATCCAATATCGGAACTTGGTTACAGTTTAACGATTCTACACACTTGGTACATTAACAGTTCCCCCCGGGCTGCTTCCAGCCGACCCCGATTCACACAGGTATACCCTGAATAGAGCCCATATGTCCTTGGGTTTGCATGGACTTGGCAAGGACATTACGTATTGTTCCTCACACTCATTGACATAGGCCAATTCTTTAAGGTAGTGATTTGCGCTCGGGGCGTTTGTACTTTTCCATTGTTGCAGTATACATTTTTTAGCCACTGCGCATGCTACATTGAATAATCGCCTAACCACTTCCGAGGTCTTGCCAATGTCACCAAATATATATTTCTGGGGTGTTAGGTCCGCCGGGATCTGTGTGATATCTTCTAGGATGGATGCCACTTCGCCCCAGAACTTGTGTATGAGGGGGCAACTCCAATACATATGGAATGAGTCGGCCTGCTCGCCCCCACATTTCAGGCACCTGCTTGAGCCATCTCGTGTAAATTTCGCTACCTTCTGGGGGGTGTAATGTAACTTGTTTAACACCTTAAATTGGATCTGGCTGAGACCCCGCATTGATGGAAACTTTTTTGGTTAAAGCACAATACTTCCCCCATTTCTCGTCTGGGATCGTGGTTCCCAGGTCGGTCTCCCATGACAATCTGATCTTATTTGCTGTGGGTGTATTTACCTGCGTAACTGCATATAGCCCCGAGACACTAACCCCCCCTCGGGTGGGCAGCACAGCCAGGCATGGGTGGGTGGGTGTTTCCTCCGGGAACAGAGGCCATCTAGCTTTAAAAGACATTCGCATGCGATGGTATTGTAATATTTTCAGTGGATCCCTCCCCATCCCTACTTTAAATTCCTCCAAAGTTATGAACTTGCCATTAGGGTATATGTCCCGGAGTTTAAATTCCCCATCTGGATACCAGTTTGTGCGGATACCCGGGTCATAGGATGGTGCTATACCGGGGAAGTTCCAGAAGGGTGCTTCCGAGCAATAAGGAGCTGTTATCCCGAGCCTGCGGAAGAGTCTAGACCATGCGTGTACTGTAATACTAACCGGGTGGAATGGGCAGTCATCTTTATGTTTATTATTAAAGATTATGGACCGTATATCGGTGGGGAGAGCAGCGTGCTTTTCGATAACGTGTGGGGAGGTATCTAGCTCATCATACCAGTATTTGATAAATTGGGCCTGCGCCACTAGATAGTATAACTCAAAATCTGGGGCAGCTATTCCCCCTTTGTCATAAGGTTCCACCATTTTTTCCCATTTCATTCTGGCTGTGCTCCCTCCCCAGACAAATTCCACCGCCAAGGATCGAAGGGTTGCGAAAAACTGTGCCCCCGGCCACAACGGAATATTAGTGAATATATATATAGCAATTTCGGGAGTATTACCATTTTTAGTATGGCCACTCGACCAATGAGTGAAATGGGGAGTCGTGTCCATAACCTGAGTTTGATAGATATGCTACTCAATAGCTGGTCGTGATTGTCAGCATAGAGAGAGGTCGCTCCACCCGACACAACTATTCCCAGATATCTCATCTTGGTGGGGGACCATTGCAGACCATATGTGTTGGCCGGACATCTCGTGGCGGGGGTTAAGGGGAATATCTCGGATTTAGACCTGTTGGTTCTATAGCCCGAGTACTCGGCAAACTCATGTATTGTCTCGATCGCAGGGCCTCATCTGCATATAGGGATATTGATTGGGTCAAGCCAGCCATTGTTATGCCCCTTTGCCCCTGGTGTTCCCTGATTGCTGCCGCAGCTGGTTCCATTGTGAGGGCAAACAATATAGGGGAGAAAGGACATCCCTGCCGCGTACCTCTACCCAGCCTAAACCAGTCGGACAGCACGCGGTTGGTCAGTACTCTGGCTCCTGGGTCCGAGTATAACAGACCGACACATCTCAGAAAGTATGGACCTATACCGAATTTTCCTAGCACTTTGAACAGGTAAAGCCATGATACCGAATCAAACGCCTTTTCAGCGTCAAGTGAAACGGCTACTGCCTGGGCTTCCGGTTTTATCTGGGCCATTATACCGAACAGCCTCCTAAGGTTGAGGGCCGTCGATCTAGTAGGGATAAAGCCGCACTGGTCGGGGTGTATCAATGTGGGCATGTGAGGAAGAAGTCTAGTGGCCAGGATTTTAGCAAATATTTTAGCATCACAGTTAAGCAGGGATAGGGGTCGATAAGAGGACATCTCATTGGATGGTCGCCTAGGCTTCAGCAATACTGTGATTATGGCTTCTATCATTGATGGTGGAAGGGTACCCACCTCCACAGCCTCCTCCCATACAGACAGTAACACCGGGGTCAGTTCCACGCTAAGCTCCTTATATAATTCTGCACCAAGCCCGTCTGAGCCCGGTGCCTTACCGTTGGCCAATGATTTGATCGCATCAGCGATTTCCTCAGTGGTCAAGGGTTGGTCCAATGCCAGCCTGTATTCCGTGGGCAGCGTTGGGAGAGTGATGCCGTGGAGGTATGCCTCCACATCCTCGGGCGATTTCGAGTCGTGATTGGAATAGAGATTTGAGTAGAACCGAGTAAACTCTCTATTTATCCCGTCTTCACTGGTGACCACAGAACCGTCCTCCATCAGTATACTGGAAATCGGTGTGTGTTGCCTTTCGGCTTTCAGTAAGTTGGCCAAGGTGCGCCCTGTTCTGTTGCCCTCACCATATCTACGTGCTCTATGAGGGGTTGACATATACAGTAGTTCTCTGGTAGCTAGTTTATTGAATTCTAACAAGTTACGATTGATATCTGACAGGATTTCATTATCGTGTTTGTCAGTGTATCTAGCCTCCAGGTTCACCAGGCGTTTCTCCACCTCCTCCAGCTCTATCCGAACTGCCCTCAACATACCTGTGGACTTAGAAAGCAGTATACCTCTCACCCATACCTTAAAGGCCTCCCACAGGGTATGGTAGCTATTCACTGAACCCCTGTTGATGTCGAGGAAATGTCCTACCTCTATATGTAATGACTCCGCTACCACTGGGTCGCTAAGGATATCTGGTGGCATCCTCCATCTTCTGGCTGGGGGTTTTATGCTTCCTAGTATAATTGTCATCATTACAGGGGAGTGGTCTGAAAAAGTACGGGGAAGTATTTCGCAGTTGTCTATCTGGTGCATGAGGCCTGAAGAAATCAACCAATAGTCTATTCTGGACTCGGTGTCATGCACCGATGAATAAAATGTGTATTGTCTCCTACGTGGATGTAGTGTTCTCCAAGAGTCAACCAGTGCCATTTGTGACAGAATTTGTGACAGCATCTCTGCCGCCCTAGAGAGTGCTCGATGCTTTGTACTGGAGCGATCTAACGTAGCATCAAGGATAGTGTTGAAATCCCCCCCCCCCACAAAATTTGTTCAAGTCCCGTATATCCTATTTCATGCACCACATTCACATAGAAATCGGGATCGTCCAGATTCGGCCCATATGTGTTTACCAGCACCACCTCCCTTCCGGCTATACTCCCCCATACTATGACGAAGCGTCCCTGAATATCCACTTTGCTTTTTCCATATCGAAAGCCAACAGAGGGGTGTATAAGGGTTAGGACCCCCCTCGCCTGTGTGGAGTATTCTGTATAGTATCGATTGTGTCCCCAGTTCTTCAAGAAGGCCGTGTTTACTTTGCGGAGTGCATGTGTCTCTTGCAGCATGACCACCTGCGGGTAATGTCTAGTAATGTAGGCTCCCAGCTTTCTTGACTTAGCTTGATTGTTCAGACCCCTAACGTTCCATGTAAGGAGCTTTAACTTCAGTCCCTTATCTCTTACTCCGGCACGTGCCATAGCTGTGTGCTAATCTCATCATTCTTGTTCCGGTTTTTCCCGGGCGAATGTCATGTGCAGCGTTGTGACCACCACTTTTAACTTGTAACACCCTTCCAACTGGGCTCCCCAGGCTCCCCAAATTCCTCCCCCCTACATGATTCCCATAGATCCCAACAGAATGAATTTTATCACAACTTATTGACTCCCTCCCCACATCATCTACCCCAACCTGACGATGTTGCCCAATAACACTCGGGACTTCCCCGATGGGCATACCCCTGAAATAAACTTGGAGCTTTCCTGAGGGTAGCTGCTGTCGCTATCTGGCCACCTTATCGGGGGCTCACGGCTCGGACCTACATTAAGTTTGTGTCCAGGCCGTTCTCTGTACTGAATCATGTTTCCCCGTGGCATGGTTTAGACAGTACAAGTCCTTCAGTCTGCCGCATCCAGCCCCTCCACTCCTGGCTGGTTCCCGGCGTTTTTGTCGTGTGCCCTGTCCCTGGGAGGTAGAGGGATAGAGGCCTCCACGTATGCTATGGCTTCTTTGGGGTTTTCAAAGAAATGGGCCCTACCTCCATGTTGGATTCTGATCTTCGCGGGAAAGATCAGGGCATAAGGTACATTCCGCATCCGTAGTTGTCTTTTCACCGGCTCATAGGATCTGCGTTGTGCCTGCACCCCAGCAGAGAAGTCGGGGTAAATGTGGATTCTATTGTGTTCGAAGTACAACGTGCCTTTCTCCCTGGAGAGCCGGAGGATTGCGTCTCTGTCTTGATAGTTAAGGATGCGTGCTATAATGGTACGAGGCGGTGCCCCGGGCTTTGGCGGTGGCGCCAGGATGCGGTGGGCCCTTTCAACCAGAAAATGTTCAGAGAGATTCAGAACCAAGGATATCTTTCAAAAGGTGTTCCACCTGCCGCTCCATGTCTCCCTTGCCGAAGGTCTCCGCGACCCCAACAATCCGTATGTTTCTGCGGGATCTGGATTCCAAATCCTCGCATTTACTCTGGGTTTTCCGCAGTTCAATCTGGAGTTGGGCTATGTCTCGGCCGTGTTGGGATATTGTATCTTCACTTGCACTGATTCTATTCTCCGTTTCCGTTATTCGTTAACTCTCCTTCTCCACTCTGGCCTTCAAGGATCCGATCGTTGCCACTATATCGTCCAGCTTGACGTTGACAGCCATGAACCCGTTCTGCACCAGCGTCGCCAGGCGTTCCAAGGGGTCATCTTCCTGCCTGTCCGGGGGCTGATGTGACCCACCAGACACCCCGCATGATTTGGAGTTAGCGAAGGAGTCCATTGGACCAACCTTTTTAACTCCTGCAACCTTTTTTTCAGTGCGGCCCATATAGGATGATGAGCGTCCCTGAAGTGGGTTGTATCCTTGACTAGGACCAAAACAGTATGGGGGTTCTATGTCTCGTGTATCCGCTACTTGGCTCGGATATCTGTTCCCCTCCGCTTGTTCTTCCCGTCTGAACAGGTGTTGCCGACAGGCTGCCCTGTCCCAGCCGCTTGGGGAGTCCAATACACGTGGGTACTCAGCAGGCTGACTCACCGGTGCACCCGGGTTTATGTTGTTGTGCCCCCCTCGGGGAGTTATTGGATCCGCAGGGTTGGTTAGGGGCTAGTTGCACTGTCCCAGAATAGTCCCCCTGGGCCTCCACGTTGTGCCTACGCAGCGTGGCTTCTGCCGTGTTTGTTGAGCCGTGTATTATGCTTGTAAGGGATGGGGGGGGTGGCGGGGGGGGGGTCCACTCACTTGCGCCGCCGGGCCGGTGGTGTTTTCCCCGCGCCTACGCAGCGCGGCTTCTGCCGTGTTTGTTGAGCCGCGTGTTATGCTTGTAAGGGATGGGGGGGCGGCGGGGAGTCTCACTCACTTGTGCCGCCGGGCCGGCGGTGTTTTTTCCGCACCTTACCAAGGCGCCCTGCTCGGATCAGGTCCGGTCCCACAGGGGGGCGGCCGGGGCCCAGGGCTCGCGCTGATGCGCTCACCGGCTCCACGACAGCCCGCCCACAGGCGTGCCCTCCGCACGTACAGCAGGGGGGCTCTCCTCGAGCGCCGACTCAGCGAAACCGGGCCGACGTTGGCTCTTCCAGGAGGCTCCGTGACTCCCCGCTCGCCGCCGCGCCCCTCCCCCTTCCTACGGCCTCTAGTGAATCTGCCGCGGAGCCGTCGGGCAGCGACGCTGCCTCTCCCCTGCCGGTGCTTCTTCCGATTAGGATTTCTCGGCAGTCCAGCTGCGGTTTTGTCCGATTTTTGAGGGTGTGTTTAAGAGACCCCCCGCCACAGGAATCTTCTCCTCCGTGTATAGAACGGTTCAGGAAGGATATTTAGACATAGGATTTTGTGGCCGAGCCGGAGCTCTCCCTTCAGGCGGCCATTTTCTGTGCGCGCAAGCCACGCCCCCATCATTATGTGACTTGATTGAGTGTCTCAAGGATAAAAGATAGGGGCAATTGGTACTCATAATTTTAGTTTGCAATGCTCATTCGTATTAGGAATGGGTAACCTTTACTCTTGTTGTGTTGATTCTAGTCCAATAAGAAGTTTTAGTCACTCTTGCTGCAGTGTCTTCCCTTATTTCTTGTTCTATTGGATCAATAAAATATATAAGTGAATAAAAAGGAAGAAGCCTTGTTGCTTTAATAAATGCTCAGGTTGCTAGGCTTCTACATTATGTGGTCTTAGCTTAATAGGTGTTGTAAAGCCAAATCTTTGCTGATTGGAGATGCGTGGATGGGCTAATAACCATGCTTGTTCGTTTTGTGGGTCCAAGATGGCAGCTATTAATACCAGCGCGATGATGTCAGTGTCCTAATGTCATCACGCGTTTATAGCGTGACGTGATGTCATCGCGTACAACGCCATCTTGGAATGGGACCGTGGTTTAGCCATATGGATGTATTTAGTAAATGGCTGAATTTTGTTCGCTATTTGAAAGAATTTATTTAAAAGAAATAAATAAAAGGGTTATGTTGCTCCTTGTGACACTATGAGAAAAAAGGAGAATGTTGTGAGATATAGGAGAGGATGAGGATTTGTACAGATCCAGATACAAAATTAATGTTGTAGGTGTAAATGTTATTTTGAATGGACAGGGTAATTGACCTGAAAAAGCTTTAGAGTGCTGAGAGTTGATGTGAATGTGTGCTAGTATTCATACATTATCATGGAAGGAATCTTGGGTGAAAACATTACATGGACATTAGTGGAAATTATTGAAAAATAAGAAAGCTAGATGCTTATTAGTCAAATGACAATTCTTTAGAAACCGTTTAGATATAATGGGATAGTTCGTTATTAGAGATTAAACTGACATGGCAGCAGTCTGTTAGACATATCCATTTGGCTTCACATTGACGCAATAGCTTTTCTCTATTGTCGGTTTAGCTATTTTTTCTATCCCAAAAAACGTGATAGCCTTTGGGTCATCAGTAGCATGATCTGCAAAAAGTGATTGGCTAGTGGGTATCTCATGTTCTTAGATATTCCGATATACGTGTTTTCAAATGTCTGATTGTACTGCCTATATAGATTTTCTGATATGTACAGGTTAATCCATATACCACAAAGGTTGAATTGCAATTGATGAAGTCTTTGTGGTATTCTTGTCCACTGGGTAGAGTTAGGGTGGTTTTGGAGTTGACTGAATAATTGCATACTGAACAGGATCCGCACTTGTAATTTCCTTTTAGGTTAGGCATGTTCTATACTTGGGGCAGGCCTTTAACTTTTTTGATTTGAAAATGAGAGGGACATAGTATATTAAGGTTACGTGCTCTACGGTACGTTATGTTTGGGTGATCAACCAGGTGTGGTCTAAGATCCAGCATTTTTGGCCAGCATTTCAGAAGGCTTTTGCGCAGAATTGTTGGTTCCGAGTTGAATGTTGTGATAAATCTAATGTCTTGGTCCTTTGTGGGTTTGATAAATGGTTTGTTGAGCAATAGCTAATTTCTTGATCGAAGTAGTGTTTTCTGGTATGCTTTATTGTCAGTTTATTTGTGTAAAGTAAATGTCTTTCGAAGGGATTGGTTCCTCCGACGTATTCCACATCTATGACAGGTAATCACCACAGCTCTGCTGCTTCGGAAAATTGCCTGCGTCGATGGCATTGATACGCTGTCCTCGAGGGCCTCCGTCGAGCCGACGTCACCGGATGTTATAAGTAGGGCGCACAACGCCCGTAGCCTCAGTTCCGTTTTTTCTGCTAACGTGTTTGCTTCGGAGATCTCGGCGCACCTCGATTCTGTTACTTCTATCGGTTCTTCGAACTTGGTGTTTGTGAAGATATCATGTCTTCTTGAATCCTGGGGTAGAAGACGACGAAGTGTCGGGACTGCGGTTCCAAGATGAAACTTACAGACCCGCACGACGTCTGCCTCTGGTGCCTCGGCGAGGACCACACCACCGATGACTGTGACGATTGCCAGTCGTTAACGTCGAAGGCCTTGCGGGAGCGGAAGAAGCCTACTGTAGGTAGGGTTTCCAAACCCCGAAAGTCGCTGGGCTTTCGACTGACGATTTGAGGGGCGACTCTCCACGTAGTGGGCATAAGTCCAGGGGGTCTCGGTACCGGAGTTGTTCCCGCCATTCCTCTGCCTCCTCGAGGCACTTGTGGAAGCGCTGTCACCGGTCGCCTTCCCCACCAGACGGCGGGTTGCTTGTCCCAACAAGCATTCCTCTCCTGCGGAATGGGATGCATTTCGTACGGAGATAATGGCGATTTTCCAATCGCAGGGCTGCGTTTCGTCTGCGCCTTCGAAAGAAGCCGGCAGGGAAAATACTAGGGCCACCGCTCACATGCCTTTGGGCTTGGGCGGTCGGTGCGATCATCGGGAGCTTTCGAGGTCCTGATTGGACAAGGCGGATCGCTCTAGCCATGCCCGCTCCAGGTCCCGGTCCTCGACGCCCTCGAGACCGGCGGAACCTGTGAGGTCTTCTAAGAAGACATCGACACCATCGGCGCCATGAACATCAAGGGACTCTCTCGAGGCTCCGCCTCCGAGGAAGTCATCGACGCCATTGGTGCCGAGGCCGTCGAAGGACACGCTCTGGGCACTGCCCTCGAGACCTGTGTCGAAGCCATCGGCGCCTCTCGACGCTGATTACGTCGAAGCCCTCAATGCCTTTTGTGGAGGTTTTACCGGCGGTACCCCGTGCATCAGTGGAAACTCCGAGGAAGGCCCTGAAGAAGTCAGTGAGGCCTGTATTTGAACCTTTTTCTGTGCCCTCATCCAGGGATTTATTCCAGCCTCTGGATTATATCTCTGAGGTGGATGAAGGGTCTGAGGAAGGTTTGGTACATGATGAGGTTCCCGACGACCTGTTATCTGGTCATAGCCCATCGAAAGACCTGCGTCAGTCTCTGCACGACGCCAGTGGTCTTGATACCTCCCCGCAGGTCGAGTCTGGCAGGCCTGAGCCTGGTACGCATACTGAATCTTCGTACAGGTGCCTCATGGTGAGGGTGACGGAGTACTTAGGGTGGTCTGCGCCACCAGTGGATTTTCTGCAGGATAACCTGACAGATATCCTTGACCAGGGTCCACCCACTGACCCGGTGCTGCCATTTCATATGGCTTTACAGAGAAGGGTGGCGGCGGCTTGGACTGCTCCGGAGTCTCTCCCGGCAGTGAGCAAGTCGTTGCCGAAAAAATACCATCGAGCCAGTAGCGACCCCTGCTACTTGACGATGCACCCCACTCCGCAGAGTCTGGTGGGGCAGGCGGCTACGGCCCCGGCAAAGCAGGAGTCGTACCCTACCATCCCTCCTGATGGGGACGAGAAACGTTTTGATGGCTGGGCGAAGAAAGTGTTTTCTTCAGGGGGTATGGCTTTACAGGCAGCCAACTCTTTGTGTGCCTTAGCACGTTTCACTCACACTCTGTGGAATTGTGTCTCTTTGGCGGCTGAACATATTCCAAAAGGGGAGTAATCGGATGGTTTTCTTGCCCTCGTTCAGGATGGCAAGGATGCCATGTGTGAATCGGTTCAGTCGGGCCTGGACATGGCCGACTGTGTCAGCCGGTCCATGGCAGCGAGCACCGTGATGCGCAATCTGCGCGGTTGCGGAAGTCTGGGTTTGCTCCTGACATGCAAGCCCGGCTTCTCAAGATGCCCTTTGATGGTGTCCATCTTTTTGGCAGCAAGGCTGACTAGAGCCTTGAGAGGTTGCAGATCTCAAAGGCTGCAGCGAAGTGGTTGACCGCTGCAGTTCGCCAACCTCCGCCTTTTCATCCTAGGGGACAGCAATGGAGGGAGGTTCCTTTCGATACTACTCGTCTTTTGGTAGATCGAGGGGAGCGGCCAGTCAAAGTTATGCCGGTCAAGTGGCACAGCGAGTAGAGCGCCCGCTTTGACACCCGTGCAGAGCCTGTTAACGCAGGTTCGAATCCCGGCGGGGCCAAACTCAGCCTTTCATCCTTCCGAGGTCGATAAATGAGCACCACACACCGTGGGTAATAATAAGCAGCGCTCAGATACCTGAGGGTTTGTAGCGCTATATAAAAGCCTAATTATTATTATTATTATTATTAAAGGGGCCAACGTAGGAGTACCAGAGGTGGAAAACGGGGTACTCGAGGTGCCAAGGCCGCTCGAGCGTTGCCTCTTTGCCCTCTCCCGAGCAAGTCCTGGATCATTGTGTCAGTCACCTGCCACGCCCTTCACAGGCTGGGCTTCTCCCTCAACTTAAAGAAGTCCCACTTGACACCTACCCAGCGGCTCCAGTATATCGCAGTGCTCGACACATCCCTGGGCTGTGTTTTCCTCCCCAGGTGAGGGCTCATCACATTCTGCAGATGGTGAACACGTTTCGACATGCCCTCTGTCTCCCGGCGTTCCAGTTCTTGAGTTTGCTTGACCTCATGGCATCCTGCATTCTCCTGGTGCCAGAGGCCAGGCTGCGGATGAGATCTCTGCAGTGGGCTCTCAAGATACAGTGGTCACAGTCCTCCGGCAGGATGTCAGATCCCGTTCAGGTGCTGTCCTCGGTCACCCAGGATCTTCCGTGGTGGGCCGTCAAAGGCAATCTGATGAAGGGGGCTCCATTTTGGCTACCCTGGCCGGAAGTGAATAACGTGACGGACGCATCCCTCACGGGATGGGGAGCTCATGCCAACGAGTTGAGTCAATGGTCGTTGGTCTCCGTCGGAGTCCAGACTCCATATCAATCTGTTGGAGCTGAGGGCCGTCAGGCTAGCCCTGAAGGCTTTTCTGCCGTCTGTGCGGGGGAAGAATGTCCTGATTCTGACAGACAATACAGTGGCCATGCACTACCTCAACAAAAAGGGGGGCAGGGTCTCTCCCTCTGTGCAGAGAGGCGATGCAGCTCTGGTTCTGGGCCATCCAGCAGGAAATTTCGATCTCGGCAGTTCATCTGACCGGAGACGAAAACGTGGCGGCGGACGCTCTGAGCAAGCGGAGCACAGTCTCTCACGAGTGGGAGCTGGCTCAGGAGATTCTCCTGGAGAGCTTCGTCCTTTGGGGGACCCCACAAGTGGATATCTTCGCCACCAGTGTCAACCGGAAGTGCGACAGATTCTGTTCGCAGGAATTTCCTCCAAGAAGAGCCTTAGGGAACGTGTTCGTAGTGGAGTGGTCCTTCCCACTGCTGTACGCGTTTCCTCCAGTCCCCGTCATTCCGCAAGTGCTGCGGAGGTTAGAGGTTCGGTTCCCGAATGATCCTCATTGCTCCGGCATGGGCCAGGAGAATGTGGTACCCGGACCTTCTTGACATGTCCATCTTCCCTCCACGCCGTCTTCCCTACCGGGACGATCTGCTCTCAGAGGAGGGGGGGGGTCAGGTTCTCCATCCAGTGGTCAAGTCCTCAACCTTCATGCTTGGCTTCTGAAAGGTTGAGGTATAAGGATTGGGACCTCCCTGAAGACGTGATGGATGTGTTGCCTTCAGCCAGAAGGCCTACAACGAAGT
This sequence comes from Ambystoma mexicanum, assembly GCF_040938575.1. Taxonomy (NCBI): domain Eukaryota; kingdom Metazoa; phylum Chordata; class Amphibia; order Caudata; family Ambystomatidae; genus Ambystoma; species Ambystoma mexicanum. The sequence goes on along the minus strand of NC_090923.1, from coordinate 875,693,703 downwards.
CCCGGTAGCGTTGCCATTGGAGGAAGTTCTGCGACTGGTGCAGGGTTAAGAATGTGCATCCTTTTTCATGTGCCATTCCCGTGGTTCTGTCTTTTTTGCTTTCTTTAGCCCACAAGGGCCTGCAAGTGGGTACCATTATAGCTTACATGGCGGCGCTGTCCATATTTAAACGCTCGTCTGAGGAGTGTTCTTATTTTAAAATTCCTTTGATTTCTCAGTTTCTGAAAGGGCTCACTAATGTGTTCCCACCGTCACCTTTCCAGGTGCCCGGTTGGGATTTGAACCTGGTTCTAAAATTCCTAATGGGAGCTCCGTTTGAGCCTTTACATTCTTGTCCTTTGAGACTGTTCACCTTGAAATCTGTATTTTTAGTTGCGGTCACTTCTGCTCGCAGAGTGAGTTGCAGGCACTTTCCGTTAAGCCACCCTTCACAGTGTTCCATAAGGACAGGGTTGTCCTTCGGGTGTGTCCTTCTTTTCTTCCGAATGTTGTGTCGGAATTTCATTTAAGCCAGAAGGTCATTCTTCCGGCGTTCTATCCTCCCCTGCATCCTGGTAAGGAAGAGGAGAGGCTCCATAGGTTGGATCCTAGGAGAGCTTTAAGTTTCTACATCTCACGCATGTCCCGGGTCAGAGTGGACGATCAGCTCTTTGTAGGATACGCTGGAAGGCGTTTGGGACAAGCTGTTACTAAACAGACTTTGTCTAGATGGATTATCTTGACAATTTCTAAATGTTCCACACCGTACCCTCCCAGCATGCCCCTCTACAGAATTTCTTATGCGATGGGAGCTTCCGTTTCCGCAAGTCTTCTGTAGTCATACTGGCAGAAGATTGATGCCACACGTTCTGGGAAAAAACTGCAACTGAGGCTATGGGTGTCGTGCGTCCTACTTATAACATCCGGTGACGTCGGCTCGACGGAGGCCAAAGAGGACAGCGTATCGACGTCATCGACGCAGACGCCGAAACTCCAAAGCAGCACAGCTGTGGTGATTACCTGTCATGGATGTGGAATACATCATCGGAACATCCCATCAAAAGAACGTTACCAGGTAAGAAAGTAACTTGTTCTTCTGTGACAAATTGAATGTCACTTGGCTTCACTTTTTAAATGTAAGGCACAATTCCTCCTTGTATTTTTCAAATGCACAGCGTTCCAATGTATCCTTTCCCCTGTGTACTGCTGCAGTTTTGAATCTGTCAAAATGTGCCTTTTCCCAGTTCACACACAGTCGTCATCTGCTGCACCACATGTCGTTTTGAAATCCTTTTGACGCAGTTGGCAATATTGCAGTTCTGAGGCACACTCCTTCAGCTGAGTGCCTTTCAATTTTGACAGTTGAGGGAATCCCATTTTCGTTCCCGAACTAGGCCTCATGTTGGAAAAGAAGTGTTTTGGACTAGCCTGCATATTCCAATAGGTATCAACATCGCCGAGCTTCATTCTTATAATGGGGCCTAGCATGGCCTGTCAATCTGGGGCTGTATTTTCACCCCACATCTGAGAGTTAGCTAAACAGCATAATATGTACCAATTGCTACAGAATAACGTTCTCCTAGCCTTGCATGCCAGTCATATCCACTATAATGTACACACTAGTGTACTAATAGCTATACAAAAGTACTGCCGTTACGATTCCGTACATGTACAGGCTTTGGTGATGCCAGTTATATGGGTCACAATGTTCTGGTGTACAACATCCTAAGTTGTATGAAATGATTGCCCTTTCCACTATGGTTCACAACCGTACATGCAAGTCATCATTCCCTATGTAATATACATGATTGTGTCTCCCAGCAGTTTATAAAGAACTGGAATATCCACTTTATATAGGACTCACCGAATCTGCAACTGGGTCACTCTCACGACCTCGGTCCTGGGCCCAGCCACTCTCCTCTTGCACTGCCTCCCTGGCAACCCCTGCACTGAGGGACTGTCTCTGTATCCCTACAGCCCCCCCTTTCCCAGCACTTGTCTGCACTTACCTTGCACTTGCCACCAGCTGGCCCTATTTATTTACTTTATTCTACTTACTTGTACTGCACTTCCCTCCTCCCCTTCCACTTTTCCCTTCCCCCTACCCCTGCGCGGTCTGAATGACACGTGGCCTAGTAGGATCGTTGTCTGTCTTCCCCTTGTTCCCCCCTCACTGCCTCGTCTCGCCTTGAAACACTTGTGTATAGGCGCGTTACAAATGCCATATCATATCATATCTGCCATTCACATCATATCCACAATATTAATACCGGTGTACCCCCTACGCCCTCCTCCACATACACAGGGCTGTCATTTCCATCACACAATACAGATAACCAGACAATAGTGTACCCCCCCTGCCTTCCTATCCATCGTACATTATCTTGCACGCCCATAGGGAGCCCCTGGAAATCGCAAGAGCTCAGAAAGTTAAAGAACCACAAATAGCTAAACCTTACTCGGAGAAACCGGATAGATATATAACATTACCCTTTCTTTGTTATATTAACATAGAAGATGTTCTGAGACAAATTTAGGAGCCATGCAGAAAGCCAACACCCACAGACCAAAAACAATGGTCTATTAAGTTGTCGAGTAGGAAACTTTACTGCAAGTTCACAAAGATGATGCCAAAAGGGAATCGGACCACAAGTGAAAAGGAAAACAGTCTTTTCCAACAGATGGCAGAGCTGGCACTGCGCCATTGCGTGCAGGACAATGAAACAGCCCAAGGGACCATGAACACCTGAATCTAAACTTAAAATAAAGACATGAAACAGCTACTTGCAGACTTGACAAATAAGTAAAGGCATAAAAAACTGTTGGTTAAGACTATAATATAATCCGTGAATAGCTTACCTTATCCCAGCAGTCTCAGATCAGCACTACTTACGTGGCGGTCATTCCTCCACCTCTAGCAGTGACCTGCACTCCGGGGGCAACGCAGATGTATATTTTTGCCTACAAAAGATTTCTAGGGCCTTGTAGCTCCACAGTACACTCCCAAAGTGCGACCCAAAACATGGCTGGCATTCCCTCAGAACGTTCCTCTGCGCCGTCTGTCACCCCCTCCACAGTGCATTTTAGGAGAAACCCCCACATTGTTTTGTCTGCTTCCCTCCTGAAGAAATCCGCCTTTCCCCAGTACCACCACATCGGGGCCATCGCAGCCAACATTCCAGCTCAATGTGCCTGACTGCATGAGAATACTTCATGTCCTATGCATTAGTGCTCCTACAGTTGCCAACGCCCCAGCACACCCGTCCTTATAACAAATTATTAAATAACGAATACATTTGTCACATTAATTTAATAATGAAAAAAATAACATTTTCCAAGGCCCTGTTTCCCCTTGCTAAAAACCCACCCCAACCCCCACAAGATTTAACCCTTTACCCCACAGTTTCTTAAAAAAATATTTTCCGTTATTTGTTATATTTTAAATTCATTTGTTTTTTTTCTTTTCGTTAACACTGTATACCACATGTAATGCCCAGCGCCATCAAGGCACGGTAACAAAGGTCTGAGTGCTGCACGAAAACAAAGAGTACATATTACTAGAATCCAGTCCATCTCTGAATCAAAAACTCCCAAAGGTGCAAACAGCATATGCCTCGTCCAGAGCCAGGTCCAAAGCAGAAAACCACGAGACAAGACATCCTGTCCTGGGGAGCAGCACAACAGCAATAATACACACAGACTTGGTATCTAATTGGCGTTTCCATCTCCAAACCAGAGGGACCTACTGGAGCCGCAGTGTGCATGAAGGAGACTGGAAAGCGGGCAGCTACCACCATGCCTGGGCGCAGGCATAAGTGCACAGACTATCACCCTCGGGCACTTGTGCCAGTACCCCCAATATTCAACCCGACTCCCCAGGACAGCAGGGAGGAGTGAGAGGACTGCAAGCCGCCATGGATGAAAAATGGCAACTCTGCTTCTGTCCATCTTAAAATCCACACCGATTTCTAAGCGGTCTGTGCTGAGGGGGACCGGGAACAGGCTGCACACGCCGTCTGCTTAGATTGCCTATATTTTCCCACTCGTAACAAAGCCCAGGCTTGTAGCTGGTGGCAGCAACAGCGATTTCCCCCCACCTCTTCCTGGAGCTCTGGGATCTGGCAGAGGCAGTGGGGGAGTGTTGATATACGCGCAGACATACTCGTGGTGCGAGTGGATATCTCCCCTCGCACCACTGCAGAGCTTCGGGGGAGGAAGCAAAAAGAGAATACTCTGCACATTGAATTTCACGCAGACATGTGACAATATTAATTGGTCGAAAATACGTTGAACAAGCCACTATTGGATTACATCTGTGTAGTACAACAGGAATTAACACTTTGTGCGTTGGGAATTGCATGTCACAGCATTTCTAGTTGTCATGCCAACCACGACTGCTTCTTGGAACCCCTTTCTTCTTGTAGAAATTGTTTTGGTGATATTTTAGTGGCTTAAGCCACCAAAAAGCACCAAAACCAAAATGACAGCTAAGCCTCCTATTTCTTCGCTTTTTAATGTTGTGCTATTTTAAAGCCTGCCTATTCTTAGCCCGAGCATGTGGTATTAATTTTACTTTACTTTATTACATTTATATTGCGCAGCCATAAACCCATAGGTGTGAGGGCGCAGACAAGACAAAAAGGTCAAAAATACTAGTAGATCCAGAAGCAGGAGGAGAGACTGAGGATCGTGTACTACTACTTAAAAAGGAAGGTTTTTAGGTCCTTCTTGAAGTTGCTCAGGGCTACAGAGTATCTCAACTGAGCTGGTAGGGTGTTCCAGATAGCTGGTGCCACAAAGGCGAAGGCACCCCATTGTGCTTTTTTGGTTTTGACTTTGGGCTGGTTAAGCAGGTTCGGATTGTTGGAGCGAAGATTTCTGTGATTGGATTTTATCCCTATGTATCTTTGAATGTAAGTGGGCATAATGCCCTTGAGACATTTAAAGGTAATAACCATGAGTCTGAAGGTAATACGCGCATCCATGGGCAACCAGTGCAAAGCGTGACGTGCCTCCAGATACATGTGCTCTGTAGGCCAGACCAGAAATAACTCTGACCGCTCCGTTCTGCACCACCTGAAGGCGACTGATGGTCTTTTTGCTAGCACCTGCCAAGAGGCTGCAGTAATAGTCCAATTGGTACCAGCCGTTCGAGGGGATTGGGTCCTCCGACGTATTCCATATCTATGACAGGTAATGTCCACAGCTGTGCTGCTTCGGAAACTTTTTCGGCGTCTGCGTCCTGCGTCGATGACGTCGATGCGCCGCCGTCGAGGACCTCCTCCGACGTCCGACGTCATCCGATGTGATAAGTAGGACGCACGACGCCAGTAGCCTCAGTTCCGTTTTTTCCGCGAACGTGTTGCTTCGTGTTTCTCGGTTCTAGCCTCGACTCATTGGAGTTCTGTTCTTTCTGGTTCTTCGAACCTGTTCGTTTGTGAATATTCCTTCGGCGATGTCTTCCACTTCGTCTTCAACCCCGCGTCCGGGCTTCAAGAAGTGCGGGGAGTGTGGGTCCAAGATGTCGGTGACTGACTCGCACAATGCCTGCCTCTGGTGCCTCGGGGAGGCCCACGACACGGATGACTGTGTCGACTGCCTGTCGCTCACGTCCAAGGCCTTACGCGAACGTAAGAAGAAATTGTCGGTAGGTCGGGTGTCCAAGCCCCGGAAGTCGAAGTCGGCGGGGCTTTCGACGGATGATTCGAGGGGTGACTCTCCGCGTCATCGTCGGAAGTCTCGTCGGTCTTCTTCTAGGAGTCGGTCTCGCCACTCCTCAGCCTCTTCGAGGCATTCTCGGAAGCGCCGACACCGGTCGCCTTCCAGGTCCTCTTCAGAGGACTCTGCCCGGCACGTCGGTTACCCCACCAGCCGTGCGACGCCGGAGGAATGGGCTTCCTTCGGGAAGAAGATGTTGGCGATTCTTGAGTCGCAGGGTACTCTACCGTCCGCGCCCCCGAGTGGGGTCGGCCGTGTGAGGTCGAGAGCCACCGCTCGCAAGAGTGGTCGGCGCGAGTCACGGGAGAGGTCCCGTTCGGACAAGGAGGCTCGTTCTCGCCGTACCCGTTCCAGGTCCCGGTCCTCGACGCGATCGAGACCGTGTGCACCTGTGATGTCTTCGAGGAAGACATCGACGTCTGAGGCGTCGAGGGCGTCGACAGGCTTTCTCGAGGCTCCGGCTCCGAGGAAGTCGTCGAGGCCGTCGACGGTCAGGTCGTCGAGGGACACGCTCGGGGCTCCGGCTTCGAGGGCTGTGTCGACGCCGCCGATACTGGAGGCGCTGCATCTGACGTCGACGCCGATTTCCTCGACGTCGACGCCGATCCTCTCGGCGCCGTTGCCGGTTTTCTCGGCGTCGGCGCCGATTCGCTCGACGCCATCGACGCCTTTCGTGTCGGAGGTGCCCCGTGTCTCGGGTGTTCCCCCTAGGAAGGCTCTGGTTAAGAGCAGGCACTCTCGGGTGCCTTTCCACCACTTGGATTATATTTCTGAGGCGGATGAGGATTCGGATGGCCTGGTTCCTAGTCAGGTGCCAGATGACATTGTCTCGGGCCATAGTCAATTTGACGATTTGAGGCAGTCGCTGCATGATGCCAGTGGACTGGACACCTCTCCGGAGGTGGAATTTGGTCGGCCTGAGCCTGGCTCCCATGCCGATTCCTCATACCGGCGCCTTATGGCTAGGGTGTCTGAGTATTTGGGATGGTCTGCTCCCCCAGGGGAGTTTGTGCAGGATGATCTGACGGACATCCTTGATGTTGGTCCCCCATCTGACCCGGTACTGCCGTTCCATATGGCTTTACAGCGTAGGGTGGCGGCGGCTTGGACTGCTCCGGAGAGTCTCCCGGCAGTGGGCAGATCCTTGTCGCGAAAATACCGTCCAGCCAGTGGCGACCCCTGCTACTTGACCAGGCACCCCACTCCGGAAAGTTTGGTGGTGCAGGCGGCCACGGCCCCGGCGAAGCAGGCGTCGTACCCTACCATCCCTCCTGATAGGGACGACAAACGTTTTGATGGCTGGGCGAAGAAGGTGTTTTCTTCTGGTGGTATGGCGCTTCAGGCGGCCAACTCCATTTGTGCCTTGTCGCGTTTCACGCACACTCTGTGGAACTGTGTTGCGTTAGCGGCTGAACATATTCCCGAAGGGGTCGAACGGGATGGTTTCCTTGCTATGGTCCAGGATGGTAAGGATGCCATGTGTGAGTCCGTTCAGTCGGGTTTGGACTTAGCTGAATGCGTCAGTAGGTCCATGGCGGCGAGCACCGTGATACGCAGGTTTGCGTGGTTGCGGAAGTCGGGGTTTGCTCCTGATGTGCAGTCCCGGCTCCTCAACATGCCCTTTGATGGTGAACATCTTTTTGGCAGCAAGGCTGACGAGAGCCTTGAGAGGTTGCACGGTTGGGGGAAGGCTGGCGCAGCATCTTGTAGAGTGGCGTGCCATTACTTCAGATGTGTGGGTTCTGGAGATCATAACCCACGGCTACTGTCTTCCCTTTCGGCACAGGCCTCGCGACAATCCACCGGGGAACCTCTCTTTGAAGTGTCCGGATCCGCTCCTTGCGCGGGATATTCAGGCCCTGCTGGAGAAAGGCGCCATAGAACTGGTGCCTGTAGCGGAGAGGAACAAGGGATGGTATTCCCCTTATTTTTTGGTTTCGAAGAAAGACGGGGGATTGAGACCCATCATGGACTTGCGCGGTTTGAACAAACTCCTCAGGAAGGACAAGTTCAAGATGGTTACTCTCTCTCAAGTCCTCCAGGCCCTTCAGCTTCAGGACTGGTTGGTGTCACTCGACCTCAAGGATGCTTACTTCCATGTGCCGATCCATCCCAAGCACAAGAAGTACCTGAGGTTCGCGGTTGGCGACTCGCACTTTCAGTTTCGGGTCCTGCCGTTCGGTTTGACCTCCGCCCCGAGGGTTTTCACCAGGCTCATGGTGGTGGTGGCAGCGCATCTCAGGCAAGGGGGGATTCACGTCTACCCCTACCTGGACGATTGGTTGATCAGGGGGAGCTCTCCCCAGCAAGTCCTGAATCATCTGTCCATCGCCTGCCACTCCCTTCACAGGCTGGGCTTCTCCCTCAATTTAAAGAAGTCCCATTTGACGCCAACACAGAGGCTCCAGTACATCGGAGCAGTGCTCGACACTTCCCTGGGGCAGTGTTTTCCTCCCCAGGTGAGGGCTCTTCACATTCAGCAGATGGTGCACAAGTTTCAGCATGCCCAGACGCTCCCAGCGTTCGAGTTCTTGAGGTTGCTCGGCCTCATGGCATCCTGCATTCTTCTGGTGCCGGAGGCTCGCCTGCGCATGAGATCTTTGCAGTGGGCACTCAAGATGCAATGGTCGCAGTCCTCCGGCAGGATGTCGGACCCGATTCAGGTGCCGCCCTCGGTCGCCCAGGACCTTCTGTGGTGGGCCGTCGAAGGCAACTTGATGAAAGGGGCTCCATTTTGGCTTCCCTGGCCGGAGGTGACGATCGTGACGGATGCATCCCTCACGGGATGGGGAGCTCATGCCAACGAGCTGACAGTCAGCGGTCGTTGGTCTCCGTCGGAGTCCAGACTCCATATCAATCTGTTGGAGCTGAGGGCCGTCAGGCTAGCCCTGAAGGCTTTTCTGCCGACTGTGCGAGGAAGGAATGTCCTGATCCTGACGGACAACACGGTGGCCATGCACTACCTCAACAGAAAGGGGGGGGTAGGGTCACTTCCTCTGTGCAGGGAGGCGATGCAGCTCGAGTTCTGGGCCATCCAGCAGGAAGTTTCGGTCTCGGCAGTTCATCTGGCCGGGGTCGAAAACGTGACGGCGGACGCTCTGAGCAGGCAGAGCGCGATCTCTCACGAGTGGGAGTTGGCTCAGGAGATTCTCCTGGAGATCTTCGCCCTTTGGGGGACCCCTCAAGTGGATCTCTTCGCCTCCAGTGTCAACCGGAAGTGCGGGAGGTTCTGCTCGCGGGAATTTCCTCCAAGAGGAGCCTTAGGAGACGCGTTCGTGGTGGATTGGTCGTTCCCGCTGCTGTACGCGTTTCCTCCGGTCCCCGTCATCCCGCAAGTGCTGCGGAGGTTACGGAAGTTCGGTTCCCGGATGATCCTCATTGCTCCGGCGTGGGCTCGGAGGACGTGGTACCCGGACCTTCTCGACTTGTCCATCTGCCCTCCACGTCGTCTTCCCTACCGAGACGATCTGCTCTCACGGGAGGGGGGTCAGGTTCTCCATCCAGAGGTCGGATCCCTCAACCTTCACGCTTGGCTTCTGAAAGGTTGAGGTATAAGGATTGGGACCTCCCTGAGGACGTGATGGAGGTGTTGCTTTCGGCCCGAAGGCCCGCAAATAAGTCTCTGTACCGTTGCCGTTGGCGTAAGTTCTGCGACTGGTGCAGAGTTCAGAATGTGGATCCTTTTGCATGTGACATCCCCATGGTTCTGTCCTTTTTGCTTTCTTTGGCCCACAGGGGCTTGCAAGTGGGTACCATTAAAGGTTACCTGGCGGCGCTGTCCATCTTTAAGCGCTCATCTGAAGAATGTTCTTACTTTAAAATCCCTTTGATTTCACAGTTTCTAAAAGGGCTCACTAATGTGTTCCCTCCGTCGCCTTTCCTGGTGCCCGGTTGGGATTTAAACCTTGTTCTTAGGTTTCTTATGGGTGCTCCGTTTGAGCCTTTACATTCTTGCCCTTTGAGGCTGTTGTCTTTGAAAACTGTGTTTTTGGTTGCGGTTACTTCCGCTCGCAGAGTGAGTGAGTTACAGGCACTTTCTGTTAAGCCACCCTTCACTGTATTTCACAAGGACAGGGTTGTCCTTCGAGTTCGTCCTTCTTTTCTTCCAAAGGTAGTGACGGAATTTCATTTGGCCCAGAAGATTGTTCTTCCGGCATTCTATCCTCCTCCGCATCCTTGTAAGGAAGAGGAGAGGCTCCATAGGCTTGATCCTAGGAGAGCTTTGAGCTTTTATGTTTCTCGCATGTCCCGGGTCAGAGTGGACGATCAACTCTTTATTGGTTACGCTGGTAAGCGCTTGGGGCAAGCTGTGACGAAACAGACTTTGTCGCGCTGGATTATTTTGGCCATCTCGGAGTGTTACCGCTTGGCGGGTAAGGACCCACCGGCTGGCTTGCGGGCCCATTCTACCAGGGGCGTGGCTGCATCTACTGCCCTGCAGAGGGGTGTTCCTATTCGCAACATCTGTGATGCTGCCACCTGGGCTTCAGTACATACATTTGTACGGCATTATTCCCTCGATTCCATCAGAGGGCAGGATCTGGCCTTTGGCAAGGCGGTCCTTTGCTCTGCTATTTGATTGGCTATTCTAAATTTTGTTTCTAAATTCTTTCCCTCCTCCTTGATTTGGTACTGCTTTGGGAGTCTGTCATAGATATGGAATACGTCGGAGGACCCAATCCCCTCGAAGAACAAGTTACTTTCTTACCTGGTAACGTTCTTTCGATGGGAGGGTCCGACGACGTATTCCATATCGCTCCCACCCTGCCTTCCCCGCTGCAGAATTTCTGTTGCGATTGCAGCTTACGTTCCGCAAGGCTTTGTGTCGGACTGGCAGTTGACTAATGTCACACGTTCTGGGGGAAAAAACTACAACTGAGGCTACTGGCGTCGTGCGTCCTACTTATCACATCGGATGACGTCGGACGTCGGAGGAGGTCCTCGACGGCGGCGCATCGACGTCATCGACGCAGGACGCAGACGCCGAAAAAGTTTCCGAAGCAGCACAGCTGTGGACATTACCTGTCATAGATATGGAATACGTCGTCGGACCCTCCCATCGAAAGAACGTTACCAGGTAAGAAAGTAACTTGTTCTTCTATCCAAAATTGTAGACACCAGTAGCAAAAGATATTTAAAATATCTCCTGGACCTTGGGAAACCAACAGCTACATGCTAATCGCTGGGACTGGATCAGGAGCGACACACATCCATGGAAAAGCCCCGGATCAGAGAATAGTTTACCTTATTTGACGAACACTGTCAGAATATATCTGCATGTCTTTTTTTTTTTTTCAAAATTCCCATGCCAGATAAAATGTTCTAGTTTGAACGTCTGAATATGACTCGCTGCTTAGAGTAAGGGGGAAAACAAATGCAAACTTTTCAGGTCATCTTTTTCTGAAAGACTGAAATATTCTCTGCCTTTCCTCCACTGTCATGCCTTATAACTTGCAGAAGTCTGCCTTGCCTGTTGCGTTCCCCCCATATAACTCTTTTTTTTGTTTGTTTTAAAGTGTGTGCAATCTGAAGTCACAAGTTTGATTCGTAGCGGGGCTGATGCAGCCTTTAATGTTTGAGGCGGTGTTTTTAAAGTGATTTTTTTTTTCATTACAGTCCTTAAAAGCAGTAGGACTCTGTCATGAAGCGATTAATGTTAGAGATTTTGCCTGTGGTGCAATGCCATTTGCGTGATCTCCATGCTATCTGGTGCATGCAGATATGGGGTCGAGTTGGTGCAATGGGGAAAATGAAAGGTTACTTTGCTGTTGCAATGTGTGCATAACGAAAATACTTTTGGGACTTGCGTGTGGAATCAGTTTCTAGGTGACCTGCATAGAGGCATTTGAATGAGATCCTTGTGTGCCCGTGGTGCTAAAATGCTTTGGCCGGGGCTGTGGTATGCAAGTTGGTTGTAGAGGTATTGTGTTCTGTTTGATGTATTCAATTGTCATGTTTAGGCATTGGTTGATGCGTGTATTGTGACCACATTAAGCAAGATAATTTTTTCTTGAACATGTGTTTAGTGTTTATTTGAATGCGTCATTCTTTAGTCTGTCAACAGACTTGGAGCAAGTTAAAAAATACCTATGATAAAGCAATCCTGTCACGGCACTGACGTCTCAAATCCAGCACTGTGCACAGTAAGGGTGCATTAAAATGTTAGTTTCTAAAAGCTTTAAACTAATTGTAGGACCATTTTGCTCCTTGTAATTCTCAGCCCTCTTATCACTGTTACATTTCAGTTTTGGGGGTGGAGGGGTGGTGGTACTGTTTTATGTACTAGACTGACAATCTTGAATTTGTTAGGACCAGCAAACACAGCCAGCACAGAGATCCTAAAATTGAGTGATGTGATAAATGTATTGAACATCGTTGGCTTATATCACCTTTGAATGAAACCTCCCTTTCACGGCTACTACTTTCCAGTGCTCTAAATTTTGCATCTTTCTTGAGCAAATAGGCTCACAATATTTACAAAGCATTGCATGGGCATTCTTTCATATACAGTATGTTTTTTCTATAGAATATGCATTTTTTGAGCCCCTCCATTCCTGTTTTATTAGGCTGCTCACCCTTTAGGTAATTTTCCTGGTTGCCATCACGTCCGCTTCTCTGTTAAACTGCCGTATTTGTTTTTCTCCAAAGAGAAGGTGACATTGAGAGTGAGACCCTCTAATTATAAAGGTAGCTTCAGATTTTACCCTCTGAAAGATTCATCTTCCTGTGATTTTCTTTTTTTTTTTTTCCTCTGCCTCATCCTTTCAAAGCAGAGGAATGATTCCATCTCCTGGATCTGGTGCAGGCCCTCAGCTAGTAAGTTTCTCGGAGGAGAGGCCAAGAAAGATGACAAGCTTTTCATTGGTTACTCTGGGGCACGTGCTGGCAGGGCTGTGGCCAAAAAGACTCTGTCAAGGTGGATCATTTTTTGCATCTCAGAATGCGAAGATCTGACTGGGAAAGGATATGCCCGACGGTCTCGGAGCTCATTCTACCAGAGTGGCGGCTACCCGCTCTGTCATACACGGGGGCAGTGCCTATCCTATAAATCTGCCAGGCATCCCTGCACATGTTTGCTAAGCATTACTGCTTGGATTCCCTTTCAGGTCAGGATGCTCGTTTTGGTGGGGTGGTCCTCAAGAGTTTTATGGTCTAGGTGGTGTCCTTACTTCCTCCTTCTTCCAGGTCTTTGTACTGCTTTGGGAGTCTATCGTAGATAAAGAAACAGTAGGAACAAATCTATTAGAAGAACAAATTACTTACCTCAGTAATGTTCTTTCTGATGAATACTCCTCCCACAGATTTCTCATTGTCCTCCCTACCTGCCCCTCTTGGTGGATAGCTAGCACACCATCGGTCCCTACCCCTGTCAGCGTGCTAGGGTAAAAAGATAAATGGGTGGAACTGAGGTCACGGGCGCAGCAGCCTCGATTATATACTGGCCTCGCCCATCCTGTCCAGCGCATAGTTAGATGGATCCGACATGGAGCCACACTTCTCCAGCATGGGGTCTGGCATGGATTCACATGCGCATGAATATTTCCCATCGTCAGGCCGGGAATCCTCGGTAAAGAAAAAAATCAGTATCAGTTTCGTTTCTGATCTGTCTTTTAGTAGTAACCAATCACTGATCTCTGGGTCATACTGCTCCCAGCCAATGACTGCCCTCTACCCAAGCCCCTCCCCTGGCAGCCATCCTCAGATTTTTACCGCACGTTCAAGTGTTGGTAGTCCTCGTGTTTAGCTCTTGAGCTTTTACTGCGTTTTCGCGCTTTCACAGGAGATTTTTCTCATTTTATCGGTTAATCGAGCCTCAAGCTCCACCGTTTCTACTTCCGATAACGGGGACTCGTTTCGGAATTCTTCTACGCCCCTCAAGGGTGAAGTTTTCGTCGAGTTACGCTTCTTGGAGGATTCCAGAAGATCTGTGGCCTACCTCAACGGACATGGCCCAGGACAAGGGAAGCTCGACGCCCGGATCCAAGCTGTTCAGGAGCTGCCCAGGATGCGGATTGCAAAATGTTTTCAAGGAGGACGAGCATTCGAGATGTCTCTACTGCCTTCATGAGGACAAGACGCACGTGGAGAAGGACTGTCCGTTCTGCAAGAACCTGTCGGAACGGACCAAGCAAGATCGTCGTTCCCGCCTTGCCGCCTGGCTGGAGAAGGGCACAGCAGGTGAGAAGGCGAAGAAAAAGTCTGAGCGGTCTTCTAAATCCTGCGAGAGCGCCCCGGCGACGGGGGCCCAACAGAAGGCCAAGCTCCGCGGGCACCGGGAGCGCCGAAAGATCGGGCTCCTCGGCTGCCAGGCAGGGCGCGACTTCCCCGGCACGATCAACCACGAGCCAGCGCTCTGGTTCGGGGAAGAGGAAGTCCGAGAACCCGGGTAAGCTTCTGGAGAGGCCCTGGTCGATCTCAAAAGTGCCGAGGGGGAGCGAGGCGATGACCCTCCCCCCAAAGCGAAGGCCCAGGATGCACCTTAGGTGGTGAGGGCCTTGATCCACCCGGCAAAGGCCTCTATCGAGGTTGTCGCCGCGGCCCTGGCGAAGCCGGCAGAGGCTACGCCAGTGGAGGCGGCCTCGGGGCCCAGAGTTTCCCTGCTGCCACGGAGGGAATCCTCTTTCCAGACCATCGTTAAGACCCCCATGAAGACCCCAGCGGAAAAAGAGTGGGGGCCGGTGGCCATTACGGACTTGGATTTAGCCTCCGAGGAGGATCCGGTGGAAACCGTGAAAGGCCTCAACGAGAGGTTCGATCCCAGGGGACGGTTCCCGATAATGTGATCGAAGATAGCGACGACGAGGGCCCAGTGGAGCAGCCATCCAGTCCGTCGCAGCCATTACCCGAGCCCCAGGATAGCTTGGCGGCCATTTTGTTGGCGATCCAATCCTTATGTACTGAGATAAGGACGAGGTTACCACGAACCCCGACGGAGGATCCAGAACCAGGCCCGTCGGGAAGCCCTCGGAACAAACGGAGGAGAGTCCACCCCGCTCCGCCCTTCGTGCCCGCGAGGCCTGTGGATCCCTCATCCCCCTTGCCGGACCCTAGAGAGGATACAGCGACGGATACAGCAATGGGGACGTACGACGACCGCGGCGATGACGCAACGTACATCCCGTCATCGGCTTCTCCACCCGACGAAATTGGCTCTTTTCATGCCATAACCCCAGGGCATCTGAGTTCTTCCAGCTCTGCCCTGGGGAACAGAAAAGTGAAGGGTTTCTTTACCAACGACGAGAGGCCAAGAGAAAGACGGTCCTCGTGGTGCCGTTGCTAGACGACATCTGGGACGAGGGGCTGGCTATCCTCAAGAACCCTTCCACGACACCCGCCAAGAGGGACAGGTACAAGAAGTAGTACCGGGTCCCAGATGCCGCCCCCTTGTGCCTCCGGGCCCAGCCCACGCCGGACTCTGTCGTCTCGGCAGCGGCCAAGAAGAAAGCAGCGGGTGCGGCGGCTTCCACTTCCCCGCCGGATAGCGAGGGCAAGAAGTGGACTCCATGGGACGACGAGTCATCTCGTCGGCGGCGATGACGATTAAGGCGGCCAATGCCTTAGGGATTGTGGCCCGTTACGACAGGGAGCTTTGGTTCAAGATAGCGCCTCTGCTAGACTTCCTACCGGATGACAAGAGGGCGGAGGCCCTACAGATTCTCCAGGAAGGAGAGGTGGCGTCGGATCACGCCATAACGATGGCAACGGACATTGCCGATTTCGGCAACTGGGCAACAGGGTTTGCCTCCGACGACGAAGATGGCTCAAGGCGACAGACTTTTGCCAGGACGTCCAGACCAGAGTTTTGGTCATGCCGTTCGACGGCAACAACCTGTTTGGAAAGACGGTGGATGAGTCCCTCCAGGCCATCAAGACAGACATGGAAACAGCCCGAGCCCTAGGAGTCCTTTAGCAACGGCGGCCCTTTCGGAGCTCTGGAGGCAGACAGGGAGCCTCCAAGGGATCCAGCGGCAACTCTTCTACTTACCGCCAGGCGGCCCGCTCCTCGTCCCAGGAGGCCTACAGAGGCAGCGGCAAGCAAGGAGGGTCTCGCCGCCGTCGGCAAGGAGGCCAGGGCGGCAAGGCCTCTTCCAAGCAGGACTGAACCGGCCGTTGCGTCGGGCCCCCACCGAAGCACCCCGGTGGGAGGCCAGCTGACGAAGTTCGTCAGCGTTTGGGAGTCCATCTCCGACCATTGGGTGCTAGACACCCTGGCCCGCGGACACTCGCTGGAATTTCAAAAGAAGTGTCCTCGCATGCCTCCCGTGGCCAGGAAGGAGAATCGCGTCCCTCAACTGCTGTTGGAGGTAAGGGCGATGCTCAGGAAGGGGGCCATTGAGCTCGACCCAAAGAGGCTCCCGGGCTCTGGAGTATACTCAAGATACTTCCTCGTCCGAAAGAAGGCAGGCGGTTGGCGCCCCATCTTGGACCTGCGTTGGTTGAACAAGTACATCAAGGCACAGAAATTCAGGATGGTCACCCTGCAGCACGTGCTGGGACAGCTGGAGGAGGGCGACTTCCTATCGTCACTGGACCTGGAGGATGCTTACTTCCACATCCCCATTCTAAAAGGTCACAGAGTTCCTCAGGTTCGTGGTCCAAGGATGGCACTACCAGTTCAAGGCCCTCCCGTTCGGATTAAAGTCGGCACCCCGGGTGTTCACCAAGTGCCTCGAACCGGTGGCGGCGCGGCTGCGCGGAATCCACGTCTACCCCTACCTGGACGACTGACTAATCCGTGCTAGGTCAAGAGAACTCGCCGTCAAACACACAGCGAGGACCGTCCACCTTCTCACGGAGCTGGGATTCGCCATCAACTACTCCAAATCCCATCTGGTCCTGTCGCAGGTGGCACTGTTTCTGGGAGCGAAGCTCGATACAGTGAAGCGATTGGCATCTCTGTCGGAAGAAAGGACGAAGGCCATTTTGGGCAAGGTGCAGCGCCCGTTAGCCACAGAGGTGGCCAGAGTGAGTTCCATCAAGTCCCTCCTCTGGATGATGTCCTCGTGCATCTACCTTGTGCCCCTTTGCAGACTTCGAATGCGTCTGCTACAAGAGTTCCTCGACGCCCACTGGATTCAAGCGGCGGGCTGCTTCGAAGACAGGATCCCGCTGGACGAGGAGTTCTGTCGGGCGATTCTATGGTGGGGTGCCCGTGCGCACCTCTCGGCAGGCATGGACTTTCAGGCCCCAGCGTATCAGGAGACGGTAACGACAGACGCCTCCCTGGAGGGATGGGGGGGGGCCCAACCGGAGATCTCCACGCAAGAGGCCTCTGGATCCCGGAGTAGAGGTCTCTTCACATCATCCTGGAGCTACGAGCCGTGTTCTGGACGCTCAAATCGTTCCTTCCGTCCCTCAAGGACAAAGTGGTGAGGATCTTCACCGACAATACCACCACGATGTTCTACATCCGGAAGCAGGGAGGCGCCAGATCCCCAGCCCTATCCAAGGAGGCCCAGGATCTGTGGCACTGGGCCGTCGCTGAGGGGATGTTTCTGGTTCCCTTCCACCTGGCAGGAATAAAAAACACCATCTCCGACTCACTCAGCAGGGAGCTGCGCTCGTGCCACGAGTGGGAACTACACCAGGACCAGGTGGATCGGCTCTTTCAACGATGGGGCAAACCCCATATCGACCTGTTCGCGACGGCGACGAACTCCAAGTGCCAGAGGTTCGCCAGCAGGTTCGCCCAGCCGAGGAGCATGGGCAATGCTTTCTCATTCCCTTGGGACGGCCTGTTCCTGTACGCGTCCCCACCCCCCCACCCCCCTATGTCGCCATTGCTGCTCCGTCTCATCAACCAGCTCAAGAGGTCTAGGTGCAGGATGATCCTCGTTGCACCGGCGTGGCCGAGACAGATCTGGTTCCCGGACCTTCTGGACTTGTCAGCATCCCCACCTATCAAGCTGGCGACGGATGCAGATCTTCTCTCCAGAGAAGGAGGCGCCATTCTCCATCACGACCCGGTGTCGCTGAACTTGCAGGCTTGGCTCCTGCAGCACTAGAGTTTGGAGGATACGATATCCCAGCTGACTGCAGAGAGGTTCTTGCAAAAGCCAGGGCGTCCTCAACTCTGAAATGTTATGGACATAAGTGGAAAAGTTTCTCTGTCTGGTGCCGTGCACAGAAGATTAACCCTCTGCGGATTACAGCCCCTCAGGTATTGCCGTACCCACTGTCCCTGGCCAAAGCTGGATTGGCTCACGCCTCCAAAATACATCTGGCTGCCATTTCCCGATACACCAGAACTACAGGATGGGCGTCCTTGTGGTCTCATTGCCTGGTTTAGGAATTTATGAAGAGACTATTCCGATCGTTCCCACCGGTGAAGGCCCCTGCCCCGGCGTGGGAACTCAATGTGGTGCTGACCAGGCTCATGGGGGACGGGGGGCCCATTCGAGCCTGTGCACTCAGCGCCGTTGAAGTTCCTGTCGTGGAAGACAGCATTTCTTGTGGCCATCACCTCCACACGAGTGGGAGAGATCCAGGCCCTATCTTGCAAGCCTCCATACTTGACTTTTCACGACACAAGGGTGGTGCTGAGGACGCACCCCTCCTTTATGCCCAAGGTGCCGTCGCGGAGTTCCACCTCAACGAGCCCTTGGTATTGCCAGTTTTCTTCCCGTCGCCTTAGTCTCCGGCGGAGAGGACTTTGCACTCGCTGGATGTAGCTGGAGCGCTGAAGTTCTACGTCGACCGCACGAAGAGTTTTCGGAAGACGTCAAAGCTATTTGTGAACTTTGGACCTGTGAATCAAGGGAAGGGTCTATCGAAGGCTTCCATTTCCAGATGGCTCTCCGGCTGCATCATGCACTGTCACCGGTTGGCAAACCGACCGCTGCCCAGCCGTCCGAGAGCCCATTCGACCAGAGCGATCGCTGCTACTACGGCGTTCCTGTCTGGTGTGCCCCTGCTGGACATCTGCAGGGCTGCTACGTGGAGGTCGACGCACACCTTCACGAGATTCTACTGCGTCGATCGGGACTCCAGGGAGGAGTCCAGGGTCAGCCAAACAGTGCTGCGCAACCTGTTCGCTTAAAGGTGAGCCTGGTGAGGAGTTGAGATGCTTAATGTTCAGTTGTTGTATTTCTTAATGTTGAGCCTGTTGCCACCTCCCGTGGTTGTGCATGTGTATACTGCTATGTATTCTTATATTCATGAGCATGTGAATCCATGCCAGACCCCATGCTGGAGAAGGAACAAGTTACTTGTCTGTAACTGTTGTTCTCCAGCATGGGCCTGGCATGGATTCACATGCGAACCCTCCCTCCTTCCCCTCTGCGGCTCTTCACTTGGTCATACTGCCACTTTATGTGCTACCAAATCTGAGGATGGCTGCAAGGGGAGGGACTTGGGTAGAGGGCAGTCATTGGCTGGGGGCAGTATGACCCAGAGATCAGTGATTGGTTACTACTAAGAAAGACAGATCAGAAACGAAACTGATACTGATTTTTTTCTTTACTGAGGATTCCCAGCCTGACGACGGGGAATATTCATGAGCATGTGAATCCATGCCAGACCCATGCTGGAGAACAACAGTTACAGGTAAGTAACTTGTTCCGT
This sequence comes from Ambystoma mexicanum, assembly GCF_040938575.1. Taxonomy (NCBI): domain Eukaryota; kingdom Metazoa; phylum Chordata; class Amphibia; order Caudata; family Ambystomatidae; genus Ambystoma; species Ambystoma mexicanum. The sequence goes on along the minus strand of NC_090923.1, from coordinate 875,674,443 downwards.
TGCCCCTTGGCAAAAAAGTTTCAGAAGAGAAGCTGCCCTGTGGATAGGATTATCACAGATGAGGAATGGTTGTGTACCGAAAGCAAGGCCCTGAAGAAAGTAGGGTCGCTATTGGGCAATATTGTCGTGGGTCTACCCCATACATATTTATGGACCAATCCTCATGAAGCTTGTGTATGATAAAGATTAGATGCCATCATTCGTTTACCTGCACAGTTTTGTCACTAAACAAACAAGCACCATGTAGTGTCTCTTGTCTTGGATCAACAGTCTTTTATCTTGGATGTACCCCATCACCAGCCGAAGGCCACAAAAGGCAGCTCTGGGGAAAATCAATCAGGAAGAAATTGCCTCATCCCAGCAACACCAGGGACAATATCAGAGAGACCAACCACTGATGGATTAAGTCATCAGGTGACGAGGGCATGTGTCACCCCTTCCGAGCTTCCTAGCGGGGTCCTGCTAGGGGCCTTCCAGTTAAGGGCAAAACAGTGAAGGGTGAAGGGCAGCCATTGACTTGCCTATGAGCCTTTGCTTTTGCCTTTTTCCCTATTGCACTTGTGAATACCCCAAGCTTCTTAATTTCTGTACTGACTTTCCATACTGTGCTACTCACCTTTAATGCATTTGCTCCTGCTGCTTCTACTCACCTCTCCCTACGCTTTCTCCAATCACGCTACAACTTCCTCCTTTCCTATTCTATAACTCACAACTCAACTCCCACTACTCCATCGCTCTTTTACCTACTTTCAGTGAACAAAGCAGATGAGCTAACCATACCTCCTCTAACACCTATCCACCTCGCCTCTCTTCCTCTGAGACTCAACTTCTCTACTCTTCCACCTAAGATTGCACTCTGGAATGCCCAGTCTGTATGCAACAAAACCTCCTTCATCACTGACTGCTTTCATTCCAGCTCTCCTCCCCTAAAGCATCTTGCTGTCACTGAAACTTGGGGAGGAAGGATAGCCCAGAGGCAACGCGTTTGTCTTGGAAGCAAGACAATGATGCGCAACACAGGTTCGAAACCCGATCCCATGCTTAGAAACCACTCGCTGGTATTAAGCGTGTTATAAAAGAAAAAATATAATTATAAAAACCTAGCTTTTTCTGTCTGACACTGCCTCTCTGGTGGCCCTACACAACTCCAAATTATCCTTCATTCATTCTCCTGGACTGAGTGGCAGAGGTGGGGGGCGGATGACACCTACTCTCTTCCCACCTCAGTCCCTCACAAATCTCCAATGCCACGTTCTCTCCTACCTCTTTTGCATTCACCATCTCTACTATTGCTCTCTCACTCGGTTCATGTCATCTCCATCTATCGCCCTCCTGAGTCCCATTAGACCATTCTTTGATGATCTTGGCCAAGTCCTTGATTCTCTTTCCACTAAACATCACCTAATTTTCTTAGTTGACTTTAACCTTCCATCTCCAACCATTTCTTAGAAATCTGAACTTCATTCTTTTCTTAGTGACCACTCTCTATCCATAACCTACTTACCCGCATAGGGGATACGTCTTTGGATCTCTTATTCACCTCCACCTCTCTCTCTCAGACACTAATACTACTATCACACCTTCCATCTCAATTGTTTCCACCGCCACCTCCTTTCCACCCTCTGAACTTTCCTCACGACTTGCTTTATCTAAAAGGAAATGTAAGCCATCTGCCATTTCCCCCCCTTTCTCTCTGACCTACAGTTCTCGCTCTCCTCCTTCACACTCAATGCCTTTCTCCAACACTGTCTTCTCCAGCTTCCAATCCTACTATGACTCACTCTCCTCTCACTTCCCATTGCTTACTTTCACCCCCAAGTCTCTGCATCATCAACCATGGGTCACCCCATTCATACGCTCTCTGCACAGACATGCGTCAGCTGCTGCACAAATAAAGGCATACCCACTCACTTGAGGACCTGCAACTCTACCTCTCTGCCCTGAACTCTCTTAAGTTCACTCTTGATAGAGCGAAAAGGGAATTCTACCTAACCCTCATTGACTCACTCCAACCATCCTCACCAGCTACATGGCACCCTAAACTCACTCCTCCTAAGTCTATCAACTCCACCTTTACAGTTGATGGCCTAGCTGAGTACTTGAGGCAAAAATGTGAAACCATTTCCAGAATTGGAGACCCTCTCCTGACCATCCTGACACTCCCTCCTCCTAGGTTTTACTCTCCACCTACTCTACCATCATCCTCTCCCTCTATCTCCCACTTTACTCCCACTAATAGTGACAGTGCTATCTCTACTGATGGCAAACCTCTCTTGTGCCCCAGCAGATCCTCTTGCTCCTCGGCTAGTCAACCCTATAAGCCCCTTAGTGGCCTCCATCCTCGCTGAACTCATTAACCTATCCTTCGACTCGCTTGCTTTCCCTCTGTTTTCGAAACAGCCATGGTCATCCCTCTCCTAAAAGGGGCTGACCCGGACCTTGCAGCTACCCTTCACCCTGTGTCTCTCCTTCCACATTACTGTAAGGTGCTTGAAAGGGTTGGGTTTAACCGTATTACCAATTACTCATACGTCCAGTCCCCTTTCCTCCATCCTTGAGGGCATTCCTCAACATGGGGATGGTACTGGAACCTTTAGTGTAAAAATGAGCTTCCCTTTTAAATTTAGTATAGTGCGCAGGGGCGTGCCCTCCAGCGTGGGAACGCCCCACCAAGGCCCTGCCCTCCGGCGCCTCACTTCTGTCCCTTTTTCCACACACATTGTCGGACCTGGCAGCCAGTGAAGATACTTTTTTAGCTTCCCTCGTGCTGCCTGTTTATTTTTCAATTCTTTTTGAAGCCCTCCTTCATATCAATCTGCTCGAGCTCTGGGCAGTGGGCCTGGCCCTCATTTTTGCCCCTAATCGGGGACAAGTCTGTTCTGGACAGAGAATTCTACCACAATGTATTACCTGAACAAGCAGGGTGACACCTCCCCCCCCCCCCCTTCCTATGCATGGCGGCGGTTTCAATCTGTGAATGGGCTTTACTGAAAGGATTTGGTTTTCAGCAGTCCACCTGCCAGAGGACAGCAATGCAGAATCGGATCAGCTGGGTCGCTTGGGGTTCAACACCTACAAGTGGGAGCTACACGACTCTGTGTTGCCTCTGTTCCAGCTTTGGGGGTACGTGGACCTGGACTTGTTCGCCTCTCCTCTGAATGCCAAGTGCCCCCAGTTTGCCTCATGGGCAGATCAGGGTCTGCGGTCACTGGGAGACTCCTTCCAGATATGCCAGTACAGCCGCAGGTGTTGGGCGTTCCTGCCCACCCCTTTACTCCAGCGGACCCTGTGCTAGTTTCGGGCTTCCGTGGGCTGCAGCCTCATTCTGGTTGCCCCCACTGACCTTAGAGACCCTGGTTTTCGGATCTGCTGCAGTTGTGCTCCCAGGATTCCTTACATCTTTCGATACCCAGCAGGGGCTTCCCGACGCAGCAGTGCGGAGCAGTGGAGCATCCAGACCCTGCCAAACTGGGCCTGGCTCCTGACCAGCCGAGACTTCAGCATGCTCAATTTTCAGATGACAACTGGGACTTTATTCAGCAGCCCACGAGGCCCTTGACTGGTCCCAGTATGAAAGCAACTGCGCTAGGTTCTGCCATTGGGCTTGCATCAAGGGTCTGGACCCTGTCGTCGTCTGTCCTAGATTATGTTCTGGCTTTTTCAGCGCACCTGGCTCACACTGGAGTTCAAGTGGATACTTGCTGCAGGTATTTGATGGCTATCGGGACTTATAAGAATTTCCCAGAGCATGTGTTTTCGCCAGCCAACCCAGTGGTTAAGGCACACCTTAAGGGGTTGTCTAGGCTTCTTCCTCCTGTGCATAGGCCACATCCGGTCTGGGACCTCCATATGTTATGTTATTAGCACTTGTAAAGCGCGCGTTCGCCCAAAGGCATCATGGCGCTGGAAGGGAAGCTACCCAGTCGGAGAAGACCAATGGAGTGGTCAGGCTTAGAACAGGTTGGTTTTCAACGCTCTTCTGAATCCGAGTTGGTTAACAGTGGCCCTAAGAGGTTCAGGGAGGCTGTTCCAAAGTATGGTCGCGGCAACAGAGAAGGCTCTACCACCGAGCCTTGCCCGGTTAAACCTAGGGACAGTGAGCAGGTTAGAAGTAGCAGAGCGGAGGTTCCGGTCCGGACAATATCGGGTGAATTTAAACTGCAAAAATTCAGCACCCAGACCGTGAATAGCCCGGTGAATAATACACAGATTTAAACTGAATTCATTGGTTCAGCGGGAGCCAGTGCAGTTGGCGAAGCACTGGTGTAATGTGGGCACCATATGGTTCTTGCAGCTTTGCAACACTAGCCTTTTGAGCCAAGGGCCCCTGTGGACTTGGTGACACTGAAGGCAGTTTTTTAATTTTTTTTAAACTTGTGTATTTTTGATCCAGCACACAGATGACCATTAAGTTAGCTGGCATCAAGCAACAAATTACCTCCAGTTCAATAAATGGGCATGCACAGTGCTTCTCTCCCCTACTCCCCCCTGTCCCCCTACCCCGCCCCCCCGCCCACTCCCCCCCCCCCCCACCCCTCTTCAACTGCCATCAGGATCTGGCGGGCATAGGTTGGCGCCAGCACTTCGCAATCCGGCTGAAGGGCCCTTGCGAGCAAGCACGGCTTATAAGTTAATGCCGGAAAGCTCTGTTCGTAGTCCAAAACCAGCGCCCAAGTGTTTGAGAAGCGATGAAGAAGGCCGGCGTTGGCCGCAGTGATTTTCTTTGCTATCAGAATGTCCCAGAGTTTTAGCCACCATACGATCTTCAGGGGGCCGTCAACGGATTTCCAAGTGCGCGCCACTGTTATCTTTGCGGCGAGCAAAAGTGTTTAGAAGGGCCTGCCGGTTCTCGGGTAGGTGCTCGGAATCGGGACTCCCAGGAGGATAGGTTTCCGGCTCTAGTGGGATCACCGCCTGAGTGATGTCTTTGATTGCGGCAATGCATTGGAACCAAAAATCCACCACATGTGAAAGTAGGACACCGGAATGCTGCACAGCACCAGCATAGGGGTTCCAAGGCCTTGTGGAAAAGGTGCAGGCAGAGCGGGGGGAGGTGGGAGAATACCATTGCAGGAGTAGCTTGTGCGCGCACTCCCGGTTGGTGAAACAAAACGAGGAGGAGTGTGTCCTTAATCAGATGTCTACCCAGGTCTTGCCCTCTATAGGGTGTCCCAGGTCTGCTTCCCATTGCGATATATAGGAGGCTTAGCAGCAAGGAAGTCCACTAGCAATAGCTTGTAGAGGGTGGAGATTTTCCCTCGAGATGGAAGGTCTTTGATGGTAAGTTCAAGTGGGCTAGGGCAACGTAATGCTGCTAAGCGGGTCAGCGGATGGGAGCACCAGTGCCGAAGCTGCGAATAGGTGAACCGATCAGTTTTTGCCAGGTGGAAGGCTGTCTTACGTTGCTCAAAGGAGCGCTGCTGGCTCTCCTCAAAAAGTTGACCCAGGGATTCAAGGCCACCCGCAATCCAGTTCCTAATGTTTGAGGGCAGGATCCTGGTGAGACGGCTGGGTTGTGAAAAACTGGAGAGGAAGGGCCCAGGCCCCTCAGGATGCTTTTACATTTCAGAGCCCAATCCCACGCTTTCAAGGTATGTTTAGTGGAGGGCAGGGTTCCTAGCCAGGACCGGCGCAGTGGGAGGGGTGTGGGAGAAAGCTTTGGGTGAGGGGCAGGCGAGATTGCGCTCTCTACCCATTTCGGGCATCCCGTGGCGATGGCCCAAGCATGAGTGTGGGCTAGCTGCGCCGCTACCTGATACTTCCGGAAGTCGGGGACCCCCAGGCCACTGAGTCTGGGGCTACTCATCACAGACTTCTGGGGGATTCGCTTTTTCTTACCCCTCCATATGAATAGGAATATTTTCCTTTGCAGGCGTTGGAGCGGGGGGCGGGGGATGGTACTGGGGATGGATGCACAAGCGTAGAGGAACCATGGAAGGATATTCATTTTGCAGGCAGTAATACGGCCAAGGAGCGAGATCTCCTACGGTAGCCATCGATTGAGGTCCATCTCCAGTTCTTTGAAAAGTGAAGGGAAGTTCGCCAGATAGACGTCTCCTGGGCGAACTGGGATCTGGACCTCACAGATGGGGAATGGCCTTTTCACTCAGTCGAATCGGGCATTGAGATTTAAGGGATTCCCGATATTCTGGCCACAACCCAATCCCCAGTGCCGCCGATTTTCCAAAGTTAATGGTAAAGTCTGCTACCCTCCAAAAGTTATGAATCTCAGCGAGGGCTGGCTACAATGAGGCAGAGATCTGTTACAGATAGCAACACATGTTTGTCGTAGAGTGCAATCTTCCGTTGGGAGGGGCCCACTTGGAGGCCTTTGATCTGAGAGTTTAGACGGATTTGCTGGGCAAGGGGTTCCATGGCCAGGGCGAATTTGGGGGATTGATAGTTGGCTAATACAAGCCTTTGGAAGGTAGGTCCAAAGTGGAAGGACTCGAGGGAGAGTCGCAGGAAAGCCCAATCCACCTTGCCGAATGGATTTGTCTAGGGCCAGTAAGGCCAGCCTCTGTGAGTCCTGGGTCGCAACATCTACCAGATTCAGTACTCTGCAAATATTATCCGCAGTCGACCTGTGTAATATGAACCCTCTCTGGTCTGGGTCTATAATATCGGAAGGACGCCTGCCAGGTGATTTGCCAGGACTTTTGAATATATGTTGGCGTCGAGGTTGAGTAATGAGATGGGTCTATACGAAGTATTATCCCTGGGGTCTTTCCCTGGCTTAAGGATGAGGACTATGATTGATTCCTGCATAGAAGGGGTAATAGTTCCAGGGGTGGCAAAGGAGTTGAATAGGGTTGTCAAAAGCACTATAAATTGAGGGTGAAAGATTTTGTAAAACCGTGTTGTGTATCCGTCTGGGCCTGAGGCTCTGGGTTTGAGACTCTTAATGGCTGCGTCGATCTCCTCACCTGTGATGGGAGCTCAAGGCTCTTCCTCGCCGAACTCTTGAGGCGGGGAAGAGCAGCACCTTGTAGGTAGAACTGTTGTTCTTCGAGGGTTCCTCGGGGATGCTGACATAACGTCCGAGAGGTGGGCGACCACAAGTTGTAGCTTGTCACGATCTGCAAATTGGACTCTTCCTTGGGGGTCCCGCAGGCCCAGGATGGTGTTCTGCTTCTTTGCCTTGGCGAGTTTGTCAACCAAAAGTGTGTTTGCCTTGTTGCCTTTGGCATAGTATCCTTGTTTGGTTTTGGCCAGCAGCTGAGCAGTGTCCTCAGCGTATAGTGCTTCCAGCTTCTTTTGCACAGCCTGATGGGATCTTGGGGTCCGGTTTTTGCGTTTGCAGACGGCCTCCGCCCCGCGGACCTCGTTTTCCAGGACTGTGCAGGTTTGCCGCCTGCGTTTGTGAAAGGCTGCTCCCTGGGCGATTAGTGCGCCCCGTACCACTGCTTTCCTAGCATTCCAGGTATTAGCTGGGGATGTGTCTTCGTTCCAGTTTTCCCTGAAGAAATTCTTGATAGTCTTCGCTATGGGGTCCCTTAGTGACATATCGTTGAGGACAGGATCATAGAAGTTCTGTCTGGGAGGGGGGGGGTCAGGATCATGAGCCCGGAGCGTCAGGGCAACTGGGACATGGTCGGCAAGTACTCTGGGACCAATGGTGACGTCATCAGCGAAGGCCAAGACTTATGGGGGAGGGGGGGGGCTGTGAGTCGAGCAGGCGGTCAATGGTCAATTCGAGAGTAAGTTCTGTGGACGTATAAATAGAAAGAGAAGTCTTTCATTGGGATAGAGCACTACATGTCTACCACGTCGAGGGTCCTGAATAGATGGAGGAGGCCCACGGCCAGCCTGGAGTCTCTGTAGGCCGTGGGATGTGATTTGTCCTTAAACGGATCAGGGACTCCATTGAAGTCTCCTCCAATGATCGTCTGACCCTCGATGGGAGGAGAAATACTTCCAAGTCACTATAGAACCCCTCTAGTTTGTCATTCAGTGTGTAGACAGAGACGAGGGAGTAAAGTTGTCCATAGATCAGGCATTTGACCACTATGAAGCAGCCCTCAGGGCAGTGTAGGATGTCCAGAATTTGTGGCCTGAGGCTTTTTGCAAAGAGTATGGCAGTGCCTCCTTTCTTGGTGCCATTGGAGGCTAGGAATTGCAATGGAAACAATCTGCTGCGAAGACGGGTCAAGTCCCCTGGAATTAGATGAGTTTACTGAAGGCAAACCACGGAGGATTCCTCGTTCTGTAAGCGTTGTAGCGTGGATTTCCTTTTGCGGGGGGAATTCAGACCAATGACATTCAGCGTGACAAACTTCTGTTTTTGATGCGGTGGGGGTGTGTCCTGAGCTTCTGTGGGTCTTCGAGGCGGGGTTTGGGCAGAATGGAGTTCAGTCATCGACTGGAGGCTTAATCAAGATGTTGTCGTCATGTGGCAAAGCCAAATCTTCTAGTTCGGCAAGTCCCATGGCCAACAGGGTCAAACCTGTCCGGACAGCCAACAGGGCTAGGACAGTAAACAAAGATTTAGTCTGCCTCCAAGAGATTAGTGGCATACACCTTGAAGGTGGGCATGGGCCGCACGAGGCCCGAAGCATCGCTCATGTTCCGCTGTGTTCTAGGCCGACTGTTCCAGCAATCAGGCCGCGGAATCATTTCACGTTTCGGCACCTCTACACCTTTGACCAGGATGGGTGCCTCGGTTTGGGAGGAAGATATGTTTAGGTCGTTTGGAGGGCCATCTGGGGTGGAGATCTTTGTATCCCAAGGGGAATCGGGACGGAGGATTGTTGCAGCGTCCTCAAGATGGCTGATCCTGCGAAGGGTCCCCTGGTAGAACTGTAGAGCCGTTGGGAACAGCCATCGGTATCGGACTTGGTGGTCTTGAACAAAAAGCGTCAGTGGCCGAAGGGCTCTTCTCTTCTGCAACGTTAAGAGGGAGAGGTCCTGATAGATCTGGAACTGGGCACCTTGAAAGTTTGGCTCGTCTCGGGAATGCCCTATTGCAGAGATGGCTTCTTTGGTGGTGTAGAAATGAACCTTTATGTCGGGGAGAGGGGTAATCCGAGTCCACCCCCTTTCCCTCAGGTCCAGTCTATGGGTGCGGTCCAATAGGGGTTGTGCCTTATCCACGTGCAGAAGCAACGATTGGAAAAAATAACCCACATATTCAGCTAGGTCTTTATCTGGCACTGAAGAGGGAACCACACGAATCCGCAGGTTATTGCGGCGAGCCCGATTTTCGAAGTCCTCTTGTTTAAATTCAAGAATCTCGCTTCTGTCAAGCAGGGTCTGGATCGAGCACTGCATTTCCACGAGAGTTGCGGCATGTCCTTGGGTCAAGTCTTCAACCTCTCCTAGTTTTTGTTCAGCTTCAGTGACCCTCTGCTCTGTCCGCTCCAGCTTGGTGGTAAGCTCTGACATGCACAATCTAAATTCTGCCTTAATGTCTAACATAAAGGACTGGATGTCCTCCTTGGTCGTCAGCATCACCCTGTCCTCTGGGAGCTTCTGAGGCGTGAGTTTCTGGGGGGGGTTGGACTTCTTCCCTTTATCCGCTGACCGCAACATGGTAGAAATGTCAGATCTCCTGGGGGGTTTGAGATGTTTCGCCATTGCTCCAAGTCTCAGTTCCAGGGATACTTATGCAAACACGGGGGCAAGGAAGACCGCTGCAGGAGGCACGAGGGTGAGTCCCGCGGTTCCTGTTTAACACTATGTAGAGGAGCGGGCAACCAGGCGTAAGACGTTGGTATTTAGAGAGCGAGATTGTGGGTGTGTCAATGGCTTGCATGGTTAGTAGGGCCCCTAGCTGGGTCTTCGTAGAATAAGGCAGGCGGGGGGAGGGAAGTCTGAGGTTAAGGTTCCAGAGTCATTGAGAGTAGATCCTGAAGCGCTTCATTTGTTGTTAAAGCGTGAAGGGTCAGGAATCTGGATTCAGAATCCCAGTGAACACACCTGTTGGCTGGTGACTTTCCAGGAGGGGCCGCTTCCCTCTGTTGGCGGGTAAAGGGTGGGAGGGGGTTAAGGTCTCGTCCAGCAGGGGGCAGCAAGCCTAGAATCTCCAGGCGGAGGACCAAGGGTGGGCCGCGCCGCCCCAGGAAGCAGCAAGTAAGGTAGATGCAGGTGTGGACAGGCTGGAGGAAGCGGATCCCGGTAGAGTAGGGCTGTTGGGTTAGGGGGTCGGGGGGAGAACCTCCGAAGGGCCGTCGTGCTGTTGGTGGGTTTCCAGCTGACTTGGGACAGCATGAGGCAATGAAACCAGTCCACTTTTAAGGACCAGGGTGGTAAAGATGATAACACAAGGAAGAGTGTCACCTGTTTCATTGCGCAACCCTAACACAAGTTAATAAGTGCACAGGTATGCCTGATCAATGTCGTTGCCAAGAAACAATGGTCCAAATTAAGCTGAACAATAAAGTCATCAGCCTGGGTGCTTAGTCCAAATTTTTTTTATAATAAAACGATGAAACAGAACTGCCGACACGTGTTTCGACCCTATGCAACGGGTCCTTTTGAAGGTAAAACTGTTCATACTATGAAACAAAAAGTCACATGTTGTAATAAACACATAATGCAGCTGAAACAAAAAATAGAGATGAAAAGAAAGAAAGAAATATTTTCCAAAGCATAGTTGAACGAGGAAAAGGGAATGGGGCCAGAACCCATCCGAAAAAACACAAAGGTACATATTCGTGGTGAGTATTAAACACACATGGTGATACCATATTGTCAAAATGGAATGTTACCATGGGAAATAGGGCGTTCACCAGCCAAGGTCCAGCGATGTAGCATCCAATGTTTGATACATAAAGAAAGAACAAAGTATTGGGCAGACAATGAGCTGCGTATTCTGCTGATACACATAGTACAAACTAATTGCATGACAGTAGTCATTAATCAGTGGATAGTCATTAAGGATCACTTGTGCCAACATTAGAGAAAAAGGTGTATTTTCCTAGGGCAATAGGCCAACTAAGTTATATTCATTTAATCGCAGAGTACAGTATGAAATCAAGGTGATTGGGTACCAAGGTGATTGGGTGCCAGATATCTCAAGATAAAATTAGGAGAATCCATGAAGTAGTAAATTATTGTGATGTTGCAGTAGCGTGGATTACAAGGGAAAGTATGGCGCAGCCGGTTTGGCAGTGCAATTGGGCGCAATTACATAGATTGCCTGGTCGGTGGTAGCATTGTGACCAACACAGTGCTATTGTAGCAAGCTCGGTCTGTAAGGAGAAAATCCAATACGAGTGTATCACAACTACTGTGAATTCCGGTGGATGCAAAGATAGGTGAGGTGCTGTACTAGTAAACAAGGTGTTACCTGAACGTGTAGAAATAATATGGATTTGGAAGATTGGAAGAATGGTTCATTCCCCGGCGCGGTTGAAAAAATTAAACCTGCAGATTTGCAGAAAAGAGAAAATGAAATGGGCGCTTAGCTTCCAACAGATGACTTCCCAAGTTTCTAATGCTCCACACACGTATCGATGGAGAACAGTACCTGCCAGTACTGGGGTTAGATCCCCTGTGAAAGCGATGTGTCCCGGCATAGATTGTTTGGTGCAACGATAGTCGCCTCTTCCGCGTTTGTAGAAGAAAGGACCTAGAATCGCGTCACGTGACAGTCACATGCGCATGTATAGTCTTGTAATACTATGGTGCAATGCGATTGCTATACTACCTCTTACAGATAAAAGGCCCTCATCTATGTAGGAATACATGTGTGGGTCTTAGCTATGAATAAAGCATGAAAGTAGTTCATGATACTAGGAACAATGGTAGAGACCAAAGGAGCACTTGTAAGAACTGGTTTGTGGTTTGCAAGGCTAAAATGTAATAGAACAAGGGGGTTGAACAGGATGGACAGAAAGAAGTGGCACCTGCATAAAGAAAAACTGTTGCATGATTGTGAGATATTTATATTCATCACCCATCTTTGCATCCACCGGAATTCACAGTAGTTGTGATACACTCGTATTGGATTTTCTCCTTACAGATCGAGCTTGCTACAATAGCACTGTGTTGGTCACAATGCTACCACCGACCAGGCAATCTATGTAATTGCGCCCAGTTGTACTGCCCAACCGGCTGCGCCATATTTTCCCTTGTAATCCACGCTACTGCAACATCATGGTAATTTACTACTTCATGGATTCTCCTAATTTTATCTTGAGATATCTGGCACCCAATCACCTTGGTACCCAATCACCTTGATATAACTGCATGTGTTCACTGGGGCGAACAGGAGATGGACAGTGAGAATGTCACTGCACACTTCTTTTCTCATACTGTACTCTCTGCGATTAAATTAATATAACTTTTAGTTGGCCTATTGCCCTAGGAAAATACACCTTTTTCTCTAATGTTGGCACAAGTGATCCTTAATGACAGTCCACTGATTAGTGGCTAATGCCATGCAATTAGTTTGTACTATGTGTATCAGCAGAATACGTAGCTCATTGTCTGCCCAATACTTTCTGTTCTTTCTGTATGTATCAAACATTGGATGCTACATCGCTGGACCTTGGCTGGTGAACACCCTATTTCCCATGGTAACATTCCATTTTGACAATATGGTATCACCTTATGTGTGTTTAATACTCACCACGAATATGTACCTTTGTGTTTTTTCGGATGGGTTCTGGCCCCATTCCCCTTTCCTCGTTCAACTATGCTTTGGAAAATATTTCTTTCTTCTCTATTTTTTGTTTCGGATGCATTATGTGTTTATTACAACATGTGACTTTTTGTTTCATATTATGAACAGTTTTGCCTTGAAAAGGACCCGTTTCATAGGGTCCAAACACGTGTTGGCAGTTCTGTTTCATCGTTTTATTATTTAAAAAAATGTGGACTAAGCTCCCAGGCTGCTGACTTTATTGTTCAGCTTAATTTGGACCATTGTTTCTTAGCAACGACATTGATCAGGCATACCTGTGCACTTATTAACTTGTGTTAGGGTTGCGCAATGAAACAGAGGTGACACTCTTCCTTGTGTTATCATCTTTACCACCCTGGTCCTTAAAAGTGGACTGGTTTCATTGCCTCATGCTGTCCCAAGTCAGCTGGAAACCCACCAACAGCACGACGGCCCTTCCCTTATTACCATTTTTCGTAGTCCCAGCGCCTCCTAATACATGGCATACCTCAATCCAGTTCTCCAGGGTGGTAAAGATGCGTGGCAGTCCAGGGGTGGCTGCACCACTGGTGAGGTCCAGCGAGGTTCCGGTGAGAGAGCAAAAATAGGATTCACCTGCAGGGGTTTAGTGGGGTCGGGGGGTTCCAGAGACCCTGGGAGGTTGGGAAGCCACAGTAGAGGGCGGGCACTGCTATGAATCGCCTCCGAGGGCTGGCGCTGCAGGTGCCCACTCCAGAGGGCTGGCAGCCAGTATCAGATGCGTTATAAGCTTGCATCATTTCTCCGGGCACGGGGGGGGGGCCGCCGGGGGAGCGGGGAATGTCCAGGGCTATGAGGGGATTGGAGTTTGCCTCGGTGGGGGGGCTGCAGGTGTTCATGGCACGATTCCTCAGCTGCCGAGGCAGAAACTCCTTTCCAGCAGGGGGGGGAGGCGCCGGGGGTGCTGGGCGGGATCTTAATGTGGTTGGGCACGCGGCCGGCGAACAGGAACACGGCAGCTTCGTGTGGGCTGGAACAGAAAAGCAGAGCCCCATTGAGGAGCTAGGGCTCCATTTCTAGTAGATCGCCAGCATTGGCGGCTGGTATTTGCTTCGGATGAAGCACAGAGGTCGCGTAGTCTTGGCCCGTCCTCTATTTTGGATTAGGAGCAGCGGATGGGGGTGCAGAGTTTGTTAGGCTCCGTTTCGGGGCTCCAAGAGTCGTTAACAGCCATCATATCACCAGCGAATGCCTCAGGCCCTCCGATTGCCGCCACTGTCCCATTTACCCCAAAAAGAAGGAAGGGACATAATTTATTTACAAAATGCTGTGGGCATCGTACGGAGGCCATCGAGGGAGCTGCCACATAGCTGGCGCTCCTGGCCACGCCCCCACTGAAGACAGTTTTATTAGTGGCTCTCACCTGTGCGCGCAGGGTTAGTGAGCTGCAGGTGTTGTCTTCGTGCAAGCCCTTCACCACGTTTCATGACAAGGTCACCTTGCGCACCCACCCTAACTTCTTGCCCAAGGTGGTCTCTCCATTCCATCTGAATCAAGAGATCTGCCTTCCACTGTTCTTCCCGAAATCACAGTATGAGGCAGAGAGGGCTGTACATTCCTTGGACCTCAAGGGGGTTCTCAAGTTTCTCTGACAAAATACTTCAGGAAGTCTGAATCACTGTTTGTGACTTTTCGTTGCTCCTGTCCTGGCTCTTGGGCTTCCAAGACTTCCATCGCCCGATGGATGGTCCAGGCCATTTCAGAGGCCTACACGGCAATGGCCAAACCTGTTCCTGAGGGGATTCATGCCCATGCGGTCAGAGCTAGAGTCACAGCCGTTGCATTCCAGAGACCTGCTTCTCGGGATGTCGTCAGCAAGACGGCCACTTGGGCCACTCTGTCGGCCTTCTGTAAACACTATTTGCTGGACACCAGCTCCAGGCTCAATGCAGATTTTGGTCCGGGATCCTGGAGAACCTTTTTGCTTTATACTAGATATGAGGCAGGTTGTCACAGCTCCACCTACATTCTTGTTTGGTGTAATCGCTCACAAGGATGGAGGAAAGGGGACGGGACATATGAGTAATTAAAGTTGTTCACTATAGTGACTATAATACTTATAGTCCCCTTTCCGCCACACATCCCTCCCACCTTCCCCTGCTATTAAGCCAATGGCTTATAGATAAAATGACTACCCTGGTATCTAAGCGTCCGATGTGTGCAAAGTGAGGCGTTGGAGGTCGGTGCCTCGGCGGGGTGTTCCCACACCCGAGGCCTCGCCCCCACACGCTAAACTTAATTTGAAGGGAAGCTCATTTTTTCACTGCCAAAGGTTCCAGTACCATCCCCATGTTGGGGGACACCCACAGAGATGGGGGAAGGGGACTATGGACTATGAGTGAGTAGCTTGAATTTCTTGGACATCCACAACCCTACAAGACCACCTACAAGCAGGTTTCTGCTCCTGTCACTCCACAGAAACTGCGCTCATGAATGCGTCCACCTTCATCGCCTGTCTCCTGAAGCAACAACACCATTCAAATCGCTCCTCATATGTGGAATGCATCCCTGTCAAATTCAATGGGAATGTTCCACGCATATTTCACTTGGCTTGACAGCTGTTCAAATCAGACATATATTTCCGGTTTATGACTAAGCATTTTGATTTTACTTGGTGTGAAGATGAAGGGGGATTTATGAGAGGTTAATGTTGAAGTTGAGGTAAACTGTGAATCTTTTCTTTTTCTTTTCTCTTGGAAAAGGTTAATTCTGACAGTTTGCTTTGGATAAACCTTAATACAAATATTTTGGAAAAACATTCTTGAATGTGTACGTCAAATAAAGACATGAAAGGAGCATTTCTGTTCATGTCCAGTGCCACGCAGTGTAAATATGTTATTGTGAGATTTTTTATTTCTTAGTTTTTATACAAACAAGCTTAGTTATTTTTCTTGTAAACCAAGCTTAACATCATGTCTGGACACGTTCTCAGGAGTATACCTCAGATCAGATTTTAAGTTTTGAACCAAGCCTTGAACTAGGTTATATGGATTAATCCTAGTTTCCTTGGCTCATGTATTTGTAGCACTAATCAAGCATTAAGGCCTCATTTTCTAGTGGGGGAGCAAGGTGGATGAAATGCATGGCAAGAGGGTTCTTTCAAAGAAATGAGACCACACAGAGGCATTGTTTTAATACTTTATATTTAGTTTGAAGACAGTGAAGAAAATAAGTATATATTCAAACTCCCGAGTGGCTAAGGAAAGCATTTGCTATACAACATCGTTGTTGTCCTCCACGATTTATTTGTTCACTGAAAGATGTGATGTTAAGTTACCTTCTGTCCTTTAGAATGGATTGCGTCCTCCCACGTATTCCTCATCTTTGATATTCGATATCCAGCTTCAGTTGCTTCAGAAAAAAAAAGATTCAGCAGAGGGCGCTTTGCATTGATGCAGTCGACTCGATGTCCCTCGAGGGCCTCCACCTCGAGGGTGATGTCATGGAAGGTATATATAACATGCGCAGCGCCAGTTGGCTTCAGTTCTGTTTTTCTGAGTAAGCTTACGCTTTGTGAAACTACGGCGCACTTCTATTGTTTGTTCGCCAAAATGTCTTCATTCTCGACACCTACTACCCCAAAGACCGGGTACAAGAAGTGTCAGGACTGTGGCTCCAAGATGTCGATAACCGCACTCTAGTATCTTTGTGGTGTCTCAGTGTGGCGCACAAGACCTCTGCCTCCTTCAAATGCCAGCTGATGACAGAAAAAGCTCTGAAGGAGCAAGAGGAGAAATTGGCGGTAGGTAGAAACCCCAAGAAATCCCCATCGACGACCCTGTCAAAAAAAACTTCAGACGAGCCGAGGGGAGACTCTCCTCGAAGGAAGAAGGTAAAAAGATCCAGGTCGAGGAGTGGCTCCCAGCACTCATCATTTAGTAAATCGAAAAAGAGGCACCACAGGCTGCCCTCTTAAACTCTGAGAGAGCTACATCTTGTCCCACGAAGGCCCCCACTACTGCCAAATGGGAAGCATTTAGGTTAGGAATGCTACAAATATTTGAAAAACAAAAACCCTCTACAAGCCATGCTCCTACCGCGGCTCCTAAAGCCAGTAAGGAAAGGGCTTGAGCCAAATCCTGCTCGCCATTGAGCCCGGGATAAAGGCCAGATCCTCATCGAGAGCAATCAAGGCCCCGACGCGAGGAGAAATCATTGAATGATCCTTCGAGCCGTAAGTCGAAGCATAAGTCAAGATCATGGTCATTGATGCCTTTGACGCCAGCTGCGCCCTAGACACTGATGATGCCAGCCGTCCATCCACACCAATGGCACCTTCGACACCATCGAAGCCGAAAACGACTTCAGTAAAAATATCGATGACTCCTCGAGCATAAAGTTAACTTTTCTGAAGTCTTCGATGCCCATCCCAGATCAGACTTTGCCAATAAATGATTATTTCAAATCACTAACCTCAATTTATGAGGAAAATGAGCCATCGGATAACGATGCGCCATTTGGGTTACAATATGGTCAACCAAATGTGCTCGAGAGTTTTATATATTGGAGGAGTAAAGGCTAAAAGATCTTTGACAACTTTCAAACAGCCAGTGGAGTGGACACTTCACCAGCGCTAGAATCTGATCAACCTGAAGCTGGTGAGCCTGCAGATGCATCATGTAGGTAGTTAATGTCTAAGGTTGTAGATTACCTGGGATGGAGTAGCCCTCCCCTGCCCTTTGAGCAGGATGATCTAACAAACATCCTTGATAAGGGTCCACAAATGGATCCCATTTTACCATTCCACATTGCTCTTCAAAAAGGGTGGCGGCAAATTGGGAAACGGCAGTCAAGTCCGGCAGTAAACAAAAACTTTGACAGGAAAATACAGCCCATCTAGTAGTGACCCATACTACTTGTCAAAACGCCCCACCCCAGAAAGTCTGGTGGTGCAAGCAGCTTCAACTTCAAAAGAGGCAGCTTACCCAACCATCCCTCCAGATAGGGATGACAAGAGAGTAGATGCATGGGCCAAGAAAGTATTCACTGCAGGGAGCATGGTTCTTAAATCGGCCAACTCCACATGTGCCTTAGCAAAGTTCTCATTCACTCTATGGGACTGTATTTCCATGGCGGCTGAGCATATTCCCAAGGGTGGCGGATTCTTGGCTATTGTTAGAGACAGCAAAGAAGCTGTGTGTGAGACTTCAGTCGTGTCTGGATTCTGCTGACAGCATCAGCAGGGACATGGCAGCAAGTAACGTAATACGCAGATTTGCGTGGTTGAGCAAGTCGGGATTTGTGCCCGATGTGCAATCCAGACTCCTTAACATGCCTTTTGACGGGTCTCACCCTTTTGCCAGCAAGGCTGATGAAAGCCTTGAGAAGTTGCAGACCTTGAAGGCGGCAGCCAAATCCTTAAATGCTGCTATTAGGCAGCCTCAGCCCTTTCACCCCAGTAGACAGCCTTGGAGGGGTAGATCTTTTCGCTACTACTCAGTTGGAAGAGCGCGTGGGCTGGCTGGTCAAAAAGGCCAAAGAAGATTCCCTCGTAGTGTACGAGAGAGAGGTGCAAAGCCCGCTCAAGCAGGTCCATCCTTGCCAACAGCCACTACTTCAAAACCTCTCTGAAGTCTTGAGTCGCCAAACACCAGTGGGAGGCAGGCTGTGTCAGCATCTGAAAGAATGGCGAGACATTACTTCTGATCCTTGGGCTTTGTAAACCGTAGTCCAAGGTTACTGCCTTCCCTTCATTGCGAGACCTCAAACATCCACCGGGGAGCCATTCTTTGAGTGTTCCAGATCTGCTCCTTGTGCAGGAAATATTGACCCTGCTAGAGAAAGGCACTGTAGAACCAGTGCCTGTAGCAGAGAGGATCAAAGGGTGCTACTCTCCATATTTCCTAATACCCAAGAAGGACAGAGGACTGAGACCTATCTTGGACTTCAGATACTTGAACAGGGTCCTCAGGAAGGACAAGTTCAAAATGGTCACACTTTCTCAGATCCTTCAGGCCCTCCAACTCCATGATTGGATGGTGTCATTGGCCTTCAGGGTGCTTGTTTTCATGTGCCAATCCATCTCAAGCACAGTTGGCAGTTTTCATCAGTTTCGGGTTCTGCCTTTCAGGCTGACCTCCAACCCGAGGGTTTTCACCAAGCTGATGGCGGTGGTGGCAGCAAGTCTCAGAAGGGGGGTGGGGGGATTCATGTCTACCCCTACCTGGACGATGGGCAGATCAGGGCGCGTTCTCTAGAACAAGCACTGGATCATCGAAATGTCACCTGACACTCTTCAGACTAGGCTTCTTACTCAATTCCAGGAAGTCCCATATGACACCATCTCGAAAGCTCCAATTCATCAGGCGGTGCTGGATACATCCTTTGGAAAGAGCTCGACAACCAAGGCGAGGGCTGAAGACATTTTGCAGATGGTCTCCAAATTTTAGAGTGCCCAGAGTCTTCCGGCCTTCGACTTTGAGGTTGCTCGGCCTCATGGCATCCTGCATTTTTCTGGTGCCAGAGCCTCCCCTGAGGATGAGATCCCTTCAATGGTCTCAATTCTCAGGCAGCATGTCGGACCTAGTTCAGGTTCCAAGCAGGGTCGCACAGGATCTCCTGTGGTGGGCCTGGGATGATAACCTTCTGAAGGGAGAACCTTTTTGGCAACCATGGCTGGAGTTAACAGTAGTGACGGACGCTTAATGCACGGGGTGGGGAGCCCACGCCTACAATCTGACAATTGGCGGTAGTTGGTCTGCATCGAAGTCCATACTACACAACAATCTTTTTGAGCTGAGGGCAATCGGACTTGCGCTGCTGGCCTTTCTGCCCTCTGTACAAGGAAAGAATATCCCAATAATGACAGACAACACAGTGGCCATGTACTACCTCAACAAGCGAGGCAGTGTAGGGTCACTACCACTGTGCAGAGAGGCAATGCAGGTCTGGTACTGGGCAATTCAAGAAGGAATCTCCCTATTGGCAGTTCACCTATCCGGGGAGAACACGACAGCGGACGCTCTGAGCAAGCAGAGAACAATCTCCCACAAGTGGGGAACTAGCTCAGGAAGTCCTTTAAGAGATCTTCACCTTTGGGGAACCCCTCAAGTGGATTTGTTTGTGCCCAATGTCAACGGGAAGTGCAAACTGTACTGCTCCAGGGTATTTTCCCCTAACAGGAGCTCTAGAAGACACGTTCGTGGTGGACTGGGAGTTTCCTCTTCTGTACGAGTTTCCTCCAGTCCCAGTCATTCCTCACATGATCAGGAGGTTAAGAAAGTTCAGGAAACCCATGATCCTAATTGCCCTGGATTGGGCCAGGAGGACGTGGTACCCAGGCCTTGTGGACATGTCCATCTACCCTCCAATTCGTCTTCCACAAAAAGAGGACCTTCTCTCAAAAGAGGAGGGTCGGGTACTCCATCCAGAGGTCAAGACTCTCAGCCTTCACACATGGTTTCTGAGAGGCTGAGAAACCAGGATTGGGACCTCCTCGATGACATAATGGAGATTTTGATTTCAGCCAGAAGACCAGCAACAAAGTCCTTGTGCCGTTGGAACAGATTCTGCAGCTGGTGCAAGGACAAGAATGTTAGACTCTTTGCTATGCAAGACACCACAGTTGTTATCTTTCCTACTATATCTAGCCAATCTGGGGCTCCATGTTGGAACAATTAAAGACTATTTAGCGGAGCTATCCATCTTTAAGCCCTCGTCTGAGGAATCTTCATATTTTAAGATACCACTAGTAACACAATTTCTGAAGGGTCTCACCAATGTGTTCCCATTCCTCTCCATCTCCTTTGGGGCCTTAATCTGGTGTTAAAATGTCTTGTGTGCACCATGTAAACCTTTACGTTCATGTCCATTAAGGTTGCTAACATTTAAACCATGTTATTGGTAGCACTAACTTCAGCCCGTAAAGTGAGTGAAATGCAGGCACTATCAGCTAAACCACTCTTTATTATTTGCCACAAGGATAAGGTTGTCCTGAGGGTTAAGCCATTCCTTTTTATCTAAATTAATTTCAGATTTTCATGTAGGACAGAAAATTGTATTGGCCTCTTTTTTTTATCCTCAATCTCAACCTGGCAAGGAGGAGAGGTTACACAGATTAGATCCACATAGTGCTCTAAATTTCTACATCTCTAGATTATCCAAACTTCATATAGATGATCGACTCTTTATAGGCTATGCATGTCACAAACTGGATCAGGCTGTTACAAAGCAGACCTTATCCAGGTGGATCATTCTAGCAATTTCAGAATACTACAGGCTGGCGGGCAAAGATCCCCCAGAAGGCTTAAGGGCCCATTCCATCAGGATCATGGCTACCTCTAAGGCTCTGCAAAGGGGTGTCCCGATCAAAAACATTTGTGTAGCGGCTACGTGGTCTACTATACACACGTTCAGGAAGCATTACTTCCTTGATTATTCCCTCGGTCAGGATGGAAGCTTTGGAAAAGCTGTCCTCCATTCGGTTCATGGAAACCATTGAGAAATGTCTTACTCCTGCCACCAAAACGAACACTGCTTTGGGAGTCTATCAAAGATGAGGAATTTGTGGGAGGGGACAATCCATTCAAAGAACAAGTTACTTGGATGTTCTTCCCACATATTCCTCATTGCCCTCCCAGCCTACCCCACAGTAGAATTTCCCATGCTATTACAGCTTTTGCTCCTTCAAAGCTTAGTTCGGTCAAACCCGTCGTTATGCGGGTAGTTTCTGCTGAAAAAAACACAACTGAAGCCAACGGGCTCTGCACGTGCTATATATGCCTTTGATGACCTCACCCTCAAGACGGAGGCCCTCACGGAACATCGAGTCGACTGCAGCGACGCACAGCGCCGTCTGTGCAAAGAAAATTCTGAACCAGCTAAAGCTCGATATCGATTATTAAAGATGAGGGATACGTGTGAGGAACATCGTATCGAAAGAACGTTACCAGGGGTAAGTAACTTGTTCTTTGCTCTTTCTTGGTGGAAACAGGTAGTTTTAATGCCTGCAATTGCAGAATCTTGACGGTCTGTGTGATTTCTACTTGGGCTGTGGAAGACTGTTAATATATTTAAGTCTCAGAAGATAAGATATAGATAGATTAAAGTTTGAAATGTGTGAAAAGTCGAGATAATGAACTATAATGCACAATAAATAAAATAAAAAATAGACGGAAGATGCCAGTCTAGCTACTCAATTTTTGACTTGGTTGTCTTTTCATTAAGTAATCCAGGGGCCCCAAGTAAGGTGGTTTGGTGTGATCTAGTTTTGGGAGTATTAGTGCAATGACTGCCAGGATTCTGTCTGTGAAGATCAGATTGAGCATGTCTTGGATCGTGCCAAGTTGAAAGAAGCAGCTCCTTTAGTGGCTTTTCCCTGTGAATAGTGTGTGAGGTTGCTTTCCATCTTGAGTCCAAGATAGTTGACTTGGTGTTGGTAGAGGCAATGGTCCTGTTTCTTCAGGCAGGGTTATTAGTTTGGAGCGCTGGTGGTGGTAATTTTGACGCTGTCCTGCGATCTGGTGCATTCGGTCTACAATTGTATAGGAGTTTATCGATGATCTGAAAGTCTGCATAGTTGAAGTGTGTTAAGAGGTTCCAGGAACAGGGTCATATAGATGTTGAGAAGGAGAGACCAGAGAATAGATTCATAGGCTACCCGGCAAGTGAAGTTGCGAGATGTGACCTGAAAGGAGATATATGCGTAGTTTCAGTCCTTTTTTCTGTCAGATCTTAAGTGATCCAGCGGAGATTGGGTTTTGCACACTCACTTGTGATAGTTGCTGAACCTATGTGCATCAGTCCCACTGGGGACAGGAGTGACAGCTGTGATAGTCACAGGTGAATGGGTGTCATGTGTACTGCGATCCTTTCAGTATTGCAGAGCGTTGTGGTAGATGCACTTTACTTCATCTTCACTGGAGTATAGTGTTGCACTAAAAGAGTAACAGATATCACACATTCTTTTGTTACACAGTCAAATAGTCTGCTGGTCCTGGAGTCCTACCGTGGGTCAAAGTTTGTAACAGCAGGCCTAAACTTGTCCATTATAAACTGTCTGTACCATCTATTCAGCCTATTCATCATCTGGGTTCAGTGCACTGGCCAGGTCAACAATTCTGAAGGGCACATAGCTTGAAAATTGTGACTTTGCTGTACCTGTTACGTTAAGAGAATGGATTGCCCATTGTGTATTCACTCTGATTAGTAGAAGGCATGTGTCCACAGATACTGGGAACAGCTTTGCCATCAACCGTTTTGAAAGAGCGCAAGAACCAGCAGACCTTCACCACAGTTCCTTTTTAGTTTGGGCATCTTATTCTGTGCTTTGGTATTCTTCGATAAACTATGCAGATCCTCGGGTTAAATAGGATATTGGCGGCATCTGTGTTCCAACATGCAGAACATCGCTTGAAATCCCAGCATGGCTACACGGCCCTTATCCTACGGAGGTTGATTAAATGGTAGTGCCATGAAAAATAGAGTAATGCAATATATTATTACAGCACTTAGAAGTGGGTGAAATCAGACCAACTTGCAATTGAAAACATGTTATATTAATGTGTCTATGGGGCCTGGAATCCTGACACCTTTCACAAATAAATCATATCTTTCTGCCATTTAAACCATGACATTCAATATCGCTCTCTCATTGGAACTATGCCTCTACTGGATTTACACTATGGACCCAGTCACATGCCATACCCCACTAGAATCAAACGGTCTGCTACCAATTCGTGGAGTCCAAAACTGGTGCCTTCGTTCAGCCAAACCCAAAAGCTGTTGGGTACTCTAATGGGAAGACCAATTAATGATTGCAACTCCTGATCAAGCATCCAGTAAGAGAGATCATCAGAAAAATCTTTCCCCTAACCTGGATTACTTAAGTGCCTCAAGTGGAGGATGGAATGTTAAGTCTCGAATGCTCCTGTACGAATGCCATGTACTCCTACGTCCCGTTCCCTTTCCTCCATACTTTTGGGACATTCCGTCCAGTGGGACGGTACCGGAGCACTTTTGTAAAAAAACATCAAATTGAAAAATGTCCCCTTTTTTACGTGGGGTACCGCACGTGGCCTTAACCCTGCCCTCCTGAGCATGCGCATCGCCCTTCAGTCCTTTTCTCCCCGCAGTCGGGGCTGGACGCACTTGCATCACCGGGAGGAATTTTTTTTTTCTTTCCTGTTGTCCTTCGTAGCCCTCCGTCTATGCTGGATAGTTTGGGATTTGTCTCTTATTCCTCTTGCGTATGTCGCTTTGCTTGGGCGGATCCCCATTCTTTGGAGTGTCTGAGACCGGATCACTGTTGGGACTTGTGTTTCTACTGCAACTCCCTTTCGGTCCGGGTACTTCAGCATTCGTCTTCGTCGGTGGGAAGAGGTCGTCCAGCGAGTTCCTCCACCGCCTTTTCAACTCTTCATCAACGAAAAGAGACACCCGGTAAGTTCCTTACCTTTCAGGGCACGCCGGCCGGGGGACTCCAGGTCCGGGAGGGACTTCAGAGCTCTGCTACCAGGATTTCCCCTGAGGTGCCTCACAGTCCTAATAGGTGTACCAGGGGTTTTCTCTGAGGGTTCCCGCGGGACCTGCCGACACCGGATTACGATCCGATGTTCACCAATCGGGTGCTAATAGCCAGCCCAGTCGTGCTGAGGCTTTAGGTACCAGAGTTCGCTCCGAGGTCTCCTTGTCTGGAGCTTCCCATACAGACACCGGGGTGCGCCCTGAGGTCTCCGTTGAGGCTTTCTGTACCAAACCACGGTTCGAGGCCCCTCTCAGGGGAGCTATACAAACCGGACTCCGTTCCGAGGTTCCTCTCATTGAGGCTAAGGTGTGCACCGACAGAACTGAGCGACCCGTTAAGGTCTTGTCTGTTGAGGGGGCACAGGGAGAGGTTGCTGACCGGATCTCCTCTGTTACCGGCTTTGCCGAGGTTCCTCTCCTGGACGCTAATTTAAGGGGCCCCTTCAGGATGTCCAGTAAACATCCGAGGCCCCACAGTAACGGCTCTGTTGAGGATCCTTGTCGAGGCTAAAGTTTCAATCCAATCCCCTGACCATCCTGTGGAGATACCTGCCTCATCCAGACATGTGACAATGTTCTCTTCAGGTGTGGACAAAATGGCGGACCTTCCCTGGTGGTCTACGGTGGCCATTTTGGATTCTTCCCTTACACCCACACTATCGACAACAGGTGCTGGCAACCTTCTTTTTCGTGAACAACTGTTTGCACCGGCCAGTGCGAATCTGTTCCGCCCTTCTTATGACTGCCGTGCTCGGATGCCACTACCGCATACGGTCTTGCTTTCTGGCAGCCTTCCTCATTGCATCGTGGGGGTATGCCCCTTATGAGCGGCCTCTGCCCACCCAAGTGTCTAAATCTTCATCAGAGGATGCCTTTTTCAGGAAGTTTCAGAGACATATGCACTCGGACCCCATGACGGAGCACTTTAAGGGCCTTTCCTGTAGCTTTGTCACCTGGGTTTCCCAAGGGCCTAACTGGCATACCGGAGATTCCTCTCAGGGTTCTGATGGACCTGCCAGTACCGGACATTGTTCCTAGGATCGCCATCACAGTGCTAAAGTTAAGCCCAGTTCGGCTGGGTGCTGGGATACAAGGGTTCACCCTGAGGTCTCCGTTCACCCTGAGATCTCTGTTTCTGGAGCTTTCCCCGCTGTAAACAGGTTGAAACCTGAGGTTCCTCTTGTGGAGGCTAAAGTCTGTACCAAGTACCGACTCTAGGCCCCATTTAAGGGAGCTTATGTACCAGGTTGAAACCTGATGTTCTTCTTGTAGAGGCTAAAGTCTATTTCGACGGATCTGAGAGGCCTTCTCAGAGGGTCTTGTCAGTGAGGTATTGTCCTCAACCAACCCACGCTCAGGGTCATGGTGCTACCGGTTCTGTCGAGGGGACAAAGAGGGGGGTGGTCACGGGCCACATTCCCTTTGGTCCCGGCTTGTCCGTGGTTCCTCCGTTGGAGGCTAATTTTGAGACTGGTTCGAAGATGTTGACTAAACATCCGAGACCACCCAGTACCCTGGCTCTCCTGATGAGGCAATTGCCTCGGCTACACGTGTGACTCAGTTCTCTTCAGGTGGCGACAAAATGGCGGCCCAACATCCGTGGCCTACGGCGGCCATTTTGGATACCTCCCTTACACCTACGTTCACGTCTGGTGCTGGGAGCATTCCTTTCGGCAATAGTAAACCGTTCCACC
Organism: Ambystoma mexicanum; assembly: GCF_040938575.1. Taxonomy (NCBI): domain Eukaryota; kingdom Metazoa; phylum Chordata; class Amphibia; order Caudata; family Ambystomatidae; genus Ambystoma; species Ambystoma mexicanum. The sequence continues at coordinate 875,648,640 of NC_090923.1, read as the reverse complement.
CTTCTTTCGATCGGCGTGCATGGGCTCCGCTGCCTCATACTGTCTAACTCCCTCTTGCTTTTGCTCCACAGATCTATGTGGACCCGGCCGGTGGTGGACCCTCCTGGCAACCATCCTCCTTGTTTGAGGGGGTAGGTCCCTTATGAGCGGTTATTTCCTCTTCGACACCTAGGCCCTCGGCTGAGGAGTTTTTTGGGAAGTTTCAGATGCTCATGCACTCTGACCCTATGAGGATGTATTTCAAGCATCTTTTCACTCCTGTTCCACCCCGGCCGCTCCGATTTAGTTTTCCTTTTTAAAACCTAGGGCGGTAGGCATGGAGGACCAGTCTTCTGTTCCCGCCTCGTTGGGATGAGCCTGAAGCGGATGAGGACGGCGATGAGCAGCCCCGCTAGGTGAGTGCATTCCATGACCGAGAGGGGCTTGTGTAGCTCTGTTATCAGGGATTCCAGTTCCACAAGGGCCTAATAGGCACACCAGAGTGTTCTCTGAGGGTCCCTTAGAGGACCTGCCATAACCGGACGTGGTTCCGAGGTTCACCATTTGGGTGCTAAGGTTCAGCTCAGTTCGTCTGTGGCTCTGGATACCGGGGTTCGCCCTGAGGTCTGTGTCTGGTGCTTGTCATAACGAGCCACAGCTCGAGGCCCCTCTTGAGGGAGCTATATGTCCCGGGTTAAAACCCAAGGTTCCTCCTAAATACAGTACAGACGGAGTCAAGGGATCCACTAAGGGTCCTGTCAGTAAGGTACATTCCTCAACCGTCCAACGCTCTGGGTTGTGGTGGTACTGATTCTGCCTGGGGGGATGGGGGGGGGGGACAAAGAAGGTGATCAGCAACAGGCCTTCCAGTACGGAATGTCCCAAAAGTATGGAGGAAAGGGGACTATGGACTAGGAGTAAGATGGTCACTACGGTGAGTAACTTTATTTCAGCCTTTCAAAAAAGCTATTGCTAATGGATGCTGACATCCCATGGATTCCTACTCTTCAAATATGTACTCTGGCACAGCTGGCATCAAAAACCTTTTCACGCAACAGGGGGTGTTCTGTACCTCAGTGGAAACATTGTCCAATGGCCCAGTAGCTGACTGGAAGTGACGATGCCCACAGTACAAGTATGATGCACAACACTCCATGATCTACATTCTTTTTTTCCCATGCACTCAGCATGCCGTTGCACCAGGAACGTTTCTCTCCCTCAGAAAACAGTTTCTCAGACCATGTCGTCTTTGAAAGCTTTGTGGTTCATGTGTTGCAGGGACTGCACTTCGAAGATGTTGATTACAGATCCCTACACAATTGTATGGCATTTGGGGGTGGAGCACAAGGTCTCGGAGTGCGATACCTGTCAGCCGATAAATCCAAAGGTGCATAGGGAACAGGCTGAAGAGACCAAACTATCCGTGGGCAATCTGGCTAAGTTGAGAGATCCCCCTCCAGAAGCCGATCATCAGGGGTGGGGAGGACATTGAAACTTCCCATACCTGAAAAAAAGACCCTTCTGGAAAAAGCAAAGGTTAAAAGAAAACAACAACAAAAGACCCCAAGAGTTCCCACTCTAGGAGCAGTAGTGCTATTCTTCCTCTTTCCCAAAAAGAGAAGGAATCACAAATGTCGGTGGGATGAGCAGTGGGTCTTTGGACTCCAGACAGGTAATGTCAACTATGGTGGCTTCATTAGCCAAAGACTGGGATCATTTCCGAATTAAAATGCTCAAGATCTGCTCAAAATTGTTGACAGTCCCAACCGCAACAGAAAACTGAGACTGAAGTTCCCATCATGCCCGCTCATCTGGCAGGCTACCAAAGCCTGGCGTCGGTGTGCCTCTGGGTTTGGGACAGACCTATGAACACTGTTATGCGACTGTGGGCCATTATGACATGACTTTCAAAGAACTGGACCTTATTGATCTTGTGGCTGACCTCAGATGTGAGTGCCCTTGACATGTCTCCTGTCCTGGCTATCGCAGGGGTTTCCCCTTACAAAGACTCTAACACGGCCATCAGGCAAACAATACAGAAATATTTAGGCGCCTCGGGGCGCCTACCACTTTCAAGACCGGTCCAACAGTACAACCTGCGGGATGTTCTAGACGGGGACCCCAGAGGGATACTCTCCTTTCAAACTCGTGGTAGCCGACCTGATAGAGCTGTAGTGAAATCCTTGTTCAATATTGGCAGTCAACAAAGACTTAGTACGGAAATACAAACCGGCACCCCACCACTGAAAGTCTTACGCTTAGGCAGTCACGGCTTGGGTCAGAGGATTGTTTCCCCTCTCTATCGCAGACAAAGTAAAACATCTGGATGCTGTCGGGACATTTTCGGGGCTGGTAGTGTGCCCCTGAAAACGATAAGTACTTTACATGCACTGCCGAAATACTCGGTCTCTGGAAGATAGTGTCGTAAGCGGCAAACCATCTACCTGAGGACAAGATAAGGGACAGATTCAAAGAATTGTTGGAATTCTGCAAAGAGCCAGTGGGTCAGGCTCTACAAACAGGCTTGGACATGACTGATTCTGTGGCCAGAGCCATGGGGATGGCCATGGTCGTTAGAAAACCTTTCTGGGTGGGAACTTTGGGGTTTGCATTAGACGTCCAAGAAGAACTGCTCAACGTTCCTTTTCATGGGATTCCATGTGTTTGGATCAAAGGCCGATTAATCTTTAAAGGTTTAGGGAGTCGAAGGTTGCAGCCAAGTCACCTAGGTTTGCCGTTGAAGCAATCGGCAGGTCAATCTTTCACTTCAACCGAGTTTGCTTTCTGTAGGTGCCATGGATTTAGGCCTTTTCGACAGTTTACACAGAGTCCAAAATCTCATTTCTCGGCAGCCAAAGTGGTCCAGAGACGGTTCACAGGACCAGGAAGAGGATGGAATGCACATGTTTGTCTTGGTGCTTCAGCACCTGATTCGACCTCCTCCCAGAATTCACTTTGACTCTAGATCTAGCTGGCAGGAGGAATAATTTCTAGGTTCCTGAAGTCTTGCAGGGACATTACTTCGAACGCCTTGTTCCGTTTGGTGTTTTCCTTATGCTGTTGCATCATATGTAGGCCTCCAGATAGTCTTCCACCCAGGGAGAATGCCTTCTCCAGTCCCAGTCATGGTGGCGGCGGTTCAAGTTCTGCTTCAAAAGGTTCTGCAGTAGAACCGCTTCTAGAGCTGGAGCAAGGAAAGGCATGGGACTTTCCTATTTTTTATTTTATTTTTTTATTATATGATGATTTAGTTTATTTATATTTTAGAATTAATCTCATGGTAATGTTTTCTTCAGTTCCGAAAGGGTGCTTAGGAAAAGAGTGATTGATTGTATAGGTTTATTTATTGTTCTGTCCACTAAGTAGGGCGGCCCATCTTTCTTGAGTGTTCATTTGTTGTTCTGAGAGTTGGAAGAACGCTCCAAATTGTTTGCGTTGGGAAGAAAGTGCTTGGTATTCCATAACAAGATGGAATATGGTTTCTGAGATCGCTTGATCCTTGCAGAATCGACAGTAGTTTGTGACGTCGATCTGTCTTGTTGATAGGTATGAGTTTGTAGGTAGAATGTTCAGACACACTCTTAAGAATGTTGTTCTAATGCTCTGATCTGGGAAAATTTGAAGGTATTGTGGTAGTTCATTAATTTTCCTGTTGTTTTTTGTGCATTGGAGATTCTGTTTGTAGACGTTGTTCTTTTGAATAGTTTTTATCCAGTCGTTCTGCAGAACTTTTATTTTTGCCTGTTGTGGGTGAAGAGTTAGCAGTTCTTCTGTGATGTCTTCATTTACCATTTCCTTCCTCATTGAATGTTTCCATTTTTGTAATACCGTGTTGCATAAGAGTCCGCCTAAACAACGCAGGCCTGACATCAAAATCCATCCAAACATGTTGCGGGGTAAAGCAAGGCTGCCCCCTGGCCCGGCGCTGTTAATATCATTTTTGGGAGACATCAAGGATAGCCAAAGCAAGATCAGAACATTCCCACCTAAAATAGGTTCAACGACAATCCCGAGACTATTGTACGCTGACGACTTAATTCTACTCGACCTTACCCAGGTGGGCCTCCAACGTCAACTGGATAATTTGTCATCGTACATACAGGAAAACAACCTGGAGATTAACAAATCCAAAACAAAGATAATGATTTTACAAAAAACGGCCATCAAAAAAAGGAGCGGTTTCAGTGGCATCTCAACGAGACACAAATTGAAGTGGTGGACTCCTTCAAATATTTGGGAGTACAGTTGGACAGCTCGAAGAAATCTGGCAGCATGCAAAGCTATCTTATGGTCGAAAACCAAAAATCTGACAGCACAGCTGCGATTGGTTGACCGAAAATACGGAAGGTTCTCACTCCAACCAGCTATAAACTACTACAAAGCTAAAATTGTACCGTCACTGACTTATGGCATGGACGCCTTACCTTCAATCCCTCCCTTACTCTGGCAAAAACTGGAAGGTCATATATGGAGAGCCGTCCTGGGTCTACCTAACTCGACCCCGATCGCTCCGATCAGGCGAGAACTTGGTCTTCTGTCTCTAAAGGCAGTAGTGGACCATAGCTCTCTTCAGCTATACAGGAAAATTATTCACCCTGAGATTCTCGCAATCTATCAAATAATGGCAACAGAACTGGAAAAAGGTTTCAATCGGACTATGAACCAGTGGGCTGCAGACCAAAAACAAAAATTACAGCTAATAGTATGTACCGAAGAAGAACGGAAGGAAAACCCAACTAGGATAAAAACAAAACTAGAATGCTGGGACTGGATCAACACGACTGATTTAGCATCATCGTACAAACTTCTAGCACACCTTCCAATGAACACTAACAAATTGAAAGAACCGATGGTGTACTGCAAAAAATACCCTGACAATTTACTGATGAGAACTCTTCTAAAAGCTCGCCTAAATGTTTTACCGACCAGAGAAATCTTAGCTATCAGAGGAGGCTTGGAGAAAAAAAACTTGTAGACTCTGTGCAAATCCCGAGGACATTGAATCGATAAAACATCTACTGATGCGTTGTCCGGCTCTTCATCAGGCCAGGATCGCCTATTTCTCCACTTTGACGGCCACCTCCTTCGCGGGGAACGAAGATATCTGGTGGAAGCGCCTGATAACATGAGAAAAGACTCGATGGCACATGGCTGCTGCAAAACTTCTGAACCTGGCCTTGGAAAGAATAAAAGCGACACCAGAAGCTTGGGTCTGATCGCACCATCATCGAATCTAATTGCAAGGCTTGCATCACTTATCAAACGAAATATGAAAGGACTTTATTCAGATTGGCATGCGGTCTTGTAAAAATCTTTTTATGATTAAATACAAGTAATAAAAAAAAAAAATACTGTGTTGTTGAAGGTATTACCTTGGGCTTGCAGGATTTGGATAGCTGGGGTTTTTTGGTCAGTAAGTGTTTTCCGGAAAATATCAAGTCTTTTCCATAGTACAATGGATTCAATTGACTGCGTTGCCATTTCATATCGAATTCTTGACATAGAATATGACTGTGGTAAGTGGAGAATTTTACGCCAGAAAATTGTTTCAAATTTCATCCAGTTTATTGTGCAGGTGTTCAGCATTGCTTCTGTTCCATATGTTCGTATCGGGATGTACTTCTGTCTGTAGTAGGCAATGATGGGTTTAAATGAAAACTGGCCATATTTCCCGTGAAGTATACATCCTTGTCTTGCTAAGGTTTGTGCGGTTTGTCAGATTTTGTCAATCCATTGTTCCTCCGATTTTGATTGGTTAATTAGGACACCAAGATATTTAAAAGTTGTCACATTTTCTATTTGGTTCCCGTTGATATTGAAGGTCGATTGATATGGGTTTTTGGGAATGATTTGGTTAAGGTCATTGTCTTCGTTTTTCCGATGTTGATCGTTGGTTCATTTTTGTCCATATAGCTACTCAGAGCTGTCAGAGATGCTTGTAATCCAGTGGGTGTTTTGTCCAACAAAAGATGTCCTCTGCATATGCCATCGCAGGAACTGGTGTAGAGTTTATTTCTGGTGGATTATTTTTGTTGGATCTTAGATGTTCCTCAATGTCCGCCGTGAACAGGTTGTAAAGAGTTGCTGCCAAGGGGCAGCCTTGCTTTAGGCCATTTGCTGTTGAAATAGCATTGGTGGCGGTTCCTTGTTTTGATAATCTCACTTTTATGGTGGTTTCGGAGTAGAGGAGAATGATTGGCTCGAGGATATTCGGTGGACAGTTCCATGCTCTGAGTTTTGACCATAGTTTATGGTGTGAAATAGCATCGAAGGCCATCTTTAAATCGATGAATGCTGCATGTATTGTAGTGCGAGAATTGATGGCTTAATGCTTTATTAGTTGGAGTAATATGAGATTAAGATTTGTTCCGACATTGGCAGTAAAACCTGTTTGCCTGACCGAGAATGTGTTGTTTTCGAGTGCCCATGCAGGCAGTTGTTTCTGAAATATTAAGGCAAATAGCTTCCCAAGCGGGTCTAGTGAGGCAATTGGATGGAGGTTTTGTGGGTCTTCTCTTGGTCCTTGCTTATGAATTGGAACAATTATTGCTGACCTCCAAGAGTTTGGTATTCGGTTGAGTGTGTTTACCAAAGTTGCGATATGGCACATGAAGTTCGCCCAGGCGGACAGGTCTTGCTTGATGACAGCATTAGAAAGTCCATCAGGACCAGGCGCTCTAGACGTGTTCAGGTTTTTGATGAGCTGCATGGAGTCTTCAAATTCTGCATTTACATACCATTTCAGTTCGTTTGTGGGCGTTTGATTTTGAGGTTGCGCTTTTCGCGCTCCGTAAATGGTCGAAAAATGCGTGATCCAGGTTTCCTGCGGAACGTTAGCTGTTAGTTTGTGCTGTTTTTGGAGGTTGTCGTTGAGCAAGTTCCAGAGCGCTCTCGTATTGTGTCTTGTACAGTTTCATTATGTTTTCTGCATCTGCTTGTTGGATGATTTTTTTGTTGTGATTTTCTCCAGTTTTCATACTTCTGTTTCAGATTTTTGATCTGTTTCCTGTTTTCTGCAGATGTTGTTTTCTTTAGATGTCGTATTGATCGATTTAGGCATTTTTTCCTATCAGCTATTTCTTGGTTGTATGTGTGGGGATGATTTATGTGTGGGAGGTTTTTGAGAGTTTGCCGGAAAGGGAGTAGAATCCACTCATAGTTGAGTTTCTCGGAATCTGTTAGAATGGCATCATGGAGTTTCTTAGATATGTTTGCCATGGCTGGTTGTGGAATTGTTAGTCTTGATGTTGTGCCGTCGACTTCCACAGGGACTGTTGATACTGGTTCCCTTTGCTGAGTTCTTGGCCGGGAGTGAACAGTGAGTTGATTATGATCACTTTTGTCAGTTATTATCGTTTGTGTGATTGTGACAGATTCATGTAGGTTGTATGATAGAAATATGTAATCAATGATTGCATTTGATGATCCTCTAGTCCAGGTTGGTGTGTAAGCTACAGAGTTGTTCCTTGCATGGTTCAGAAGGATGAGATTGCGAGTTGTAATTTCATTCATCCAGTTGCTTGCTTTCAAAGAAAGATGTGGTTGAGTTCGGAGAGATCCATTTTGGTTGTATAGCTTGATATTCAGATCTCCACAGATTATTATTTCTGGTAGCTGATGGTTTGTCATGGCCTTGTCGATTGCCAGGAACACACCATCGATGAATGCTTCCGTTGATATTGCTGCAGGGTTCCACTACAAGTTTAAGATTATAACTGTTATGTCATTTATTTTTTCACCATTTGAGTGGATCTTGGTACACATTAGTTTTGTTAGTTGGATCCATGGATTGATGTTTTCAGTGCTCATTGCTGTGCAGTAGGGGTTTATCTTGATTAGGGTGTGGAGCCCTGATGCCGGTCTTCCTTGATTTTTGACAATAGCAGGGTTGAGAAAGGTGAGGAAGCCATCGCATGCCGAAGATTCGCTGAGCCAAGTTTCCTGGAGGCATATGATTTGGTATTGTTCTAGGTCTTTGGACGGATTTGTGAAGAGATGTAAATTTCCTCTGGTGTTCCATGAGCAAAGTGACCACGTGTATCCTATTTTTTGGTTGCTAAGAAAAGACTGGGATTTCCATCCCATCTTGGACTTAATCTTGAAATTGTCCTTTCTCAGAGATTTGTTGGGTAGCTTTGTTATGTTGATCAGATGCCACAGATCCTGGAGATCCAAGATAGGTTGGTGTCCTTGGAGCTCAGGACGCTTACTTCCGTGCACCATCCATCGAAAGCACATTAAGTTCCTGAGTTTTGTGATTAGCGAGGTGCATTATCAGTTTTGCATGTTCCTTTTCAGGCTGATCTCTATCCAGAGGTTCTACACCATCTGCTGTTGGCCGCCAAGCTCAGGCGGGAGATGATTAAAGTCTTACTGTACCTGGACGACTCTCAATACCAGGTACCCAGAGCAAGCAGTTTCCCATCTACTTCTCACGTGCCACCTCTTGACAGTTTTGGCTTCTCCCTCAACTTCAAGAAGTCCCAGGTGACCATTTCTGAGACTCCTTTTCATAGGAGCCTTGTTGGATTCTCGCTCGTAGAGGCTTTCTTTCTGCTTCCCCAACCCAAGGACAGGGTACAGAATATAGAAATATCTTGCAAATGATCGAACAATTCCACTCTGAGTACTTGAAAGCCCTAGCCTTTTTGTGCCTTCAGACTAGATGGCTTACTGCCCCTCCCTGCTGCCTCAGGCCGGACTTCGGGTGGGGTCTCGCCAGTGTTTGCTCAGTTTGCAATGGTCCCATTGCTTGGGCATCGGGGGATATTTTATTACAGGTCTCCACGCGGGAGACCCAGGACCTATCCTGGTGATCCCCAACGACTACTTGAAGGCAGGTGAACCTTTCTGGCAGCCATGGCCCGCCATTGTAACAGATGCTTCCTTGAAATGATGTGTCGCCCGGCTGAGGGATCTTAGTGAGCGGGACGTGGCTGTTGGCAGAATGGAGATTGCACATCAACCTGTTGAAGGTGTGGGGGATTGCAGGCCTCCTCCCTTTCATCCAGGGAACAAGTGTCCTGATCATGGCCAACAGCACTGCAACCATGCACTACCTCATAAGAGAGGGGTATATGGTTGCCACTCCTTCGCGGGGAAGCCATGTGGCTTCGACAGCCCAGCTGGCCAGGAAGAACAACATTGTGGTGAATGGTCTGAGCGGGCCGTTTGGTCTGGGAGTTGTGCCAAGAGATTCTTGTTGAAATCTGCAACCTTTAGGGAACCGCTCAGATTGACCTGTCCATCACTAGTATCAACAAGAAGTGCAAGTATGAATTCCCAATGAGGGGCACTGTGGGATGGTTCCTAGTAGATTGGGACTTAAATGTCCTACATGCATTACTCCAATTCTCTTCATCCTACAGGTTCTTGGGTGGGCTCAGGAGGTTTCAGACCATGAAGATCTTGATCGCTCCAGATGGGCGCAGAGGGCGTAGTTTGAAAATCTACTAAAGATGGCCATCTGTCCGCCCCTAATGCCTCCCAACGAGGTCAGACCTTCAGTCCCCTCCGGGGGAGGGGGCAGATTCTTCATCCAAATCTCAACATCCTAAGTCTCCATGTCTGGCTCCTGAGATGTTCGGGGATTGGGGTCAGTCAGGTGATCTCATGGAGGTCCTCGCCACATGCCAGCCATCTATCGTGGCCATCTACAACTGCTGTTAAAAAAGAATGTTGTACCAAGTGTGGAGAGAGGTATCTGGGTGACTGAAAGATTGCCCAACAGTCCAATTCTTTTTGCCACTCGCTCTGAACAATCTGTATCTTGGAATGGTGAAAGGTTATTGGCTGGCCATCTCTGTATTTAAGAGGACACACAAGCAGGGTTTTTATTTTTGGATTCCTATGACGGTACTGTTCCTTTGGGGATTAGTTATTGTGTGCCCACTGAGACAGTTCATCATGCCCCATCAAACTGGAATCTAGTGCATATCCTTCTTTTTGCTTCACCATCTGAGCCTATTAATTCCTGTTCGCTGAGGCTTTTAACATTAAAAACCATTCTAGGGGCCATAACATGAGCTAGGAACGTAAGTTCGCTGCCAGTCCTATCGTTTATGCCGCCTCCTCCTGTTTTTTGAAAGGTTCTGAGAGTTTATCCCTCGTATCTGCCAAAAGTAATATCGGAATTCCATTTGACTGGCCTCCCGCCTCCGAGTGGGAAACACTACACCCGATTGACCTCAAAAGAGCACTGAGTTCCTATATTTACAGTTTGAAAGGATGATCAAATGTTCATTGACTATGCAAGCCCCAGGCAGGGTATTGTAGTTTCGAAACCGTTGATATCCACCTGGATAATTCTCGGTACAACTGATAAATACAAATTGGCTCAGGCGATAACCTTGGGTTTGCCAGCACATTCCTCGAGAGGAGTGGTAGCAATGTTGGCTCCTCAAGGAGGTGTCCCTGTATTAGACAGTTGCCAGGCCGCCACTCGGGCCACTTTACATACATTCTCCAAACATTACTATTGGGATTCGTGATTCAGTCTGGCAGTTCTTCAAAATTACCTAGTTTGATGGCCGAGTCTCTGTTCTCGTCCCACCTCTGGTGTCTGGATTCGGCTGTGGGGGTCTGTCTAAAGATGAGGAATCTGTGGAAGGATGCCATTGATTACATGAACACATTTCTTACCTGGTGTAGTGTTCTTTCTGATGGATGGCTCCTCTCACTGATTCTTCATCAACCATCCCTGCAATAAGTGACTAAATCCCTCAGCTAATGAGCATTGGGGGGAGGGGTGGTGGAGGGAGTGAGGTGTTACCCTAGCTGTGCTGCGGGCATCCTCATAGCTCTCAACTCACACGCTATTGACGGGTGTCACCCGCCTTGTAAAGGGCTGACTCACCCACCAAGCCTCCTGCACTCCCATTCATTCCAATGGGCGTATCACCCGCCAAAAACAAAATCGGGTGATTTCACCCGCCTTTGCAACACAAATGGTTGAGAGCTATGCTGCACTTCTGCAGTCGAGGAACGAGCCATTAGACCAGGTCAATGCCCTCTGCTACTTTAAAATGTTTCAGATGCCATCTGCGCCAGTGAGTATTTATCTGAAGATGAGGAATCCGGTTTATAGTGAATGTCGACTCCAAAAAATGTCGAGTAAAAAAAATGTCGAATGTTTTTGTTTGTTTTTTAATGGGGGCGGGAGGCGTTTCCCCCAACCCCCGTTTATTTTTACTAGCTAAACCCAAAAAAACATACAAATAAAAAAACACATTAGATTTCATTTTTTTCAACATTTTTGCATTCGACTTTTTGCATTCGACATTATAACTGCACACCGAGGAATCCCATTGGAGGAGCTATACATCAGAAAGACCCAGGTTTTCCCAGGTTAATAATTTGAATTTTCCATTCTAATTCAAGAATTAGCGGCTCAGTTATGCTTACAGTGGTATTACCCAAGATTCTTAATTGGCGATTATTGCCTGACTCGCTTACAGGCAACTCCATAGAACCAAGTCTGACTTTGCTTAATGCAATAATTTGTTTTTCCCATTTAATTGTAGCGTTGAACTCCAATAGCTAATGCAGTCCTCTGCCTGACTGTGGGCACCCCAGGGAGGGTGGCTCAGTGGCTGGTTGCCTTCGTGTTGCATAAGGGGCACTCAAGCACTGGAAGGAGCATCCTCCTGCCGCCCTCACCTGGTCTCTGTTGGGTGAGCGATGACAGTCTTTCAGCTTCTGTGGACCCGCTCCTAAACTACGAGAGCCTGAATCTAGCTCTATGCTAAGCCAAAGCCCTAGAGGCAGAACATAAACACCTCCCTGTAACCAGAGGCTGTAACAGTATCTGGCGAGTCATTATCAAGCCCTAGTTAGAAGCATTAGGAGTGCCATTACTCGGCACCTTGCACAAGGTTCAATGCCGCTGTTTCCATGACTGCTGTATCAGGAAAGCCCTTTTTAATTCCCATTGAAACGCTCCAGCATTTAACACAATTTTGTAATTTTGCGTTTTCACCACCGCGGGGGCTAACTGCGTGTGATACTAACCTACCAGTTCATTCTCTCCTGGTTGAGCATTCCCTCCCTGAAGGCACTACACTGTAAACTCACGATCCGATGTTCTCTGTATATTTAGGGCACTGTAGGAAACATACCAAGTGCTTCTTCGGTTTACAATCCACAAGCTACGAAAAGGCGACCTGGGTGCTGCTCAGGAGAGACCAGAGTGCAGTTCAAGATGGCAAATGGGCCCAAATTGAGGCAACGTGCACCCAAGAAAGGCAGCAAATCGAAGCTTCATTCAATTGCAAAACACTCTTGCAATTGAAGGAGGCCCCAGTCAGTTGGTGGGTTGAAGGACATTGTGGCATGGGACCAGAAAGGGATCAGAAATAATGGGGCTGTTCACAAGGAATTGCTGATGATGGGGCGAGTCCGGGAAAAGGAGAACATGGATGTAACATGAAGAGGTGATGGAGATACAGAGGGAGTAGTAGGTGGTAACATCAGAAGGCGAACGAGTTAGAGGGGGACAGAGTATGAGAAGGCAGTGGGAACATCATTTGAAGGAGGTACTACGGGGGAAGGGATATTAGGGAGATGAAGATGGCACAGAGAACAGGTAGCAAGTGGTGAGAATGAAAATTACGAGGGCAGTCCCCCAGTTGGACCAGCAATGGTGAGACTGTGAACGAGACCCAGGCAAGCATGTCCAAATAGCAGTAGTCGGAGGAGGCGATCATGGGAGGCCCATTTTTTGTTGTAATGCAGAATAACAACCATAGAGACAAGTTGGGTGATGGAAAGTGAAAGCAACAGACTCTGATACCATCTCACCCCAGTAGAAAAAAGCCATATCTAGATCAAAGGTTGGTCCAGGGAATGACTCAAATGACAGAATTTTCAGGAATCTGGACTAGCAGCAGGGTTGTTGAAACTACAGGAAATCCAAACCACCACTGAGCCAGGTGATTGTAGTATCGCTCTAAGTGGGAGACGCTTGCTTTGCTTTCTTGAGTGTGCTGTCACTTCTATTTTTTGCTTTGATAACAAATCCAGTGAACCATCATTTCTGAGCTCAATCTATTGTGCGTCCTGCGTGTGCCTCCCAACACTGGTTATCTCTAGCCATGAGTAACGTCTGGTGGGTGGCATGCATGCAAATGGGTGGCTGATATTCTGCCATCATAAACCCCATTCCTTTTTTTACACAAACAGTCTAAAGTGTCCTGCACGCATTCATTTTATGCCCAAGAAAACTTACATTTTAAAAGGAACAGTTCAGGTTTGACATGACAAAGTGCTTTTAGTGCAGTTGTGGCAGTAATGATGGGACAGATATGCTTGTAAATGTTTACTGTGAAATTAAAACAATAACCATGTCCCCTTTTTTTTTCTCCTAGGATGCTATGCGACTTTATTATGTGTGCACAGCTCCGCATTGTGGACATCGTTGGACAGAATGAAGATTCTTACTATTTGAATATTTTGTTCTGTTTTAATTTGCTCAGTGCCCACCTTGTACAGTAACTAAGCACTGCTCACCATTTTTTTTATAAAAAAAACATTTAGACATTCAAAATGATAAATGGTGTATTTCTGTAATAAGTCCTAAAAAGTTTGATTCCTTGGGTTTCTGCTTTTCATTTTAAAGTGCAAATTGTTGTAATGTTATGCTAATAAAAATGTTTTTCAGTTCTTTGGTTACTGGATTAAGCTAAATGTAATACTCGTACATGCTGTCCCATCGATGCTCCTGGGATGTCAGCCTAACAGAGGGCATCCCCAAAAGCATATATGACTGGCTCCACCGGCAGAGATGCTGAACTCCAGCTTCCAATGGATTGTGTACTCTAACGTATTCCTCATCTTTGACATGTAGTGTCCTGCTTCGGAAATCTTTCGGGTAGAGGTCGCCCTGCGTCAATGGCGGTGAGTCGATGTCCCTCGAAGGCCTCCGTCGAGGGTGACGTCATCGGATATTATAAGTAGCCGGTTGGTCCTTTCTGTTTTTCTACAAACGTGTGTGCTTCGTGAAACTCGGCACGCCTCGTACTTTTGAAGTATTTGCTGTTGAAGTTTTCGTTATGTCTTCGTCTTCTACACCGACGACACCTCGGTCCGGATTCAAGAAATGCCGGGACTGCAGCTCCAAGATGTCCATCACGGACCCGCATCGAGTCTGCCTTTGGTGCATCGGCGAGTGCCATGACACAGATACCTGCTCCAAGTATCAGTCTGACCCGAAAGGCCTTGAGGAAACGAAAGGGGAAACTCAAGGTAGGCAAGGTGTTGGATTGTTTTGCAGGTGCCACAGGACCAATGCTTTTTCCTGTATATGGCCTCGGCAATGGGGCTTTGCCACCATATGCACAGGGTTGAGCCATGAGGGGAGTGATGCATATGTATTAAATGTCCAAGGCTGGCATTAAATGCATGTGCATTCAATGTGGGAAGGAAGCTGGATCCACTTTGGTCTAAATATTATGAAAAATCTACACCTGTTGAACCTGGGAGCCAGCTTGTTTCCCGGCAACTTGTGGATTTGATGGAGGTCTTTGGGTCAGTTTGCAAATTGATAACGGCTGATCCAGGGGTCACAGTGATTGCTGAATGCCTAGAGCGGACGGAACGGGTGAAGTTTTAAGGATGGAACGGGTGGCGTATGTGGATGGAACGGGTGGCGTATGTGGATGGAACGGGTGGCGTATGTGGATGGAACGGGTGGCGTATGTGGATGGAACGGGGTTGAAATATATGGATGCAACGTATTATGTATGTGGAAGGTACTAGTGTAATATGTGAAAGGTACCGGGAAGTATGTGGATGGTACAGGTAAAATACGTGGTTCGATTGCATAAAACAACTTAGAAATACACTGAACGGATTGGAGTGCGTGGTGCGGATTGGAGTGCGTGAACTGGCCTGGAGTGCATGGTGTGAACTGGAGTGCATAGAATTGCGCGATTTACATGGAATGATTTGGAATGCAAGGAACGTTTGAAGAGCATGTAACCCACCATATCACATCACCACGATTGCTCTCTTCCTTACACCACCATTCAATTACAACACAGAGATACTATGACACCATCCGGTATAACTGTTCTCATATCAACATCTGCCTCATACTCCCCATCACTCTAAGCACTGCTGGTTACACCCCCACAACCAGGCGTTCTCCTCAGGCCTAACGCAGCCACAATCTGACTGGATAAATCCTGCCAGAACGAATACATACCCTTGATCGCTCAACCACCACACCTACCTCTAAGAAGCAGCTATTACATGAATACCACACCAGCTGCACACATCCGGTGCCCTCACGCACCTTTGACTCTCTCTACTGACCTGAACTTCGGTTCCCAAGGGCGTTCAACCTACCAGCGCCTTCACACCATACCAATGGTATATAAGGCGCTATATAAATGCTAAGTAACATAACAAGGTGTCCAAGCCCCATAAGTCAAGAGGCGACTTTCTCTTTTCGGAAGAAGCCCCAAGCACTCAAGGTCCAGGAGTGGTTACCACCACTGGTCGTCCTCGTTGAGGTGTTAGAGGAGAAGGCACCGCTGGTCGCCTTCCTCAGGGGTACCCCCTAGAGGGTGAGATGCCCGTCCAAGAAATCGACGCCGGCAGATTGGGGAGCTTACTGTGTGGAAATGCTTAGGATTTTTGATGAGCAGGGCAAGGCTCCGTCCGCATCTTCTGTGGAAGCCGGCAGGGAACGGTCTCGGCTGGATACTCGCACGCCCTCGAGCCCAGGTAAACGCCATGATCTACATCAAGAGCCCTCGAGGCCTTGCTCGGACAAGGTTTCGAAGGATCGTTCGAGAGATGGAGAGGTGTCAAGGTCTTCCACACCTTCGAAGCCGTCGATGCCACAGCAGTCGATAGTGCCAATCAGGTCCTCCACCCCTTTCAGACCGTCGATGCCTTCAGCGCCGTTGTCAACGCCATCAGCGCCGTCTGTGCCAATTTTACCAGTGCAGATACCTGTGACTGTTGAACCTCCGAAAAAGGCAGTTGCTAAGTCTAAGTCAACGACTTTAAAGCCTTTGGATATTATACCAGAAAAAAGGTGTACCCCTCTACCAAAAAAGGATTTTTGTAAGTCCCTCACTTCAATTTTTGAGAAGGAACGTTCGGATGAGGGTGATGCCCCTTTTGGTCTGTTTGGGACCCCTAATGTGCCTGAATGCCTCTTTTCGGAGGAGAGTAGGATGCAGGATCTCTGATTCCTTGCATAATGCTAGTGGTATAGACACTTCTCCTGAGCTGGAGTTCGGCAAATCCGACCCGGGGGAGCATGCAGACTCCTCTTACAGGCAACTTATGGCGTTAGTGGTTGAGTATCTGACCTGGTCTAGGCCGCCTGCACCTTATGATCAAGATGATTTTACGGACATTTTGGACAAGGGTCCACCTACAGATCCTGTTACCTTTCAATGTGGCTCTGCAAAAAAGGGTGGCCATGAATTGTTAAACCCCGGAGACTAATCCAGCGGTGAACAAGTCTCTTACAAGTAAATACCGCCCCTCCAGTTGCGACCCCGGGTACCTGTCAACTCACCCTACTCCCGAGAGTCTAGTGGTCCAGGTAGCCGCAGCTACCTCAAAACAGGCAGCGTAACCTACTATCCCTCCGGATGGGGACGAGAAGCGCGTGGATGGATGGGCACGTAAGGTATTTTTGGCAGGGAATATGCCGTTGAAGTCGGCCAACTCCACTTGTGCCTTGGCTAAATTTTCGTACACTCTGTGGGAGTACATATCTTTGGCGGCAGAGCATATTCCTGAAGGGGGAAGAAAGGGACGGCTTCCTGGATATCGTTAAGGATGGCAAGGAAGCCATGTGTGAGTCCCTTCAGTCTGGGTTGGATTCTGCAGATAGCTCAAGCAGATCCATGGTTATGAGCACCGTTGCGAAAGTCAGGGTTTGCACCTAATGTGCAGGCTAGACTTCTGAACATGCCATTTGACATGTCTCATCTTTTTGGCTGCAAGGCTGACGAGAGCCTTGAGAAGTTGCAGACCTCAGAAGCCAAGTATTTAGGCGCAGCGGTTCGGCAACCTCCGCCTTTTCGTCCTAGAGGACAGTAATGGAGGGGTAGAGCTTTTCGCTACTACTCCTGATTTGGCAGGGCAGGAGGAATGGCCAGTCAAAGAGGCCAACGTAAGTTTCCTCGTGGTGGATGAGGTAGAGGTGCCAAGCCAGCTCAAGCAGCAGCTTCTTTACCCTCAGCCTGTGCAGCAGGTGCTACAGAAGGTTTGTAGTCAAAATCTCAAACAAAATCTCGAAAAAAAAGCACGAATTCAAAATCTCGAAAAAAAAAATCGAATTTTTTTTCAATGTGTTTTTTTTCAAAATGGGGGGGTTCCCCCAACCCCCTTTTTTCATGTTTTTTTTATTTTACCCCTTTTTTTTACTTACCTGACCCCAAAAACATATATAAATAAATACAAAATTCTATATTTTTTTTTCGAGATTTTTGTTTCGTGCTTTGTCATTCGAGATTTTGTTTTCGAGATTTTGACTGACCACCGCTACAGAACCACTCTGAGGCCTTGTGTCACAGCTCAACAGTGAGGGGCAGACTGTCTAAGCATCTAGAAGAGTGGTGAGACATTACTTCAGATGCTTGGGCTCTGGAAACAATGTACTGCCTTCCTTTTATACAGAAGCCTCAAATGCACTGGGGAATTAATCTTTGAGGATTCCGGATCCGCTCTTTGTGCAGGAAGTATTGACCCTGCTAGAGAAAGGCGCTATAGAACCAGTGCCTGTAGCGGAGAGGAACAAGGGTTGGTATTCCCCATATTTTTTGAATCCCCAAAAAGGACGGGGACTGAGACCCATCTGGACCTGAGATACTTGAACAAGTTCCTCAGGAAGGACAAATTCAAGATGGTCACTTTCTCAGATCCTCCAGGCCCTTCAACCTCAGGATTGGTTGGTGTCATTGGATCTTCAGGATGCTTTTCATGTGCCGATCCATCTGAATCACAGGAAATAGCTGATGTTCGCCATTGGCGGCTCGCATTATCAGTTTCAAGTCCTGCCGTTCGGGTTGACCTCCGCCCGAGGGTATTCACCAAACTGATGGTGATGGTGGCAGCGCATCTCAGGAGAGGGGGTTTCACGTCTACCCCTTTCTGGACGATAGGCTGATCGGGGCACGCTCTCCCGAACAAGCCGTGGATCATCTCAACGTTACCTGCCACACCCCTCACAGACTGGGCTCCTCTCTCAATTTCAAGAAGTCCCATATGACACCTTCCCAACAGCTCCAGTACCTCAGGGCTGTCTTAGACACATCCTTGGGAAAGTGCTAGCCACCCGGGGTGAGGGCTCAAGACATTCTCCAGATGGTAACCAAATTCCAGAGTGCCCAGAGTCTTCTGGCCTTCTAATTCTTGAGGTTGCTCAGCCTCATGGCATCCTTCATTTTTCTGGTGCCAGAGGCGCGCCTGAAAATGAGATCCCATCCATGGGCTCTCAGAACGCAATGGTCCCAATTCTCAGGGAGGATGTCGGCTCACCTTCGGATTCCAGTCAGTCTCACAGGATCTTCTATGGTGGGCCTGCGAGGAAAATCTTATGAAGAGAGAACACTTTTGGCAACCATAGCCAGAGATGGCTGTAGTGGGACGCCTCACTCACAGGGTGGGGAGCTCGCGCCAACGATCTTACTGTCGGCGGTCGCTGGTCTCCATCAGTCCTAACTACACATCAGTCTTTTGCAGCTGAGAGCAATCTGACTAGCACTGAAGGCTTTTCTGCCGTTCTTACGGGGGGAAAAATGTCCTGATAATGACAGACAACACAGTGGCCATGCATTACTTCAACAAGAGAGGAGGCGTAGGATCACTACCACTGTGCAGAGAGGCAATGCAGCTCTGGTACTGGGCAATTCAAGAACGAATCTCCCTAGCGGCTGTTCACTTGGCCGATGACGTGAACACGGCAACGGACGCTCTGAGCAGAGTGCAGACTCCCACGAGTGGGAACTAGCTCAGGAACTCTTTCAAGAGATCTTCACCCTTTGGGGAACCCCTCAAGTGGATCTCTTTGCGACTGACACCAACGGGAAGTGCGAGCAGTAATGCTCAAGGGAATTTCCCCTAGGGGGTAGGGGGGTTCTAAGAGACATGTTCGTGGTAGACTGGGAATTTCCACTACTGTATGCTTTTCATCCTGTCCCCGTCATTCCTCAGTTCTCAGGAGGTTAATACGGTTCGGGACCCACATGGTCCTCATTGCACCAGATTGGGCCAGGAGACCGTGGTACCCGGACCTTCTGGACATGACCATCTGTCCTCCGATACGTCTTCCACAAAGAGAGGATCTTCTTTCGCGAGAGGAAGGTTGGGTTCTCCATGCAGAGGTCAAATCTCTCAACCTTCACGCATGGTTTCTGAAAGGTTGAGATGTAAGGATTGGGACCTCCTGGATGACGTGATGGAGGTGTTGCTTTCGGCCAGGCAGCCAGCAACAAAGTTTCTGTACCGTTGCTGTTGGAATAAGATTTGTGACTGGTGCAGAGAAAAGAATGTTAATCCTTTTCAGTGTTCGACTCCGGATGTTCTGTCCTTTTTGCTTTCATTAGCACATAAGGGTCTTCAGGTTGGAGCAATTAAAGGTTACCTTGCAACGCTCTCAACTTTTAAGCGCTCCTCAGAGGAATGTTCCTATTTCAAGATACCACTTGTTACTCAGTTTCTGAAAGGGCTCACGAATGTGTTTCCGCCTGCATTCGCCTTCTTAGGTTCCGGTTTTGGACCTTAACTTGGTCTTGAAGTTTCTGATGTGTGCTCCATTGGAACCCTTGCACACATGTCTGCTGAGGTTGTTGACCGTTAAGACTATACTATTGGTTGCTGTAAAATCTGCACGTAGAGTGAATGAGTTGCAGGTACTTTCTTCCAAGCCACCCTTTACTATATTCCACAAGGACAGGTTTAAGTTGAAGGTAAGGCCCTCCTTCCTACCTAAGGTAGTTTTGGACTTTCACTTAAGTCAGAAAATTGTGCTACAAACCTTCTATCCTCCTCCGCATCCTAGTAAGGAAGAGGAAAGGCTCCACAGGTTGGCCCATCAGAGAGCATTAAGCTTTTATATTTCCAGAATGTCGAAAGTGAGAGTGGACGACCAGCTCTTTGTGGAATATACTGGACACAAACTGGGCCAGGCTGTTTCTAAACAGACCTTGTCAAGGTGGATCATCCTTGCTATTTCTGAGTGCTATAGATTGGCCGGCAAGGACCTCCCTTTCGGCTTGCATGCTCATTCCACCAGAGGCATGGCCACTTCGACAGCCCTGCAAAGGGATGTCCTATTAAGAACATCTGTGATGCTGCAACGTGGTCATCAATACACACGTTTACTAAGCATTATTCCCTGGATACTTCCCATGCTCAGGATGTTGCTTTTGGTAAGGCAGTACTTTACTCTGTCCTTTAAAAACAAATGTCTACATTTTTCACCATCCTCCACTCATGGATTCTGCTTTGGATGTTCCTCCTACGTATTCCTCATCGCCCTCCCATCCTACCCCTCTGTAGAATTTCCCATGCTATTGCAGCTTTCGTTCCAACCAGGCGGAGTACGGTCATGCCAGCTTTATGGGCATATTTGAAACCCGAGGAGGGAAAAACAGAACAGAGGCAACAGGCGTTGTGTGTCCTACTTATAACATCTGATGACGTCACCCTCGATGGAGGCCTTCGAGGGACATCGACTCGACGCCATCAGCGCAGGGCGCCCTCTGTCGAACATTTCTGAAGCAGCCGAAGCTGGACATTACATGTCAAAGATGAGGAATACGTTGGAGGAACATCCAGTCGAAAGAACGTTACATGAGGTAACTTGTTCTTCAGCTGCCAGTCCTTTCCTCCACAACAGCAGGACTGGATGCCTTCTGGACTACTCCCTCCGCCCCCTCCCCCGAGTCTACCCCTGAAGTGCTTTGCGCTTCAGCCACTAAGGTATGCTCGTCTCCTCCGTTTCAAAACACTGTTTTGATGACTAGGTCAAAACTGCCTCTTGTGGTTGTAAAGTACCCTGACTTAAAGGTCCATGATGCTGCTTTCGGCGTTCTACCATTTCAATC
This sequence comes from Ambystoma mexicanum, assembly GCF_040938575.1. Classification (NCBI taxonomy): domain Eukaryota; kingdom Metazoa; phylum Chordata; class Amphibia; order Caudata; family Ambystomatidae; genus Ambystoma; species Ambystoma mexicanum. The sequence continues at coordinate 875,627,587 of NC_090923.1, read as the reverse complement.
ACCTTCTTCGGGTCCCATCTTCTAGTTGTAGAGTACGTTTATCACTGTTCCGCCTCCTTCAAATGTTCTTTAAAGAACTCATTTGTATTACCAGTTCTCAAACACAATTAACTATTTTTACTTCATTGAAATACATTTTAAGAGACTTAGATTTTTCTGTTTTAGAAGCTTCATTTCTTCAACTTGCCCACGATGTATTCAAGGTCACAAGTATCCGCCATGTGTATCGAGTTGGATTGAAATTCAGGAGTCTGTATGAGTCCAAAGTTAGGAACTTCCAGTTAGAAACAAACCCCATTAGTAATGTGAGATTATAGTGAATATTTTTATTTTCAAGCAAGTATGGCATACATGTATTTTGTTCTCGCATAGATGTTATACACACTGATTACAAGGATATATATATAGCTAAACCCATAGGAAGACGACTTTTTCGGCAGCTTATAACTTCGCTCCCCCTGGAGGAAGCCTCACCAAACGTTGCAAAAAAGAAGTATATGGCCCGCTCTGAATTTCTTCAGCAAGTTTGGTGAGGATTTGTGCGGGGGGGGGATTGACAAAGTTTTAGGGAGTCCCAATTTTTTTCCATAGACTGAATGGGCGAAAACTTTGCGCACTGTTACAGGCTGAACAGCTGGACGGATTCGCACCAAATTTGCGGCAGGAGCGGGGGCTTGGGGCAGAAAGCGTGCTTTTGTGTGTTTGGTGGAAATGCAACCAGTACTTTTGTTGCAAAGAACTTAAATGTACGGCTCAAAAAATTAGTGATATTTGGCTCCGATGACCCATTTCCTTGTTCGTTCCGTGGACAGAAGTCTCGTTGGCTTGCTGTTGGTGAACTTTGGACGCGGGCGGTGGTTGGCTGGAGGGAAGCGTGCTGTGTCAACGTTTTTGGGAAATGCCGCCATGGTGTATCGAAGGACAGTGCAGCGCCCAAAGGGACTGGCAAACCTAATGTACGGCATGTGGTGGTGGGAAGAGCAGATGGATGGGTGGGGGAGAGAGAAGTGGTTCATCAGAGATATGTGATTATTAAGTGGACAAAGGTGGTGGTGTGCATGCAGTATCCGTGCAGACTGCGCCAATTTGCCGGTCCCTGCACAGGCGACTACCATGTGTGGTGAATGCAGGCAGGCTTTGTTACAATAATAAACAGGGGTCAGGCCAGCGGAACAATGAAAAAGTTCACTTAACAGACATTGTCCAACCAAACAGAGGGAAAAGTCCCCTAAACTGCCACACAGATCATCATATATCAAACACAAAATGATTTAAAATATTATGTTACTATGTAATTATTACAATTAGAATCTTTAAAAAAGTATTAAATCCTCAAAGTCAAGTACAGTGTACCAAGACATATCAAACAATTACATATAAAAGTGCATACTGGTTAAAGTGCTAGCTTCAATTGTAAACTATTACAATGGGTCACAGAGAAGATGAATCACATTGATCCTAAGGATTAGTCTGGGCATGCCATATGAGGTGCTCCAAAATGAGTGAAGGGGATCACTCGGGTGGGGAACCCCCGGTCGCTCTGACCAGACTAAATGTGCAAATAGCAAGAAGTATAACAATGGCACAATCTGAACGTTACTAGTAATAAAAAAAGGTCAATACATGATTCCAAAAGGTCAGATAAAGAATAGACAAGAAACTAGAACAAATAATATTACCGTGCTGACTGGTGGTGCCTGAATAGCAGACGGCGAGTACATTGCAAATCATATATCATGCCATGTGGTGGTGGGAAGGAGGGATGGAAAGGGTGGGGGAGTGAAAAGTGAATCATCTGAGATGTCAATAGGTGGACGAAGACGTTGATGTGCCCGAGTGTCCGTGCGTACAGCGCCAATTCGCGGGTCTCTGCACAGCTAACTACCATGTGTGCTGCATGCAGGCAGGCTTTGTTACGGCACGATAGCTGGTGCGGAGACCTCTTTTTGTGATGACTAGTGGGAGCTCAATTGCAGAAGGGGAGTGCATTGCACATGACATGCACATTGTACGCCGATGTGTTGCATGGATGGAGGCCTTGCAGCAACAACTATGCTGTGGTTGGAATTAGGTTTCACATTGTTCCCACCTGTATGTGGTTCGTCAGCATTGCATAGATGGTTGATTACATGGGTGCAGTGCTTCTTAGCACATGCTACAGTATTTACTCCATGGCTGCAACGACTGGAGTGAACAGTTGTGAAGTGAGTCCACTGAGTGCAGTTTTGCTATACTGACAGTATCGAAGAGGGTAGAGTTGAAGTGTACCTTCTATGTGCACGGATACTGCAGTGTGTTAAGTGGGTGCAATTGTTCAATAGTGTGTGCATAGAAGTGGATACGGGCTAAACTGCATATTGCATAGAATTGCATAGTGTCCATTGCGCAGAGTGGTGACTACTGTACTGCAGTATGACGTATTGCTTTTTGCTTTTGTGTACTGAAAAGAGTGCTGGGAGACGTACTATTTGGATGAAAGTGGGTATGGGTGCCGGAGACTATTTTAGGTTTCCATGCATAGCTGTATTACGGTGTGGAGGTTGGGTAGTAGTGGCAGTGGCTGTGGTATGTGTGCAGTGTGGTACATAAGCACATGATGCCATGCATTACGTTGCAATGGGTGTGGGTAAGGCCTAGACTATTGGGTGCATGGCCAAAGGTCTTAGGCCATGCACACAATAGTCTAAGCCTTGCCCACACCCACCGCAGCAATGCAGTTTAGACTGCACCTGTCAGACACCTTTAAAGAATGGTTGTGGAGCACATTGTAGACTTGATAGAGCACCAGACATCGGCTGGCATGCATATACTGTGGGTTGGTTCGGTTGGCAGTAACACCATCATATGTGAATGAAAGTGGGTAGGGGTGCGGGAGGCTATGTTAAGTTTGTAGATTCTGGTAGAAGGTGAATTTTTCTATGCATAGCTGTACAACAGTGCAGAGCTTGGGTAGGAGTGCTGGTGGCTGTGGTATATGTGTGGATTGTGGTACTTGGTGACATGTTGCCATGCATGGCTGGATTACGTTGCGGTGGGTGTGGCCAAGATCTAGAGTACTGGGTGCATGGCCAAAGGTCATAGGCATGCACCCGAAAGCAAAGGCCTTCTCTACACCCACTGCAGAAATGCAGTTTTGACGGCATCTCTCAGAGAATGGTCACGATCACAGAATGGTTGTGGAGCACATTTTACTCTTAATAGAGCACCAGAAGTGCACTGACATGCATGCATTGTTTGTTCCATGGGTGCGGTCATTTAGAACATCCTGCGGTTTTCAGTGTATGGCTGGAGATTGTGCAGTGAAAGTCTTGCAGTGTGCCCACTGGATGCAGTGTTGGAACACTGTCAGTATAGAAGAGGGTAGGGTTGAAGTGAATCTGTGCTTGGATATTCTGGTTTGTGTAGCTTCCTGGCAGTAGGCCCAATGTTGTGACGATTGAGGTTTGGTTGCCAGTGACATAATACTTTGTCAATGGCAGTGGTTAGGGGTGGCGGAGGCAGTGGTATGTTATGGAATATGCCGTTTCATGTTTCTGTGCATCATTGTTATGCTGCTGGGGGTGGGTTTAAGTGCCGCTGGCTGTTACATTTGTGGACTGTCGTTTATGGCCACATGTTCTCATGCATGGCTCCATTATGTTGTCATGGGTATCGGCAAGCAGTAGACTCTTGTGTGCATGGTCAAAGGCGTGATGCATGCCACTCTGGATGATTTTGGAGGCTGAAATCGTCTTTTTTTTTTCCCACACCTTTGTACGGAAGGTGCTTTGGAAGCACATGCGACGTGTACTCAGAGTTTTGAACAGTAAATATGGAGTGCTGTACAGAAATGATAGTGGTGGATGCAGACTTCTTGGCTGTGATTGCTGCATGAATATTTCAGTCCTCAAAGAGGGAGTGCTGGAAGAAAAGTGGAGAGGGGAGAAGGGACTGTTCCTGCTTTACTAGGGTGTATCCTTCGCTGTAGCTGGGAAAGCGCACACGCCACAACCTGCCATTTTCAGCATGGTGGGCATGCGAATGGGACTGTGGGCATTATGGAATCGGGTGTCAAAGATGTGGTTCACATGAAGGGGCGGTACTACTTTCTCCCAAAACTCTATGTAATTAGGTTGGTGGACATGGAGAGACGCACAGTGCTGATTGTGGGTAATACATGTGTACAAGATTTGCACAGGTATGCCGTGCAAAGAGGCGTTGCTGCTAATTTCAGGTTGGAAGGAGTGGACGCTTTGTGGGCCAGTCTCGATGCGTGCAGTTTTGGCAGGATGGTTCGCCTTTGCAGATATGTGGCCTCTATCATTACTGGTGAAGTTGTCGTGGTACATTATGGAGGTCTACATTTGGGTTGTATGTCATGTGGACGTTTGCCCCGTCACCTGAAGCAGTTGATGAATGCAGTGATGCAAAGAGAAAAAATCTGCCAAGGTTGTTTTCTCACCCATTCCCCAAGAGGAATATGGGACAATGCTGGTGTAATTTGTCCCCAGCCACAGCTCGGAAGGTATCTTATGAACAGAGGCATGCCTGCATTTATGTGCACTGATGGGATGTTCTCCACCCACTATGAGGGCATGAATTTTGAAGGCAAGCGTCCCCAACCAGCACGATCCTCCCCGCAATGAGAGACAATGAAGGACTCTCCCAGGATGGGAATAAGGCCAAGGCAAAGTGCGGGTGAGCGTAAATGGGAGTTTATCAATCAGAATAGGGCATGCAAAGAACTCTGCAAACTCCGAGAGCGCTCTCTGACAATAGCAAAGACAGGCGTATATATTTACAAAAAACGTCATCAGAACCTACATTCTATAGGGGGCACAAGTTCAATGGGATTGGGTGGCGACGACTAGCTATAGGTGCTGCTGCGATGTGGTTTGCCTTGGCTGGAGGACGTCACTGGTCAGCCTCGTGGGTTGGGCTGGGCCTGGCAGGTCTGCTAGGTTCATCCGGGCGGTGTCGTTGTGCCACTGTGGCCAGTGTCAGAGATGAATGTCTTTTCCTGACTTATTTGCCCTAGGCCATGCACACCACAGTCATTCAGTTATTGCAATATTATCTTCTTTAGTAAATCTTTCAATAGGTTATTCTACAGGTTAATGCAACACAGGAGGAATGCACCTTGAGAGGGGTTTGATGACGATTCATCAGTACATGGTTACCAGTGTCCTGTTGACCGGGTACCATAGGTCCTGGGGCTAGGTCTCAGGGCATGGGACAGGCGGTACATGTCTTTTTGTCTTGTTAGAAGTCGTTATGAATGTGCTGCTGTATGTTGCCATAGTATTGGGTGTCCTAATTTTACAGGGGCCATAAACCTAAGGTGATCCGGTGGGTTGTGGGGTTTAAGAGAGGGCGCCTTTGGATTTGTGTATTCAGGCGGAGGTTTACTACTGGGCTGTAAATAATGCAGGTGGCGGGCCGTGGCCTTGGGTGCTGCAGAGGGGACTACAAATCTTTGAAGTGGCTCCAGCCTAGTTGGGGGAGGTGGAGCAGCGCGGCGCGGGCCTCTGCCCTCTCGTCTGGCAGGCTCCACTGGGTGGGAGGGGGAATGGCCTTGCATAAACTCACAAAGGCATCTTCCTCGTGTGTTGCCGATTTGCGGTGAAAGCATCATAAACATTCAAATAACATACAATACTAATTGAGTCGTTTCAAAGCTCACATCTTAACATTGCTAATGCCTCTCGAATATAGCCAGTCCGAGCACATTATTTGTACACTATGTTTTAACAACTACAACATTGTGTTATATGCATATACATTTGCAGTTAGTGAGGTAGTAGTGAGGTTGGTGGAGCACATAGGAAATGACTTGCCACCGTACATGACGGTAGTGGCACATAAGGGGCTTGGACTTACACACATGGAGGGTGCATTCTCGCGTGTCCTTCACATGAGCCCTCAGTATGGTTGCATTTGTCTTTCTTTGCACTCTAGCAGCATTAGTTCGGTTGTGGCGCGGGACCGTGGGGTGTAAGCTTTTCAATGAGGCACATAACAAATAACCCCCCGGGACACTTTTATTATTTGCACACAACTGCAGTGGTGGGGGTGCTTCATTGCTTATGTCATGTGAACATGTATTCTGCCATATCTGTACGTTTTACAACTTTTCTAATCAAATGGGTTTGTGGAGCAAATGCACGTATTGCAAGTAGTTTTGGCATTAGTATTTGGGAACTTTTGCTTTTATTAAAGGACCATTTTTCAGTTCTCTTTCCACCCAGGCTCTGCTGGCCGGGTCATGCTGTCATGCTGGGAGCAGCGATACACTGCGGAAGGTGAAATGTTAGTGTTGGTATCTTACACTAGCTCATGTCCGTCCCGTTCGTGGGAACGGGCTCACAGCGGATCTGCCAGGGAGCTGCGGCCACAGGGATAATTGAAACTCTCCAAAGGTGGGGGCCGCGCTACAGTGCGCCAAGCTCACACCATCTTTATTAGACAAAATGGTTTCTGGGCCTAGCTAAATTCAATACGTTTGGGCAATGTCTTCAGCAGGTGAGCCATCCACCACCTGGGCCCTGGTGGTAAGGAGGGGACGCCCGATGAGCCATGGCCCTCACCTGGGGAGGGGATGTAGGCAAGGGGGGTCTTTTGGACCAATCCTCCCCTACAATTTCCAAAATATACACTGCTTCCATGCAAATGGCATTTCTTTGAACGCCATTGGCAATACCATTTTCTTGTACACTGTGTACGAAGCGTTGCCCATAATTTGGTTAAAAACTGGAGAAGCAGACAGTCGTACAAAGAGAAAAAAACAAAAAAGGTGGTTTGCTAGCAAGTAAAAATAAAACAAAGGGAAAGAACCTTTTCAGAGGGACCACTAAAGACCCAATCGCCTACCCTGTTTCCCACCACCCCCCCTTCCTAGCACAAAACCCGGCAGATTCCGCTGTAGTTTCAGGATTACATGTTCCACAAACCAACCATTTTCAGGATGGGAGCCATGCAAATGGGACTGTGGAGCGAAAGACACTGCTCAATAAGGTTTGTGGTTGTGGTGTGTATGCAAAAACTGTGGCAGATGGTCCCTTTGTACAAAAGTGCAGGAGGCTATGGTAGTGTGCAAGGTAATGGGCAAGTATCCTGGGTGTATGCATGAACTGTATGTACTTGTTTGAATTTTGTAACATGCATTTGCACCATTCGCGTCTTTAAATGCTTGTGTATAGGCGCGTTATAGATGCCATATCATGCAATGCTGTTTTTGAGCGATCATTTTTGAAAAGTGTGAAGTGGGGTTCTGCGGGAAAAAAACCTCTGCACTGTACAAGGTAAGTGGCAGGCATCCTTCTGTGATGAATGCATTGTGTGTATATCCTATGATGTGCAATTGTATGCTATGGCATTTGTAATGCGCCTATACACACGTTTAGCAAAGCGCAACGAGGCAAGGGAGGGGGAACAGAGGGGAGACCAAGACAACGAACCTACCAGGCCAGGTGTGACTTAGATCACCTAAGTGCATGGGTAGGGGAGGGGAAAGTGCAATACATGGGAAGAACAACAAATGACAATAAGTAAAAATGCAGGCCAATAGTGCCAAGTGCAAGAATAAGTGCACACATCAGGTGGTGGAGGAACTGTTAAGGATACAGAAAACAGTCCCCACGTGCAGGGTTTACTTGAAAGGCAGTGCAGGGGTTCGCCTGGTGGGAGGTGGCATGGGCCCGACATCAGAGTTGCCAGGTAACCAATGCAGAATCAGTTTACTCCAGGCAGTCAGCCGGGGAGATGAGGAGAAAATGCAGACTCAAAGAGAGAGGCTTTGAGGTGCTTCCGGAACTGGTGATGGTTCTCAAGTTTCAGGGAGGCTGTTGCAGAGGGAGGCACCAGCTGATCTACCACCAACTAGTTGCTTGCAACTGACCCTGAGGGAGTTGGAGGCGGATGAGGGAAGAGCTCGAGCACGGAGATATTCAGGAAGTGAGAGTTGAACGTATTGAGGTCCCAGGGCCCAGAAGGCCTTGAGCATAATGCTGAGGGTTTTCACCTTTTTTCTTTGCAGCCACTGGGAGCTATTGCAGACATTTCAGTGCAGGAGAGATCCCATCCCAAGTCGCGCAGTTCTCTTCTGGATGTGTTGCAGAGGGCGGAGAGTAGAAGGAGGCATATTTAAGAAGAGCCTGTTGCAATATTGCAGCCTAGACCGAAGTACAGCTGTGCACAGTGACCTTGCTTTAGGTCGGTCAGATACATGCAGTGCTGCTTTTGGTGACATATTTTTACGATTTATGTAGGAGATGGGTTAGTATGGAAAACATTTTGTAGCATTGTCAGAAGGAACGCAGAGAGTTCCTGTTTCGATATTACAATGTATGATATGGGTAAACTCATACCACTGAAGTGCCACTTGATGGTAGGGGATGGGAAACCAACATTATGCTTTTAAAGAACGTAATGGACGCTTAGTTGCAGATACCGTGCGCAGAGGCACTTATAACACAGGTGTAAACATACTGCAGAAAAAGGTTTCATACCTCCATTTTGTGATGATGGGTGCTCATGTGGATGCACAAATCTTGCAATCTTTTACTGAACTTTCTACTGAACGTGCTTTCGAGTGACAGGACACTTGCAGGCTGAATTTGTAACGGTACCTATGAAGTGTTGTGCAGAACTGACAGTGTTAAATGCTAACCTCTTGGATGGCATTGGTGGAATCGTGTGCCTATTTACCCGTACCCAATGATGTAGTGGTGGACCAAAGAGAGTATGAAGGGAAGGATGTTACGCTCACCTGGCTCCCACAGGGGCGTTGATCTGAACTGGACAGCTGCGGTCTCCACCAATGTGTCGCGTAGTGCCGAGATGACGGACTGGACTGGCCCACCTAGCTTCTTTGCTTGGCCTGTTGGAATATTCTTCTGCAAATGGAGAAAGGGAATTAACCACCTGTGGAGTTGAGTGTTAACCCCCCCCCCTCTCCCCCCACTCCCGCTGTTCTCCCCACTGATCACCTTTGATGTCCCCTCTTATAGTCTCACCTGATGGTTTGGAAAGATGAGCTCTCCATCCTGCATTGAGTGCAGGGGCGCGTAGATAACCAGTTGCTTCACTGGCTCGAAGGAATTGGTGAGTTCCAGAACAATATTGACTGAGATTCCCGGCAAGGCATCATAGTATGTAGGTCGTAAGAGTTCAAATGTCTGACTTTCACTCTGTCCGATTCCTTGCAGGTTGCAGCTTGAGCCAGCGTAGAGTTCCTCGTGGCAACCGGTAATATTCAGGTAAGGATTTGTATTATCCAACACAGTTCGATAAAATGTCAATATGTAACCTGTTGCTTTCTCCCTTATTCAGGCGCTGAGAGAAAGTATGAAGTCTCGGGGAATAATGCCTCCGGCGGTAAAATCAGGAAGTCAAATCTGGAGAGGAGGTTTCCCCTTGTTTGTCCCTTTGTTCCACCTTGCTGTCCTTTTGTTTCCCCTTAGGGGCCAGGGTTTGGCGAGGATGCAGTGGAAGCTGCGCCGACCCGTGAAGAGGAATAGTACCCCCGGTGGTAAAATCGGGTAAGTCTATGGGGAGTAACTAATATTGCCTCTGTGTATTCCCTTGGCTCACCTTGCTGTTCTTGTCTTCCCCTTAGGTGCCGGAATGCGGCGGGAACATGCAGAAGGATGCGGTGGAATGTGAAGATGCTGCGAAGGCCGGTGAGTCAGCGTGGCGCTGCAGCAGGCGAGGCGACGCACATTAAATAACTTCTTTCTTCCAGCTCAAAGGCGCGATGGACCGGGAATTCAGGTAAGGATCAAAGATATTGCTCTTGTTCTTACCTTTTCTCCTTCTTTCTCCCTTTTTCTAGTAGCTCCAGACTCGAAGCGGGTGTTGCAGAAGACTGGATGCAGACTTGCAGGCACGGTGAGCGTTACGCTGCTGGATGCAGAATAACGTGAAGCGTGTGCTGCTCCTCGGGCGTGGTTTAAATAACCTCCAAAGTAGTCCCAGGTAAGTATTCCTCCCCAGCCCACCCGAGTAAAAAATAGTCCCTAGGTAAAGTAGTCCCTTCCAAGCCTCTTTTGGCTTGGAGCTCTTGCAGCATGGTCTGCATCAGGTAAGTTTTAATCTGAGCCTGGCGCCTATGGTGCCAGGACTGACTCTCCATATGAGCATGGCGCCATAGACGCCAGGACTGCACCCAAATAGCCCCTAGCAGGGGTTGTTGGGCTTGCTTAGAATAACTTGATGCCTGCTTCCGGGGTTGCTGGACTTGGTCTGGGTCCCCGGGGGGTAGGCATCATGACAAATGACTGCTCCTGCTTTACTGGAGTGCGGCCCTTGCGTTTCTTTGGGAAGCGCACGTGCCACAATCTGCGCTTCTCACCATGCTGGCTATTGGACATGGGGCTGTGGGGATTATCCAATCAGGTACTGTGGGTGTGGTTCACAGGAAGGAACGGTCCTACTGTTGTACATTACTCTGAGTAGTGAGACTGGCTGACATGGCGAAACGAATTGTATTGACTTTGCGTGATGCCTTTGTGATGGATCTGCACAAGTATGCCCTGGAAAGACACTTTGATAGCAACTTCGGTTTGGAAGGAGTGGGCGCATTATGGGGCACTGTCTGAGCGTAGTTTTACCGAAATGCATGCACTTTGCAAAGACCGGGCCACTTTTGCTACTGTCGATGTCATTGTCATCCACTAGGGTGGCATGCATATGGGTTACATGGCTTGTTTAGGTTTGTTCCGTCGACTGAAGAGGTTGCTAAATGTAGCGAAGAAGCTGTTTCCCACTGCAAGGTGCTTTTCTCATCCAGAACGCCACGAAGATTATGGGACAATGCTCATGGATGTTGTTCTGAGGCAGGAAGGTGTCATCAACAAAAGCATGTATACTTTTTTGTCTGCGGTTGGGATGTTCTTCTGCAAAAATGACCTCATTCGTTGTGGAAATGCAGTTTTTCCAAGCAAATGGCATTTTGTTGTTGCCCATTGGTAATGCTGTTTTGTTTGCCTGTCTACAGGATGCGGTGAAGAGTTTACTGTAACAATGTGAGCACAGGAAAACCCCAAATCAAATAAAAACCGAAAAAATGTGTTTCTCTAGCATGTACAAAAAATACAAAAAAGGCTCTTTTCAGAGCCGCCCCTTACAACGAACTCCCTCTACCCTTTTTTGCGATTTATTCCCACACGCAGCACAAAAGCCACATCTGGGGATTTTCAGGATGGCTGCCATGGAAATGGGACTGTGGAGGCAGAGGGATTGTGCAATAACGTTTTTGGGCGAGGTGTGTACGCAGCGGAATGTTGTACAGAACTGATACTGTTACATGGAGAGCTCTTCAATGTCATTGATGGATGTGTGTAGAACTTTTTTAACAGTATGCAATGACAGTGTGCTGGAAAGAAGAAAGTGGAAAGGGAAGAAGGAATGTTTCTGCTTTATTGGGGCATGGCCCTCGCTGTCCTGGGGGGGTGGGGGGAAGCACGTGCACATACTCCCATTTTTTCAGCATGCTACCCATGATATTGGGACAGTGGGGACTATTGCACCTGCGGGTGTGGGTCACATGAAGGGCTATTCATAATTTTCTCAATTACTCTGTCCGCTGAGCCGGACTGACATGGTTGCTATTAGTTGCAAACGCAATGTAGCACAGCAGATTTGGTCCAACATCACTTACACAGCAAACCTATGTGGCCTGCTACTCTATTCTGAAAAGCTGCAAACAGATTGCGGAGCAGTTCTGGGTGTGGCCTTTTGTAGGTCTGCTGTGGAGATCTTGCACCCGGAAAACAGGCCTACATTGTTCAAAAACATACATGTACAACGGCACATTGTGGTGTGTTTGTAAGCGTGTACTTTCTGAAAAACACTCCATACATTGCGCAACACTGTACTTTACTGCTGTCCGAGGGTCAGGATCGTGTCCCCGAAATAAGAGGTGGGGTCGCATGGTGATGTCGCCACTGATCTCCTTTGGGACGGCTGTCCGCAGGACGCGTTTTGAGCAGAATACATTGTGCGCATGTGCATAGGTGACCTATCCACATCGTTGCCACTTCTCTACTGAATAATAGTGTGCCACATGTATGCTGACCGTTATGGGAGACGCTGGCTGTTTATAGGGTATAGCAGGTGGGATGTTTATATAGCTACCTGTAGGACGTGGGTAGGCGCCTCAACCTAATTAATGTTCGTTCGCATATGCTGCACAGTGGCGGTGTTAGCAGGACACAGAGGAACAGATGCACGTGCGTGTATTTGCACAACGAACAAACGTCCGCTCCCACATGTAATCGTAGCTGGTGGACAACATGCGGAGCGTGCTGGCGTCGTACGGATGCCTCCATTGTCATTGTGGATAGGCTGGGCAGCTGCGGTGTCCATAGGACACCGATCTTTTTCTTAATTGCGGTCATTCCAATGAGGACTGTGTGCCGCTGAGTCAGAACGGCATTTCAACAGAAAAACAATACCACCTATACACTCAGCAACATTTTAATTATCAACGTTTACTTGTACTCATCTATACACACCTTTAGGGAAGGGAAGGGGTAGCAGAAGTGGATACTTATTGTGGGGAAATGGGGATTTGCACAAGTTGGTTGTTAGGGGAGGAAGATATTGAGATATCACTGTAACGTCTCCCATCACACGGATTTTGAGGGGATGGCGGGCTCTGACATGGTGAAGGGGTACACGTGCAAGTCTACCAGTGCTGTTTTATTTTGTCCAGGATATACCCTTGTACGCAACCTTTAAGGCGGCACAATTGTTCACCAATTTTTCCACTTTGGCTTCCAGGCTGTCCATTTTGCTATGCACAAAGTTTCTTTCCTTTCCTCTGGCTGTATGCTGTTGTGGAAGGGTTGCCGCTTGTGCTGCCTTGCTTTCCTTTCCAATATGTTCTCTTACAGAAAAGATGTGTTTGGTGTTCATGTAGCAATATATATTACATAATTTACGCTTTACACTACTGTGTGTACCAATGGGGTTAGTATGGTAAGTGATTGCATCATGAGGGAAATTTTCTTCCAGCCACTCTAAGGTGCTTGCCATTGCTGCATACAAAAAGTAATGTTATGCTTCTCTACTATTGTATACTGCAGCACCTGTGCAATTATTAGACAAACTATAGTGTGCTTACTACGTTGTAGTGACGTTCTGGTCTTGGTACTTTCCAATCCGTACTCTTGGCAGTTCGTTCTTTGTTCCCATGTACAGTAGCAGTGCAGTAAGATTGTTGAAGGCAGACGTCACTTCTCTTGTTGGTACATTCCATTATGAACAGGACAAAGGCATAGGGAGTACACCATAAGTATACAATTTGCAGACCTACCCTATTTTCCCTTGCAATTCTTGTACATGGTGCTGTTTGTATATGTTCCTTGTGTTTGGTGATTGGTACCACTATGTAAGAGAGCACCTGCCTTCCTGAGCAGGTTGGATGCCACCCGATGTCCACAACCGTACACATAGTCTGCGGCTGCTGTGCACATTAACATGGTGCCAGCAGCTTCACTATTTTGCACAGTACATCTTTACAAACTAAGGGTATCCTGGTAAAAACCAATGAAATTCACTGAAAGAACGTTGTTAAAGGGACGTTATGGTCAAGTTGCGGTACTAATAACCTATTCAATGAAAAAACATACTTACAGGCACGTTATGATTACAGGTAAAACCGAAAAAGCCCAGAAATTCCCAAGTTATGGTAAGCTAAGCAACCATAACTCACGCTACCACTGTAAGGACTAACACCCATGGTATCATAAATGACATTGCAAATGTCATTGATGACATAACTAATGACATCACATTTGTGGCTCCCTTTTTTTTGTTCAGTGATATATATACACCGGGTGCTTTTCTTCACTGGGAGTCAGGAACTAAAAATTTAAAAGATACTATATTTGTTGACCTTACCCATCTCATATGGTCTTACACTACTTTCCTTAGTCATATAACAGATGAAATTCTCATCATTCCCGTCCATAAACATTGTCCACAATACTTTTGGGTTAACACAATTAAAACAATTACTATCGTATTTCATCATTTTATTTCTAATACTCTAGACTTTCACATTCTGTCATTATGTGCTCCAGGGATTCAACTTTATCTCCACATAACCGGCAGTTACGCTCATTACGGTGTAGGCCTTTCTTTGCACCCTCACATTCCAATATATTGCTTTTGTTGAATTTTAGCAACAAGTACTGTCGAATGACCCACGCTTCAGGAAATGCCACAATATACTTTGGCGGGCAATTTTGTGAATGAATATGTTAAATGAAGGGTCCACTATGTGAGTTACAGGAGAGTTGTACCACATCACTCTCACGATTATATGATCTAATCTTTTTTAGCCAATGTTTTATTCGATAAATGTTGTTTGGGAGTAGATCAATTTCACATCCACTCTTTCATTTATTGACGATAGTGAATATTTTTCCCCAAACACCAATCCGAGTAAAGTTATCTAAGCGTACAAAGGCCTTGGCATAATCCCCGGTACCGGTGTTATTAAAGTAATAAGATCCAATGAGCACATAAACTATCTGTTATTCAGGATGGATTCAATACATGTAAGATCATACTCAAGATAAAAAAATTCAACTGACAGATTGCGGCATGCAAAACAATTTTCTTAACATTCTGGCTTTAATTTTTTTTAGCTCTTTAATGAAGCAATGTCCCCATATCTCTATCCCAAATGTTAGGACAGGCACTATTTTCATTGTGTAAAGTAATGGGACTGTCTTAACCGAGAAGCAACCATTTCGGCTAATAAAAGCACTCTCGGCTCCCACCAACGTCCAGCATTTGATCTTGTTTCTTTCATAATGAGACTTCCAGTTAAGTTTATCATCAACGAAAAGTCCTAAATAAGTGTAAGACGTAACGCACTCTAATTTCTTATCATCAAGGACCCAACTCATGGACACCTGTTTTTTCCGAGTGCCTGCAAATATCATTATTTTGCCTTTTTCAGTATTGATACGTAACCCGTTCAGTTTAGCAAAACTGCCTAGGCCATCAAGCAAACCTTGGAGCCCCTTTGGTGTATAGTCTAATAATACATCATCCGCATAGCCAAGCCAGTTTATGCGCTGTCTACCAACTTTGACAGGATGTAACAAATTTAAATTGAAGGACGCAGGGAGGTCAGCCAAATATAGATCAAATAAGGTCGCCATGACTATGCATCCTTGCTTTACTGCTGTGCCAGTCAAAATAGATGTAGACAGCTGGACAATTGCATTGAACCGCACTTTTAACACTTGTATCAGAATGGAGTTACGTCAACATCTTTAGGAGACCACAAGGGATGTTCCAAGCCTGCAATGTATGCCGAAGTTTATTCCTGACTACAGTGTCAAAAGCGGCACTGAAGTCTATCTATATAGGCGGCATATATTCTGGTTTTTCTACAAATCCAGACATATTCTACAGAAGATAAAAGTGTAAGTATGTTATGACTGGTTCGTGATTTTGCTCTAAGTCCTGAATGTACTAGTTGATTCAAGTTTTTGGCTATTTTTAAAGCAAGTGGGGGTAGTTCTTCTTCCCTAAGTCTTAACTGGATGAGCGGCCATTACCTTTTTTTACTACACATTTTGTATCTGGCGTTTTAGGACAAAAGGTGGGGAGGCAGGTTATTTTGTCTTTTTTTGGGGTCTTCTCGAGTTTGTCTTGGTATTTTGTGGCTCTCTATTTAGAATGTGATGAGGTTTTTTTGGGTAGCCCCTCCCCAATAGGTGCATATCCCAGGTGGCAGCTTGATGTTGAAATTCTTGATTGATAACAATTTTTGCGTAATCTTAAATATTGTACATATGGCAGGTTATCTTAGGCGTTGTGGATGGTAACTGCTATGGGGCAATAGTGTTAAGGTCAGTTGGTTTTCTTTACAGTGAGCAAATTAGTAGACCACATTACACTTTGATTTCTAAGTCCAGAAAGTGTATTTTTTTGGGGGATTATTCTTTTGTGAATTGGATATTATTACATGTAATTTTTAAAATATAATAGTTATACAAAGTCTTTGTCTAAAATGAACAATCATTAGGATTCCTATAGTACACGATCAATCTCAGAGACTCTCTACTCTTGGAGTATTTCTATAAACAAATGAGCTTGCTACTTAGAATTGTTAGGCTTCTGTCAGTCTAAGGCAATAACGCCAATACTGCCTTCTTTTTCCTCCACAAACCTGTCATCTTCATCCTAAAAATCTACCAGATGCAAAAAAAGATGCTGAGCAGTCTCAACAGTACCTCTACGGCATAGTCGACATGTGCGGTTTGCCTATACAGACTCCCATTCTGTCCCACGTATCGTCCACGTTAAATTTAATCTGTCTGTATTCCTCTCTGATTTTCTGATCAGGGAATTCAGCTCCCGTAGGTGGGCTATTGCTTTGGGCCTTAATGTAATCAATATTGCTGCTTTTAGTGCTGAGGTCCACCCATGGGTGTTCAGTGGCCACCATATTCACATATGTTTTCAGCATTGGTTTAAATTTCGACTACGGAAGTGTCCTATTGTAATTTGCGAACTTCTCTTCCAGTCTGGCCTCCGTTTGGAATTTCCTCTGCCACTACCTTCTTACAAGTTGCCACCAATCCATTTTTCCAAACGTTGTTTTGGGTAGACGTCAGAATTTTGTAATAGGTTGCTTGTTTGCTTGTTGTCAATACTATAATTTCTGATTAAATATTGAGCTCGCATGGGATGAATCGATGGGTGTGGATGATGGTAGATGGATTAGCGATCTAATGCAAGCATTCTACATCATTTTTAAGATTTTTTCCTCCACCGCACTCCACAACATTTTAGGAAACATCATCTTAAGATATATTGTCCTGATGGCTGCGAGGGTGTAACCTGAATGCATGTTCGTGAATTTGAGCGCCCTTTGTTGCTGTTGTAGATCTCTTTCCAGCTGTCGCGTATGTGCAGACCAATTAAACCTACGGTTACAAATCACTCCCATATATTTATATTCAGTGACTTCCTCAATGCGAACATTATTCAGAGTCCACCTGTACTTATTCTTATTTCTGCACTTCAGTCCAGAAAAAGACATTGAGGCTCATTGCGAGTTTGGTGGTGCGTGGGGAAAAAAGTGGAGGTAACACGGTTTACCTCAGTTTTTCCTGCACCACCAAACTCCCACTTTGCCAGCATTACCTGATGTTAATACCAGCGAGTTTTTGAGGTAAAGTGGAGTAGTTACCTCTATCTTCAAGCTGGAGGGAACTCCTCCACTTTACCTCCGCCAGAGGTAATACTGGCAAAAATCCCCAATGCAGTCTTATGGACTCCATTAAATGGGGATTTATACTGGCAAACCACCACTTGTAATCAGGTGTTATTACTGCCGCAGGTAATACCGCCTGACCAAGTGGCAGTATCAGTAATTCCGTTGCCAGTGTTCCATCGGAGTTACCATCTGAATCCTGGCAAACTCGTAATGAGCCCAATTGTCTTTGTTTTGTCAAGATTTAAGGCCAACTGAGATAGGACTATGGCTAAAGAGGCCAATAGGTCTTGCAGACCAGCAGGCGTGAGATTTAATAACACTAAATCATCCGTGTATCCAAGCCAATGAAAGCTGACCGTCACCCAGCTTTGGTGGGTATGTAAGATTACCGGTCAAAGTTGGTGTTAGATCGGCTAAATATAGGTTGAATTAATGCGGCACAAGCACATACACTTGTGTAACACCTTAGTTCTAAAAGAGGGAATTAACTCTTGATATTTGTTCTCACATGTACAGTCGTGTCCCCAGTACAAGCTGCTGATTATATTTAACAGTCCTCTTGGCAAACCCCAGGCATCTAATTTTTGTCCATACATTAGTACGTTTGACTGTGTCAAACATGGCACTAAAGTCCACGAGTGCTGCGTAGACCGGTTGATTGCGTGTGGCCCATGCTGTTTCTACTATGGTTGTCAGCAGCATCAGATTGTCCACAGTTCAGCAAGATTTACAAAAAACAAGTTGGTTATATGGTAAAATATTTCACTCTGTCACTCAGGTCTCAAGTTCTCCCAACGGCACCTTAGTGAATATTTTCACCACAGCATCCAGCATTGCTAGAAGTCTGTAGCCTGCTGGTGCCTTGTGTGATCCACAGGAACGATGATGCTTTGTTTCCGGGTGTCCAATATCTGTCTGGTCTGGCTAATGGCCTCGAAACGTTGATTATCTCTAGCCATCTGTCATAATTTAACTTCATCAGGGCAGCACAATTTCGATTAGGTAATAGTACGATATGCAAATATGTGCTATGTAATGCGCTTTGGATAAAAGTGCTATATAAATATAAAATGATTACATATCCCATAGGGGCCTAGTGTGCGGAATCCCTTGCTGTTGGCAATCATTTTGGCCACTTGTTGAACATTGCCCTTATATTGCCACCGGCCTAGGGCCGACCCGTGCACTCAGGGTTGGGCTCTTATCTAAGGTATTCTTGGTATATATTGTCCAGGCCGCCACTGATGCTCCCACTATCTCTATGTTGGTTCTCCAAGTTATTGACAATCTTCCAGAATGTTCGCAAATCCTTGTTGTTGGTTGCCATGATCAGCATTGTACAGTTTTTAATTTCTCCTGCATTCTTTATTTGCGAAGCCATGTGTGATATGAGCTTTTTAATGTCCTGCAATGATTTGCAATTCTTGCAGGGTCCTTTTAGTTTCTTGATTGCCATGCGTAAATTGCTTCTTGGCCTCTGTTTCTTATCTCTGATCATGATGCAAAATTGGTGTTTGCTACTATTGTCATGTTCATGTTTCTGATTCTCAAGCTGCCGGTGTTGGTAGAATTCCTGCAAGTCTTACTCAATAAGTTCACAATCAAACGCTTATGCTCCCTGCAGTAGTTCTGATACTTTTCATCCAAGCTCTCTGTGCCCGCAGCAATCGCCCGTCCCTGAGTCAGCAAGTCGTGCCGCTTTCTCAAGATTATGAGGTTGCCATCTCATGCTATTGGCACAAGCATTGAGTTCCACCTGCCCATGTTTACTTGTGTCCATTACTACAGTAGTGTTTCCTTTGCCAGTTTTGTTAGTGTTATTAGCATTCAGCGATTTTACTTCCAACACTACTTTGTATATAAGATTATGTATCTTTTTTTTTTGTTTATTCTCCATTGCTCTGATTTCTTTTAAGACCCATTTCTCAAATGTGATTAATTCATTTGGTGTCTGGAAGTCAAGTGGTATAAATTAGGATTTTGGTTGCAAACCTGTTCCCAACAAGACTTAGGTATATTCATTGCCCTTAAAAAAAACTTTCTTCCTTTCTGAAACAAATTTACCAAGATCTTTTTCAATGGTAAACCGATCAGTATAATTTGTTGGAACAAATGATAGCCCTTTTATCAAGATAGATAATTCAGCATGGTTGAGATTGTCTTGATAGATTCACCACTGCTTCAGTATGTCATGTTCAACATGGATATGCTTGTCTCTGTGTTTGAAACATAACCATAGCCCCTTGGTTTGGATGTTCTTTGTGCAAAGTCTCCCTGAATCTGGTTCGTTGTCCCCTTTGGGCTATCCTGCCTAAAAGATGGCGATTACTTTGCTGTTGGTTTCCTATTATCATACTGTAGTTCGGGACCCGAGTCATTACTTGGCGTATCTGAAAATGTTGCTTATCTGTATCTGTTTTATGAACTCCCTCTTGTATTGGTATTTTGTGTATCCCAATTTCAATTGTGTCTCGTAAAAATCCCTAAGTACGGATACATATTTTCAATCTCATTCTTGTATAACTCTGGTTAGCTTATTTGTTTTGTGCTTAAGGTTGATGAGTGAAAGTACTGTTTTATCTCATTAAGTTTCTCTTTCGCCTTAACCAGGGCGCTTATCTAAGAATATTTTTCAGCTTCCTCCAGTTCTCATAGTAGTTTTACACTGATACGTTGTGTGGTGGGGATAGTGAACACCATAAGGTCTGTAGTACGTTTGCGATATAACTAACATTTGTTTTATATTCTTCGTCATTTATAAGGGCCCTGGTTCATTACAGACCACTAGTTCTGCTGGAATAATCGTTCCTTTTAGATATTCCTTAAGGAAATGTCTGTGAAATTCCATCCGAAAAAACATCCTAGCATATTCTAATTTCATTGCCAACCCCATTGGTCAACAACACTCCGGTTACTCTATTTGTTTCTGCTATGAACTCATACAAATGTGTTGTCGGTTCTGGTTCATCGCAAGCGGTTTGAGGCCATGACATCAATTGACCTTAATTTTATTTTCATGGAAAACTGCATTTTTAGTGGCAGGTACTTTGGCTTGTAGTGAAATTTTAACTTTTCGCAGTTGAACCTTCTGCCTTTATTATTTTTCTTTTTAAAAAAGATTGTGCCAGGTACCTGTCCTTTTTTATTGCTGCACACTTAACGGCTCCAGGGTGGACTACTGTAACAACCTATTTGTAGGCCCCCCCCGAGCCCCCTCCCCTCAGACATCAAGAAACTTCAGGTCATCTAAAACGATGCCCTAAGAGCAGCACTGAACACCCCAAACCGAGACCACATCTCAGCCGCTAGAAAGAATGCACACTGGCTTCCAATTCAAAACCGTGGACATCATGCACAGCCTTTATTACACAAAGGAGGTGAGGGGATAATTCTTTTATACTGCTATGCCAATTATAAGTCCAAAAATAGGTAAAACCTATGAATTAAACAACAAAAAAGAAAATGGTAAGCAGTGTATAATCAGTGGTGGGAACCGTCCTCTCACTATTTTTTGCCAAGAGAGAAAGAAAGTACTAAAAACTTCAACTGCATGCTTGATAAACAAACTGTGTGATCGAGTGTTTGGTTACATTTTCCTTCACCGTATTACAAAGAGTAGAAAAATATAAAAAAAAGTTTATTATAACAATTCACATAAAATTATATTGTCATAACAATAGGATTAAAGTTCAACATACACTGTCTCCTGTTGGTTTTATAAATAATTAACAGGCAAAAACAGAAGAAAAAGCACACAAGGGGGAAAAAACAGATTAAAGAACGTTTACAAACTAGACATAACAATTTATCACACTCGTCGGTCAACCCTGAGGGTTTCAAAGTTGACCAGGAAAAATGCTAAAATCTCAACTGACCAATCACCATCATACTCCTCCATTCAGCCAGACATGTTTCATTCTTCACACATTACTAACACACTCGAATAAGGGGAAATAGTTCTTCAGGGGTGTATTAATTGGGCTGTAAACAATTCAGAGTGATTACAAAAAAATATATAGAAGACTTCAATAATCTTCAGTTAAAAAGTCCAAACCATTTAATTGTTGGATGGGTCTTGCCAATAAACAGTGGCAGTCAGCTTGTTCCTGCTGCAGCAGTTCTCATAACTTGGTCAAGTGAGAGGTAGAGGGGTTCACACCTGTGAACAGAAAGGGGGGGGACAAGGATCAGAATAAACCTCAAATCCAGAAAGGGCTAATCAATGAGCCATCAAACGAACGGATTGATTGTAGTTATCAACCTCTTTTGACTAGAGAACTATGTGCTCTAGAATCACAATGGTTAACCATAATGCTGCTTTGGGTTTTCAAAGTGGGAAAAAGAAATTGCAATGCCTATTTAGGTCTTCATGCTCCATTTTGAATCAAATGAGACTCACTAAAAAATTAACAATGACAATATTAAGTGCAGAAAATGGAATCCATTCTTAAATAGCTGCCATGGGGCGTGTCTTTCTGCCCCACACGTACATTAGGACTACAAATGGGCTCATTTAGACTAATGTACTTCGTCTACCCAATCGCCAGTTTAACTAGGTCTACACTCGCCTGCCAAACTGGCAAGAAGCCTTATTGGTAAAGACCAATGCTGAATTGTCCAAACACTGTCCGCCTGTGCGCGCGTTCCACCACAAGGGTGTTGGGTGAAGAAGCTGGTTCTATCCCCGATGTCAAAAGAAAAGGGGAAAGACACAGCAACTTTTCAATAGTTGGAAAGCACAGCTAATAACTATTGTTACCAATTGGCCGGGTATACAATTACTAGATGGTAATACCTGGCTCTGAGTATTGTCGCACTATTATACTCTTAAATGTTGTAGGGGCATTAGTACCCAGGCAGGGCTGCAGCTGGAATCAAAGTCCAATCTGCAGTAGAGAGAGTGGAGAAACCATACAGCAGATGACTAAGTGGTCAATGTTATTTATAATAGGAGCCTTAGATTAAAGTCATATAACGTTTAGATTTTATACCTGAACCGACGTCTGAGAGTGAGAAGAAGAGGTGCACTGTGCTAAGACTGTGTTAAGCCATCCCTTGCAGTAGGGATAATGTTTTCTGACGCCGTTCTGATTCCGACACCTGTGGGTAATCACAAAAGCACTAATTAAATCACGGAAGTGTTAGGAGGAACGGCTGACCCTGTTCTGTTTGTTTTAAACATGCGAGACATAAGCTGACACTTCAGCAGAAAGTAGCACAAAATTGACTAAGCCCTTGGACTGCTTACTGTGCGTCTATTTACTGATCACAGGACGATGAACAACTCCCGTCCGTGAGTCACGATATTTGACCACGGCTGAACAGCTACCTATCTTCACTCCTCTCTGGGTCTCCAATTAAGATTTTCTATGTGTGCCATATTGGCATGGTAGTTAAGACCTCCTGGGTCATCACATGACCGGTTGTTGCTATGCAACCGATATGCGTAGCCGTGCGGCCAGAATTTGATAGGCCGAAGCTGCTGCCGTTTGTAGTTTCCTTAAGTCTTGCCGGATTTCTGTTCGGCGAAAACAAATAGTTCATTAGCACCTCTCTCCTGTGTTGAACAAAACGTAGTTTAAAGTGCAAACAAGCAGAAGAAACTGCGCCGTGTACGGCGCATAGAAAGGACAACAAAGCCCAGTTTGCTCAGGAGGGCAAGCCTCCTAGTAACTCATTTACATGAGGCGGGCATGCTGGGTGCTGCTAAAAATCGATTGCTTATATTGAAGATGAGGAGGGGGAGGAAGCTGATTTCTCGTCCTCTTGCTCTGCCGCGAATGATGCTAAATCACGTATTACAGGGAAAGAAATGTTTAGTTACTATTTTAATAAAATGGTGCGGCCAAGAGTCTAAAAGCACATCTTGCCCTAGGTAAACGACCTAAAGTCGACAGGGAACAGAACGGCTGGGCCGCAGTCACGCTCACAGGACCATGTGTGATCCTTATGTCCTGGATGGCAGATGCACATCAGAGATGGGCTTCAGACTAACCAGTCCAGTTTGTCAGTGAGCCCAGTTACGGAGCTTTTGGCTAGACATATTAGCCACTGTTCTTTTTCCGATAGTTTGATTTTATCTCTATTGCCATCACTGGTTGGGTTCAATTTCCAAATAACACTCCACCGTAAATCCTCCACTTTATGCACATATTCCACCCAATGATCTACCAGTGGGGCATTCTGTGTTCGATTATGGATGCAGTTCTTGTGCTCAGTGATGCAGATTTTAACCTTCCTTTATGTTTTGCCTATATATAGCAAATCAAAAGGGCACCCAATTCCATACACAACCATACTTGTTAGTGTTGTCGCCACATGGTACTTCACCCAGATTGACTTCATTGCTTTTAGACGTGGAGTTGCAACAAATGCAATGTCCACATGGAAAGTGACCACTTCGTTTTGGAAAGCCCCATTGTTCAGGAAGGGTACTCTGTTTTGGTGGCCATCATGCACAAATGTCTACGGGCACTGCCCCTTGATACCTGTCACAAAAGCTAAAAAAGCACAATCAGCCAGACCCACCCGCTCCTTCATCATCAACTCATCATCCCTAACTTTAGGCGAAAGAGATCCAGAGGTCAGAGCTTCCTGATTATTGCCTTCAAGAATTGGAAGTCTCTGCCCCAATCACTTAGATCAGAATAATCCTATTTGTCCTTCAGGGAACATTTTAAGACTCTTCTCTTTATCCAGAGTGCGGCCTGATACTTCTAAATTCCCATGGACGGAATTTGTACTGCTTGATTTCATGATGATCTGAAACTGCACTGTTTGATTAATACTTATGTTGTAACCAGTGCCTTGATGCCTCCGGGTTTAGTGTGCTTAATAAATGCAAAAATAAGAGATTTGCCTCTTTCTACAAACTCTGCATCTGATGCTAAATGGGCTTTGCACAATCTTGTAGTTTGGATAGCCATATAATTCTATTTTGTAGAACCAAAGAAATGTGTTCCTCTGCTATGCTTTTGGTTACATATGGAGGTACGCTGACAGGAAGGCAAGTAGCAAAGACTTCTACCTGCTGGCAGGAAAGTAGGCTCTGGGCTGATTTAGATCAGGTAACCTCGGAGGGAGGGGAAAGAGGAAAAACAGGGATCGGGGCCTGTGTCTGGCTGGTGGAAAAAGATGGAGAGCATTGGAGAGGTGTCAGCTCGCCACAGAGGTATGTGGGTGAAGAACTTGGACTCATGTCCACGTTTTTGGCCACCTGATTGATTGGTGCCGCTCCCTAGCGTGCTAATATGTTCAACACAATCACTCCCAAGAATGGACTGTGTTTGGCATGCATTCCCCAAGAAACTTTCTGGCTAGAATAGGACCTTGCCTTATCTCCTGCAAGGAGACTGAATATAGTAATATACCAGAATTACTCAAGGTAGACCACTGTACACCTACTCTGCCTTGTTCCATTCAACATTGCCTGCTAAACGGCCAGTTATTGCCTTCATGGATTGAAAAGGACTATCATGTAAAGTGAGAGGGATGTGTGCTGATGCAGCCACTCTTGCTTCTGAAAATGGTGAATCTGCAGGACATCTGTATTTATTGTAATTGGTTATTGTTGGGGAGGTTTTTCATTTGTATGCCAAATCTCCTCTACCTCTGAGATCCCCAGCACTTTTTGCTAGACTTCTGAATCTTTTTCTTGCTCTCCTGAATGAGGGGAATCTTTTTTTCCCCCTCATTCATTCTTTTTGCTCTGACCATGGGAACCCTGTTCACTGTGTTTTTACTTTGTTTTATGGAATCTTGCTTTCCTCCATGCTTTTTAAAGGCATCTGTGCTTCACTTTTGCAGCACAAAGCACCTTCTGTGCAGTGTTGCTCAGAGCCCTTTGGGCTCTCCTTTTATTATTTTATTCTCCTTAAGAACTACTATTCTCAAGGATAGGGGATTACTTTTTAGCCTTTTTAGCTTTTCCTTTTGAGAGATCAGCACACACTACCCTATGTGGAGTGCTGAGGGGTTACCTTGTATCCCCTTTCTCTCTGCTCCTGTAACATTTCTGTTACAGTGACAAGCATACTGTTATGGCTGGTGGCAGTGGGCGTGTTCTACTGACTTTTTGCTCGCAGGCTGTCTTCACAGCTGCGGCTATGCACGGAAGGGTCACCATTGACACAAATTGGTGGCTTCTTTCTTTTATCTCCATTTCTTGTGTGGTTGTCCTTTCTTGGTCCTTCTGCCATCCTGGGTGGGGGAGGTCCTGGTTTTGTGTTTGGCAGTAACTCTTTGTGTAGCCCACCAAGGCTCCAATGTGTCTGTGGGGACAGGAAGCGTGGGAGGATCCTGAAGCTCTGCTATCCTTTGTCATCTGGCGTGCCTGAGGGAACCAGTTCCCACTGGGGGGCTGGCTGTCCTGATTCGACAGCCATCTACCCCTTTCTGTAAACTACAGGGAGAGTTTGCAGAGGATGAGTGTGAAATCCTGATAAAAAGGCAAGGATCTTGAGGCAGAAGACAAGTCAACCACTGGAACAGAAGAACTGAAGAAGACTACCACTGCTGTCCTGACCCTGTTTTCAAATCGACAGAGGAGCTCTGAAAAGGATGTGTCCTTCCCTTTGGCTGGTGGGACCACCCAGCCATAAAACGACCAGCAGGATGAGCCATCCCATGATGTGATGGGACCTTCCTGGGCTGCAAACTGCCAATATCAGTTGGTCCTCCAGAGGCAATATCCCCCTCATTAAAAGTCTCCTCACCAGAGTGCATGGCTGAAGAATGGAGGCGGATCGACTGGGCGGTAAACGTTCATCCTGGGTGCCTGTGAAAAGGCGCCAAAACTGCATACTGACGTTGGAGCACGCAGAAACCTTTGCTGGGAGTCCTTTCTCTCGACTGCTGCT
Source organism: Ambystoma mexicanum (assembly GCF_040938575.1). Lineage (NCBI taxonomy): Eukaryota > Metazoa > Chordata > Amphibia > Caudata > Ambystomatidae > Ambystoma > Ambystoma mexicanum. Next base: position 875,601,502 of record NC_090923.1, on the reverse strand, counting down.
GCGACAGTCCCTCCTTTTATCACCACAACCAAAGAACAGGAGACCAGATCCACCGCTGCTGCACCGTGAAAGAATCCAGCTGCATCATCTTCTCAACTCCTCATGTACTGTGGGACTCATGGTAGTATATACCTCAAATAACTTTGTCGCTCCTTTGCGGCTGAAGTGCTATTACGATGTTTGGGTGTTAACCTGTACCGTTTGCCCAGACCTAACGCTTGTGCACCTATAGGGAGCCTTTCCCAAGGTCCCTGAAAACTTTTTTGACCCCCCCAAAGCAGTTTACTAACCTGTAATAGAAGAATCCTCTAGAACGTTACCTTTTCTGCTGCTGTGCCTTACCTGCTTCACCTCCAATCTGACTTTGAAGAACTCGTACCTAGATAGGGATGGACTGCTAAAGACTTGAGGTCTCTGAAAAGTATTACAAGTCTTTTAAAGTATTGGACTGCTGTTGTTGAATTACCCGTATTATTCCTACAATAGAATATTGTCTGAGTTGCTATAACAAGTGATTTTACTTAACGTTGGAACTGTGTTCATGATCTCTTTACTTCCATACTGGTAGTTTACTCTAGTGAAGTATTGCTTATGTTTTCTATTGTGTTGATTAGTTAAAATAGTACTTACCTGAATATAATTTTTCCTTGTGTATATAAAATAAACATATTTTACTATAAATACAAATGTGTAAGATTTTCTTTGGGCCGATGTATTTACTGAGTTTATTGTACTTAACTACACTTTGCATCTCTCTCCTAAGATAAACCTGGCTCTCCTGCCATATTAACAAAACCTTGGGTTGTACAGACACATACTAGAAGTTGGGGCCTGTATGCCAAGGTAAGGTATAGTTTTATAAAGTCTTCCCCAAGGAGACGTTGGGAAAACTCCCCTAACACCTATTCAACCGGGGAACATAAAGTGCAAATGAGAGCCAATGGTATATGGGGGGGGATACATCGCTGGTTTCTGGGGAGTGTCGGAGAGCATTGGGCACATGCAACTTGGTGCACTAACTGGTTTATCATTGATATGCTTCAACTCGCTCCTTGGGTAACTGTTTATTTTTGGACATATGGCTTTGTCTCTGCATGGTAATCTCTGGTTCTCATTCCAATTTTCACTTACGCAAAACCAACAGTTTTTACTTAACTTAACTTTTCTGCACTTTCCCTTAATGTGTCTCATTTTGTCTTGGTCTGTGGGCTCGTGATACTCTTAGGCACTGCAGCTCCTTGTTGAGGCACAAGCAGCAGCTTTTTTACCCAGCTTAGAAAACGGATCTCTGCAGTTAGGGATGATATTGTGAAACTGCATGTACTGCAGATAGTGCATTGAATGGCTTCATCTGAATGCAGTGTTGAAAGCTAGTTGAGAACTATGAGGAAATGAATAGTGGCCAAGATGGACTTGAGAACTACTAAGAGAATCCAGAGGTGAGGAGAAGACTTAACACCTGTCTGACTTTAGACCTTCTTGAATGGCTCTTTGATGATATAAAGGAATGTTCTGAATTTACACTCCCCCACCTATATGTACCTACTATGTGATTATGGGGTACTTTCATCTTGTTGAGGGAGGGGTGTGGGTGTGGACTTCTAATCTCTAGGCCTGTAGACGAATCGCCCAGGAATTATGGGGTCTGTTGTCACTAGGGAATACAGACTATCGACAAAACATCAGGCAGTGTCCTCCATACTTTTATTGGCGATTGAGAATCCTAAGGATCTGCAATCCGTTATTGAGGTCACTCCTGGGGAAATTGGCCAAAGCTTCTATTTCCACTCCTGTAAAATGGACACGAAAACAGATTTATGATCCATCCTAAATCTTTTTCAGTTCAATCCGTTAATTCCAGACAAAACTCTTAAAGATGGTCTCAGCGACGCACAGAATATGTGCCATAGATGTATGCTTATTTGCGCACACACCCATTTTACCACTGTTCCTATTATTCTATGGCTGTGGTAGTTTCTATTTAAGGCCTATATGGTGCTCACATCTGGAGAATGTATTTGTTGCTGGGCAGAGCTCTGCGCTGAAAGCACTGCCAATGGAATATTAATCAGGGGACCGTGATGAATGGAGCATTAGCTAATAGCAGTAGTGATGGAGTGGCACACTGAGGCAAGTATGGGTGAAACAAATGTCCATGCTGGAGGCAGCTCATGCTGCGATTGGTAGTGCTGAAAGAAATTTATTCTTGGACCCCTGCAATGAGTAAGTTCACAGATAGAGTACTATCATAGAAGGATCACACTTCAAGTTTGGTGGGGATTGCACTATGGCCACTGGTGGTACAAGTTCACTCCCCAATGAGGACACTGGTGGGAGAGCTTGCATAAATGGCTCTTCTGGAAACCATACTGTGTATGGTGGAGGAAGGTTAACTCAATGAAACTCCTGTGTAATATGTACACAGAGCATTACTGGAAGATCCCATCATGGGAAATGCTAACGGAGGGTACTCTGTCCGTGTGTGAGCCCGGAAAACCTTTTAACATTGGATAGAACACTCCTTAAATGGAAAGCAATAACGCAGGAGCCATCCGTCAAAAACTCAATGTTCACTCAAGACAGCAAAGCAATGCGTTTAAACTGCACAACATGTAATTCTTGAATTGTGGAGCAAGAAATCAACAAGTGACGATCATTCACAATGTATGGACTTACGGGACAGAAAAGTAATGCGGGTGAGGACAAGGCTTGGCTCGTCTTCTGGAAATGAAATATCCTTAAAACCATCTTCAAAAAAGTATACTTCTAAGGGCCATTGCTCATCCAGGGCTTTTTCTGACACACTTGGGAGTCCCTCAGAACACCATCCCCCTCACCAAGACTACTCCCCAATATGTACTATTACAATGTATAAGGATTCACCAGCAACCTATTCAATGTCAAGGGCCACTTCAGTTTGGAGTATCTTGCTGTTAATCAAGTCAGGTGTGGTCTCGCTGATGAAGTCTTCAACTTCTATCATAAAGAAATGCAGGAAACATCTGGAGAAGTCATCTGTGCACACATTGTTTCCTTTAGGGAAAATGTAGAGATCGCCTGGAAATCCCATTCTCCATGTGTGAAACCTAGACCATCTACAGTTATTCAAAGGGACCCATATTCATGTTGTATAATCTCCTATTTATCAGACGGATCAAAATATTCTCCAGCTTCACCACCAATGGCCATCATCTCACCAACAGATGTCCTTACCTTTGCAAAGGTGCAGAAAAGAGCTTTACTGAAGCTTAATAGTCTTGTCTATTTTCGCATACAGAAAAAAAACCTTGATAGTTTTCAAATCTCTTCAATCCAGAGACCTTGGATCCCCTTGGTTCCTTGACTTTTGACATCAATAAATTATGGAAATGCCCTCAGCGCCTACCAACACCATACACAAGCAAAAGAGGGACAAAGTACATGGCTCAGGATTCTGACCCTCTCTGGTTCCATTGAGAGGATGGCCATTTACTCATAGACGAGAAATAAGACTTTGTTGAGGTTATAAAAGATGGAAGCCACGCCTCTAACCAGATTATTAGTGCATCCAGGAATGTGGCAGACGTAGAGAGCAACGAATGCTGCCACTGCCTTATTTTGATTTATTGGTCATTTTTTATGTGCACTATACAGCAAAAATTGTTTCATGGCGCATCAAGACAAGAAAGGTGGGGAAGGGAAGAGGAAAAAAAGGACAAAATAAAAAAAAGTTCTTGAAACCTTCGGAGCGTGGAAGTGCTGAAGTGTGAGAGAGGGTGGGTTGGGGAGAGGTGAAGGGGGTAGTAGGGAGGATGAAGAAAAGCATTCTGACTAGGTCGTGAGACGATTTAGAATGTCCACGTGGTAAACATTGAGAGGGGGAGGAAGGGAAGTGCATGGGGAGAAGGTGAGAGGAACAATAAATGAACACACACAGTGTGGGACAAGTAGGTCATCTGCATTATGGAGAAATAGACATGCAATAAAGTCAATCAAGTAGTTTGAATGCAGACTGGAAAAGCCTCCCCTCATAATATGAGGGGTTACATCAGGCATGCAGGCAACCATAGGACAATCTGCTACGATTTACTGCAGACTGGAAATGCCTTGGCTCATAATATGATGGGCTGAATGCAGGCAAACGGGACAATTTGGTAGGATTGACTGCAGACTGGAAAAAGCATCACCTCATAGTAGGAGGGGCTACATCAGTTGTGCAGGCAAGAACACAGACTAAGAAATCTGAACAGAGGAAACGGAAAACAAACTAGAGGAAAACAAACAAAAGGGGTGCGGGTAGCGCAAATCAGTAGGTAAGATAAACAGGAATCAAAAATGGGCAGGTGCAGTAAAATGAGCGACACAAGAATTTGCACAAAAGAAACTACGTCGGTATCCATCGACTAGTACGACAACATTTACAGAGGTAGCTTATAACAAAACTATATTAAGGAAAAGAACGACAAATTTGTTTTTAATAGATGGGGTGGTGGTAAGGGGTTAAAACTGTTGGGGTGGTATTGGTGTTGGGTTAGAAGTGTAGGGAAACTGGGGGGCTCCCAAATAAAAAAAATCGATATGTTTTCATTATTATAGTTTCGTTATAACCTACCTCTTTGTGAATTATTTTGTTGAAATCACATACAACCAATACTTCAGAGTCAATAAAAAATGGGAATTCCAAGGGGAGAATCCATGCCAGGACCAGCATTGTACAGACGGGCAAGCCATGAGGCTGGGTACAGGGCCAGGAATGAGCTAAAAGTCATGAAGAGTCAGAGTTTTGTATCACAGGATAGTAATAGACCCAGAGACAAACTGTGAAAGAGCATGGTTAGAGGTACCAGGGAGCAGTGCCGCAGGGTAGGGTACAAGAAACACCCACCAAATAACGAGGTGGCAATAAAGAAATGCCAAAGAACACAGCACGACGCTGGTGCAAGTAGGTGGAAGTCAATGGGGGGTGAAGTACTGGAAAAAACACAATGCTATGCGGGCAGACATCAAATCCCTGCACACAGCAGCAGCGGTGGTTCAAGAGGCTCTTACAGGACGACATGCGAATGGAAACAACATGTGTGGCTCAGTACCTGGAGTGCTTCCAGGCTGCAACGGCGAGTTGGGAACTTGGAGATTGCAGCGTGGGTTGGTGCACTAGATGTAAGTGCCATGGTTGTTGGAAAAAGGCCAGGATGAAAGGGCTATGGTCAGCACACCGACCATGGCCGAACAGGCCAGACAGGACCACAGGTGTTTGTGTGGGCCTTGGTGGGGAGTCGGCTTCGCTTGCAGGCTCCCCCTGATTGGTCCACAAGATGAGATAGGGGGCTGATCCCCGCGACCAACAAGGAAGGCAGGAGCAGCTCAGCATGACTGCAGTTCATGGAAAAAGGCTCAGCTGCCATGTTTCTAAGGCCCGGGACCTTCCATCATCAAGGAGAACTGGCAGGGCCTTTCATTACGTCGACTGCTGCAGTTAAAAAATGGATGGGAAGCAGGCAGTGGGCAACAGGAATGTAGATTGTGGTAGCCCATGGAGCCCACAGCTTTCAACATCCCTCCTTTGCATTCAGGCCAGACAGAAAATATCTTCCTGGGTGGTGAGGCTTCCAGGACTGAAGTGAACTCCCAGCAGATCATCATTGATGTGCACTTCCTAGTAGAATAGCTTTTTTGGCCCTTTGTGTTGATGATGAGGTCACGAGTATAAAGAACAAAATGCGTACTTAAAAAGATGGTAGGTTTGGAGCTCAAGAAGAGAGTAGAAATCTTCCAGCTTTGTATTCTAAAAAGTACTTTCATCAGAGGAGTAATTCGTCCTATAGCCAACACCAGCAAGCCCACCAACAGAACCATCAGAGACCTCGCTACAAGCAGAGATATCAGTCAAACGAGGGGTGGGTGGAATGAAGTTGCCAGCAGCAGCATGAAAACTCTTTTCCGCATTCACACAAAGATGGTCCAAGTCATTACCCACTATTGAGGCCCGCAGGTGGGAGGCAGGATTGAACGTCTTTTTTCGGCTTGTCAATGCATAACAATAGACAGTTGGTTGCTTGATATCAGAAAAAAAATTAATGATTAGATCTTTGGCTTTTGAAAATGTCTCCCTCCCCTCCAGTAAAAAAAAAAAAAGAACGCATTTGCTTCAGTTAAAGTAGGAAACAGATTTTAACAAAGTAGTGCTAGGAAGCATTCCCAGAGTGCCTGAATAAATGGAATTTCATCCTGATATTGTCCCATTTTTGATCTGAGTGGCAAACAAGTTTTATAAAAAGGGGATAATTCAAGACGGTCTTTCCACCAAATCATTGTGCATCTTTCAAAGGGAGATTGGATGTGTGCTTTCGATCTTTAGGATCCCTATTTCCACATTCCCACTGCTCTGAATCACTGACAGTTCCTGTTATTGACCAGTACAAAGTCCTCCCCTTTGAGCAGATGTCCAGGCAGAAAGTGAGACGTGACGGTGGGAGTGGCGGAAGATGGGGAATCATCATAGTGCCATGATGTGAAGCCCCACAATGACATGCAGTGATTCTTTGTGGAAGAAAGGCAAATTGGGCACCAGAAGGGGGACGCAGGATGTGAGTGGAGAGGAAGAGTCGTTCATTACACCACGGGAGCATAGTGAGCACAAGGCATGAAGGTTGCATAGCAACTGAGGAGGCTTGCAGCATATAGTGTTACAAGTGCAGGTTGTTTGGTTGCCCAGCAACATGCAATGCTTTCAACAGAGAGCAGGAGGTAAGAGGTTGATGCTCTTCTTTTTATTTCTCCTTGGATGCCAAATTTTAACTTTGATGATCACAGGAGGAATTGGAAGGCATTCTAAAAATGCATGGCTGTCATCCTTACTCATTTAAGGAAAACAAAGAAAAACGAATTCTTCTCCTGTCTGGATGTCTGGTTTGTAAAAGCAAACTGTAGAAAAAGCAGCACAAGATAACCTCACAGCTCAGGTTCCCACTCACAGCACTACAACAAAAACGATAGTGATTTCAGTTCAGAGTATTCACTTCGTGAGCTACACTCTTCTCTAAAAGTGTTTCCTTTCAAGGAGGCGTTATCTTCAACAAATCTGAAATGGCAAACGATTCCCTCTCCATGACCTGAGCGCAGCCAGGGAAGTCTCTTCCCTTCTATGTTTAGCAATAATCCCCATGCATGCCTTCACAGGTGAGGTCACTTCATGGATGCCTGGAAAACTAGTGGTCTCAGAAGTTGAACAGAGCGCATTTCATGTTCACATAGGCAGTCAAATACTTTATCCAGTGCTGTTGCCAGGCCGATAATTTGCTGCCTGGGGTTCCTTTCAGGAAATCCCCAACATGACTTTTAATTGTAATGGATGCATCAATTGGAGTTTGGGGACTGTACCTGGGCCTCTTCGCAACTCAAGGGCTCTAGACAAAGAAGCAGCTGAACCACGTAAATATGTGGGCGCTCAGGGTGGTCCATCTGGCATTTACAATTTCTCCCATCCGTACAAAAATCATTGCAGAACCCGATCCAAACCAAGAATATCTCGAAGATCTACTAACTCAACAAACATTGTGATACATGGTCCAGTGCCCAGTTCAATCTGGCATTGACTTCTGGCAATTAGACTAATGATTACAGCGGTTCAACTCCCGGGGATTCAAAATGTCTAGAGCCCCATATTTTCAAGAAGACCATGAGTGGGTGTTAAATGACGATGTTGCAAAATCGCATTGTTCGAAGAAATAAAGGTCTTCCCTAGTTGGACATATCTGCAAGACAAAAAACACACAAAATGGCGAGACTTCACTTCCAGGTTCCCAAAGCCAGGGTCTAAAGGAAACGGCCTTTTCAACAGTTAGTGAGGTGACTTCTTTCTTCCCCTAAATCCTGTTAAAGTGAAGGAATCTGCAGTGAAGCAGCATCCTTGCCTTGACCATGGTGGTATGCTGACCTAATCCGCCTGTGGGTGGCCACACAGTAAACTGCTGTTCAAAACGGACCTATTAACCAGAATGAATAACATGTACCACCACAACCTGCAGTCATTAAACTGGATCTTGTGGCTCCTGAATACATGTTGCAAAATCTGGTCTCTAATAGTCCTCAGTAAAGGTAAACATCTCTGCTATTGTGGCATACAGCAAGAATCCTTTTGAGTAATCCTTTTTCTCGATCCCTGTGACTAAGGATTTTTTGGATGGGCTTAACAAGGCCTATCCTATTAGAAAACCTTCTGTTCTTTGGAACTCCAAACTCCACATGGTCCTAGCAGATCTCACTGGCGCACACCCCCGCCCCCTGTCTGAGCCCTTGCCCAAAGCTGATCTGCATTACCTATCCTGGAAAGCACCTACTCCCGTTGCAATTATTCCGGACCATAGATTTAGTGAGATTCAGGGGCTCTGCATCCACGAACCTGACATGTTTTTCATAGGAATAAGGGGACATTGAGAACACACCCTTTTCTTCCAAAAGAAATATCAAGAAAAGTTGCACTGTTAGTCCAGTTTTAAACTCGCACAATTGACAGATTTTGCTACCTTTTATTAGGCTAACTGAAAAATCTGTGCATAGATGGAACAAAACCTTAGCATATAAAGTCCCACAGACCCCTTCATCAGATGTTGCATAGTGAAATTATTTGCAAAGGAAAGCCTCAGATCAAGAGAAGAATGAATGGAATGTGGGCCTGAAGTTGCTTTCTTATCTAAAAGGCCATAAACCGAGTTTCATTTAACATAAAAGGGGTTGAAACGAATCCCACAATGGAGTACAAAAAAAAACTCTAGAACAAATTGTCAAATCCATGCCAAGCAGCACAAATGAACATCTCCTAATATCTGATACGGAACAATCCAGCTATTGGGACCCTTTATTTGCTCCCAAAGATCCACAAGTCAGGAAATCCAGGCCGCTCAATCAACTCTAGAGTAAATACATTAACCAAAGCCATATCTGTATGTGTTTAATTCATCCTAAAACCTCTGGTAATGGGCACAGAAAGCTTCATACAGAACACAACACACTTCCTCAGAAAGATTCAAGAGATGGACTATGCATCACCGGATGCGCTCCTGGCCACACTGGATGCAACTGAACTTTATTCCAACATTCCACATGTAGATGGAATTTCGGCATTCCAGAAATTCTTGAAAAAAGAGTACATAACAGGAAGGAAAGAAGGGTAACAATATGTGTTGCAGGGGCATCCCTTCCTCCACAAACGCAGGTAGCTGTCGGCAGATCCAACAATCTAAATCCTGTACAATATTATGTGTGTGATGAAGCAGGGAAATAAAATAATTCTCGTTTGTTTCTTATGAGACAAATCTTCAGGTGATGGAGCATGCACAGGATTGGCAGAAAATTGAGGTTTGAGTAATCTTTCTAGGAAATAAAATAAATCCAATAGGAAGGCACTCGGTAGTAGGAGAAGCAAAAGGAGTTTGGGTTTGGAGCGATACCAGGATCTGGTTTCAGCAGTAAGCGAGGAATAGATACGGTTTGGCATTATGAGAGAGTTCCTCACAGGAAATGTCCTAACAGAATGAGGTAAATGAAGGGTTATAGGAGTTTCAGGAGAGTTCATATGCCTCACCCCAAAGACAGCTTGTTAAAGATGCCGGTATTCCCCACCCTGAACAAACCGTTGTCGAAAAGGAAGCGATGACAATCAGGAAGGAAGCAATGTTAATCAGCACAGTCACTTTAGCTTTCGTGGCCTGAGGTTATACTGTGGTCCCTCTATCACTCCCTTGATGTCTTTTGGAGGCGCGATACCTGGGGAAACATTGTACTGAGGTAGTCTTGGGGAGTTATCAGTCCATTTCGGCACATATTCTTCCCATGCTATCTCGGTAGACGTGTTCCCTGCCAGAAATAGAGGAGCCAGCTTTATGTGGCGGGCATTGATCCAGTTACGATGTCCTTCACACCTGACAGCAGTCTGAGTGGCCAGCAAAACTTTAACAGGGCCTTTCCACCTTGGCTGTAGGCTGGACGATCGCTGGAAATTCTTCGTAAAGATCCACTGGGTGAAGTGGCCTGGCCCTTACAGGGGTTTAAGCAAAGATTCTTTTACCTGTTTATGGATAATAGTCAACCTCTTAGTAAGCTCCAAACAGTAGTCACTCAACAAAGGATAAGGGACATTAGTTTTCTTGGGCTAGGGATTCCCCATATATTGGTGGATAGTCCCATTACAATCTCATAGGGTGATAAACCTACACCTGAGTGTGGGACAGTGCATACGGACATTGGGGCTAGGGGCAAAGCATCTAACCATTTCAGAGTGCTACTAGCACAGATCCTGGCCAATTTGCCCTTGAGCGTGGCATTGAAACGTTCCACAAGCCCTGCTGCTTGTGGGTGGGATATTGAATGGCATCTCCGGCATATTCCTAACAAATGACATATTGGCACCATGGTGGTGGTAACAAAGTGAACACCATTGTCACTACTGATTGAATGGGGCAGTCCGTATCTTACAAAATACTTTTACCAAAGTCTTGGCAGTACTCAAACAAAACAGTATTGTCCACCATAGGGAATGCTTCTATCCATTTGCCGGACTAACATACTACACCTAAAACATATCTGCATGTTTGACATTGTGGCATTTCTATGTAGTCCATTTGAAGGCATTTGAAAGGTAATTCTGGGGGTCTGAAATGACCTCTAAGGGTAGGTGTACCCTTTCCCACATTGTGTGTTACGCAAGTAATACAATTTTGACATGTAGCTATGGCTGTCTTTCGAATGTTTGAATTATACCATACTTCTCCCAACATGGCTACAATTCCATCTGCTCCTATTTGGGAGGGTCCATGTGCCACAGTGACCATCATAAACACTTAGTTGTTGGGTAACATCCATAACCTCTTCTCAGACTTGTGTACATAACACCCATCATCAAGGGTGGCATTGCTATTCCATTTCTCAATTTCCACTTTGGATGCATCCGTTTGTATCTGTCCGACACATTCAAGGGAGTTATCAAATTCAGTAATTGCTGGAGGACTTACTGATACATAGGTCAAAGCGTCATGTGTCTGGGCAGTTAATTTAGCTGTCTTATCAGGAAAAGCATTACCTTTTGCCACTTCATCTGTCACTTTCCTGTGGGTGCTACATTTTATGATAGCCAGCTGTTTAGGTGCTGCTAGTGAATTCAATAACCTGGTGATCAGCATCCTATGCTGGATGTTAGCGCTGTGAGAAGTAAGGAAACCTCTCTCAACCCATAGTATTCCCGAATTATGCACCACACCAAATGCGTGCTGGCTATCAGTATAAATATTAACTCTTAAATCGAGGCTGAGCTCACATGCTCCAGTTAATGCAATAATCTCTGCAGCTCAGGCAGAGTGCTGTGGTATTTTACAACTTTCAGCCACACTTTTCAATGTGGTTATAGCATAGGCAGTTGTGGAGGTACCACATGGCAGTTTAAAACACGATCCACCCACATACAGAGTTCATCAGGATAAATCAAAGGTACATCATTCAAGTCTATCCATCCCTTTGTTTCCTCATCATTTGTTAAGGTACAGTCATGTATTACAGTGAGGTCATTAGAAGGGGGGGTAGCACCATGGCAGGGTTCAGTGACTTATATCTTTTTATTGTTGTGTGGTGCAAGTAAAGTTAATTCGTATCTAGTCAATCTGGCATTGGTCATACGCTGTGTTTGGGTCTTATTAATCAGAATACCGATGGTATGTGGTACCATCACAAGCAGTGGATGTCCGTGAACTATACTGTCAGATTGACAGAAAGGGCAGCTGCTGCTACTGCCCTGAGACATCTTGGTAACCCTTTAGCCACTATATCCAGGGTGGGGGGAAAATAGGCACAAGGCCTGTTTTTATCTCCTTGCAATGGTGTTAGTACAGATAAAGCACACCCCGATTTTTCATGCACAAACAAGGAAAAGGACTTAGCATAATTGGGGGTGCCTAAAGCAGGTGAATTGCACAAAGCCTGTTTCAGCATATCAAAGCTTTCTCGGTGCTCTGGCAACCATGGCATTGGGGTTGCAGTCTCTTTAGTAGTAAGTTTTACCAAGGGCTTTGCTAAGAGAGAAAAATTGGCGAGCCTTTGCCGGCAAAAAGAAGTCCTACCCAGGAAACCTCTCACTTCTTGCCGAGTGGTTGGGGCTGCTGTACTAAGTACTGCTTGTATTCTCTGTGGGTGCAATCTCCTCCCTTTGACAGGAGATGGCCTAAATAGGTGACTTGCTGTTGACAAAACTGTAATTTATTCTGAGAATCCCTGTGACCCAAGGGTGCTACGAAATTCAATAGCTGGACTGTACAGTTTATGCATTGTTCTTTGTCAGCAGCTATTAGTAAATCGTCTACATATTGTAAAAGGGCTGTACAACCGGGGAGTGGGAAATAAACTAGCTGTGCTTTTAAAGCCTGACTGTAAATAGTGAGGTTCTCTGTGTATCCTTGTGGAGCTCAACAGAATGCATAAGACCTATGTTAAAAGCAAACAAACTGGCTATCCTCATGGATTGGGACACTAAAGAAAGCATTCTTAAGGTCAATAACTATAAAATACTGGGCAGTAGGTGGGAGCATGGTAAAAAGAGAAACCATATCTGGTACTACAGGAAATTCGGGCAGCACTATTTTGTTAATAGCACGCAAATCAATAATAATTGGTCTCCATTCCGGTGTTACATCCTAGCTAATCTTCTTTCGGATAAGGAAGTATTGGGCTGTTACAGGGGCTGCTTGCTATCTGTTTGATAATGCCCTTAGCTGGGAAATCCTGCATCACTGGGCAGATTCCTTCCAGTGCCTGTTCTGTCATTTTGTATTAGCACCATCTCTTAATGTTATGTGAACCGGTTCTACCTAGAGACATCCTACATCATTTTTACCTTAGGCCCACACTCTGTCATCAACAATTAGTAATTCTTTTGGAAGGACACCTGTGGTAGTAGCAGCAGTGTATGCACAGCCGTTTTGTAAGTAATCAGACATGCAATTGAGCTAGACACCAACAGGTGTACGGTAAACAGTAGAATGCAATTTTTTAAGCAGATCCATTCCCAATAAATTCAAAGCATATTTGTCAGTAAGCACAAAAGGAGCAAGACATGATAAGGTCCTATAGAGAATGAACAGGCTCTGAAATAGGTCTATGAACAGGGGTATTAGAAAAACCTACTGATTTATTTACCTTCTCAGAGAGGGGCACAGTAGGTACCAATTTATGGGAGATAGATGTATGGGTAGCCCTGGTATCAAGTAAGAACTTCATTTTTCCAGGTGTTGCATCTTTAAGTGATAGCTTGACATATGGTCCCTCGGGGTCTACTGGAATCGGCACTCTCCCTTTTCCCTCTCTTGGGCATCCCTATTCTACAAAATCATCTGAATATGTATCATCTTCATAGTAATCCCTTGCTGAATACTGTTGGCCTTGTCTGGGATCAAAATAATTATGTTGCTCTTGGGTAGTTTTAACTTCTTCACCATTACTCTGTTTCATCTGTTCTCTGGCAAAAACTCGCTCCACTAACCTTCCTCTTCCTCTAGGCCTCATCGGGCAGTCATGGATCCAATGGTTCAGACTCTTGCAATAATGGCAACCATCATCTGAACCATTCCTTCCATTGAAGGGTGGTGCACTCACACCTCGTCCTCTCTCTCTGTACATTCCTCTTCCCCTCTGGATACCTGCTCCTCGTCCTATGTATGGAAATGCTTGTTGCATCAAAGCCCTAGTTTTCAAACTATTTAGCTTTCTTTCCTTTTCAGTCTTTTCCTTAGTGTGTCTATCCGCATAATACTTGGCCATAGTTAATACCTGAGTAGCATTTTAGTTTGGCCGTGTGGATTCATATGTTTGAATGTCATCTTTAAGGTAAGGGAGCAGTCCGTCTGCAAAATGTGAATAGAAAGCCCTTTGCCCTTCTGTGGTACTTGGGTCCATCCCGCTAAAAGAGCTAAAAGCTCTTGTGAAATATTTTTCACCCGATTACCCTTTCTCCTGCTTACAGGAGGTTAACTTGCCCCAGTTCATCTGTTTTCTGGGTACTATCTGTTCTATTCTCCTCATTATGTGTTCGGGCAACGCAAGGATAGTATTGTCTAAACAACCCTGCTCATTTCTGAATTTGGTTACTTGCTCAGTTTCTGAAGAAGCTCATTTAATGGGTGGTTCTTGACTGTCCTTTCTGCACTGCCTAAAGATGTCTGGAGTTAATATACATCAAAATAGCTGGTCAATATCACTCAGTGTTAGAGGCCCAGTTTTTAGCACACATTTATTGTGGCTATACCATTGCTCTGGATTCTGCCTAATATCTGGAAAGTCTTTAGTAAAGGATAATAGTTCCATACGGTTCCATGGTACATGCACATGATGCATGGGGTTATTACTGTCAAATCCTGGCACTTCTCTCATAGGAAGGTGGTGTGATGCTAGAGTGGGTGAGGGAAGTTTAACAAGCCACGTAGTATTGACACTATAATATCTGAGCAGTCATCTATAGAAATAACCCCTTCCTGGCTATTCGTATCAATTTCCTTGTAGCAGTCTGGAAGAGCATATTCATCCTTTCTCCCTTCCTGGTTACCATTAACCTCTTTATAGGCTAACCACACAAGTGTTTTACAATTTCATTTGCCACAGACTGTTCTACCTGAGGTGCACTATGCATAGCTATTTTAATCCCTTCTTCTCCTTGAGTTACCCAAGCATTCGCAAAGCGTTTAGCTTCATCCCTTTGGGATGTAATTATGCTGGCAGTCTGGTATTTAGGGGTACCTGGTGGAGCAGAGGGCTCCTTTGATTTGTCATGCAATTCTGGGTAATGGTAAGTAGGCGGGGTGGTCTTTTAGTGGAGAGAAGGTATTCTAATATGGGATCAGCTTCTTCATCAGTGTGTGTCATGGGTGCTCTGGCATCAGTACAGGGCTTAAATACATATGCTCCTACTGCCTGAATCACACACTCTCCCATCCTGTTCCCATCTTTCTTTCAGTTTCTGAAGCTCATAGGCTCTACCTGTATCTCTTTCTGACTGAGGCTTTTCATGCTTTAGCTGTGCTTTTCTCATTGACTTCTGTCTGGCATAATCTTCCCACTGTCGGCAGGTTTCCTGTTGCAGTGGCCTTACCTCTTTCTCCCCTTTGGCTGACAATGTTTCCCTAAGATACAATATTGTGTCCAAAACAAAAGAACCATGAATAGGAAAACAAAGGTTAGGGTCACTGGATGTGTACTGATGCCATTCACGCAAAAACAGGACTACACCTAGTCCCTTCTTAATCATGAATTCCCAACCTATTGTACCTTCTGGAGGTATGGGGACGTGCTGCTCTAGGGTATTCAAATGCTTTTTGGAGCAACGTTTTAAACCACAGCATGTAACCTGTGACATGCACTTCCCATAATGACTCTTAATTACCTTTGATTACAAGATTATAACCTCTCAGGATGTACTTAAAGGCAGTACCTAGCCTATGGATGTTATAATAACAAATGCATTTTTAACCAATTAATCAATAATCTGAATCAGTCTCACTGGATTTTCCAGATGCCTCACAATCACCAAATGCTCAGTCTATGTTGGAGCCTCTCTGAAGCGAATATTGTGCTTGTTCTCACACGGGGGACTTTGATCACAACAAGTCAACGTGTTGAGAAGTATCGCGGGGTCTGGTCTGAGTCTCGTGGCTGCAGGAAAACCCTATTTTATTTCGCAGTGGTCCCCATGATCATCAGCCGCCTGCTGCTCCTTGTCAACCATGGTCCAAGCCCATCTGGACACGTCTGTGACGAAGTCCCACACCAAGAGTTGCCAAATGTGTAAACAATTACAAATACCCTTTGGGTTTAGCACTGTCTGGAAAGAATATAAGGAAACAGATTGAGAATCCAACACAGAGATTTAAAGTTGCATTTCTGCAAACCACAATTGAATTATACTTAAGTGGGAAAGGAGTAATAGGCAAGCCATCGTAGTCTCTCTGAATGACGATGCAAAATGGTTACATTTTTATGCCTTAATTTCCAGTTGTTCTATGCAAAACTGCAGACATTGCGTGGTCACTTCATCATGCTAAGTCTGCACCAATATTCTTTGTGTCAAGGTTTTATATATGGAAATGTTTATTTCACATCAGTGTATCACAAGTTCATGATTCATTCTGTACATGGTTCAAAATAGCTTGTGCTTCTGTGTGAAAGTTCAGCTTTCTGAAACCACGAGCAAGCTTCCTTTGCGAAAAGGAAAGTCTGCGTCAGGCATTTTATTCATGTATTGCTTAGCCCTTGCATTTGCAGTCATTTGAGGAAACATATATTTACACAAATCCACAAACCGAATCACATCTGCAATGATCTAATGTACAGACTAGCAGGTCCAAAGTTCATGTCTTTGAATGACTCATTTAGCCAAGCAAGCAAGTTTTGTGTATCGTGTGCACAGTAAATTCATTGCGAAGCAAGGCCTAGTCATTTTAGTTAGAAAAACATTCACAATGGCTTTGGCAGCCATTTGTAAGAACTAATGGGCTTATAATACAGAATCAATTTTCCACACTTTCTTTGCCCATTTCAAGTGTAGTTCTGAGGATATGTTCCTCACCACTTCAGTTGTTCCCCTAAGATTTAGAATTTCCGACTTTCGTCGATTCATTTTTTTTATCCTGACATGGCACCAAAATTATCGAGTTCCTGCTTAAGTACTGGGAAATATTTCTTTAGGTCTGTCAACGCCACTAGCATGTTGTCCGCAAACGCCATTGTTTTATGTTCTCTGCCTGCCATATGTATTCCCTTAACCTCATCTGTCTCTCTTATTTTTGCCAGTAATGGCTCCATGAATATTGCATATAATAGGGGCGATAGCGGACATTCCAGTTTTGGCCCCCTTATGTTGATCGATTCTGATACTATTACATTTAGGGCCACCCACATCTGAGTTTTGTGGTAGTTTGCCTCCACCATGAGGAGGAAATTCTGTCCAAATCCCATGTGTCTCATTGTGCCAAAAAGCTGCAACCACTCTACCCTGTCTGTCAAATGCTTTCTCAGCATCTAGCGAGATGAGAATTGGCGGTCTATGTGGTTTCTCCATTTTCTCTATCAGATGGAATACCATGTGGATGTTATCGTATGTCTGCCTTGCGGGAAAGATCCCTGATTGATCTGGGGCTATAAGGGCCGGACGCAAGTGCAACAGACTATTTGCCAGTATTTTCATGTTACTTTGCATCCAAGTTTATCAGGGCTATCGGGCGGTATGAGGCAGGGAGCTCTGGGTTTTTCCCCAATTTGGGGAATACTATCAATTTTGCCTCGTTCATTGAACATCTGATGTTGCCTTCCCTTTTAAAGGTATTTACCAACTTTGTTAATTTGGGTGCAAGGGTGTCTATTTATTGTTTGCAAAAGCCGTCCGGGTATCCATCTGAGCCTGGCGCTTTATTTCTTGGCAGGTTTCCTATCACTTTCCTATCCTCCTCCTCTGTTATATCTCCCTCCAGGGTTTCCCTTTCCTGGTCCATGATTCGGGCGAGAATCAGCCCTGCTAAGTATTAGTCTTGTTTTTCCGAATTTGACTTATCTGCTTTGCACAGTGCTTGGTAATAGACCTGCAAAATCTCCCCCGTGTCCTCGTCCTTTGTTATGATCTGTCCATGCACATCCCGAAGCCTCATGACTGTCCTAGTTTTCTCCTGCCCCTTTAGTTGCCTTGCTAGGAACGTCTCAGCCTTGTTGGCTTTAATAGAGTATCTTTGTTTCAGGTATAGGAGCGCCTTCCCTGCATGTTTGCTACGCAACGTTCCCAATTGACCTTGAATATGTCTGTGGGCTCGTCTCAGCTTCTTAGTAGGGTTCTTTGATATTTCCCCTTGGATCTCTTTTAGCTTCCCCTTCAATTCTTCCTCCCACATGTGCCGTTGCTTGTCCCTACTTGCTTTCTGGGCAATCGGTTGCCCTCCCTCAATAGTGCCTTAAATGCGTCGAATGTTATCCCTTGTGTAGTGTCCACTCTCATTTTCTTGGAAGTATTGTTGTATTTTCCCCTTAATGGAGTCCACCACCACCTCGTCTCATAGAAGTTCTGTTGGGAACCTCCATTTCCATATGGCTTTGCTTGCGTGGCCCATCGTAAAGGTTGCTGTGATTGGGGCATGGTCCCAAAGAGAAATAGATCCAACCTCAATATCCCCGACCCTGCTCACCAGACCTGCTGAGGCCCATATATAATCTATCCTTGATGGTGAAGAGTGAACCTGGGACTAATATGTATATCCCTGCTCTTCTTCTTTCACCACCCTGCACACATCTTGAAGCACCAACCTATCCATTGTATTTTTCAGAGCCTCAGATGGGGTCTGTGCCCCCACTTGTTTATACGTGGAACTCCTGTCCAGATTGGGGTTCCATGCTATATTGAAATCTCCAGCCATTATAATCCCCCCCCCCGTGCAAAGTCTTCCAAGGTCGTTGGAATCCCCTTCAAAAGCTGTCTTGTGCTGCATTGTGGGCATATCGAGGCCAGCGTCAATTTTTGGTTTCCCATTTTTATATTCAGGAAGGTAAATCGCCCTTCCTTGTCTCCCCAAGTTCCCTGCACTGTTATCCCTATCCCTAGCCCTTCCCGTAACGCTGTCATGACCCCGGCCCTCTTCTCACTTGTATTAGCTTGGTATATCTGTTAGAAGCCTCTTAACCTTAAAAGATGCTTGTCCCGTTTCCTAATGTGCGTTTCCTGGTACATTAACATGTTTGCTCTTATCCCCCTCACCAGGTGCTCCACCTTTTTCCGTTTGATGGGGTGTTTAGTCCCCTCACTTTGTACGTTAGTCACTCGCTCATCTTGCTAGATATTCTTTTTTTGTCTCCATTTTGGTCCTTGTAGATGCACTCCCCTATTATCCCCCTTCAGTTTCCTCCCTCCCCAACTCCCTAACATCCACCTCTTCCCCCGCAACTCCCAAACCCCCTGAGGAGGGACCAGGTTCCTATGGCCGCTCGGACGCTGTGTCTGCTGTGCCTCGCCCTCATAAACGCCAGGGAAATCCACGTGGGGAATGCTAAACCCTCTCTGAATTGCAAGAGTCTTCCTCCTCCCGCCCCTTGGGCTGTGCTACTTAATACATTGGCAGTCTTTTCACTTCCCCTCGCTTACTTGTCTGTTTTGCGGGCAGCGAGTCCATGTTTTGTCCTCTCATGGCCCTTCATTTTGGTGTCTTTTCCCACCGCCAACTTTTTTCCATTCCCAGGGCTTCCTCTGGGGATTCTCTTCTGCGAGGCTCCTCATCATCCTCTTGTGTGTTATCCTGCATGTTTAGAATCTGTTCCTCCTCCTTCGCATGTGGTGATGCTGTGCTGCCGTCCCTCCCAAGTGAATAGCAGTCCAAAGGGAAATGTCCATTTATATCTTGTTTGCTTTGATACCAGAAACCTCACCACTGGGCCCATTTGCCTCCTCTTCTGGAGCGTGGTTCATGCTAGGTCTTGGCAAAGTTGCACCTCTTCTCAGTTGATTCTGACCTGACCTGTTGACCTTGTGTTAGGCAGAATTACATGCAGTACCCTTTGGGAACACTACACACAATTAAGATTACAGGTGTAAGTACAATCGCACCTTTGGTACAAGCCTGTACTACACAGTTATGTGGTAGCGGTGGCTGAGCAGCCAGACTTCTCAAGAGCAATGTGAGCAGTACAAGATGTTACACAAAGGACTTGCAATAACAGTAGTTCACACAAACACTATTCAAGGTTTCATGGTAAAAGAATATACATTTATTTACACAGTCAGTTGGAAAACATTCCACTAGTAAGAAAGCAGCTCAATATCACACTCTTATATTCTACAGTAGACAACCAATAAGTGTCTGAACAACTTAAGCTCCTTTGAAGTGAAATCAAAATGGCACTTCAGTTACTTTCAAAAGGGGTAGAAAGACAAGGTTAGAAGAATTTTTAAAGCACAATTGCATTCATAGGCAGGGCAAATAGTTTCAGTTCACTACAACCAGCAATTCATTTCAATAGGCCTGGGCCAAGGTCAATGGTTCAGACCCTTGTATGGGATAGCACAGTTCTGGTAGCAAACGGTTAAGTCTTTGCCAATGTTCTTAGAAGTAGTTTGCCAGAAAAAGAGTTATATGTCGGATTAGGAGCAAACAAGACTCCAAAGTTGGGAAAGTTTCACAAACTTTCACTGCGGCAGAAAGGATTTCCACACCGCTTTTGCACAGTACCTTAATGATGAAGAAAAGCTGTAGCTGTTGTAGTTGGTCCTGGCAATTCCTGCAGATCTCGCTGTACCTGAGCTTCAGTCGTGGGGACAAGAAGGACAACATTGGGAGGTTCCTGCACTGCCTAGGGAAGCAGCCACAAGCTTGGCTAAGCGTCGGTTTTAAGGTGTGAGTGCATTAAAGTCCACAAACTGGTATCCTTCTCACTGGCTATCTGGTTTTCAACAGCACTCTGAAGAAAATTCGACCAGTATGGAGACGGTGTCCAGGTGGCTTACGAGTTGGTTGTTCCTACCAGCTCAAGGGAAGAAGCTGTCCTTGAAGGAGCTTCTCTGTCGATGGAGTTTCAGGCATTTCAGACCTGCAGCAGGGCTTCACTGGGCAAACCAATAGTCATGGAGTTGCAGTAGTCGTCTTCCTTCAGCTCGTCTTCGGTTCTTTCGTTCCAGTGGTCGACTCTGCTTTCCAAGTCCCAGAGACCTGCTTTTAAACAGTTTTCACCCATTCATTCCAGCCTATCTGCCGCTCACCCCCCCTTGCCAGACAGTCAGCCAGCCAATCACGTCAGAGTGCATTCAGGTCTCCTAGAAGACTAAGCACAGGGAGTTTCGGGCACCTCCCTCACATCCTGTGCACCCCAGACACTCAGGCGCCAGAGGATCGCTTCAGCACGGAAGCCCGCCAAAGTGCATCAAACAAAGGGACCAAACCTGGTTTGGCGCACAGAGTTAAACACAAGAAGGACCTTTCCTAAAAGAAACGGCGAAAAAAGATGACCAGAGTCTGTTTTTACAGCGGGGTCATGGGCGCCATATTGAAAAACATGGCTGACCCGGTTTTTAGCTACCGGTGTACGCGGTCAGGAAAAATCATGGTAGTATGTTCTAAAAACACTGCCACCAGCCATTTCAAGAGGAAAGGTTAACATTTGACTGTTACATGAGTGTTTAGACAGGGGATGCTAAGCAACCCCTCCAGCACTCTATCGGAAGATAGTGTGTGCTGGGTCTATGAATTTAAAAGGACTAGTAAAGTCATTTCAACTTTACATGCTCTGGGAGATGGTAGTCCATCCCAGAGAAGGTATTTAAACCTTGGGAAATCTGAAAGACACCCCTGTACCACTGCACTGAAGGCGATGCATGACACATAAGAAAAAGATGATGCCTATGGACTCCATATCCAAAGAACACAAAAAGTAAAACGCACATCAAAATACATGAAAGATTGGGGGGGGGAGGCTCACACTCCAGGTAAAAATGAAAATCCTAGAAATCCAGCAAATCCACTCTATGAATCTGGTCTATCTGGACCATGTCCAGGCAGACTCTTCAGCCAGGATTTCTGCAATTAATTGTTGGACTGTCGGTTTTAGGTCCTTGTCTTCCACCTGATCTGCACCTAGGAAACAAAGCCCATTAGCTCATTTATTCGAACTAGGCAGAGACCATTTTTCTCACCAAACTAAAGACGGAAGATACAAATGCAACAGCATGACGTTGAAAGCTGGCATGTCCTTGCTCATGGCCAGAGGAGTAAGCGAGTGATAACCTTATTGGGAAAAGTCAACACCCTGGTGTCCTCCTCCCCACCCACCATTGTGCTCATGTGCTGGTTGCTTTCCCAGGCTGAGAAGGCCTGCAACAACCAATCCTTACCCACCCTCCACTCTAGTTCACACTTTGTTGCAAAGGCCAATAGAAATGTGCCAGTCTGGCATGCTTGTATTTGCAACATCTTGTAGGTGGACACAGGCAGAGTTACCACATATGGCCGGACCTATTAGATCATCTATCACCTATAGAATGTGTCTGTCGATACTGGTCACCCAATCCTGTCTCACCTGGAGGTTTTGACTGTATCTTCTGTTTGTGTTGGCATTGGGGCTTAAAACCCCCACGACAGGCCTGTTACTGTGAGAAAGAGCTTTGGAAATCATGTGATACCTGCTTCTCAGTCTCTGTTGCAACAGCTTTTAATAAACTGAAAGATTTGTCACATTTCTGTACTCTTCCATGTTGGAGTGCAGGCGATATTCTCTGGCCCAGTTCCTCCTCCTTAACTTCAAATGGTAGCAGAGGATGGTCGCTAATGCCTTTGACAAACATGCTGTCTCTGCAGCATTCAACCCCCCTCCCCATGGCAGGTCCAGAAGATCAGAAGGTGGAGTGACAGTGCCTGAGGGTTTCAGGGGATCTACAGAGTTGTAAGTATAGGTCCAGAAATCTGACAAATACTGGGGAAGGGTAATTGTTGTTTGTGATTCGTTTTGTGTTATTGTGAAGGATCCCTGTTTACATGAGCTTTAGCTAGGTTACGGATGAAAAAAGAAAATAGGGAAAAAAGTATACTTGTTCTTACGGGAGTTAGCTTGGTTTACGTATGATTTATATATGGATCCCTGTGTCTAGGTGTAGCGTAGCTCGTTTAGGTTGCGGAAGGTGGTTTCTTTGGTTATCTCATGGAGATGTGTTCCTGTATGCAGCGGTATAGGAGGACCACGTGATTTTGGTATTCCCTGTGATTTGAGAAGCAAGAAGATGCCCCTGTTGTATGTCATTTGTGTTGTTGTGTCTTGGGATGTTCTAATTAGGAGTGTACTCAAAGTATTGTGATTTTCGCCTTAAGCTTATGACATCATATATAAGCTTGCTGAATAGGACATGGTGTGTAGATGTGGGAGCGAAGGCCTATAATGGGGGCACAGATGTGGTAAGAGAAAAGAAGGAAAAGAGAGGAAAAAAAGAGAAACTTGAAGAATTTAGAAACAGAAGGCGATGGCTTTTAACTTGATGAGGTGATGTTCAAATTGTTAGTGTTATGGCATTTGGGGTGGGCTCGAAGAGCACCTGATGGAATTGTGTCCTGGTCTTTAAGATCTTGAGAGCAGACAAGTCGCTGAGATCCATGACTGCAAGGCCTGGGTGGTTCCTGTATCCACTTCTCATTTGTTTTGAATAAAGAACCATCTAGAATACCAGAGGAGATGCCAGACAGGTTTGTCATGGGCTGAGCAACCTATGGATTATCAAGAGCTGTACCCTGATGAGGGGATGCCTGAGGAAGAACCAGAACCTACTCTCCTGATAGCCTTTCAGGAGATTGCACAGGGCTATAAAAGACATAAAGCTGTAAATGTCCACTAAATCTATTGGGACGTAGAAGTCGCAGGTGAATTTTCCCACCAACAACCCCTGCCCAGTGTTTGATGGAAAGAGTCCTCTTAAGAACCTTTTGTGTCCCCATTCCCAGGTTAACATCTGCAATCACGCTGTCTTCCCCGGCTGAGGCTATTAAGACTGTGCATTGCTCAGAATGACAACCCTGAACAAGGCTACAGACTGGAATAATGAAAGCTTTCCCTCTGTGACCCTTAAGAAGAGGTTGGTGTCCGGAGTATCGACAGACCGCAGTTGAGTTTTTTATCTGGAGGATTCTTAGCGCCTCCCCTAACCCCCCCAAACGGGTTGGGTGGAATGACGGTTCTCCCAAAACCAGGCTCCTCTGCAGCGTCTTGGAGGTCCATATCACCAGGCGGTGTAATATTTTCCCATTAAATTAGGGTAATGGCCGCTACTATTTTTAATATGCAGATTACCGAAGAGAACACAATCCTTCCTTTCTGACCTGCAGGTAGGGCAGCGACAACTTGTCCCCACCACAACCCGATCTTTGACATCACCTGCAACACTGCTTAACACATTTGTGGTGGCCACTCTTGTCAGGCAATCAATACAAGGTATCAGATAAATCCCTATTGTGCTTCAGAAGCCAACAAATACCTGATTCTGTAATCCTGGTGACTGACAGGAAGCAGTCTTAAACTCTTGCCTAGACTTTGGCTATGTTCGCCTGAGCAAGAGGGGTAAAAACTGAAAGCCATACACTAGATCTCATCAATATCATGCACCTATACAGCTAAACATAAATGCCATTGCAGCACAATGTGAACGTGAAATGTAGCACAAGGTGAGCGATTTGGTGCAACTCTGCCAGAGGAAAAACTGGTGACAGCCAGAAGTATATTCACGGGAGAGACCACATCAAACCACGCCTTTGACATCACTGTGGATGTAGCAAGCATGGACATTCCAACAGATGGTGAACGGTGAAGTCTTCAGATGCCAGCCACCATGGTGGAGAGTGACAGACAAGTGGGTATGTAACTGGTCGCTGTTGGGGAGAATTCTCATTCTTTGGCTAATTTCGCTTACCTATAGAGTCCCCCAGCAGCTTTTCTGGATTTGAAGGGTTTGTTTTTTTCGCCTGATAAGAGTGAGACTCTTTTTCCCACTCTTAGATATATTTGCGATGTGTGTTCTAGGCTATTTTTTGTGTTTAATGTCTATGGGGTTTTTCTCACCCTCATAGGAACCATCTTTATACACATGTGTTACACAGCACCCTCTGTGCAGTAACACAGGG
Organism: Ambystoma mexicanum; assembly: GCF_040938575.1. Classification (NCBI taxonomy): domain Eukaryota; kingdom Metazoa; phylum Chordata; class Amphibia; order Caudata; family Ambystomatidae; genus Ambystoma; species Ambystoma mexicanum. The sequence continues at coordinate 875,576,870 of NC_090923.1, read as the reverse complement.
GTGTCGTAGCGACCCCCAAACATAGACTCCATACTCTGGGACTGACTCCTGTCTCCCAGGGCATGTAAAGTCCCCATTGACTTTGCTAGTCAATCTTTATGAACAAAACCAGTACAACCCATCTTATTATGGAGGTACTGGCCAGGGTTAATAGTTTGTCCCTTATGTTCATTTTCGAGAGGGTACGGTACAATCCCTCTCTCAAATTGTTTGTTTGGTGGTAGTGGTTACTACCAAAAATATCCGACCGCAAATATTTCCCTATGGGATTTTCCCATTGTTCGAGGCTACCACATTTACTGACAGCCTGTAACATACCACCGGTTTATTTTTTATCTTAACCTTACTCTGGTAGGTTTTATTTGCCAGAACCTTTACACAAATTCTTTCTCGTGTCTTTCTATAAGATCCTAACCCAGGTCGGGGATCCATTGTTCGTCTTTTTTGCGGCTTCTGCCAGTAAGCCCTCCTTTCGGCGCCACTGAGTCTGGGGTGGACCCATTGTGTGGGAGGTGGAGTAGGACCCCTGACAGGGTTGCCTCAGCAACCCATGTCGCACTCTGTCCTGTTAGGCTGGAGGGTCTCCCGCCAGGATGACCACTCCACTATGTGAGTGACCGCTAGGCTGTATGAATGGGGATCTTTTTGCATAAAAACAGGGTCCTGAGGACTGGAAGAGCAAGATATCGCCACTGGAACTAAGAAGCCGAAGAGGAGAGAAGCCACAGACATCTGCATCAACTGAACCACCGGCGACGCCCTGCTGTAGCGTCTCACCACTTTTCTGCACACGATGAGAGAAGATCTTCATCTGCAAGAGCCTTCTTCCCTTGAGCTGGTGGGGCCAACCAGTTTGCCAATCGCCTTCCCGGACCTGCCTTGGTCGTATCGCCAGTGCCCTGTACTCGGAGACCGGATAGCCAGGCACTCGTCTACCCGGACCGTGATTTAAAGGAGCGTACCTTTTATTTCGTTTGGCAGCACCGCGGCTGGTTTCATCCCTGGGCAGTGCAGTAACTCGAACCCTCCTCCACGACGAGAGCCTCTCTTCCTCTGCTGGATGTCCCGAACTGCAGGAACTGCCAGGAGGGTAACCGCCACTGCAGGAGCCTCTTCTACATTTTAAGGTACTTTGTTCCGCCAGGCCTCCCTTTTCGTTTGGTAGCGCTAAAGGTGTTTTAAATCCTTTACCTACCAGTTGGGTGGGCCGCCCCTATCCTCTAACTTTCTTTCACCTCCTGCAACCACCTTTTTGAATCATTTAACACAGACTTGACTGCAGCTACAACAACATTTTGCTCCTGGGCTCTTTGCCCTGTACGCTGACTCTGGCACAGGCCTATTGACTCTGGCTAAATCTGTTACAACTGCCTTTTTTAGATTGCTTCTCACCTAGAAATGTGTTGGTGCACCTAACTCTTATAACCACCTTTCCTTCCAACTTTTTAAACTTGTGAAGTGCCATTTTGCTCGGTTTTCACCTCAGTGTTATACATGCTAAAGTACTGCCTTGCCTAAACTTGTTCACAATCTTTTTGGGAAGTGTTACTAGGGTGCCTAAGAGTATATTCCTGTATAACTTGTTCGTTCCCTCCCTTGTGAGAAATTGATAGTGCCATTTGTGTTTGGTATTCACTGTGCAGTTTTGCTCAGTTTTCACTCTTGCTCAAACTTGTCTACAATTTAACTAGGGAGTTGTGTATACTTTTCTTGACTGATTTTAACTTGCATTTATAACTGTGATGTATGTGTTGAACTGGAAGTGTGTAAAATAAATATATATTGGTTTTAATACAAAGCTTTTGTCAGTGTTTCCTTGTGCCATAGTACTGAAGCCCTATTGTGTAAACCCTGAATACTGCTCATCTCCCTCTTGAGATAAGTCTGACTGCTTAGCCACAGCTACCAACTAAGTCTTTGTGGTACAGACTGATACCAAAGGGGATTGTATTGCTCAGACCTGTAGTCATAATCTTCTTTAGTGCTCCCTAAGGGAACTGCACAGGATTCTGCCTAACAGTCGCCCAAAGACACATTTTAGAATTTCACCAGCACTGCCATCTACAAAATCGCTTGCGTGGGGCTCATCTCTTGTCAAGGGAAGTGCAAATGCTTCTTGGCATGTGTGCAAAGTGGTCTCCCAGCCCTTTCGCGACCTTCACAAATAAGCATATTGATCAGGAAGCAATAAATACTTATGTCCACCCTGCAGCATGTTCTTCCATGTTTTAGAAGGGACTTTCTCGTTCCCCAAAAGATCTGAGGCTGTCACTCCCCCATCCCTTTTAAATTCATCTCAGTCCGTTTTCTTCCATTAACCACCAACAGCAGTATTTTCAATTACAAATTGCTCCTTTTCAGCTTTAGGCTTCCCCCAAAGGTTTTCACAAATTGCCCAGCTACACTGGATGGCCGTCATGTACTTTGACTAGTTGCTAAAGGCAAACACCACCACACGTGCAAGTTAAGGGCTTCAGGCCACTCTGCTTCTACTTGCATCGCTGGGGTTTGTCTGTGAGTACGGACCATTCATCACACCATTCCCTTTCTGGTGGAAAACCCCTGAGGGAGAAACAACTACCGGGATGATGCATTGAGCAGCGACGCTGATTTTACATGTGTAGGAACTTGTTAAAGTCATTACATTTTCCAGCAATGGGCAACGCATGAACTGGGTCTGTTAACACAGTTCTCGAAATGCCACGCAGACAACAGCAGATTTTAACCACCCTTTTTTAAAAATGTCTTTTTTTTTTATAAATCCTGGTTTGGAACATGTATCAGTTTTCTCAGTTGATGAAAACCCCATTTGTACCCATGCACAAGCCAGCTCTCCCATACTTTTCCTGGAAGACCATTTTTGTGGTGGCCATTGTAACAGTGAAATCCAATCTTTCTGCCAATGAGCCAAACTTTGCACCTATGTTTCCTCCCATACCTTGTATCAGAGTTCCATTAAAATGTAAACCGTTTGTTACCTACATTCTTCAATGGATGCTACGCCAACTCGTTGCTAATATAACAGAACTATGTCCAAAAGAAGTTCCGTGTACATGATCTTTGGGGTTTGTTGGATGGCCCTGCTGTCTCAAAGCAAGAGATTTCACAATGGATTATGTCTTGCATTAAATAGCCACGGGGCAACTAACAGCTCCCCCGAAGGGAAGTTAGTGGTACTTTTCCTGAAAGGGAGAGCTGCGACTGCTACATTTCAATTTTGAATCCCAATTGACAGTATCTGCCAGATAGCGACCTGGAGAAGGCAGCGTATCTTCATCCATCTGGCATTACTGCTTGAATGCTGAAGCAAAGCGTGAAACTGCCCTGGACATCTGTTCCGCAAGAGATGGGACTTGTTATGTAGATCTACCTCTATGTCTCATCCCCTGTCAAAGTCAGAAACGTATTTATTTGGAATACATTCATTCCATAAAAGATTTTTTTTTTTTTTACACATCTAGACAAGTCAATTACATAATAAAAGTAGATAATCATGTACCAGCATAAACCGTGTAAATAAATGCTAAAATAAAAAAAAGTATAAGGTATAATTCAATAGGGCATTATAAAATGTGCAAACTCTCCAGGCTTAGAGTAGATAGGATTGCATGACCCATGCTTTCCGCAGGTTTTCAGCCATCAGTAAAAAATAAAATGCATGGTGACATTGTAAAAAGAGTACGATTTGTAGGTTTAATATTTTTCAGGCTCTCACTGGTATCATGAATACAATATTTAAAATGTAGATTCAGAATTTAGGGGTCAGATGCGCCAAGTTAATATAATATGGCTCTGCATTGATTGGAGAAAAAGATGATTTTTACATGTTTTAACAATGGTATTTATTTATTGGATATTATTTGTAAGGCAGCTATACAAGGGGGGGGGGGATAATAACTGTCCTATTAGGCCTTGTGACATTACGATCATGCAAGTGCAGTAACAAGAAGTTCAAGGGAGGGGGTGAGTGAATGCCGGTCTGCACAAAATGCGAAGTGCTATGGTGGGAAGGAAAGTGCAGGGTAAAGGGGAGTGAGTGTAAGTAAAAAGGGAGGGTGATGAAGGGGGAGAAGGACACTGGGACTAGGCAATTGCTATGGGGAAGCCAGGAGGGCAAGTGCCGGGCATTGCATGGGGTGAAGGGGTAGAGGGTCCACATGCTAAGTGCAAGGAGGGGGTGGACTGGGCCTAGTGCCCTGTAAAGCTCTGAGGGGACCAGGCAGCCAGTCACTGCGGCAGGTGGGGTTATCAGGGAAGGGGGAGAGGGAAGGAAGAACAGAAAAGGAGGGCCTTGAGGAGCTTGTGGAATTTTAGGAGATCCGAGTCAAGCCTGAGAGGGGCAGGCAGACCATTCCAGAGGGAGGCTCCTGCAGAGGAGAGGGATCTACACCCCCATTATCTGGTTAAAGAAGTGCATGATCAGCAGAGAGTTGGAGCTAAAAGACCGAAGGGCTCTATCAGGGAGGTATTTAGGGTGTAGATCGTTGGATGTAGCTTGGGCAAAGGCTCCAGAAAGCCTTGTGGATGATGCAAAGGGTCTTGAACTTAATCCTAGCAGCAACCAGGAGCCAGTGGAGAGATTCTAGGGCTGAAGAGGTGCGGTCCCTGGGCATGAGGCCAAGGATAAGTCTTGCAGTCCTATTCTGGATCAGTTGAAGACGCAAAGGGAGGATAAAGGAAGGATGAGGAAGAGGCTGTTGCAGGAGTCCAGCCTAGAGAAGACCAGAGCTCTGGAGACCATGAGTTTCTGGGGGAAGGTGAGGAAAGGTAGAATGCCTATGAGGAGGTGCAGCTGATAGTGGGCCTTCTTGGCAAGTTCCATGATGTGAGGAGAGAAGAGGGGAGGAGTCAAAGATGACACCAAGGTTTTTTGCCTCACAAGTGGGTGAGGTCAGAGGACCCATAGAGGGCAGCCAGAGGACAGGAGCTGGGGTCCCAATGAGAAGGATCTCAGTCTTACTGGCATTAAGGCAGAGATCATTGGCAGCGCACCATACCTGAATAGCAGTCAGACAGTCAGGGATGCGAGAGGAGGAAGTAGAGGGAATCTTGAAGGAGAGCTGTGTGTCATCTGCATAACACTGGAGGTGAGGAGAGAAGGAGGTTAACCAGTCCAGTGCCAGCCCTGTGATGACAAGGGTATCACAGAGCCAATTTGTCAGGGTGGCATGATTGACTGTGTGAAAGGCAGAGGAAAGATCCAGAAGGATATGAACAGATGGAGAGTTGGAATCTAGATTTGAGAGCAAGTTTTCACGGGTGTTCAGTTCAGCAGTTTCCGTGCCTCTGGCTGCTGTGAAGCCAGACTGGTGGTTATGGAGACAACCAACAGATTCAGTGTGTTGGATCGGTTGGTGGATGACCAGCTTCTCCAGGAATTTTCCCAGGAAGTGGGTAGTGGCGTTAGGGTGGTAGTTAGCCAGGCAAGAAGTGTCGGCAGAGGGCTTTTTGAGAAGAGGATGCACAAGGGAGTGCAGACGGTTGGTTGGGGTTTGGAGAAAAAAGGACCCCTGCGCTATCTGTTGGTTGATTTGTTGATCCGATACGTCCTGCAGCCTAGAACATGGTTTGTCAGGGAACCAAACCCCAGGGTTCCCAAAATGTAATAGGAGGGGTGGGTAGTCAAACCTTGTTCAGTAAGGGCACTGGAGAAGGGTTGTGACCATTGATTTCTTGCTTCTAGTTTGTTGGAAAAAGTTGATGACTCTTCGTTTTTCATATGTGAAGGTTTAATGTGGTTGAAGAATTGAACGCAGTATGCTTAGCATGATATGCTAGTTGCACGTGAGAAGGGAGCCAACACTTGTTTCGACCAAAGTCTTTGTCAAGGCGTAGGGTAATGGTGAAACTTCCTGTTTGGAGGGTTTCTGGACTGCAGCGTCGGATCAGTGTCCATTCATGCTGGAGGGTTTAGTAGCCTACCTGTCTGGGGCTGGATTTGCGTTCCATCGTACCCCGAACCACGGAACGCAAAATTGACAGGTATGGGGCTTCACCGACAAATCATCCAAATTGATGGTGCCTGCATCCCCTTGGGTGGTGTTGCAGTGGTGCCACGCATGGTGGCGCATGCCACACATGGATCCTGGCCTGGGGCTTGGCTCTGCCAGCTGAGACCCCCAGCCCTGAAGATTCACTTACAAAATCATACAAGCATTCCGATCCATAGAGAAATTGTAGACTGCAAGACCCTCACACACTATTGTTGGAGGAGTGGGTTGAGAGAGGCTCCTACTGGAATTCAGGAGATCCCACGTATCTGGAATTAAAAAATGTAGGTAATATTTTCAAGGCTAGAGTTTGCCCAGGGAAACCTTTTGGGGAGTGGACTTCCTTGCTTCCCACATCCACACAGTCCTAGGTTGGACGAAAGAGGGACATAATGCAATAGACATACAGACTATTAAATGGATGGGCAATTTATTCAGGAAGTCTGATTGCTTCCTTCTGCATCTTGGGCCCATTTGCTTGCAAGCACCCATGGACCGGTCCTTGCTAGAGTGGGCTGATGTCTTCCAGGAAAGCATCTTGCAAGGGAAGACCTCTTCAGCACTTCTGCTCCTCTCCCTCTTAGACCTTAGGTAATATGGAGCTCTTGAGATGTGACTTGTCGGGATAGTTCACTGATGAGATTTGTGCACACTCCAGTGGCATCCAACTCCTCAAAATTCACCAAGCAGGACCTGGTTGACTGCCTTACTAGCTTAAAAACCACACAATCCATTATCTCAAAGGAGGTTAACCTCTTGACTGAGAGAGTAAGCAATAATTAACAGGTACACAAAGACATACAGAGACAATTCATAATACTTTGACTGGTGCAGCCATTCAATAACTCCCTAAACTAGACACAGAGCCATCTATTCATATAATAAATGTAAGGGGGAGATGGCAGGCAGCTGCTATACATCTACTGCTGGATAACAGAGACCAGCTATCATCATTGCCTGTTTCAATGCCTGATGTACCTCTCCCAGTGTTGCCCACTGCCTTGTCTATCACTGTATCATTGCCTGTTTCAATGCCTGTTGTACCTCTCCCAGTGTTTCCCACTGCCTTGCCTATCACTGTATCATTGCCTGTTTCAATGCCTGATGTACCTCTCCCAGTGTGGCCCATTGCCTTGCCTATCACTATATCATTGCCTGTTTCAATGCCTGTTATACCTCTCCCAGTGTTGCCCACTGCCTTGCCTATCACTGTATCATTGCCTGCTTCAATGCCTGATGTACCCCACCCAGCCTAGCACCTATTCCCCTAGGAATGATATTCCACTTAAATGTGCGCTAATCAATGTACGCTCCCTACCAGCTCATGCATTGGATGTACATGACCTCATCACCATGGACAACATTGACCTGCTCTTTCTGTCAGAGACCTGGCTTAAAGACTCCTCTGGTCCTTCCCTCTCCCTTGCCATACCCTCTGACTACACCATCTTCAGACAAGAACGGGTAGACTAAAGGGGTGGAGGAGTAGCTGTTATCGCTAGGGCAATATGGCCCTCAGACAGATCGGACGTCAGCTGAATCACAACTCAGACTACCTCTGCCTCAAACTCCAGCTCACGCCCAACCATACCATCACGCTCCATGTTGTCTATTGCCCACCCGGCCTGGCTTCAGATTTCCATGACGCCATCACCCACGCACTCTCGGACAACCTCAAAAACACGTCACAAACTCTGCTCGTAGGCGACCTCAATCTTGGCCTAAATGACCCTAGGGACACCAATGCCATAGCCCTACAGAAAGCCCTATCCACCCTTGGGTTCACCCACGTTATCTCACAGCCCACACACGCCAAAGGTCACTCCCTTGATTGGGTGTCACACCACAACTGCTCCCTCTTGATCTCTGACATTTCACCCATCCCCTGGTCAGTCCACCACAGCATCAAATTTGACCTCTCCTCTAAGGGACTCCGGCATCTACCATCCCACTCCCAGCCACTCTCGCAAGAAGCTCACGTAAACTCACTATGGAAAATATCGCCCCTTAACTCGCGGTTCCCACGCTTAAACGCCCGTTCCCTAGTGACCCAGAGGTTCTAGCATCCACCTTCAATCAAGTCATCACCTTAGCAGTGGACACAGTAGCCCCGCTCACCCTTAAAAAGGCTAAGAAAGTTAAGCACTCTAACGCCTGGTTCACTGAGGAGCTCTTAAAGCTTCGTTCCAAGAAAAGGGCTACTCTAGCTAACTGGAAAAACCGCTCAAATGATACGACCAAAGCTATTTTTAAAGCTGTCTCCAAGGACTACAGAAAAGCCATCATTCAGGCAAAAGCCTCCTCATATAACACTAGAATTGAAGGCGCCAAGTCGGGAACCAGGGAAATATTTGCTATGTTCCGAGAACTGGAGTCTCCCGCTCCACCCCCCCTCCGACCATCCTAAAAGATGACATCTGGTGCAACAAAATTCAAAATGACATGCTCGACAAATAGGAAACCCTGCATACCAAAATCCTAGCACACCAAAGTGCACTTTCCAACCTCATTGACAACTGTAACAACACCACTAGAGTTGAAGCCTCCTCCACCCCCGCACCCATCTTCGATTTCAAAGACATAAGCAAACTTGAAGTCACTGCCCTCCTTAACACTATTAAACCATCTAACTGCAAGGGCGATGCATGCCCAGCGCAGATTATTAAAGACTGTGCCTCCCCTTTGGTGCCCATCATCACAGCATTCATTAACTCGTCCTTCCGGGCTGGACACGTTCCAACTGGACTCAAAGAAGCCTGGGTCAGACCACTCCTAAACAAACCTTCTCTTGACCCTTCAACCCCTGGAAATTACAGGCCCATTACCACAGTGCCCTTCCTGCTCAAAATTCTTAACAAAGCAGCTTACCTGCAAGTTCAAAAATGTATCGAAGACAATCAACTCCTAGGTCTTCGGCAGTCCGGCTTCCGGCCAACACATGGCACAGAAACAGCTCTGCTCGACCTAAAAAATCAAATGGACGACCTCAGAGACGCGGGCACACCTGCACTGCTCCTACTCCTCGACCTCTCCGCTGCTTTTGACTTGGTGGACCACAAGACCCTATGCCATCACCTCTCCACCGCAGCCAACCTCTCCCCGAGGGCTTGTGCCTGGATAACTTCCTTCCTGCAGGACAGAGTCATGAAGGTGTTCTCAGAATCCTCGTTCGACAACCTCAGCCTCATCAAGTGCGGGGTTCCACAGGGATCGTGCATAGCTCCCACACTCTATAATCTATTCACTAGACCACTATTGAAAATCCTTGATGCTCTGGGCATCTCATACATCAACTATGCAGATGACACCCAGGTGCTGATGCCCCTCTCTGGTGACTACACATCTGACCTTAAAACCCTCAATGCCATCTACTCCACAATCCAATCATGGATAGCCAAAAACTGTCTGCCTCAACAGCGAAAAAACAGAACTCCTGCTGATTGGGGCCCCCTCCACCTTGAGGAAACTAGATGAACATTACCAATCGTTCACAGTTGATAACATACCTATCACTGTCTCCAAAGTCATCAAGACACTGGGTGTCTACATTGAACCTGACCTATCCATGAATAGACAGGTCAATGCAATCGCATCCTCTGCAACGTACCACTCTAAACTCCTCAATGCAGCTCGACCTTACCTCTCCCAACCAAATTGCCTCACCATAGCTAGGGCAATAATTGGGTCGAGGTTGGACTACTACAATGCCCTCTTGGTAGGCACCTCCCAAAAAAACTTGGCCAAACTGCAACTGGCCCAGAATAATGCCCTCAGGCCGCAACCGGCATTTCAAGACGTGAACACATCTCTGAGGCCAGGAGGAAGGTCCACTGGCTCCCCGACGAGGAGAGAATTACATTCAAAACACTCACCCTGGCGCACAAGTGCCTGCACGGTCGTGCCCCAACCTACCTATCTCAGAGAATCAGCTTGCACACTCCTACTAGGCCCACCAGGACGGCCTACACCAACAGAATCCTTGTCCCTTCCACCCGTAGGGTGAAAGCGGGCGGTACAAGCTTCCCCAACATGGCAGCCACGTTGTGGAACTCCCTTCCCCCATCCATCAGGGGGATAGACTCCCATGCAACCTTCAGGAAGGCCATCAAAACTAGACTCTTTGTCTAAACAACCTCTGATATGCATACTCGTTTTTTCTACAATGTACTGTTTTCCTGCCTAACTGTCATGAAATTGTCACTTGTTAACCGTAACTAATTTCTGTTCTCAAGTCTCTGCTGGGGCCGCATTCTTGTAACCATGATTCAAGCCTCCCTAAGCTTTCTCATAGCGCCTAAATGCCTGAGGGCAAATAACAAGGGGGGTCCTGGGAGACTCTCTGCCAGACATGAGTCCTGGTTACAAGAGCCTTACCCAGAGTCTTTAGCTCACTATCTTTCACAGAGGAGAAATATCCTAAACATATCAGTCTTTGTCCTGCCCTGGGTCAGTCCAGCACCATAATGCTAGGCAATTCTCCTCTGAACAAGAGTACCAACAGCAACCCCAGACACGTGTTTCGGTCTGGTTGAACCACATCAGTAGGGTGTAGCTGTGCCTCTCTAAGAATAGTGAGCAAGGGGTAACTGGGATGTCCTCCCGACACTCATCCAGGGATTTGCTGAAGCCTAAGAAATCTTCCAACTATAGTGCTAACCCTGCGATACCTCTCCCTTGCAAGGAGGCTCAAACCCACTTAAAGCTTCTCTTAATCATATCCAATCTTTTGTCATCCGTCTGCCTTTTTCATCACTCAAACTAGACTCCTGCTGAGCTTACCTTTTGCCATTTCTTGTGTGAGGAAGGTCTTCTACACTGAGCAATCCCACAGTGCTTCAAGGACTTCATATGAGATAAGGCCAGCTTCTTACTTTCAGAGACTCCCCGCAAGAGTGACCAGTTTCCCATGGCATGGGCTCTCTGAGCCCTACCATGAGCAAGCCTGCTCTCTCAAATTCATACTCTACTGGATGCAACCCCAAGGTGCTGTTTGTGCAGCCACTCCTGTTCCTTCTGAGGAGGTCACAGAATGCATCGCTTGCTGGGTATTCCTCCAAAACATGCCCATGGGCTTCCTTGAAGCCTAAGATACATACCAAGTACAGGGCCAGATCTTTCCCTCTGGGGCCTCTCTTTACCTTTTCGCCAGAGACGGTTGCAGTAAATGTGGCAACCTTTTTAGGAACAACTGTAAATCAATGGCATACTCCCGAAGCCCCATGCACACCACCATTTAACATGCATTTGGAAATGATGGCATCTAAGTTCCCTCGGGTAGGACAATACCACCCCTAATCCTTGTGACTTTGGGCAGTGCACTTAATGTGGATTCCATAGCTTTGGCGATTCCGAAGAGGTTAGTGCCCCTAAGGGAAGACCCTTCCTTTACTAATAATGTCCAGTCTTCTGCACTGGATATTCTACCTGTAACCTTATGCTGGGGTCTACCCACACTTCTCCCTGTCGCTGCTTTATAGTTTTCCAGACCCCCCAGTATGGATAGCTCCTATGCCACCCTTTCCAAATAGTCTCTTCCATCCTGCCAGGAGGTGTGGCTCTTCCCTGGATAATAGGCTTCCTTAGCATCAAAATGCATGGAGGTTATGGCCATGCCATTTATCAAGTACGTTTTAGGGACTGTGTCAAGGGCGTGTTAACTACTGTTGTACCAGTGACTTCTCCACTGCAAATATCTGGTGCCCTTGGCTCCTTCCATTTCTAATGTGGCTGTTTGGGGAGCCTCTGCTACCACAAGCCTTGCCCTCCTGCTCGTCCACCTCCTTGCCTTCCTCAAATGACTATCTGATCGATGGGCTTTCAGGTGGGCCGGGACCTACTATCAAAAGATATTGACCTGCTTTAGGATGAAGAGAAGACTCTACCAGTGAAAGCCTTTCATGAAAAGCTTGAGAGAATTATGGTGTACCTTTGTCCCCCAGTTCTACTGCAGTTCCAGTGGAGATGTGGGGGCTGACTTTGGTCCACCAGAGTCCGGCCCAGAAGAAGGAGGAATCCAGTTCAGCAGGCGTAATAGTAGAGGCATTGTGCACTTGGGATAAATCACCCTCCATGCAGACCAGTTCAGGCATCTGGGCTAGCAAAAACTGTTTAGCCTCATATCTTCTGGCTGCATATATGATGGTGGCTGCAGCACCGTTGTCTCAGATCAGACACCCCACGAGGCCATCCATATCAGTTGCCTGAGAAACAAGAAATCTGTGAATGCCATAGGTAAAAGTGTACACGCAAACTCATCCATCCACTTGTGTTAAGCAAATTATGACACTGTTTTGCTGTCTGCAATGCCAGACTTTGGAGAGAAATCTGGATTTTGGCATTTGCTCCATGACAAAAAACAAGGCCAATTTCTGTCAGGAAAGGGTCGAGCAGGTGGCCAATGGGTGGGAACAAGCCTGATTTGCATATTGTCGTTCCCCTTCTATAATGGCTTGATGGGCGAATAACATGAAGGTTGCCCAAGGCAATGCCAGAGGCTAAGATTCATTCTAAACCTTCCAGCCATCACCTCTTTGTTTTTGCTTGGCCAATGGTCTGCCAGAGGCCTCGGCTAGCCACATTGTGACAGCTGCAGGAGGAAGGGTGCTCTTAAACAGGCCTCCTGCATGATATCCGCCCCTGTGAACACACTGTTGCATGAGGTGCAAAAAAGGGGCTAATCTTTCCGTGTAATGGTTCACAGCTCTTCCATTCCACCACAGATGAGTTGTTGACCATAGAGAAGATTGGCCCGCTCACTTCCAAATTATTAACAGCCATTCCAGAGCTGTCTCAGAAGCCAGAGCGCCCTTGTTCCCAGAAATCGGACCATGATAGGTTCTTTCAAATCTTTTGGAGCTTCCAGCAATGGTCTCAGAAGCAGAGGGAACTGCAGGACCTCTCTTCTGTGGGTCACGTGCATAAGCGCCCATGCACCAACAGATTCTTTCTCCCCCTCTTCTGTCAGATAGTCCAAACAGATGCAATGAAGTCTCACAGCAAATGAACCATTCCTCCCTTGTAGGGTGTGGGGTCTCTTTCCATCAGTCCTTGTGTAGGCAGATCACCCATGTTGCTTGGACCCTATTGGCGTGTCCAGTAGGCACTGGTTTCCCATCCCTTTTCCACAAAAGTCTCTCTTTAGCTCCGAGTGGTAGGTTGGGAAGCTCTTGCACGGTCTATTTTTCCTTAGGCTATTCACCTGGCAGGACCCCACTGGCAGATTGTCAGAAGCCCTACATAGGTGGTAGCTGAACAGGGAGGTGGTGAAGCAAATCTTCAAATCGGCTGGGTCTCCCCGATAAACTTCATTGCAACAAGTCAGAATGCCTAGTGTCAGGGCCGGCCCTAGGATTTGCGGGGTCAAGTGCAGCAAATTAAGTGCGGGCTCCTTAATTTGCATTTGATAACATCACAGGAAGTGACATCATAAGATAATGACAGCAGCAAAAACATGGTAAATGCAATATATATATTCATATATATATTCACTAAAAAAAACTTAGTTAAGGGGACGTTATGGTTAAGTTGCGCTACTAAAAACCTGTGAAATTCCCTAAAAAAAACTTTATAAACGTGACATTATGGTTCGAAGTAAAACCGAAAAACCCCTGAAATTCGCCAGTTATGGTAGGCTAAGCAACCATAACTGCCTGCACCACTGTGCACTGCTAACACTAACACCCAGGACATCAAAGATGACATCACAAATGTCATTGATAACATCACTGATGACATCACATGTGTATTTACTTTTCAGACAAGTGGTTGTGAATGTGATTTTGGCAAAAAAGTATCAGGGGTTGTCAGGACATGTGTAATAAACTACATACTTCATCACGCAATGTAGTGTTCTAAAGAAAATTCCATTGCAGTGTTCTTTCTAGTACAGGAACCTACTCATACAGAAATGTAGGTATTGGCTGCAGCATACACCAAAGAGGTGCTATATTTGTACTTTCCAAAGTTGTATAATAAAACGGTGAATGCTTCTGTATCAGACTTTTCTGGTCTGTGAAACATGTACTAATTTGCTAATAATGCATCACTTACTACATATTTCTAGTAATACACACAAAACATAAATAGACTACAATGCATACAAATATGGGGCTTATATATGGAGAGTAAAGTAAGCAAACAAGAGGCAGTATCATTAGCAACTGTGTATAATCTACATGATTGTATTCACACACAAAAATGATAGCTGTGTTTCAGGCCTACTTCTTCCCCTATATAGGTACATCATAAGATGTGATTAAAATCTAAGGAAAGTATTGTAAGAACATGTGAGCATAGCAATATCTATAACTGTAATACCTTTTGAAAGTTAAGTTTCTGACTCAGTAAATAAACCCACCTGACCTAGATATTGCAGTGTACAAAAAAGAAGGGGCTACACATGTGATGCCATCAGTGATGTCATCAATGACATTTATGATGTCATCTTTGATGTCCTGGGTGTTGGTGTTAGCAGTGCACAGTGGTGCGGGCAGTTATGGTTGCTAAGCCTACCATAACTTGTGAATTTCAGGGGTTTTTCGGTTTTACTTCGAACCATAATGTCAAGTTTATAACGTTTTTTTAGGGAATTTCACAGGTTTTTAGTAGCGCATCTTAACCATAATGTCCCCTTAAAGTTTTTTTTGTGTGAATTGTACAGGTTTTTAGCAGGGCAATTTAACCATAACGTCCCTTTAACAAAGTTTTTTTTTTTACTGAATTTCACAGTTTTTTTTGAAGGGGAACCTAATCATAACATTGCGTTAATAAAGTTTTTTTGCTGAATATACAATATCATCATGTGATCTTGGGAGATATGTAGTATAATCTTTTTACTTTATATACATGTAACAAAGAACATACAGAACCCCCTCGCTATTGATATTTGAAAGGCACGGACTGAGCGCCTGTCTGCGGACAGGCGCGGACGAGGTCAACAGTACCCAAACAGTCAGGGGGTATCTGAAATTGTACTATTGTCTTACACAAAAAATGCTCAACTTTGAAAAAGGACACATAAAGACATTATAAGTACTAATAAATAAATAGATTTATTTATTAAAACAAAAACCATGCATTTAATGACCATGTAGAATGAAATGGATTATACCATAACAAAAAAAAGTATACCTCCAACGTAATTACCTCACAGAAACTCTGCAGCCAGGACCGACAGTAGACGCACGCACTACAACAAAGACAAATTACAACAAAATAGTAAGTGAACTTCATTTTTCTTATGTGTGTGTACTTTTTTGGTATGAGGGGCAGAAAAAATAATTTCTTTCTATTGTTTTTACACAGAAATGTGCAGTGCTTTGGAGTGGCTGGAGGAGAATTTTCCGCATGGGGAAATGTCTGAAGATAGCGATAATAATGGTACACAGTGCTCTGCATAAGCAAAATAATGGTCAGTATGCTATGGGCATTTAACATATATATATTGTTATTTTTAACAGACCAGGAAAAAAAAGAAGAAAGGCCAACAAACGACACGGAGGAAGACAAGCTGAAAAGGATAGAACTGAAAATGGACACACTAAATGACAATTTTAACAGTTTAAGGCAATTTGTGAGAGGAAAAATACATCATCACTGTCTCACCTGTACCTGCCCCCCTTCTCCATTTCCTAGTGAACCCTCCCCAAACCTTCAAGAAGAAAATAGATGTTTTGATGAAACATCCCTCCCTTCTTCCCCTCAGAAATCATCTCCAGACAATCAGCCCGTGTTGAACCCTAATTCCCCTATATTCGTGTCAGTATCTGTTTCCCCCTGTATTTCTGTTGATTGAAGTGTGTGTATGTGTTTTTAGAAAGTTTTTGTATATTTGTTGTGGTCGAAGGGCTTGAGCAATTTTTTTTTTATTTAAAAAGACAAAATGTTCGCGAACAAGCGCGCCTGTTCGAGCTTGCCGTAAGCAATAGAATTTGGATTTTCTAACGGCAATTCACCTATCTGTACCAATGCCAACCAAGATGGAACTGATTTTAGAACGCACCATCTGTGCAAGTTGTGTGTAATTGAACAGAATGGGGCGTCCTAAGGACATTATACGTCTCCGTACCGCTCACAAACGAGATGGAACCGTCCATAGAACAGGCCCGGTGGCTGGCATGTTCGTAGTCAAACACAATGGAGCTGTCCTAAGGACACTGGACCTGTCTGTATAGTCATCAGATCATGTACGCACATGCACAGTACACCCATAAGTACTGCGGACATCGCCCCTGACCCTAACTGTCCGTCTCACTTGTGTCGCACTTTTAATTAGTTTCAGGACCCTAACACTGTCCGTAGAAAACTGGCGCGCATGCACACGTTTGTTAGTCTGCATTTGCTGTCCAGCGGGCACGCATTTCCCTCGCGGATGTGTTCAGGACATCATCATGTAACCGCACCCACGCTGAGCGTGTGGACTAATTTGCGCAGTTTGTCTGCTTCCGCAACATTGCGAAAGAACTTATATATACATGGGAAATTATTTTACAGTATAAAATCACCATTTCACATGTCCCATACAATAGCTCTACCTGTGAACGTGTCATTTAGAATTTTTGCACCGCTTTTGAGTGATCAATATGGTCACGAGGCGCACCCCTCCAGCCCTATAAATGGCCACACCCCCAAGCTCATCTTCATTGTGCTTCTGGCTATAGCAGTTTGAGTTGTGCTGCCTTTACTGCTGTAGCGACCATTAGGCAACTAATCAATATGGCATCCATGGCTACTGTTGCTTCATTAGCCTCAGCACCACCCCCAAACCCTCCACTGCCACCACCTTCCCAAGGGTCTGCAGAGGGATATACGGGTGAGGATGTAGAGATCGAGGAAGAAGAGAATGAGGTGGAAGAACTCTGCCCTACAAACACGCAGAGGGTGCATGCGTAGCAAAACCAATGGACTTTTCGCTGGGAGTAAGTGGTGGCTCTGAAAAGAGCCTTCCTGTGGTGTTGTGTGTGCTTCAAAAAATGTAGGTTGGAAAAAACAGATTGCCAAATAGGTGACCATAATTCCCCATTCTCCATCTCTGCGAAAAATGAAAGAGCTGCAAAATAAAATGTTTTCATTGTGGAATGAGGACATGCCAACATCTCTTAGAAAGGTACAAACAGCCTTATTCACATTGTGCCTCGCTTTCTCCATTTGTGGACCAAATGCAGAAGAACGCAGCCATATTTGTCTTTGTGCAATATGGGAAAAAACTATTTAGCAATTTGGAAACATGTCCATGACCTTCGCAAGTCCTTCCTTCATTGCAAATTGCAAAGAAATTCCAGAGACATGGCCTAAATTGTTTCCTCCGCAATGAATGATAAGTATATCAGGATGACGCTCTGCCTGTAAAGTTGCACAGAGAGGTAACAAGTCCAGCCACCTCATTCTACGCACGCCATGCCAGTGCACTTCCACATGAGTAAATCCAAGATCTGCACATAGACCGCAACTTTCTGCATGCACCTTCAACCAATGTATCCATGAGTCTCCCAAAATCCAGATAATCTGTTTTCGAGCACACAGAGCCATGGCTGTCTGGTCTCCTGTCAGGGAAAAGACGTTCTCACTAAATTTCTCCATACAGAACACACCCACTGAACTTTACTGACCAATCCCTACCTTCGCACATTCTCCTTTGCATGTGTCTCCACCCCAGAATCCCTGTTAGTAATACGCGCCGCCTGCAAACTACCGCCATGTTTGCGGACACGTACAGGATCAGAGCGTGACGACTGTACATTTAAATATTATTCCCCTTTTCCCCTTTAAGGTGGGCTCTGAAAAGAGCCATTTTTTTTGGGGCAGATGCCTTACAGACACCTGTTATTTTGTTTTTTAAAAATATTTTTTGTTCTTACTTTACTCCTACAACCATTACAGAACCTTCTCCAAAGAAAGCCTCACATTCCAAAAGAACATGGCATTTCCCAAAGAAGATTACGCAACACCATCTGCTTCAAAATAAGCCGCATTACTGGGAACAATGTTCTCGTGGCTGCAGAAAAACATACCAGCGCGTAACATAAAAGCATGCATGCTACGATTGATGTTACACCTCCCAATACTTTGATCAGGACAGAAAACAGAACTGTTGTCTGATTTTCCTCTAGGGAGTAACCCAGAAAATATTAATTTCGCAGTTGGAAAGATGTTCATGACTGCTTGAACCAACTGTTACAAATCTTCCAACAAAGAAGAACTCACGTAGCCCAAATGGCAAGCACCGTAGTGCAGAAGTACCACATGAGGAGTGGTCATCGTACGCATCTCGGTGCAAACTTGGAGGATTGCTGCAACATTGCGATCAGTCTCAGCGCTCCACACCACCTCCACTCCTCTCACATCGAAATGGTCTGCCACATGCCTACTTTCGGCATAGTGCTGTAAACCATGGACAAAAATATCTCCAAGGACCAAAACCCTGACCCTCAGCACCTCTGCCATCTTCAGTATATGCACCGTCTTTCGACACAAAAGAGCAATGTGAACATCTGATTGGCTGATGCCTACAGTCCCCTTTCCATGCTGGATTTGCTGTAGAAACCCATATGTGGCACGCCCTACCCGCGGACAAGCGTTGTCTATGTGCGGCACGTAACTCTTAGCCAGTCCTTCTACCCTTTCCACATCACTCGCAAATCCATTCCCTCATTGGACACAGCTAAGCAGTCACACAACCATCCACCAATCACATTCAACATCCCTACATCTAACTCCGTCATCATGATTTCGCACTTAAAATGTACTATTGATCACTCTGAATGCAAGTCGCATATCATTGCAAAGCACCTACTTCAAAAACTACTGTGCAAGTGTTGCGGATTTCTACATACTGCTCCATGCATGCGCACATGCATGCGTATAAAGTACAGGTATGCATATTTTAATCAGAGAACATGTGCATCCCTTATGATTTCATTTAAACAAATCAATGCCACTAAATCTACATAGCCAATACATACCAACGCTCCCCCTTTAAGTGCAAGATGTCCGATTTTTCATTGACAAACCGCACTACTTCTTACTTTGTCCCGCATAACCTATACATACGTTACAACCCTCCCTATTTAGCGCGAAACTCGATTTTCCATTAGAAAATGGCACCATTTTTTACTGTGTACCGCCTACATAAATGCTACTTCCAATGCGATCATATGAGAAAAATAAACGCTCCCGATTGCTGTGGTCACATCTCCCTCTGAGGGTCTCCCGATTTTTCGAAATCGTACTTACAATATGAAAGTACAGACATTTTTCCCATCTACTATAATGACCTATCGCTTACAAACCTCTCTGCTATAGATAACACAGCTTAAAAGAAACAAGGCATTTTCATAACCTAAAAATTGTACTCATGTCTGAAGCACGTGCAACTAACATGCTACAAGTATCATACAAATGCAGCACATAGTGAAGTGAAATGCACACATGCACTGTGTTGAAATATCAAAGGAGAATACTCTGACGAAAGATGTTAAATTAACGTGTACAGTAACATCACTGCTTTATGCACGCAAAGTTACTAACTTCTTCTTTTTACAATCGCAGTGAAGACTACTCTCCTGAAAATCAACAGCATCTACACTGCAAACGACATATCCGAAGAAACCTTGTCATTCTGCAAAAAAAGTAAGTACAGTACGGCCTTTATATTCTAACTATTCCTCAAACAGACTGTGTGGGTTATGTATTTAATTTGCGCACCAAAACAAACAGTGATTTCTGAACCATTCTACCCACAAATCCCCATTTATTAAACAAAGAATAACTGGCAGAATGGCTCACAAATCCCTGTGTGTTTGGAACTCAAATAACATACAGAAGCCTTAGGATGATAGTACTAGAAAACAAATAGCTGTTTCAATTCTATGCCATTACGTTTACTATTTTTTAAAAAAAAATTTAGCTTGATTTACAAACTTTTTAAAACAATATCTCTCTCGTTACAGTTTCTTGATTTTAAATTCTCAAGTGGCAGTTTCGTTATGATCCTTTAGGATGTCATTACGAATTCAATGACTCGACAAGCCAGCATCACATTGTTTCCACCAAGAATACGAAACCACCAGTCTTCCATATTCAAGTTTTCTGGTGCATATTTTCCAAGATGAGTTGATCTTTGGCGCTTTAAGTCCACACATTCAATTGTAAGGTGTTTGATGGATTCAACTTCGCCCCTACAAAATCTGCATAGGTTGTCGATCGTGTCATTGGCGTGTATCCTGAATAGCAGTTCTTTTGTCCTCAAGGCGTTTAGACGCAATTTCATAAAGGAGTCTCGGTGGTGTCATGATGGAAATTGTTTAAGATACCTGGGTAGCAAATCAAGACAGTTTGTGCAGAGTCCATGTTATAATGTTCTAGGTTTAAGATCCATTGCCATTGTTTTATTTTCTTTTTTGCATTTTGCGGATGATTTATTAACATGTCCAAAGATGTATCTGCATGAGACAAGATCTCAACGAGTTTTAGTTGCCATTCATTTATCAGGGAATTCGAGCATTATTTGTCACAATTTTGGAAAATTTCGTATGCCGGTTCCGGGGAACTTAGCTTCATTTTCCTAAGTAGGGACAATGATTTCCATAGAACAGTTCCTTGGAGGGGGTTTAATGCGAGTTCATTTCTGATCTTGATAACTGATACATGTTTGGGTAGTCTTAAAACCTTTCTCCAAAATTGAGCTTCTAAATACGGCCATATTCTATGGTTTAAATTCCAGGCTGTTTCAACGCCATAGGTTAGTGCTGGTAAAACTTTCAGTTGGTAAAATTCCCGTACAGGTTGCATCGTGAATTTGCCATACAGCCTATGCAGTTTTGTAGCTTGATGGGCAAATGTTATTGTCCGATGAATTAAGTCTTTAGACCACTCCCATTCTCTTATGGAAGTGTTAAAAGGGATTCCCAGGTATCGTATTTCATTAGTGGTTTCTAGCTTTTCCGCTCCAATTGACCACATGAAGTTTCTGTTTCTTTGTCCTGATGTCGAACCGAAGGACATGACTTTGGTCTTTGCGACATTAATACACAATTTGTTTATGATCATATACTTGTCTAACGCTGCTAGAAGCCTTAAGAGGCCGATGCGGGTTTGGTCGACAAGGGCTATGTCGTCAGCGTATGTGACTCCTCTTATTTCATTGCCGTTAACTTTCGGAGGAAAACAGTTAACTTGATTTAGTGTGAGTGGAATATCGGCAATAAACAACTTCAATAAGAGCGCAACAAGCGGGCAGCCTTGTTTCACGCCTGTGTTTGTCTCTATAGGAGTTGTTAAATAGCCTTGCTGGTTCAACCGTACTCTGATTGAGGTATTTACATGAAGGGCAATTATGGGCTGTAGAATTTCTTCTGGACAAGACCAGCTCCTTAATTGCTTCCATAATAGTTCTCGATTGATGGAGTCAAATGCTCGACGCATGTCAACAAAATGCTTCAAGCTTTAGTAGGTTCAGGATTATAAGATTTGCTTCTGTCCCGACACCTTTAGTGAACCCAGTTTGTCGATGGTCTAGACAGTTTGATTGTACAGCCCAACTTGCTAGCTTCTGTTGTAGAAAAGAAGCCATTATTTTCCCATTTGTGTCCATCAACGCGATTGGCCGATAGTTATTTGGGTCTTCAAGAAGGCCTTTTTTTATAAATAGGCACTATAATTGCCGTTGTCCATGATTGTGGCAAAATTCTTTTTGTGATTTGCTTGAATAGAATTTCAATGAAGGATGACCATTCTAGCCTATTCTTCTTTAACATTATATTACTAATGCCATCCGGGCCTGCTGCTCTAGAATTTTTCAGCTTTGCGATTTTTGTGGCTATGTCGTCAAATTCTTCAGTTGTGTCCCACTCCACTTGTGCAACGTGGTTGCCAATTTGGCTGCTTTCTTCTTTGATGAAAAAAAGCTTGGCAAAGTGTTTTATCCAAGTCACCTCGGCTACCCCATTTGACAACATTGCATTCTGTGATGGAATTTCGTTATTTAATATTGCCCAAGTTTCTCTTGAATTTTGGGTCAAGATTAATTTTAGCATCAGGGCACCTCGTTCTTGGTCTCTCATTGATTTGAAGGTTTTTTTCCAATTTCAAAATCTTTGTTTCCTTTTTTTTTATTTTTAGAGTCGTTGATGCATCAGTGTTTTTCTTCAGCTTCCTTAAGTCTTTCTGTAGTAACTTTTTCTCTTTACAAATCGTGGCACTCCACGTGTGTGTGTGTTCTACATTGTTACTTTTTAGACCAACTTGAGGAAATCGGAATTGCATCAGCAAAGGAGTATAATTTACCTGTGAATCTTTGTGGACTTCATTAGCTCGTATTGAATTAGTAATACTTGTAATCTGTATTTTATTTATTCTCAGACGATTTCCAGCTTGGTTTGTTGCCAGGTTCCCTCCAGACATCTTTTTTGCATTGTTTTGTTCAATTTGACAGTGCAGCACTAAAGCGTCATGGTCACTTCTTGTTATTGGGGTTATAGTTAAATCTTGGACTTGAGCCCAAAGATTCGAGGAAACCCAAATGTAATGCAGGGTTTTATGTAAACCTGTGTTGTGCGAGGTGGAAAGGCACTAATAACATTACCATGACACAATTGCGCATTTCCATTGCTTGAGTCCAGCTTTTGCATCTCGTCGAGGCAGTTTGCCTTGTCACAAAACTTTCATTTAATTGCGATATTGTGTCAATTAGTTCAGCAAGATTTAAATCACCACAAATTATATACTTAAGGTCAGTATATGCCAACTGACCTTGGTCAATTAGGGTCGTTACTGAATTAATCAAATTTTTTGTAGAGATCTTAGCTGGATTCCAGTATGCGTTAATAACCAACATGTATTTTGGTTTCCCTGCTGCATGGGCCTTCAATTGTAACAATGTACCTTGAACAAAGGGGTTTGGATTCGTTGATTGAATCAACTCCCAGCCCTTTCCTTGTTTAACCATAGTAATTAGCCCTGAGAACGGTCTCCCTAGACTATTTTTAACTGCGTGGTTTGCTAGAATCAAGTAACCATCTCTCGTGGGGGTCTCTCGCAGCCACGTTCTTGTAGACATATGATCAAATTTGTAGCCGGGTCGAGGGAAAACTCGTTGACAAGGTGTACGAAACCCCTAGTATTCCAGGATATTACTGTTGAGGGGTCCTTCTTGATATCAATTCATTGCTAGGCGGGGGTTCTTGCCGATCGGCGGTCAAAAGTACCCACTTTTCTTATAGAATCATCTTTACTTCTCTGGTCGCTGGAGTTTATGGAAGATTTCATTGTTGCCCTGAGTTTCTGTCTTGCAAGATCTTTGGCCCGTTCATTCAATGGCGAAATATGCATGTCATTTGTAGGACTTTTTGAGGCCATCGCCTCAGATTTTACCTCAAAGCCAAAGAATAACAATTCCTCAGTAGCCGCAAGTATAGCCTGTCGTACTGCATGAGATTTAATGTGTAGCAGTACTATGTCAGTACAGGTCTTAGACGCATATTCGACTATCTTGATGTCATCTGTGGTTATAGTCCGCAGAGCTGGAACACTCTGGAGTAGCATCAAGATATTTCTCCTGTTCAAATTCATTGAGTCATTATCTGCGAGTACATTTTCAATTCGCAGTTTGCCCAAGGAATCGTGCACCACTTTTGTTGGTTCTATGGTCCTGAGTTTGTCAGTTTTAGCTCTTTGCGCCGCTGTGTATTTTGGGTTTAGATTTGCGCCATTGTGTACTGACGTGGCGGCGGCTCCGGCCGGTGGTTTTTGCTTCGTTCGTTGACCTATGCCGTCATTACTGTTACATCTTAAAGGCTTCGCTGAAAAGTTGTACTTCTGACAGCCTTGTATTATTGAGCTCGGGGCTTGATTCATGTTTGAGTACTCATCTTGTTTTCTTTTCCGGTTTATTTTTGGTAATTGATCAACACGGTCAGGCGTTTCTGCTGTATTTTCACTCTTGTTTCGGTCGTTGTCAGGTGACCGCGTTTGATTTAGGTCATCAACCGAACTGACTGAATATGTAGACAGATCTTCAAGATAAATTGATGAGTCTACAGAGTGGGTTGAACTACATCCCGATTCTCGACGAGCACGTTTTTTAGGATTTCCTTTACCAGGTACAGGCAGCTCGTTTGTATCGTTTGATGGTTGTTGCTTTTTCTTTGCCTGCACCGTGGGGTTATGGTGCTCACGATCAAATAGATCGGGTCTAATAGGCGTAGTTAAATTTCTTATAAATTTTCTAGAACTGGTAGTTTGCTTTTTTGCATCTGCCTTTTTTATTATTTGTATTCTTCTTTCCAATTTTCGCATTTGTTTCTTTTGTTTCTTTGCTTGGCAGTAGTTGAATCGTTTTTGCTGGGCCTTTGAACATGTCGAATGTCGAGAGGACTTTTTTGTTGTTTCCAGCCACATCAGACGCGCCAATGAGCGGGCCCACTGCGGCCGCCAATGCTGGCATTTATTGAATCAAAGTCGTCGTGATGAGGTGTTAAAGGTGGAGCGTTGATCTCAGATGTACTCGGCAGGATTGTCCCATTTAGGTCCTCTGTCGCTGTATTGGGACCTTTATCTCTTGTGCCTGTCACATCACAGCTCAAGTCGGCTGGCAAGCCAATTTCAGATAATGTTTGGGTAATTGCATTTACCAAGTTTTTCTTTTTTGGGCCTCGGGTTTGTGAGAGCGGCACAATATTGGTCAGCGAGTCGGCTGGCTTTGCTCCTTTAGTACCAGGAATTTCAATCGACTCCCTATGACGCAGCCATTTCATGCATTCCATCACGGCCTCCACCAATATTGCTTTCTCGTGGTTATCTCTCATTGCGAGGTCACATCACCTTGATTGCCAAGCAATTGTGCGTTCTGCTTCCTTTTCCATGCGTGTTACAAGTTGAGTATATACGCTTTCCATTTTGTTTATTTATTCAGTTAGATTGGATAAAATGGAACTCTGTGTCGTGATTCCGTCACTAAGTGTTTCATATAACTTGGTGAATGGAATAAGAGCCAAGGAAGTGGCAGCTAAGACGTTGTTATGAATTTGTATCGCTGCTGCTGTTGATATATTTGGGTTGGAGGCTTCCTTTGTTTTGCCATCAAGGGAGGCTGCGCCACATTGATCGTTCTTTTTTTTTGCAGGTGTGTCGCCGTTTAAAGACTTCTCCATTACACTTGTGCTTTGATTTATTTTTGGGATGGAGTTTGTGACGTACAGAGGCAATCCCTTGCTTTTTTGGCAGAAGGACGAAGAACTTCATCGGTCTGAAAGTATTGAAGCACTGTTTTCCAAGTTTGCAGGAGTATCTGATGCCCAGTCTCCTAGACTGCTGCGTTTTTCCTTTTTATTTAGCTTCAGATATGCTTCCGATAATTTATCTTTCATTAACTCGAAGTCTTCTTTCATTCTATTCATTAGACGCATTTCTCGCGCGGCTACCGCTTCCTTGTCTGGGGACAAGCCCAGGTTTTGACGCGTGAAGACCAGAGACGTCCGCGTGCAAGGGGATCGGAGTTGTCACGACCAGGGCTGTGGGCTCAGGATCTGTTTTGTCGGTAAGGTCAAACACATTACTGTGTGTTATATTTGCCGGAGAGGCAAGCTTGCTTTCATAATCTTGCTTCCATTTCAATTTTGCTAAGGACATCTTGGCGAGCCGATCAGTCGTGCTTATGTTAGGTGCCGATTTTGACAACTTTGTTATGTTCAATGGAGCAGTCGTTTCACCATTTTCTAAGTTGGAGAAGTCGAGTTTCTTCATATAGGATGTGTTAGAGTCAGAAGCATGTTGTTTTAGATTCACGTCGCTCTCCAAAGCAACCAAGTCAACGATTTTCTCCACCATTAGGTGGCTCTCATTCGTAAGTCTCGAGGGAGACAAGGCAGCTGATGCTTCAACCAAATCACTATCGGATTCGTCTAGTAGAGGCCCCGTAACAAATGCACTTTGGTTCAGGGCGGACGTGTCTTGGTTTATTGACCTGTCAGCACACGAAGCGCTGCAATGAATGCCTTTATTTTTCGCCAATGCTGTTTGCATCGATAGTAGCGGCCTCCACTGCAAGGGCATGCTTTTTTTCGTCATAAGTTGTGTGTTTGTCTGAGAGAGACCTTTGACCATTCGGGTCGTTTAGGTCAGATGCTAGTTTTGCAAGCGCCCAATTGTTTATGCGGGCAATCACTAGTGTCGAAAGGCATTGGATCTTGTCGTTATTATGTGGACTAATTTGCGCGCCCCTCGCCACTTGCGCTCTCAAGGAATCGACTAGTGCGTCTGCTGGCTGGACAGTTGATAACTGTGCAGCCTCGCTGCTTGTCGATGAGTCTACAAGTATGTGTTTGCTGGTTTGAATTGGAGTGTTGGTCGAGCAATGTTCGGGTGAGCAGTTAATGTTTATTGTTCCGAAAGTGCTCGTTGTGTGGCGTTTCATTTGCAAGGATGGAAAGCCACTGTTATTGCTTTGAGGGGTCGGGGGGGCTAATGGCACCATTGTCGTGTCAGGTAGACGAGTCTCCGGATTTTTCCCTTGGTTTATTTTTGCTTTTAAACGAGTCTGGGGGCCAGAGTCTTGCATATCACTCACCTCTCCTCTCCTGTCCTCGTCTGCGGACTACAGACTGAACTCTGCCGAACTCTGCGCATGCTCCGCGCTCTTCTGGAGTTTCTAAAGGTGCTTGGGCTTGATTTTCTTAAAGCCACACTAGCACCAAACTGATTACTGGGAAGAAAACACAGTAGCTGCAGCTCCTCTCGCCACCTCAGGTTTCTGAACTCTGCCGAACTCCGCGTTTACTATTAATGCTTCTCCTCACCACTAGCCCACGTTGTACTATCATCTGAAGCACATTGTAGTAGTAGTATACAAACAGAAAAATAGCCTTCCCAAATCATTGTAAGCGGCCAATGCACATTCACACACCACCATAAAGAGCTTCCCCATCAAACTCATGCACGCATGCACACAGCACACATACATTGTACAACAGACCAAACCATGCCTTTTTTTTTTTCAACAGACCCCCAAGAATGCCTACCAAAAAGCAAGTCTGTAGAAAGGAACGCAGAAGTAGAGCAAATAAAAATAAGTGTCCAACCTAAGCATCCATCTGTAGCAGAGTTTGTAGAGAACGTTGGAACAAAACAGCTAATACAGTCGTTCAGCGAAACAAAGGAAGGTTCAACTACCGAAACTTTACCTCCTCCAACAAAATGTGGCACTAAACACAAAACTTTTCACAAAAAATCACCTACCAGTACTGCTAACAATGCTCCTATTAATCCTGATATAGTAACAAGAACCTATAGTAAAAAAAGTATTTTAGCAAAAATATTTCGCCACAGAGTCCTTCAGAATCTAATAAGAAGAGGACCGAAATCATCCTCAACCCTTAAAACCTACCATAGAAAATTAATCCTACAAGCTCTCGCAGACAGTGCAATCCTTGTAAAAAAGAAGTTGTTTAAATTAGTGTTAAATAGGATGAAACCACTAACAAAACTAAATACCAAACTACAAAAGAAACTTATCAATAAACGGAATGTGAACAAAAATAACTTCTTACATATTTGTGGAGGTGAATGGAGTCACACAACAACCACAGAACCATATTTTAATGAAGAATCAAACAAACACAATTGCCATAGCAGTGGACGAGGGTATGAAAAAATCAATAATAGCATCATGGAACAAGAAACACTGCTTAGAAAAGTATCCCCTGAAAACTCAGAATTACCTCTCAATTCGAATGAACCAGACCGTCCAGTATACAAATGGCTGTGCACGTCAATGTGTGCCATTCCTGACAAATCTTTCAAATCTTTAAGTCAGTTCCTCAATCAGTATGTGAAAGGTAAAGACAAAATTAAAATGAAAGTGCTGCAAAATATGGATATCTGTCCAGTGTGCAAATACACAGGACTACAAGGACATTCATTAGCCTGCATTTCTGGACCTATTTACAAAAGCACCTTCCATGATATCAAAAGGATATCAATACATCATGCAAATGTAAGAAATCTAGTGTATAAAATATACTATGCTAAAAGTCCAGCTTCAGAATTAGCCAATTTAAATAACGCTCTTCTGCATGGTACACCCAAATATCTACAATAAGAAATGGACCGTATCCAGAGAAAATATTTTGGAAGTGAAAGCCACTTACAAAATGCAATATTTGTAGAACAGACTAGCAACAATTCTGCACATAGCAACCTTCTATTACACACATACAAAAAAGAAATACTAAAATTTAAAAGTGCATCGGCTGAAATACCAAACCATGTGTGTGTGTGTTGCCGCAGAACGTTTTACAAAACAAACACAAAAAATATAGACATAGCATACAAAATAGAAGCCAATGAAGATTCCAAATGGTTTGAATTAGCTCTCTACCTTTTAGCCGAAAACAAATATCAAATAAGTGAACCCCTAATATGTTGCAGTTACTGAACTACAAAACTAGACAACAACCAAACTCCTTCACGTGCTATCACAAATAATTTGGAATTGTTTCCACTACCAAAAAACCTGCAACAACTCAATTTGTATGAGAGCATCATAATTCAAACAGCCACCCATTTCAAGCAATTATACGCCTTCACCCAAAAACAGAAAAATTACCTCCCTCTGAATTGGTGAAGGGCATTCGTGGCAAAGTAGTTTATTTGCCATTAGATCTAACAGAAAATGTACACACTCTAGGAGTGCAACGTCAATAGAGCATTCTTTAATAGTCTTGGTAAATGGTGTACCAACAAAAGACACAAATATTTGGCAACAACATGTGGACTTACATAAAGTTAGACAAGCCTTGCAATATCTAAAAGACAATAACGAATACTACAAGGAAATAAATATTGAAGAACGCTTAAGGGAAACAACTGAAATAATTGAAGAGTCATCAGAAACTGCACAATTTGAACTTCTGGATCCTGCTGCAGTATCCACTCTTTTGGACCAGTACACAATTCATCCATTTTATTCCAATTAAAGCATAGATGATGCACTAGAAACTTACCAAATGCGACAAACCAAAGGTTCACCAGTGAGCATATGGGAAAAAAGTATTAAAGCACATGCTTTTCCACTGCTATTTCCTACTGGCAAAGGTGGAAGATACGATGATAGACCCACTCAGATTACAGCATCAGAATACAGCTCATTACGTATATATTCGCAAGATCCCAGGTTTCGACAAAATGCGGAATACACATTCCACCTACTCTTAAGTGAACTAGCAACCCTATGTTACGGAGTTGCACACATTTTGAAATCTGGAACCCACTTTCAAAATATGTCAGCTACGCAATTAATACAAAAAGTACAAGAAAAAGATGGTTTTACAATCGAGTATAACAAATTTGTTTGCAAACATGCGTGGTACCAAAAAATACTGGTTCTGACGGCACTGAGACGTACGTTGTATGATCAGAAACCTTGGACCACCGACTTGGTTTGTTACACTAAGTTGTGCAGAATATGCATGGGAAGATTTACATGAGTTCCTACGCATATCAAACAACCACCAAACCAACATACATTTATTAACACCTGGAGAACTTTGTTCTCTAGATCCAGTTAATGTGTCAAGATATTGCCATCATCGTTTCATTGCTATGGTACACTCTATTTGCAATAAAACTGTTCCTCCCCTCTGAGAAGTGCAACACTTCTTTTGGAGAAAAGAATACCAAGCGAGAGGAGCACCAAATATTCACATGCTTTTTATGGATCAAAGGTACACCTAAATTTGGTCACGAAACTGATGCCACTGTTTTGCAGTTCATCCAAAAATGTCACTTGTGAAATCCCTTCACAACGGACACATAGTGACCTGCATGGGCAGATTTTACAATTTCAAAGACACAAATGTGGCAAATATTGTCGTTGCAAATAGAAAAACAAAGGGAAATACTACACCAAATGCCGGTTTGGTTTCCGTAGAACAGTTACAGAAACAGGTCAAGTGAACAACTTCATGTCTTCAGTTCGACATAGTTTTAAAGGTAAATCACCGGAGAACATGTATTACATAAAAAGAACAGAAGAATCAAAATATATCAATGATTACAATGCAATCATTGCCCTCTTACGGAATGCAAACTTAGATGTGCAGTACATTGCAGACAATTCCACTGCTGTTGCACGATATGTTACAGCCTACTTAACCAAAGCAGAAAAAACAGAGCTTTAAGACCTCTGGGATGACCTATCGTCAGACAAAACAACTATCTCAGAAAGTGTACAGCCTAGGCATAAAAATGCTCTCTCCTAGAGAATGTGGCGCCTATGAAGCGGCAGATCGTTTAACCGGTACTGCTTTGCACGGAAAATCAGACAACCTAGTATGGCTAAGTCTTGTTCCTGCTAAATCTAGAAAAAGAGTTCTGAAATCATATGAGGACATAGAAACAATTTGCCAGAAATGATCCCAACAGCCAAGACATTTTAAAAAACAATTTACTGGACACGTACTATCCGAACAGGAGTAGCACTTTGGAAAGCATGTGTCTATACCACATAGCTCAAAACTTTGCATACAAAAATAATGTAAAACTCGATGAAAGCAAAGGCAGATATAGAGTCACAGATTGTGAAGGCAGTTTAGTGAAACTTACCAAACGAAGCTTAATTAATCATGTTAAATTGTCATTAAAAACTCCTCAACAAAAAGAACTATATTACATGTCTCTGCTACAACTTTTTAAACCATGGGGAAAAGAGGAAGAGATACTAGATAACTATGACTGCTATAAAGATGCTTTCAAAGCAAATGAAAGCGCTATCACCGAGTTGAACTTTACGCAGTACAAAACAATGTTGCACAATGAACAGCAACATGAAGAAGAACTTCATGCCCAACTAGATGAGGACTCTTCCGACAGTAGTCAACCTTCTGCAACAGGAAGCCAAGAACCACTATGACAGCCACTAATAACAAATGAGGCAGAATTGGCTATGACAGAAGTGGAAAACACCATGTGTCACTATCAAGAAAATATAGAAGACTTAACTGTACAACAAGCAAAACTTGACAAAGATCAGCGCACCATTTTTGAAGATGTAACAAAACAAATTGCACATGGTGTACAACACGAAAATAAAGAATGTACCTGCCAAAATTACAAACCAATACTGCTGTACGTCAGTGGTAAAGCTGGGTCAGGAAAAACATTCTTAATCAAAATCATCAGCAAGTTTCTTCAGCAATTGACAAACAACAAACTGTCAGCTGTTGTAACTGCCCCCACAGGTTTAGCTGCCTACAACATAGGCGGTGTCACTTTACACCGATTATTACTTTTTCCAGTAGAACACCAAAACAAATGAGACTATTACAAACTTTCTGCAGAAGCTGCAATGGAACTACGCAGAGTATTAAAGCAAATGAAAGTGCTACTAATAGATGAAGTGAGCATGGTCTCCAACCTAATGTTGGCTTTGATTCACCTCAGATTGCAAGAAGTACTTTAAACAAACTATGAAGAACTCTTTGCAGGGAAACACATTATCGTTTTCGGAGATCTTCTACAATTGCCACCAGTGAAAGGTGAACCTATTTTTAAAACCTTAGGACACAAACTCTTCTGGAAAACTGTTGGCAGCATAGGAAATGACAACCTTTGGCAACATTTCCAATACAGAGAATTAATAGAAAACATGCGGCAATCTGCAGATCTCACTTATGCCAACAACCTAAAAAGTATTAGACTTGGTGTACTATCTCAAGAAGTACAAGCAACATTGAATAACTGGCACATTCATGCACTTTATGGCGATAATGCATGTGCTACTGATGTTATGGAACAAAAAGACCACAAAAAAAAGTCAATTGTATGGCCTTAATGCCAACTCTTGCAAGCTGTTTCAAATTCAATGAACCAATGTTAAATAAAGAAATGCAAACAATAATGGAAATGTGCGCCACATACAAACTAGACGTACATGGTATGACACTACCCATGTGTGAGCAAGTCAATAGAAAATTCAATCTCCAAAACAGCTGGGTTGGAAAAAATATTAAAATTATCCTTAAATTGTAGAGTAATGCTTAAACGTAACCTTGAGGTGGAGCAAGGGCTAGTTAATGGGGCACTGGGTATAGTTGTTGGTTTTCAATCATACCCATGTGACAACAACATTCAGTTTGTCAATATTCGCTTTGACAAACTTTCAGAAGTGAAAAGGATAGGACGCTCAACTGCTCGATTCCTTCTGTTCAAAGACATGTATGTACGTAGAGTACAATTTTCTCTAATTCTTGCATATGCAGTCACCATTCATAAATCCCAAGGTCTTACCCTAGACAAAGCATTGATAGATATAGGAAACACAGTCTTTAAAGAAGGCATGAGCTACGTAGCACTATCACCCTTACGTACACTTGACGGTCTATTTCTAATGAACTTTGATGCAAGTAAAGTGAACGCTGACATTCCTGTTTTTTTAAAAAAAAATTTAAACGGTTTTTATTATTTTTTAAAACAAACAATACAAACCAAACTGGCAGCGCTTTTTGCAACAGTCACATGAACATCAATTAGTCAAGACCACTGCTCCCCCAATCCCTCCCCCTCAAGAGCTTGTTTGTCCTTCTCATTCCATATCTGCTGCGTGTGGCAGGATATCACCTCCTTCTGAGACTGCAGAATCCGTTACTGTTCCAAACAGTCCTGCTATTAATACTCTCCATGCAGGGTACTCACTTCTTCTTCCCCACACATGCTACATGCCTCCTGCCATACCACCGTTTCAGCCTCCGCCCATTTCTGCAATTCCCGCCACCATACCTCCACCCGTGGCTTATGGCACTGCTTCCATCCCATGGCAATCCTTCGTTTTGCGAGCACATATGCCAAGTCCTTCAATTTCCCAACATGTTTAAGTTTCCGTGGTCTGGGAAACCCTCCCAACAGGCAGGCCCTGGCCGTATCTATAATGAGCGTGACCCCTTTGTCCACTAGTTTTTGCGCCCCTTCTCCCCAGAAACTCTCAATCACTGGGCAAGACCAAAACATGTGTGTCATATCAGCATTTTCCTTATCGCATTTTGGGCACGCTTGTCGTCCCGCATTTACAAACTTCGATATATTCTCATTGGGGTCATGTAAGCTCTGTGCGTTATATACAACTGTATTTGTTGTAATCTAGCATTTCTTGACACCTTCTTGTGGTATCCCATAGCACGCTCCCGCATCCCATCTTCCATCTGTGCTCCCACCTCTGTTTCCCAATCCAACCTCAAATGCGTCAATTCCTTCCCAACCCGGGTCATCACCATCTCATACAATCTAGAGATCTCATGCCCCCCTTCTGATATGTCGTATATTGTCCCCATAGTAGCGTCTGGTTCCTCCTCCAATACAGTCTCAGGCCAGATTTTACGAATATTCTGCACCAGCCTTAGGTATGTGACATACTGGCCTCTATTCAAGCCCACCTCTTCCCCTAGTCCTTCAAAATCCCTAATGGCCCCCTCTTGCCAGACATCCCCCAATGTAACCAGCCCGACCGACTCCCAGTAGGTCCTGATTATCATCCTTAGTTGTTTCTCTTCCCCTGCCAAAGCTACCAGCGGCACCTGCGGGGAACACGGGAATGGGTCCTCCATCATTCGACATACTCTACGCCACATCTTCCACCCCAGCAACGTCATTCCCGGGCGCTCCTTCATTTCTGACCTAGGCAACCAAATAATTTCCTTCAGGTAGAACGGAGTGCAGTCCTGTCCAAACAGCCTAAATTCGGGAGTTACCTCATCAGAGAGCCATTTGACCACATATTGCAACTGACCAGCTACATAATAGGCCTCAAAATTAGGCAGCTCAATACCCCCCCTTTCATAGAAATTCTGCAACTTCCATAGCGCCACTCTATTCCGGGTGCCATGCCATAGGAAGTCTCTGCACATACTATTCAGCTTGGCAAAAAACTTCTTAGGTATCATATACGGAATATTGCTGAAAAAATGTAAGAGCCTACGCAGGACCACCATTTTGAGCATCGCCCCTTGTCCCATCATCGCCAACGGCAACTTCTCCCAAAACTTCATGCTTATACGGATTTTTCCCACAGCCACCTCGGTGTTATGCAAATGTTCCTCCTCTACCGTGTGATACACATCTATTCCGAGGTAGCGGAAGGAACCAACCGCCCATGGTATCGGCAACACTGGCAAACACTCCGGTTCACCGCTATGCCAGACAGTTCTGCATACCTTTCCATTACCTCCAGAATATATTGAAGATTTTCCTCCGGATATTTCAAATATAATAGCAAATCGTCAGCATACAGGGATATTAGGTGTTTCTCTTCCCCTACCTCAATGCCTATCATGTCATATTGTTGCAGAAGGTACACTGCCAGGGGCTCCAGGGTCAGAGTATATAACATCGGGGACCAGGGGCACCCTTGTCTGGTGCCTCTGCTAAGTTGCCACCTCTCGGATATCACCGCTCATGTACGTACCCTAGCTAGCGTCTCATTGTACAGCAACTTCGCCCACCTAACATAGCCCAACCCCATCCTGTATTCCCTCAGGGCCTCCAGCAACCACCACCACCTGACTGAGTCGAAAGCTTTGACTGCATCTAAGGACACAACCGCCATTTCACCCTCGCTCTTGCTCCCCCATTCAATCACCCGGTGGAGTCGCCTATGGTTGTGGGTTAAATTCCTGTTGGGGACATAACCTGTTTGGTCCGGATTTATCAATTTACTAATAACTCTCCTCAATCTATTAGCCAGGACCGCCGTCAATATCTTGCCATCCTGGTTCAGCATTGACAAGGGCCTATAGGAGCCGCAGCTATGCCCTGGTTTGTTGGGTTTAGGGAGCGGTATTATTATCGCTTCTCTAAGCGATTCCGGCAACCGGCCCACCTCAAACGATTCATTAAGCATTTCTAGCATGGGGGAGTACCTCCTCTCTATATGCTTTATAAACTTTGCTAGGAAGTCCGTCCGCACCCGGGGTCTTACTGGTGGGCAGTTGCCTCACCACCTCCTCCAATTCCTCCAAAGTAATCGGTGCATCCAGCTCCTCTCTTTTTTTTGGCACTAATCTTGGGTAATCCCATATCTCTTAAAGTTTCCCTTATCTCCTCTCGGCTGCCCCCCCCTTTGTCCTCATATAGTGCCTTGTAATAATCTAGGAATGCCTCATTGACTCCTTCTTGGGTGTTCGCTACCTCTCCATCCTCTCTGGTTATCGTCCTAATCGGGGGCCTAGGGGTTTCACTCTTGTATAGCCACGCCAAAGACGGCCCGTTTTATCCCCACCTGCATGCTGCCTCTCAACATACTACTTATAGTTAAGGTTGCAGAGCCTTTCCCAAAGTTCCGCACAGCGCTGCTGTAGTTTAAGTACTTGCTCCGCATCCCCCCCTCCCCTATTGAGTTCCCGTTCCAGTTCATCCTCAGCTTCTCCTAACTCTGTTAGGACCGCACCCTGCAGACCCTTTGATTTAGCAATGGCAGCACCCTGCAATACCACCTTAAAGGCTTCCCAGAGGGGGCCCACCGAATCCACACTACCAGCGTTCTCTTCGAAATAATGTATGATCTCGTCCCTGATATCCTCTCTGAAGACCGGATCCTTGAGCGCCTCAGCCCGGAGGCGCCACGTCGGTATCCGCGCTCTGGGGCGGCAGTACTGCCATCGCAGGACCAGAGGCAAGTGGTCCGACAGGACCCTCACTTTGTATTCTATTTGGGTGGTCTCTACCACCACATCTGGCGTGGCAAAAAAATAATCAAGTCTCGTATGCAGTTGTTGCGGGGCTGAGTAATGCGAATACTGTTCCTCATTAGGATGTTTCAGCCTCCAAACATCTGCCAGCCCGAAGTCGTCGAGCAGTGTCTGCAATGCCATGGCCGCTGGGGTGGGCCTATCAATCTTATCATCAGATCTGTCTACCCTGGGGTTCAGCACACAATTAAAACCCCTCCCCAAATAACCGCCCCAACAACACACACGTACCCAGGTTGGTACACAGAGTCCTAAAATATGCCACCGTGTTTTGATTGGGGGCATACGTATTTACAATGCACACCTCTTTATTCTATACCAGTGCCTTCAATATGACCATCCTCCCCTCTGTATCCACCACCTCTTGTGTAAGTTGGAGCAGAACGTGCGGTGCCACCCAGACCAACACTCCCCTAGCGTAGTCAGAATACGGAGAACCCACTACAATACCTCTCCACTTCTTCCCTACCAGTTCCAGCTTTTCCCAAGTCATATGCGTCTCCTGCAACAGTGCAATATCAGTCTTCTGTCTTTTCAAATACATCATGACCTTGTTACTCTTTAAGTAACTATTGAGTCCCCTGACATTCCACGTTACGATCTTAAGATCCCCCATAGCTCATAAGTATCCTCCCCCCTTCCGTGCAGCAAATCCCACCTGCCCACGCGATACAGATACAGCCCTCTGGCTTTTTCTTGTAGCCTCATGTACAAACTCGAACTCCCCATAACTATGTACACCCAAACTCCCCACTTCCCTCCCCACCCTCTACCCATCCCTTCCCCAACTCCACACTCCCCAACTGCTGCCCAGCTCCATCCATGGAACTCAGGCACTCCCACATCTAGCCCTGCAAGCACCAACCAATGCCCAGAGCTCAGTAGGGTGAAGTCGCCCTAATGGCCACTTAACTAAGGTTACTAAGTGGGGTACAGAGATCCGCTCTGCAAGGCTCCCCTAAATACAACAATAGTCACAGTGCTCATAATATATTGTGCAACAGTCTGACCTTTTCTGCCTAAGGCCGCTCAAATGACTATAATCAAGTCCCAGAGACCTATTCCGCGCCATCTTGTAGCACCCTCCTCATGCACTACTTATCTCCTCCATCTCCTCTTCCCATCCGAACGTCAGGCTCCTGGGGACATCCCTGCGCATCGAGCCATCCCATGGCGTCCTCCGGAGTCTCAAAAAACAAAGTCTTGTGTTTGTGAAAAACTTTCAATTTCGCCGGGTACAGCAACATGTATTTATGGCCCGCCTCTCTCAATCTCCGCTTTACCGTCCCAAAGTTCATACGGCTACGCTGCACAGTCAGGGTATAGTCCGGGTAGGCCGTTATGTTTGCCGCTCCTCGTGTAATCGTTCCTCCCTTGCGGAAGTGTTCTAGTATCCTCTCCCGGTCCCGGTAATTAAGGATTTTGGCAATTACTGGCCTAGGTGGGTTTCCCGGCGGCGGCCTCCTTGTTAGAGCTCTATGCGCACATTCCACCGCGAATCCTTGAGATAAGACTCCTCCGGGTATCTCCTGCAACAGCATAGATTCGATGAACTCCGTGGGATCGTGGCCCTCCGATCCTTCTGGCAGGCCCACGATGCAAATGTTATTCCGTCGGGCGCGTCCTTCCGCCTCCTCCGCCCTGTTCTCCAAGTTGCCCACTCTCTGCACCAGGGCATGCAATTCAGCCTTCTGGGAGGCACAATCCGCGGTGTTCGGGCTCACCTCTTTCTCGGGGGTCTCAGTGCGCTCCGCCAGGGACCTGATGTCCTGCCGGAGTAAATTCACCTCCTCCTGCACCTCACCGACCTTAAGGTCCAATGCCGTTTTCAGCTCAGTTACTGTCATGATCTCTGCTTCCAAAAGGTCAGGGTTTTCCCAACTCCCTTGGAAGCAGATCCATAACCCAGGTTCCGAGTGCCAACCAGTCCCAATTGGGACCTTTTGGACCCAGTCCTGGCGCCAGTGGCACCAGGCTCATAAATATGCCCAGTCCCAGCGCTGGAAGCGCCGGGCTCATAATGCTTGGGTGGACTTACCTTCAGCAGACCATGCTGCTTACTTGCCTGCCAGTTGAGCCTCTGATCCTCTTCTGTTTGGAACTACTTTTCCTGTTGGGTGGGGCTGGAGCCACTCCCTAGATTCAGAACACTGGAACTCTTCTGAAAGGCAGGAACTCTTTTCTTACCAGGAACTCTTTTCTTACTTGGGCGTGGCTGTGGAAGGAGACCCCTAAGCACTACAGGAGGCTATTTAAAGAGCCTACGCAGGACCACCATTTTGAGCATCGCCCCTCGTCCCATCATCGCCAACGGCAACTTCTCCCAAAACTTCATGCTTATACGGATTTTCCCCACAGCCACCTCGGTGTTATGCAAATGTTCCTCCTCTACCGTGTGATACACATCTATTCCGAGGTAGCGGAAGGAACCCAACCGCCCATGGTATCGGCAACACTGGCAAACACTCCGGTTCACCTCTATGCCAGACAGTTATGCATACCTTTCCATTACCTCCAGAATATATTGAAGATTTTCCTCCGGATATTTCAAATATAATAGCAAATCGTCAGCATACAGGGATATTAGGTGTTTCTCTTCCCCTACCTCAATGCCTATCATGTCATATTGTTGCAGAAGGTACACTGCCAGGGGCTCCAGGGTCAGAGTATATAACATCGGGGACCAGGGGCACCCTTGTCTGGTGCCTCTGCTAAGTTGCCACCTCTCGGATATCACCGCTCATATACGTACCCTAGCTAGCGGCTCATT
This sequence comes from Ambystoma mexicanum, assembly GCF_040938575.1. Classification (NCBI taxonomy): domain Eukaryota; kingdom Metazoa; phylum Chordata; class Amphibia; order Caudata; family Ambystomatidae; genus Ambystoma; species Ambystoma mexicanum. The sequence goes on along the minus strand of NC_090923.1, from coordinate 875,538,384 downwards.
GTACAGCAACTTCGCCCACCTAACATAGCCCAACCCCATCCCGTATTCCCTCAGGGCCTCCAGCAACCACGACCACCTGACTGAGTCGAAAGCTTTGACTGCATCTAAGGACACAACCGCCATTTCACCCTCGCTCTTGCTCCCCCATTCAATCACCCGGTGGAGTCGCCTATGGTTGTGGGTTAAATTCCTGTTGGGGACATAACCTGTTTGGTCCGGATGTATCAATTTACTAATAACTCTCCTCAATCTATTAGCCAGGACCGCCGTCAATATCTTGCCATCCTGGTTCAGCATTGACAAGGGCCTATAGGAGCCGCAGCTATGCCCTGGTTTGTTGGGTTTAGGGAGCTGTATTATTATCGCTTCTCTAAGCGATTCCGGCAACCGGCCCACCTCAAACGATTCATTAAGCATTTCTAGCATGGGGGAGTACCTCCTCTCTATATGCTTTATAAACTTTGCTAGGAAGTCCGTCCGCACCCGGGGTCTTACTGGTGGGCAGTTGCCTCACCACCTCCTCCAATTCCTCCAAAGTAATCGGTGCATCCAGCTCCTCTCTTTCTTCGGCACTAATCTTGGGTAATCCCATATCTCTTAAAGTTTCCCTTATCTCCTCTCGGCTGCCCCCCCCCTTTGTCCTCATATAGTGCCTTGTAATAATCTAGGAATGCCTCATTGACTCCTTCTTGGGTGTTCGCTACCTCTCCATCCTCTCTGGTTATCGTCCTAATCGGGGGCCTAGGGGTTTCACTCTTGTATAGCCACGCCAAAGACGGCCCGTTTTATCCCCACCTGCATGCTGCCTCTCAACATACTACTTATAGTTAAGGTTGCAGAGCCTTTCCCAGAGTTGCGCACAGCGCTGCTGTAGTTTAAGTACTTGCTCCGCATACCCCCCTCCCCTATTGAGTTCCCGTTCCAGTTCACCCTCAGCTTCTCCTAACTCTGTTAGGACCGCACCCTGCAGACCCTTTGATTTAGCAATGGCAGCACCCCGCAATACCACCTTAAAGGCTTCCCAGAGGGGGCCCACCGAATCCACACTACCAGCGTTCTCTTCGAAATAATGTATGATCTCGTCCCTGATATCCTCTCTGAAGACCGGATCCTTGAGCGCCTCAGCCCGGAGGCGCCACGTCGGTATCCGCGCTCTGGGGCGGCAGTACTGCCATCGCAGGACCAGAGGCAAGTGGTCCGACAGGACCCTCACTTTGTATTCTATTTGGGTGGTCTCTACCACCACATCTGGCGTGGCAAAAAAATAATCAAGTCTCGTATGCAGTTGTTGCGGGGCTGAGTAATGCGAATACTGTTCCTCATTAGGATGTTTCAGCCTCCAAACATCTGCCAGCCCGAAGTCGTCGAGCAGTGTCTGCAATGCCCTGGCCGCTGGGGTGGGCCTATCAATCTTATCATCAGATCTGTCTACCCTGGGGTTCAGCACACAATTAAAACCCCTCCCCAAATAACCGCCCCACCCACACACGTACTCAGGTTGGTACTGTAACGCTCACCCGGTTCCCACGGAGGCGCGGCGTCGAAGGCACAGAACTCTGAAGATGGACAGGAAGGGCCCCTCTATTGTGGCTTCCCTGGCTCGTTGGATACCCTCCTACGTGAAAAGGGAGTATTACCACTGTGGAACAATGCTCAAGCCTCCCACTCCCTTCCAACCCTCCACGATACCTCCTCCACGATTCCCCGTGAAGCCTCACCTTAGGGTTTGGAAGGATGAGCTCTCCATCCTGCTTCTGATGCAGGGGCGCGTTGAAACCCAGTTACTTCACTGGATTGAGGATTGATGGGAGTTCAGGTAAGCTTGACTGTTCAGGTAAGGCGCTGTAAAAGTTCTGTTCAAAAGTTCAAGCTTAATAATAATGTTCGTTGTCTAATTGCAGCAAGCGCTAATGCTTATGTCTTTTTCCCCTTAGGGGCCGGGGTTCGGAGTGCCGGAGATATGGCGCCGACCCGAAGTGAAACAGTTCTGGATGAGCGCTCAGGTAATGTCTTTGCATTCGCTCATTCAATGTCTTTGTCTTTTTTCCCCATAGGGGCCGGGGTCCGGAGATGCCAGGAAGCGGCAGGACCCGAAATGCAGTGGGAATAATCCAACAGGTAAGACTTAAAAGGAAACTGAGCTTTCCTTATTCCTTTTCTCCCTCTCACCTTTGTTCTTGTCTTTTTTCCTCTACTCGCCGGGGCGTAGCTGAATCCGGAAGATCGCTGCTGAAGATGGAAGCGCCTTGCAAAGGTGAGTAAAATGCAGCGCTGCAGCGATCGAAACGAAATGCCTTTAAAATGATGTCTTCCTTTTCAGGGCTGTTGGAGAAATGACTCCGGGATGCAGATTTAGCAGGTAAGGGCTTTTCTTCTCCTATTCTCTTCCTTTCTCCCCTTGCAGGTGTTCCAGGGTGCTGGCAGGCGTGGCTGAAGTCAGGATGCAGGAGCTGACACGGTGAGCGTCCAGCTGCTAGGTGCAGAACAACGCGAAGCATGTGTGGCTGTTCGGGTGGGGTTTAAATAGCCTTGGAAGAAGTTCCTGGTATGTATCCTTCCACCAATCAGGTATGTATCCTTCCACGACCACACCCGGGTGGTGAAGTAGTCCTACAGGTTAAGTAGTCCCATTCAGGCCTCAAGAGGGCCTGGATGAAGCAGCAAGGTCTGCATCAGGTAAGTGTGCACCCAAGCACTTAAACACATATCCTCTACTATGAGCCTGGCGCCCGCTATGAGCCTGGCGCCTAAGGCGCCAGGACTGAGTCCAAAGGGCCCCGACTTGGGCCCGCTGAGACTTCCCTGGGAAAAATGATGTCTGCCTCTGGGGTTGCTGGGCCCGGCCTGGCTCCTTAGAGGTAGGCATCATGACAGTACCCCCCCTCAAGGCCCCACCCAAGGTCTTTTCCGCCGGGGGTTTTGGTTTGTGCGGGAATCTTCGATGGAATCTTTGAATTAATCGTGGTGCGTGAACATAGTTACTGGGTTCCCAAGATCTTTCCTGGGGTCCATATCCTTTCCAATCAACAAGATAGAAGAGTTTCGACTTAACTATCTTGGAATCTAAAATGTCTTTCACTTCGAATTCTAATTCTCCATCAATAGTTTCGACTTAACTATCTTGGAATCTAAAATGTCTTTCACTTCGAATTCTAATTCTCCATCAATTTGGACAGGGCCTGGGGGTTCAGACAGTCTGGTTCCAGGTTGTACTGGTTTTAGAAGAGATGCGTGAAAAACGGGATGAATCCGCATGTTGGATGGTAAATCGAGTTTAAAGGCCACTGGGTTGATAATAGCTTTGATGGGGTAAGGCCCAATGAATCTGGGATTAAAAGTTCGCTGACCCTTGAGGGGTAGATGTTTAGTTGCTAGCCATACCTGATCTCCTACTTGGTAAGGAGGAGTTTTACTTCGGTGCAAATCAGCGTTTTCTTTATACTTTTTCTTGGCTTGCTGTAAGTGGGTTGTAGCTTCTTTGAAGGCTTGGGTTATTGTGGAATGTAGGTGATTTACTGCAGGCATCTCCAGGGTCAGAGGTGGATCTAGGTCAGAGGTCCGAGGATGGTGACCATACAGGGTATAAAAAGGAGTCTGTCCGGTTCCAGAATGCACTGAATTGTTGTATGCATATTCTGCAATCCAAAGGATGTCCTTCCAATTCAACTCGGATTGGTGTAACATGCACCGCAGATATTGCTCGAGAGTCTGATTGGTCCTCTCGGTTTGTCCGTCGGTCTGGGGGTGGTGGCTGGTGGATAACCGCACGTCTATTTGTGCTAGTTGGCAACATTTCTTCCAAAAGTGGGAGATAAATTGACTTCCACGGTCTGAGACTAATATGGAAGGGAAACCATGTAACCGCACTATATTTTCCATAAATTCCTTGGCCAAGGTGGAAGCTGACGGCAATCCTTTTAAAGGGATAAAATGGGCCATTTTGGAGAATAGATCCACTATTACGAGAATCGTGTTGTAACCACCACAAGGAGGCAGGTCAGTTATAAAGTCCATTGACAAGGTGTGCCAAGGTGCTGGTGGAATGTCCAAAGGTTGAAGTAGGCCGGCTGGCCTTTTCTTTTGACTCTTATTTTGGGCACAGATTCCGCAAGACAACACAAATGACTTTGTCTTTTCTCCAAGAAGGCCACCAGAAGTGGCGTTTGATCTTTTCTTCTGTTTTCGCGATACCGGGGTGTCCTTCCATTAATGATTCATGATGACGGGTAATGACAAGTTCCTGCAATTCTTTACTTGGCAGAAATAACCGCTCTTGGAAGTAGGGTAAATCATCCTTAACGGTGTAGTGAGGACCCTTTTGACTCCATTCCAGTAAGGCAGAAGAGTCAAAAAGCTGTTTTACTTGAGTTTGGATGTCCTCAATGGTTTGTAATGAAGTCAAGCCCAGAATTCTTTGTTCCGGTATGATTGGCACAGGTTCTAAACTCGAATTGGGTTCTTCCATGCCTATCCGGGATAAGGCATCTGCCTTACCATTCTTGCAGCCAGGGCGATAGGTAATTACAAAATCAAATTCCGCAAAGAATAAAGCCCATCGGAGTTGTCGCGAAGATTGAGCTTTGGCCGTCTTTAAATACTGCACATTTCTGTGGTCCGTAATTACGGTGATGGTGTGTCTTGCACCGAGAAGATAGTGACGCCAAGCCTTGAAAGCTGATTTAATAGCCAGTAGTTCTTTGTCGGTAATTGCGTAATTGAGTTCAGGTGGAGAGAATTTTCTGGACCAAAAGGCTACAGGGTGTAGTTGGTTGGTTTCTGGGTCTCTTTGCGACAGGACAGCTCCCATGGCCGAACTGGATGCATCGGTTTCCACGATGTAAGGGAGATCTGGGCGCGGGTGCTTCTATACAGGTGCAGAGGTGAATTTGGTTTTCAGGTCCTGAAAGGCTTGTTCAGCCTCAAGAGTCCATTCAAAGCGTTTATTTTTCTTTAGGAGAGCTGTGATGGGTTGAACAGTTCGAGAAAATTCCGGGATGAACCTTCGATAGAAATTGGCAAAGCCAAGCATGCTTTGCACTCCCTTCACAGAGCTAGGAGATGGCCATTTGAGAATGGCGTCCACTTTCCGCGAGTCCATTCGGATTCCTTGAGGTGTCAGGATGAATCCGAGAAACTCCACTTCTGTGGTATGAAAAACGCATTTTTCGAGCTTGGCAAATAATTTGTGCTGGCGCAATTTCTCAAGAACTGCCCTAACATGGTTTCTGTGATCAGATTCTGAGGAGGAATACACCAGGATGTCGTCAATATAAACGATGACACAAACATCGATAAGTTCCCGAAGAACATCATTCATGAAGTACTGAAAGGCGGCAGGTGCGTTGCACAAACCGAAGGGCATTACTTGATATTCGAAGAGCCCAAATTTGGTGCGGAATGCAGTCTTCCACTCGTCGCCCTCTTTTATACGTACCAGGTGGTAAGCTCCTCGGAGATCTAGCTTGGTGTACACACGAGCATCTTTTACTTGGTCGATAAGCTCAGGTATCAGGGGCAAAGGGTAACGATTCTTAACCGTTATCTGATTTAGGGCGCGGTAGTCAATACATGCCCTAAGGTCTCCTTCCTTTTTAGGTACGAAGAACAAAGCGGAAGAGACTGGTGACTTTGATGGGCGAATGAAACCATTGGCCAGGTATTGATCCAAATACTGGCGCAAATGCAGGTTCTCAGGTTCAGTAAGAGCATAAATCCTACTACAAGGTAGTTGTGCATTGGGTACCAAGTCGATTTGGCAATCGTAAGATCGATGGGGAGGTAAGGTGTTAGCCTGCTCTTTCTGAAAAACGTCTTGGAATTCTTGGTATTCAGATGGTAGCTGTACAGGGGTGGAAGTTACAGAGGCTAGACCCATAGCTGGATTCCTTGGGTAACAGGTTGGTTCACAATCAGGAAAAGTTATCTTCTTTGCTCGCCAGTCTATTCTCGGATTGTGTGTTTCTAACCAAGGGATTCCAAGAAGTACTTGAAATTGTGGGGCCTTGATCACATCAAACACGATTGCTTCCCGATGTCCGTCCTGACCCACCAGAGTGATTTCAACTGTGGAATGCGTTACAGGCCCTGAGGCTATTTCGGTTCCATCAACTGTAGTAATTACATCTTGGGTTACTTTTGGGCGGAGAGGAAGCTTAATCCTGGAAGCCAATTCACGGTCTATGTAATTTCCAATAGCTCCACTGTCTATGTATGCTTTTATAGCATGCAACTGCTGAGGCTGTTTTGGGTTCACAAGCACCATTGGCATGACAAAATGCGAGGTCAAAGAGTTTGTTTTCAAGCTCGGCAAGCGGACCCCTACGCTTGTCGGGCTAGGTCGTTTCCCGAACCAGGTGTCAATAACTCGTTATCAGTGGCTCCAACCACCTTCTTGGGTGGTTTAACTGGACAACTTTGAAGAAAGTGACCGGAAGTTCCGCAATACAGACAAAGTTGCATTTGTCGCCTTCTCTCTCGTTCCTTCTGCGTTAATGGTCCTTTAACACTGCCAATTTGCATAGGTTCGGAAACGTCAGTACTCTTGGAGTTAACGTGGGTCTTGATAGGTACTCTGGTTTCATACTTGAGCCGATCTGCTTTTCTATTTTGAAGTCTGTGATCAAGTTGAACCACTAAGTCTATGTAGTCTGCGCAGGCCTGGGGTGGATCTACTATCTGAGCTATAACATCTTTAAGCTCTCCGCGCAGGCCTCGATGAAACAATGTGATCCTTTTATTTTCAGGCCATCCGGTTTCCACAACTAGTCTATTAAAGGTGGCGATATAGGACAAAAGATCCTGATTACCTTGTCGTAAGGATAGCAGTTCGTTGTCAAGGGCCTGTCCCTGCGAGTGTCGAGCGAACAATCTTTCCATGCTGGCCTGGAAGCCATGGAAATCCCGGAGAATGGGATCATCCTGATTTACCAATGGAATAGACCAATCGGCAGCACAGCCACTGAGGTAAGATAGTACAAAGGCTACTTTGGTCTGGTCGTTGGGGAAGGCCCCGGGCCTGCATAAAAAGTGTAAACGGCATTGGTTCATAAAAACGGCATATTTCTTGGGATCCCCCGCAAAACGTTCCGGCGGGGCCAAAGGCATGTGTCCAGGTAGATTGATTTGTACCGGGTTATTCGAACCCATTGTTGTAGAAATATCTCCGGAAACAGGCAAAGGAGTGTGCTCTGCCTGGCCCTGCAATAACCTTTTGGCCAGATCATCAGTTCTTTCCTTGGATAGGATTAGTTCCCTTCTGAGAGCATTAGTCTCCTGGCGGGCTAAGTGCACTTCTGCCCGTAATTCCCCTAAAAGATGGGCCAGCTGATCTGTCTCGGAAGTCTCCATAGCGCCCAGGTGGGAAATTGTGGTAAGGCTTCGCGTTCTGTAACGCTCACCTGGTTCCCACGGAGGCGCGGCGTCGAAGGCGCAGAACTCTGAAGATGGACAGGAAGGGCCCCTCTATTGTGGCTTCCCTGGCTCGTTGGATACCCTCCTGTGCGTGAAAAGGGAGTATTACCACTGTGGAACAATGCTCAAGCCTCCCACTCCCTTCCAACCCTCCACAATACCTCCTCCACGATTCCCCGTGAAGCCTCACCTTAGGGTTTGGAAGGATGAGCTCTCCATCCTGCTTCTGATGCAGGGGCGCGTTGAAACCCAGTTACTTCACTGGATTGAGGATTGATGGGAGTTCAGGTAAGCTTGACTGTTCAGGTAAGGCGCTGTAAAAGTTCTGTTCAAAAGTTCAAGCTTAATAATAATGTTCGTTGTCTAATTGCAGCAAGCGCTAATGCTTATGTCTTTTTCCCCTTGGGGGCCGGGGTTCGGAGTGCCGGAGATATGGCGCCGACCCGAAGTGAAACAGCTCTGGATGAGCGCTCAGGTAATGTCTTTGCATTCGCTCATTCAATGTCTTTGTCTTTTTTCCCCATAGGGGCCGGGGTCCGGAGATGCCAGGAAGCGGCAGGACCCGAAATGCAGTGGGAATAATCCAGCAGGTAAGACTTAAAAGGAAACTGAGCTTTCCTTATTCCTTTTCTCCCTCTCACCTTTGTTCTTGTCTTTTTTCCTCTAGGCGCCGGGGCGTAGCTGAATCCGGAAGATCGCTGCTGAAGATGGAAGCGCCTTGCAAAGGTGAGTAAAATGCAGCGCTGCAGCGATCGAAACGAAATGCCTTTAAAATGATGTCTTCCTTTTCAGGGCTGTTGGAGAAATGACTCCGGGATGCAGATTTAGCAGGTAAGGGCTTTTCTTCTCCTATTCTCTTCCTTTCTCCCCTTGCAGGTGTTCCAGGGTGCTGGCAGGCGTGGCTGAAGTCAGGATGCAGGAGCTGACACGGTGAGCATCCAGCTGCTAGGTGCAGAACAACGCGAAGCATGTGTGGCTGTTCGGGTGGGGTTTAAATAGCCTTGGAAGAAGTTCCTGGTATGTATCCTTCCACCAATCGGGTATGTATCCTTCCACGACCACACCCGGGTGGTGAAGTAGTCCTACAGGTTAAGTAGTCCCATTCAGGCCTCAAGAGGGCCTGGATGAAGCAGCAAGGTCTGCATCAGGTAAGTGTGCACCCAAGCACTTAAACACATATCCTCTTCTATGAGCCTGGCGCCTAAGGCGCCAGGACTGGGGTCCGCTATGAGCCTGGCGCCAGGACTGAGTCCAAAGGGCCCCGACTTGGGCCCGCTGAGACTTCCCTGGGGAAAATGATGTCTGCCTCTGGGGTTGCTGGGCCAGGCCTGGCTCCTTAGAGGTAGGCATCATGACAGGTACACAGAGTCCTAAAATATGCCACCGTGTTTTGATTGGGGGCATACGTATTTACAATGCACACCTCTTTATTCTCTACCAGTGCCTTCAATATGACCATCCTCCCCTCTGTATCCACCACCTCTTGTGTAAGTTGGAGCAGAACGTGCGGTGCCACCCAGACCAACACTCCCCTAGCGTAGTCAGAATACGGAGAACCCACTACAATACCTCTCCACTTCTTCCCTACCAGTTCCAGCTTTTCCCAAGTCAGATGCGTCTCCTGCAACAGTGCAATATCAGTCTTCTGTCTTTTCAAATACATCATGACCTTGTTACTCTTTAAGTAACTATTGAGTCCCCTGACATTCCACGTTACGATCTTAAGATCCCCCATAGCTCATAAGTATCCTCCCCCCTTCCGTGCAGCAAATCCCACCTGCCCACGCGATACAGATACAGCCCTCTGGCTTTTTCTTGTAGCCTCATGTACAAACTCGAACTCCCCATAACTATGTACACCCAAACTCCCCACTTCCCTCCCCACCCTCTACCCATCCCTTCCCCAACACCACACTCCCCAACTGCTGCCCAGCTCCATCCATGGAACTCAGGCACTCCCACATCTAGCCCTGCAAGCACCAACCAATGCCCAGAGCTCAGTAGGGTGAAGTCGCCCTAATGGCCACTTAACTAAGGTTACTAAGTGGGGTACAGAGATCCGCTCTGCAAGGCTCCCCTAAATACAACAATAGTCCCAGTGCTCATAATATATTGTGCAACAGTCTGACCTTTTCTGCCTAAGGCCGCTCAAATGACTATAATCAAGTCCCAGAGACCTATTCCGCGCCATCTTGTAGCACCCTCCTCATGCACTACTTATCTCCTCCATCTCCTCTTCCCGTCCGAACGTCAGGCTCCTGGGGACATCCCTGCGCATCGAGCCATCCCATGGCGTCCTCCGGAGTCTCAAAAAACAAAGTCTTGTGTTTGTGAAAAACTTTCAATTTCGCCGGGTACAGCAACATGTATTTATGGCCCGCCTCTCTCAATCTCCGCTTTACCGTCCCAAAGTTCATACGGCTACGCTGCACAGTCAGGGTATAGTCCGGGTAGGCCGTTATGTTTGCCGCTCCTCGTGTAATCGTTCCTCCCTTGCGGAAGTGTTCTAGTATCCTCTCCCGGTCCCGGTAATTAAGGATTTTGGCAATTACTGGCCTAGGTGGGTTTCCCGGCGGCGGCCTCCTTGTTAGAGCTCTATGCGCACATTCCACCGCGAATCCTTGAGATAAGACTCCTCCGGGTATCTCCTGCAACAGCATAGATTCGATGAACTCCGTGGGATCGTGGCCCTCCGATCCTTCTGGCAGGCCCACGATGCAAATGTTATTCCGTCGGGCGCGTCCTTCCGCCTCCTCCGCCCTGTTCTCCAAGTTGCCCACTCTCTGCACCAGGGCATGCAATTCAGCCTTCTGGGAGGCACAATCCGCGGTGTTCGGGCTCACCTCTTTCTCGGGGGTCTCAGTGCGCTCCGCCAGGGACCTGATGTCCTGCCGGAGTAAATTCACCTCCTCCTGCACCTCACCGACCTTAAGGTCCAATGCCGTTTTCAGCTCAGTTACTGTCATGATCTCTGCTTCCAAAAGGTCAGGGTTTTCCCAACTCCCTTGGAAGCAGATCCATAACCCAGGTTCCGAGTGCCAACCAGTCCCAATTGGGACCTTTTGGACCCAGTCCTGGCGCCAGTGGCACCAGGCTCATAAATATGCCCAGTCCCAGCGCTGGAAGCGCCGGGCTCATAATGCTTGGGTGGACTTACCTTCAGCAGACCATGCTGCTTACTTGCCTGCCAGTTGAGCCTCTGATCCTCTTCTGTTTGGAACTACTTTTCCTGTTGGGTGGGGCTGGAGCCACTCCCTAGATTCAGAACACTGGAACTCTTCTGGAAGGCAGGAACTCTTTTCTTACCAGGAACTCTTTTCTTACTTAGGCGTGGCTGTGGAAGGAGACACCTAAGCACTACAGGAGGCTATTTAAACCACACCCGGTGGATGAATCTTGCTTTGCGTTATTCTGCAACCTCTGCAGCAGAACGCTCATCGTGTCTTCTGCATCCGGTCCTGGGCCTAAGGAAAAAGGCTTACCATCCTGAATCCAGTCTTCAGCAACACCTATAAAGACAAGAAAGAACAGGTTAGCATTCCGGCATCTGAAAGGCAAAGGCTTACCATCCTGAATCCAGTCTTCAGCAACACCTATAAAGACAAGAAAGAACAGGTCAGCATTCCGGCATCTGAAAGGCAAAGGCTTACCTACTCTTCGTGCGCTCCGGAGGTCTTCACACTGCATTCCCGCATCTGAAAGACAAAAGTTTACCAACTCTTCGCACGCTCCGGAGGCCTTCGGCGCTGCATCCCGCATCTGAAAGACAAAACACGGTGCGTTTAAAGACATTGGGGAACTTTAATACTCACGTGCCATTACTCCTTTCCACATCTAATCCAGTGGGTATTCCGGCACCCTGCAGCCGCTCCGAACTCGTACCTGCAAAATAAAAAGACAGTTAGAGCGCATAGTGAAGCAGGCAACAAGCGCTTACTTACGTGCTTCCAGGCGCTTCTATTCATCACACGGGCTCCATCTTCAACTCACTTCAGCCCGTCATCCGCCATCGCCGGAACCCTGCAAAACAAGAGACATCATTACTAAAGACTTTAAAGACATTTGAATGACTCGAAACTTACCGTTCGTGCAGTAAACGACGGACAGCAGTCCTCTGAAGTCAAGAGGCCTGCGCTACCTATCCAGTGAAGAAACTGGTTACAGCACCCTGCCCCGAGGCAGATGGAGAGCTCGGCATTCACTTACCTAAGGTGAGAGCGTTAACCTTTGGGGGTCTACAGGAGAGGAGAAGAGGAAAGAGATAGGGACACCCCAATAACCCCAGTTCATTAACCCCATATTTTCTTTCTGCAGGCATCTTACTCTACACGTCAGGCATACAGTGCACAGAGGTCCAGCCCAAAGAGCCAACCGGGTGCTACACATCACCTTTGAAGATACGGTAGTCGCCCAGTCAAGACAGGCGCCTCTGCGAGAATCAGGTGAGCGTTACAGAACGCAAAGCCTACCGCAAAACTCTCGCCCAGGCGCTATGGAAACCTCGGATACTGACCCCCTAGCCCGGTTACTTGGGGAACTAAGGGCAGAAGTGCATGCAGCTCGTCAGGAAACGAATGCTCTAAGAAGGGAACTAATTATTTCCAAGGAGAGAACAGACAATCTTGCTAGACAAGTGCTACAGTCACAAGCCGGACAGACCCCGTTACCCGCATCGGGGGCAAATCTTCCTTCAACATCCTCTATGAATCCAGTGCAGATCAACCTACCTGGGAATGTACCTCTGGCTCCGCCCGAACGATTTTCTGGTGACCCAAAGAGGTTTGCAGTATTTATCAATCAGTGCCGGTTGCACTTCTTATGCCGGCCAGCAGCCTTTCCAACTGATCAAGCAAAAGTAGCTTTTGTACTTTCGTACCTTAGTGGCAATGCGGCAGACTGGTCGATCCCTCTAGTTAATCAAGATGATCCGGTTCTCCATGATTTTCAAGCCTTTCAGCTTAGTATGGAAAAACTGTTCGCAAGACATTCACAGGGGCAGGCCTTGGACAATGAGCTTCTTTCGTTGCGACAGGGTAATCAAGACCTTTTGGCTTATATTGCATCTTTCAATAGACTAATAGTGGAAACTCAATGGCCTGAGGACAAAAGGATTACGCTGTTTTATAGAGGTCTACGTGGAGAGCTCAAAGACGTTTTAGCCCAAGTAGTGAATCCCCCACAAGACTGTTCGGATTATATAGACTTGGTCGTTCAAATAGATCACAGGCTGCAGAACAGGAAGGCCGATCGTTCCAAGTTTGATGCTCGAGTATTTTCCAAACCGCCAACTCCTTCCAAAGGAGTAGACTCCGGGGAACCCATGCAAATAGGGGGTCTGAAAGGTCCTCTAACACAAAGGGAGCGGGAAAGGAGGAAACAGTTGCAATTATGCCTATATTGCGGAAACTCAGGGCACTTTCTTCGAGACTGTCCGGTGAAACCTGCCAAGAAGGCAGTAGGAGCTGCAGTTACCAAAGTTACAAACTCTGAGCAGGGAAACAACCTCGCCCGACAAGAATAGAGGTCCTCTTGCCGAGCGTGAAAACCAGTTCCGTGACCTCGCATTTCGTGATACCTATGGTCCTCATTAGCCCTGATAATCCGGATCGATTACATGCAATTGAAGCTTACGTCGACAGCGGTGCCATCGGCAATTATGTGGATCATGAAATGGTTTTGAGGATGAATCTAACTCTTTGTCCCAAGGCTGTAAAGGACGTCATTACTACGGTGGATGGTACGGAGATAGCCTCCGGACCAGTAACGCATACCACCCAAGAGGTGACGCTAGTAAGTCAAGATGGACACCATGAGAAGATCGTGTTCGATGTGATCAAGGCCCCTCAGTTCCAGATTATTCTAGGGATACCTTGGTTAGAGAAACACAATCCTCTGATCGATTGGCGAGCAAGAACGGTCCAGTTTCCAGAATGTGTCTCTACTTGTCACCCTCCACCTGGTGTTGCACTGGCAGCAATTTCTTCAGAGACTCCCCAGTTACCTCCCGAATACCTAGAATACCAAGATGTTTTCCGGAAGGAGCAGGCTAACTCTCTACCTCCTCATAGGTCTTATGACTGCCAGATAGACCTGATACCTGGATCTACTCCTCCTTGTAGTAGAATTTATGCCCTCACCGAGCCTGAGAACCTTCACCTTCGACAATACCTGGATCAATACCTGGCAAATGGGTTTATTCGTCCTTCCAAGTCCCCTGCTTCTTCAGCTTTGTTCTTCGTTCCAAAAAAGGAAGGAGACCTTAGAACTTGTATCGATTATCGCTCCCTGAACCAGATCACCGTTAAGAATAGATATCCGTTACCTTTGATCCCTGAACTCCTGGACCAAGTCAGAAAAGCATGCATATATACAAAGCTGGATCTTAGAGGAGCTTACCACTTGGTACGAGTAAAAGAGGGCGATGAATGGAAGACGGCCTTCCGCACCAAGTATGGGCTATTTGAATATCAGGTCATGCCCTTCGGACTTTGCAATGCCCCGGCCGCCTTTCAATATTTTATGAACGATGTCCTCAGAGAGTTCATAGATGTATGTGTTGTTGTTTACATTGACGACATCCTCGTTTATTCTTCATCGGAATCTGAACATCAGAAACACGTGAAAATGGTCCTCGAAAGATTGCGTCAACACAAACTTTTCGCTAAGTTGGAAAAATGTGTTTTCAACGTGACTGAAGTTGAATTCTTGGGATTCATATTATCACCTGGCGGAGTGCGTATGGATTCAAAGAAGGTCGATGCAGTTCTCAAATGGCCATCACCATCCTCCGTAAAAGGTGTGCAAAGCATGTTAGGCTTCGCTAACTTTTACCGCAGGTTTATCCCCGAATTCTCTCGAATAGTCCAGCCCATCACTGCCTTGTTAAAGAAAAACAAACGTTTTGAATGGTCTACCGAGGCGGAACAAGCTTTCCAGGATTTGAAGACTAAATTTATCTCTGCACCAATCTTAAAACACCCTCGCCTCGAACTCCCCTACATCGTGGAAACTGATGCTTCAAGCCTTGCCATGGGGGCAGTTCTATCACAAAAGGACCCGGTAACCAATCAGTTGCATCCCGTGGCATTTTGGTCCCGCAAATTCTCGCCTCCTGAAATCAATTACACGATTACTGACAAGGAACTTCTGGCTATCAAGTCTGCCTTTAAGGCTTGGCGGCATTATCTGCTGGGGGCCCGACACACCGTTACTGTGATTACGGATCACCGAAACCTGCAATATTTGAAGACCGCAAAAGCCCAATCCTCTAGACAACTCCGTTGGGCATTATTCTTTGCCGAGTTTGACTTCATAATTACCTATCGACCTGGTACAAAGAACGGTAAAGCCGATGCCCTTTCTCGGATGGGAGTGGAAGAACACTTGGTCAACCCTAAACCTGTACCAATCATTCCCGAACAAAGAATTCTGGGTGTAATCGCCACAGAATCCATAGAGGAAGTTAAGGATAAAGCCAGGCAACTTGTAACTCCAGCAGACATACAGAATTGGCATCTGCAGGGAAAGGACTTTGCAGTAAAGGACAACTTATTGTATTTCCAAGAACGATTATACCTACCCAGCACAGATTTACAGAAAAAAGTAATCTCTTGTTATCACGACTCTTTAATGGAAGGTCATCCCGGTATAGCCAAGACCTCAGAAAAGATCAAGCGCTACTTCTGGTGGCCGTCTTGGAAAAAAGATATCAGAGACTTTATAATGTCCTGTGGAGTATGCGCCCAAAACAAGAGTCAAAAGGAAAGACCAGCAGGCCTCTTACGCCCTATTGACATCCCACCTCGCCCTTGGCATACGCTTTCTATGGACTTCATCACCGATCTACCTCCATGCTCCGGATACAATACGATTCTAGTAATCGTGGACTTATTCTCCAAGATGGCGCATTTCATTCCGCTCAAAGGCTTGCCAACAGCAGCAACTCTGGCCCGAGAATTTCTCGAAAACATCGTCCGACTGCACGGTTTTCCTTCGGTTCTAATTTCGGATCGAGGTAGTCAATTTATTTCTCATTTTTGGCGAAGTTGCTGTCGGTCGGCTAAAATTGATGTGAGACTATCGACCAGTCACCACCCTCAGACCGACGGACAAACCGAGAGGACCAATCAAACTCTGGAACAGTATTTACGCTGCATGCTGCAACAAACTGAAAAAACTTGGAAAGATATCCTTTGGATAGCCGAGTATGCCTACAATAACTCTGTCCATTCGGGAACTGGGAAAACCCCGTTTTTTCTTTTGTACGGCAGTCACCCTCGAACCTCGGAGTTGGATCCCCTCCAAGATCTTGAAACACCAGCAGTAGACTACCTGCATTCTACAATCACCCAAGCCTTTAAGGAAGCTGTTTCTCACCTTCAAAGGGCTAAAGAACAATACAAGAAAGGAGCAGATCAACATCGGAAGGAAGCCCCTCACTATCAAGTAGGGGATCAAGTCTGGTTATCCACCAAATATCTATCTCTAAAAGGGCCACGCACATTCAACCCAAGATACCTTGGTCCCTATTCCATCACTACCATAGTAAACCCAGTAGCGGTCAAGTTGGACTTGCCCCCGCACATGAAGATACATCCGGTCTTCCACGTCTCTCTATTAAAACCCGTGCAACCTCAAACCCGACTAACCAAATCTCCAAAACCTATCCTAGTGGATGGAGAACTCGAGTTTGAAGTCAAAAGCATTCTGGACTCCAAGATCTCCAAATCTAAACTATTCTACCTAATTGACTGGAAAGGATACGGCCCCCAAGAGAGATCCTGGGAACCTGCTGAATATGTCCATGCTCCTCGCCTAATCAAAAGATTTCACCGAACATTTCCTGACAAGCCAAAACCCCCGGAGAAGCCCGGTTTGGGAGGGGCCTTGAGGGGGGGTACTGTCATGATCTCTGCTTCCAAAAGGTCAGGGTTTTCCCAACTCCCTTGGAAGCAGATCCATAACCCAGGTTCCGAGTGCCAACCAGTCCCAATTGGGACCTTTTGGACCCAGTCCTGGCGCCAGTGGCACCAGGCTCATAAATATGCCCAGTCCCAGCGCTGGAAGCGCCAGGCTCATAATGCTTGGGTGGACTTACCTTCAGCAGACCATGCTGCTTACTTGCCTGCCAGTTGAGCCTCTGATCCTCTTCTGTTTGGAACTACTTTTCCTGTTGGGTGGGGCTGGAGCCACTCCCTAGATTCAGAACACTGGAACTCTTCTGGAAGGCAGGAACTCTTTTCTTACCAGGAACTCTTTTCTTACTTAGGCGTGGCTGTGGAAGGAGACACCTAAGCACTACAGGAGGCTATTTAAACCACACCCGGTGGATGAATCTTGCTTTGCGTTATTCTGCAACCTCTGCAGCAGAACGCTCATCGTGTCTTCTACATCCGGTCCTGGGCCTAAGGAAAAAGGCTTACCATCCTGAATCCAGTCTTCAGCAACACCTATAAAGACAAGAAAGAACAGGTTAGCATTCCGGCATCTGAAAGGTAAAGGCTTACCATCCTGAATCCAGGCTTCAGCAACACCTATAAAGACAAGAAAGAACAGGTTAGCATTCCGGCATCTGAAAGGCAAAGGCTTACCTACTCTTCGTGCGCTCCGGAGGTCTTCACACTGCATTCCGGCATCTGAAAGACAAAAGTTTACCAACTCTTCGCACGCTCCGGAGGCCTTCGGCGCTGCATCCCGCATCTGAAAGACAAAACAAGGTGCGTTTAAAGACATTGGGGAACTTTAATACTCACGTGCCATTACTCCTTTCCACATCTAATCCAGTGGGTATTCCGGCACCCTGCAGCCGCTCCGAACTCGTACCTGCAAAATAAAAAGACAGTTAGAGCGCATAGTGAAGCAGGCAACAAGCGCTTACTTACGTGCTTCCAGGCGCTTCTATTCATCACACGGGCTCCATCTTCAACTCACTTCAGCCCGTCATCCGCCATCGCCGGAACCCTGCAAAACAAGAGACATCATTACTAAAGACTTTAAAGACATTTGAATGACTCGAAACTTACCGTTCGTGCAGTAAACGACGGACAGCAGTCCTCTGAAGTCAAGAGGCCTGCGCTACCTATCCAGTGAAGAAACTGGTTACAGCACCCTGCCCCGAGGCAGATGGAGAGCTCGGCATTCACTTACCTAAGGTGAGAGCGTTAACCTTTGGGGGTCTACAGGAGAGGAGAAGAGGAAAGAGATAGGGACACCCCAATAACCCCAGTTCATTAACCCCATATTTTCTATCTGCAGACATCTTACTCTACACGTCAGGCATACAGTGCACAGAGGTCCAGCCCAAAGAGCCAACCGGGTGCTACACATCACCTTTGAAGATACGGTAGTCGCCCAGTCAAGACCGGCGCCTCTGCGAGAATCAGGTGAGCGTTACAGATACGGCCAGTTCAAGCTTAGCCTCCCAGGCCGCCTTCAAGTCCGCAATCTCAGCCAGCACCTCTTGGTTAGTACCCGTCACAGGCATGCCGCCTGCAGGCGACTTATCCTTGCTCTTGGAACTTTCCGGACCAGGGGACGTCTTGGCGAAGTCGTCCAACGTGGGCTGCTTCGCCTTCGGTCTCACTGTTCTATTAGACATGACCCAGGGGACCTGCGTTCCGCGCAAGTTACAAATGCGCACACAGTCGGCTCCTATCGCCAGACCACCGTGCGGCCTGCTCCTTCCTTTGTTCCGGTCGTTGATCGGCCATTTTGTTTCGTCTTCCGTCTCCGGCGCTCCCTATCTTTTTCACACAAAACTCCACCACCGTTTCTCCCACGCCTTCCAAAAGTTCACCAAGCGCAATCAGACCGTTCACACACCGACATGTGTGTTTTCAGCAGTCATAGGCACGTTGTTGTGCACTATTTCGCCAGGATCATTTCAGGATCTCGGGAGATCCTCCAGATTGTGTCCTCCTACATGGCCCTGGAGCCACGCCCCCAACGCTGACATTCCTTGCATTTTAGAATACAATAGACTACGTTCACTGTACACCCCCATCTGAAACAATCTCCTATTCCAGAAAAAGTAAAACGTGGTAAAAGAAAACTCATTCAAACAGAAATGCAACAGAATCTGACAGCAACTCCTTCAAAGAAAAGAAAAGAAGGTAAAGGTTCATCAATTACCACAAGCAAAGAAGAACCTATTCGGGAAAGTAAACCAGGTACTTCTTCAAAGAAGGAAGAGAAACTCCAAAAAAAAACACTCAGATACAGAACTAGCTGGTCCATTCAAATTTTCAAATGAAACTGGTGTAAGTTGCTATGCAAATGTAGCAATGAATATTCTATTTCAATTGCCACCAATTGTTAACAATATTTACTTACACAGTACAGACCAATTGTGTTTGCAAATGTTAGTCCTTCAGAGAAACGCAACGAACAATCCTGACAACAGGACAGTGTTTACGGAATAAGACAAGAATTGGACTACTGTGCTGGAATGGTGAGATTCACTATAAACTCACAAGAAGATCCACAAGAATTACTAATGTACTTATTACAAGTACTGGAAAACAAAAACATACCTAGAAATGAAATCTTCCAGATTTCATACATGTGGAAACATACATGCACTCTCTGTAGCAATGTGATACAGGAACAAATCCCAAATGAGTGATTTGTGTATGTATCCATACCTAATTGTGAATCCATTCCATTTCAGCAACTTGTACAGAATGCAAACCATGGCAGATTATGTACTATGTGCAATTCAGACAATCGCTCCACCTTACTGATACAAACACATAGTAAGTACAAAATACTTATGCTGCTACGTTATAATGCAGATGGTACCAAAAACAACTTTGTTCTCGGGTGCATGGCCTTCACAACCACCTGAGTGTTGTGCGGTAGTACGGTTGTATCGATAGGTGTGGTATGCTTCAGTGGTTCTGGCCAGAGGCTATACTCCTAGCTGTATGTCCATAGATATTACAATGTATGGGTGTGCAGTGGCTTATACCTCCAGTGCTTATAACTTTCTACTTGGGTGCATGGCATTCGGCCATGCACCCAAGACTGTACACACTCCCACAACCATCTAATCGATAATCAATACTACAGGTGTATCCATGGGTGTGACATGCTGCAGTGGTTGTGGCCAGGGCCTACAGTCTTGGAAGTATGGCCTTCGGCCTACGGCCATGCATCCAAGACTCTAGGCCCTGGCCACAACCACCGCAGCATGTCACACCCATGGCGGCGTACTAATCAATAGCACACCCATAGGAAAAAATAATGTAATAACGACATGTACTCAAATTTATTGTTCGCTAACACCATGCATGTCCTTAGAACAGTTTCAAGGTGCCTGTGCACAGCACGGACTGAAATGCTACCCTTATTAAACCCCTCATTTTCTGTACGCACAAACATTCTGAACAAGGTGGGCATAGAGAATACATCATTAACGCCTACCGCCTGAACAAATAGTTTTTCACCCATCTCTTACTGTGTGAACCTCCCCAAGCACTATGACACAGCAAAATAGTTTTCGAAATAGCATATTGCCGCTGGTCGCCGCTGCGCTGTCGGCGGATCCAAGATGTCGGGCGCATCCAAACAATCTGACGCAGAACACGTCTCACTATATGTTCTTGTGGGTAAGCTTCTGCATTGGACACAGGCCAATCTGGTGTGAAATCCTCATAGCTGAACACTTGAGCAAGCACATTTTTTAAAAACAATTCTGGACTCAAAAACACAGTCCCAGAGTTGCGTCTACCTGTTGAAAAAAGTGGGCCGACGCTGTTCACCCTCATGTATCGACTTGTGCCCTGATAAAAATCAGTACGGGCCAGAACCAGCTAAAATATCCCCTCCAGTCTCCTCGATGAGAACCCCTCTTGTCACATCCTTGGTAAATATTCATGGCTCGCTTGCATGCTTCATAAACAATGTGATGAAAAAATGTATCATTCTACTTAAACGCTTTTTGGCTTGGTAAATATAAACATGTGGAAATAAGGCAAGTAGCTAAAACGGTGTTGTGCAATATGTTTAAAGGAGAGTTCCGGGATTTTTTTTTTATTGTCCCTACGGTTCGGCCATGTGTTTTTAAGCATAACTCGGTAGATCGTAGAAAACTTTCCTATGGACCTTACCCGACTTTTCGTCCATTAACGCACTCGAAATCAGCCGCCATTTTATGATAATCCTATCATTTCCCCCCATCGCCCTGGCTCACCTGCTTTTGCGGCACTAAATCAAATCCCCCGCCCCTGAAACAGACTTTATCAAAACATTCATATTCCCCGCCTCTATCCGTGACGTGACTGTGCTGCGTAGGCAAACGCGCCCAGGCATCTTCTACGCGACTCCACACAGAACCCGGAAATCAACACAGATCAGCTCACAACACAGCGCGCCACAATTCGGAATATGAAACTGTACTTTTAAATCAAACCGCAAGATTGTAAATTTGGTAAAGTAAATTTATTTGACATCAAATGTTTAGAGAATATTCAGCGATTTTCATTTTTATTTGCTCACGTTCCAAAAAGTTCGTTTTGAGGCACGCGATGTTCCTTTGCTGTACACAGGGTCTTAGATCATCTCACAATACAGCGCCACAATTCGGAATATGAAACTGTGGTTTAAAAGCAAACTGCAAGATTGTACATTTGGCAAAGTACATTTATTGGACATCAAATTTTTAGAGAATATTCAACGATTTGCATTTTTCTTTGCTCTCGATCCAAAATAGTTCGTCTTGAGGCAAGCGATGTTCGTGTGCAGTACACAGGGTGTTGGTTTACGATAAAATAAGCTCTTCGGTCGCACTGATAATCGCATGGCTGTTCCAACAACGAGGCACTAGGCCACCACAACGGTCTGTATGTTGCATTTAGCCGTTAGTACCGCGTAAGGGCATACTTGTACTTGGCGATCGTCCCACAAAATGGTCAGGGTGCTAACGTTGTTCACGCGGAGAAGCAATTGGCGATTATAGAAGCCATCCGCCGGTGTCTGGTACTCGTGACACAGACAATAATGGATGAAGTACCTGTTTGAAAAACATAAAAAATGAAATTAGTCTCACCATCAGATCTTTATTAAAATTATTCATTTTATATATTAGGTCGGGAAATTATTTCATAGCTAGGACAGTGCAACTGGGTTTTATACGTCAAGGGGGGGCTGTAGGATACTGAGACAGTCCCCCAGTGCAGGGGTTGACAGGGAGTGCAGGTGGAGAGTGGAAAGGCCCAGGACCGAGATCGCAGACAGTGGACCAGTTGTAGCAGGGGAGAGGGAGAGAGAAAGCAGAAGCAAAGAGGAAGGTTTTGAGGTGCTTCCGTAAAAGGAGACGGTTCTAGTGCGCGGTAAGCTACTGTATAGTAATTAAATTGCGGTATAAACTCATCTAAAGAGTTACTTACATTATATTTGCATTTTCCATTGTGTCTGTGCGTAGGGCAGCCCCGAAATACCACTCCTTCTATGCCGACGTTATTTCTTCTAATGAACGAACATGAAATGGCTTTTGTTTCTGAAATTATATTCATTATCGTTTCTTACGTGGTCCCGGCCTGTCAAGGTCAAATAACAATAGAACCTTATACTGAGTCGTGGGCCATTCTGGCACCCGAGAAAAAATCAAAGCAGCTGACCTTCACTTTGAACGAGCACACATTCCTAGTTAGCTACATTCAGTGTAAGGCCATCTCACAGGACTTGAAATTTACACTCCATCTTTGCATTTTGTCTGCGTGCTTTGCAGCCCCACAGAACCATAAATACGGAGACATTCTATATTTTTTGAAAAATTATTTATATTACTGTTTGGTTTAATTTAATGCGCAAATGAACAAGGTTGGATAGACACATTGCATGTACACTGAGCAATCAATTTTATTTACACAATACATAGCTACACATATTCAATGGTCCTGCGACATGAGGAGACTCCAGAGCAAAGTCACAGGTGACACCCGGGTGGTTCGCACAACTGCACAGTGAAGGGAGGGGCAACGGTGGAGAGACACATTGCATGTACACTGAGCAATCACTTTTATTTACACATTACATAGATACACATATTCAATGGGCCTGCAACATGAGGAGACTCGAGAGAACAGACAATCAAATTACAATCATTTAAACCGTGATGTGTATTTCTCAATGAGCTCTTCTTTAGGTGGACATGGAACACAGGCAATGTTGGGTGGCAATGCAGTTGTCCCCTGCACAGGTTCGTTCACAACTCCATTTATGTGCCTATCTAGGACGTCAACAATAAGTCTTTCAATAAACTCATATTGCATATCCTCAAACACTGGTTTGATCACCCATTGTTTACTTCTTTTAGTGAAGGCCTTATTGTAGCGAAGCGTCCCTAAAGTTCCGGTCGTCCTACTTTGTTGACGGCCAACATTATGGTTATGTGTCAAGACCGCTAGAAGAGTCCGATTTATCATGCCCTCCATGCCAAAATGCAATCGTTTTGGCCTGTACTTTAGGCACATATTGTGGAACACCTCCAAATCTCCTGTGTGGCAGAATTCCGTGAGTCCCCTCAAAGCTTTTGTTATAGTTTTATCAAATACAATCTTTTCAATGGCTTTGTGAGTGGGTGATGAAGGAATCAACCACTTCTTCTTCCGTGCCTCCTCTGTGGACAAATGGCCATGTTCACAATTGTGGAAATGTTGGTTCGTGTTCCATCGGTGAACGTTTGTACAGTGTGGCATTACTGACCGCCATTTTTCCAGTAGAATTTCCAACGACCCTCCACATGTTTTTGAGCTCCACCAAAGATGGTTGCTGATTGACTTGGACCACTGTGAAATACCTTGCATATCTTTTTTTTTACCTGCAGCCGACAATTTTTTATTGATTGTTTTTGCAAGATGCCAAACGTCAAATTGGTGATTTATATTTTTGTACTGTTCTCTCATTGTCTTGGCAATTGAAACGTGTCTGTCCGTGGCTATCAGGTCGATCACCATTCCCCGCGATTGTAGTTCTTGCAATGATGCTACAAAGCCAACTTTCTCCATGGCCACTGAGGATGTACTTTGTGACACCTGCACGACCACCGAACTCACAATTTTCTTACTTTCCATGTCCTGAAAGTGGTAGGTGGAGTACTTGGCTGAAAATCCTGGGCTGTCGCACTGTCCATCACCGGCTAGCCTGAACCGTTTGCCCGCGAATGTACTATCAATAGACATTTTTTCCATTCTCCAAGCTTCGCTAATGGCTGGAAATAGATAATCGGTTTGGTATTTGTAGAACTGAGTTTTCGCAATGAAATGGATTCCCACAAACTGAAAGAAAGACTCTAATTTTTTAAAACTTGAACCACTAAAAAGTGCAGCCGCTGCACAAAGTAGATTGCCTGCTGGCAGTTGTCCCAGCATAGGTTGTGCAGACCATGAGAAAGGATGATATTTTGTACAGGTGGCATGTATTTTAAGGTTAGTGCCTCGAATTGCACGAGTCACATTAATCAATGGCTCCCCACATACTTCCCCACCAACCGAATGCCCACATTTCATCCGAATAATAATATCAATCAAACAACTATCGAATACAATGAATTTGGCCTCTTTCCTTATACTGTCACTCTGCATCCCAGCTGGTTCGGCCTGTAACGTTGAGGACATGTCACTCACATGAAAGGTAGAATCTCTGATATCGTCTTCCGCTATGTTCAGTGATATTGATGGTGTTTCATTGTCGTCCACTTCATTCTCTTCCATTGCAACATCTGTTCCTTCTCCGGCGATGGGTGAATAAAACAATTTCTTCAACTTTCTCGCGGTCTTAGTTTTCGCGGGTGTGGATTCTGTGAATTGATCTCCGACTGCATCCGAACTACCAGGAGGACATTCACTATCAATGGCTGGTGGTGGTATAGCTCCGTTGTCAATCACTTCATATTCTTCCCATTGGCACGATGCATCTCCAATCTCAAGTCCCTGCCAAAAGGTTTGACAAGCAACATCTCTCGTTCGCTTCACTGTCTGTGTAGATCTAGTTCGTACACCCACTCGCAACTAGAGGACAGATTGGAAAAGGGATGTTCAGTTTAAACACAACTTACAGTATTGAACTATTAACAGTGAAAAACAACATAATATAGTGACCAGGACACTAACCTTCTTTTGCTTTCTTTTCTTTGAAACTTTCTTGCCTCGAACTTCAACATCCGGACGCTGTTGCTCCGACTCGTGTGTGCATGTCTCCACTTCCTCTTGCGCTGCAACGACTATATTTTCCTGATAAGCACATCCATCACGCACTGACACTCCATCGACTCCCTGAAACATAGAACTTTCATTAGTATGTATAATAATATTGAAAACACAAAATGTACTTGGGGACCAATACCCACGTACATCTCAATAGCAAAACACGAATGGACGCTTTGTGTAGAACATTCAAACGACAATTATTCACGCATTGTTGATCTAGTTAGATGGAACTGTCAAGATCCATACCTCGGGCTCCTCATAGACTTCCATTGATGATATTATTGAAGATGATGCTTCAGTGACTCCCTGAAACACAGTAATTGCATTAGTATGGTTTTCTATTTTGATAAAAAGAACAGAAACTTTGTGCAGGCGTGAACGGCTCATCTAAATAGACCTGCACAAACGATCAGTTGTCTAAAATAAATAATGGATATGTAAATATGATTCGATTTGCTCGATCGTTGGAAGTGTCACCACCCAGAGATCTGCATCAACTACTAGGGGTGATGTTCTTGTAGAAGAAGCTCCGTCATCTCCCTGAAACATAGTACTTGCGTTAATAAAGAAGGAAGTATAGCGGATGTAATCACGTCATATGATTTCGCTTGATCGAACTGTCAGTATCCATACCTCGAAATGCATAAGAACATCAAGGGACGATGTAACTGCGGTGCACACTTCTGCAAGCTGTTGCGCCGACCCGTAACTGCACGCTCCCCCTTCTTCTTGGACTAATGCTCCATCGACTCCCTGAAACATAGGACTTTCATTAGTAATGAACACAATATTGAAAAAAGAAGACACATAGGAGGGCGACGACAGAAGGACATATCAATGGCTAAAAACGAAAGAAACATTGTGTGTAACAATCACGCTACAAGAATGCAAGATCTGATGATCTCCATCGATGGAACTGTCCTGAAACGTACCTCGAGCATCTGAGTGACATCAACGGTAGTCGTCAATACGTTGGACTCCTCAGCATCTCCCTGAAAGACAGTACTTGCATTATTTTGGATAACAATAATTATAACTGAAAACAAAGACTAGAGGACGAGTACAAGGGTGTACCATTAGGTAAAATAATTACACGATAAATTAAAACTATTGATTTACATGCCTAAAACAAGTCAGTGGCAGAATAGCCAAGTAAGATTACCCGATAGGCGCTTGAAGTGGCTGATGACTGCAATAACGACACGGATGGAGAATCTTCCGCCTTCATATTGAGTGGATACATAAATGGGGAAATTATTGTTAGCTAATGCTACACACTACCGCAAGGCCGAGAGATAAATACATAAACTTGACTCACCAGTGGAGGGATGTGGACGAATAGAGTGGGAATAGCGGTTGCAATTTTCGCCTCGCTCGCAGTGTGTTCTTCTTTATTAGCAATGATGTGGAGTACATGTCTGAGCTAAAGTGCCTGCTGCAGATGCGGTATCGATCACCCCTCTTGTCCGCAAAGACTTCTAGGACTCTACTTTCAAGCTCAGACAGTGGATATCCGCAATATCGGACCCATTCTCTTATCTGATCTATTGTCTTAGGGAAAACATGCATTATAATACCTTCAGATTTATTATGGGTCTTCGAAGGGCAACCGCCAATGGAACAGGCAGGCATTGTGGAAAGTTCTGAAAAGTAAAGATCAACAATTCTCTATGAATACCAATGTGTTAAAAAATTAAATGACACATAAAAGGTTCAACGCAAGGTTCGTTTTGGTTCTTGGAACTATACACGTTATTCACATGCAGATAAGTATTTGAATAACTTTAAAAAAATTGAAAAATAATTTGACTAAACTCAGAACATACTTGCATGTACTGTCTTGAACGAAAAGAAATTGCACGCAAAATGATTATGGTACATGGCCTTACCTTGACGAACAAACAGTTAGATGCAGGGATCAGAGTAGTTTCTTGTCGTAGAACAGGGAGCTGTTCACAGGTTGCAAACTGACGAGTTTCCTCGAAGTGGTCACGGAAGTTCACAGAGACGAAGAGCAGATAACCAGCACCTTCACGGGTTGACTAGCAAAGCGCAAAGTAGTTCTCATTAGAAATATGAAGTGGATTATAAAGAATTCGAAACAGGGGTGTGTTTGTGAATGAATGACGTGTATATGTCGTGGCATTATGCTGTTTGCAGGGGGCCGTCCAGCGTGAGGGGGGATGCTTGGCAGGAGACACGGGGTCTGGAGGTAGACATGGGAACAACAACCCATGCTCTATGGACCTCTTTGAAGTGTACATGGTCTTTGGCACCTCTTGGCCTTTATCGCTCCCTGACAGCTCCACTTGCCAGCGCAAGTACCCCGGTGCGAACTGCCTTTGATAGGGCGGGGGGTGGATTAGGGCGGTGGTCGTGCAGACAAGACACAGGAAGACTCGTGAATGGAGACACACTTATGTGGATTGCAGGGGGCCGTCCAGCGTGAGGGGGGATGCTTGGCAGGAGACACGGGGTCTGGAGGTAGACATGGGAACAACAACCCATGCTCTATGGACCACTTTGAAGTGTACATGGTCTTTGGCACCTCTTGGCCTTTATCGCTCCCTGACAGCTCCACTTGCCAGCGCAAGTACCCCGGTGCAAACTGCCTTTGATAGGGCGGGGGGGTGGATTGGGGCGGTGGTCGTGCAGACAAGACTCGTTTGCCGCAGGGCCTCACCAAGGAGAGGCCATCTAACTGCATGTAAGAGGCAGGCTGCAGGATCTAATACTTGGAAGGCAGGGGGGTGAGTTTATAAATACCTCACCCTCCCAGGAGAATATATGGGTGCAGTTCACCCTGGAGACCCTGGATGCCTAGGCAGTTAGTCAGCAGCAGGCTGGCCTGTGGTGGCAAGGCGGCACGGGCCAGAGGGGGTCATCTCTGTACCCGGTGCCCAAAAGGATGATTTATTATGATCAACCATATTGATTATTTACCTATAACCATGTTTTGTATCAATAAAATCCAACTGCCTTTTATTGCCAACGCTTGAACAAAGTGGTGTGGTAAGTATTTTTGGGGGAGGAGGCAAGGCCGGGAGGCTTGATGCCAACCCGCAAAATAACATATGTATGTCTGCTGCATATGGGTTCAACGGTTATGTGGATTGAAGGTGGGCGGCCAGCGTGAGGGAGGATGCTGGCCGGAGACATGTGGTGTGACAAGACAAGGCACAGGAAGACTATTCAATGGAGACACACTAGATTCATTTAAAAAATCAAAACAACCATTGTTAAAATATATGTTGGGTTTTATTTTAGATCTTAATTTCAATTGAACATAAATAATAAACATTACACATTGTAAAGTTCCGGTTGCAGCACATCCAGGGAAAATCCGCGGTATTGTCCACTGTCGCTGGGGAAATGTTGTCTAATGGCAAGTACCGCACAGGCAGGTATTACTCTCCGAACGCGGTGTCCGAGCCTCCCGTGAAGCCACCAAGTGAAGCAACGATAGGCCACCAGCCTGTACCACCTGTGAAAATGAAAGATGCAAACTGTATTAAAATGACAAAACTTTCTTATCACTGTCGATTCAGGTAAAAAATGTCATTCTGCTTTGAAAAAAATTCTATCTAGAAAATGCACAATATGGAACCAGTTTACATGCATTCGAATGATATGTAGATGTAATTTTATATGTGGGAGACGACCATGACATAGTAGTGGCATCACTGACATCAAAACCAGAGTATACTTACTCGTTACTCGGATTACGCGGACGAACAGTGCCGCGAAGTTCGTGCATAAGCACCATCATCATCCTCAACACGGTCCGTGAGAGGCAGGCTTCCCTGAACTCTGGCAGCTCGGTGATGCATTGCGGACTTGGCTCGCCTTCTGAAATGTAGGCCAAGCACCCAGAATTTTCACGGCAGCAGCAGTTCTCCTCCTCAGTTGGCATTAGCTCGCACCGATTGCACGTGCACCAGGTGGAGACGCCGTCCATGCGACATGGTCCAGGCTCTTCATCCCTTGACTGGCCCTCCCAACTGCCGTCCGAATCCCCATCGTTTTCGCGTGCTTGCCTTTCCAGTAGTTCTTCCTCGGTGTACTCGGGCTCGTACATATACGGCATTATTGTAGCCATTGTGTGGTAAAGAAAGTAAAATAATTTACAGAGATGGTACAGGTGTTCACAAGGCCTAGAAGCGGCGAAGGTAGCTGACCAGAGCACAGAAACGAGTCACAGAATACTCAAAGTAACACAGAGAGAGTAATGGAATCGAAAATCTGCTGCTGTGTGTTGTGAAACGGTGTGTTTATACTTATTGAGGAAAGAGGCGTCCTGCCATTTCCATGGCGACACGTCATTAGCTGAGGCGCAGCGATTGTTGACACGAAACGTGCTTTGGCGTTGGGAAATGGGCGGTACGCGTCTGCTGATGTCAGGCTCAGGGGCGGGGGATTTGATTTAGTGCCGCAAAAGCAGGTGAGCCAGGGCGATGGGGGAAATGATAGGATTATCATAAAATGGCGGATGATTTCGAGTGCGTTAATGGACGAAAAGTCGGGTAAGGTCCATAGGAAAGTTTTCTACGATCTACCGAGTTATGCTTAAAAACACATGGCCGAACCGTAGGGACAATAAAAAAAAAGTCCCGGAACTCTCCTTTAATTGTGCTGGAGGAAGGCACATATTTTAGGCAGCTAACTGCTGCTTTGTAATGTGCTTTCATAATAAAAATGGCCCCTTGCAGTTCTTAACACAATTGTCTCTTAAATAGGCCATCAATAGTAAATTGCATCCACTTTAAACGCTCTGCTTTAAGAAAGAAAGTGATCAGCAGTACTAATGAGGCCCACAGCGCCTATTGGGCCACAGGAGGGGGTGGGGGGTTGTCTTTCCAGAGATGCAGCAGTAGGTTGACAGGTGACTAGTTGCCTCACTAGAAGAAACAAAAGGGAGCCAAACCTGGAGGGAGAACCGTTGCTTTCGAAAAAGATATTCCGCCAAGCTTCCTCGTCATCATGCATGCTGCAGCGTGTGCCGCCCGTGAGCTCAAAGTGGACTACACGGCCCGACGCTGCAGCCTGCAAGAGGGAGTCAATGGCACTCTCGGCGTGGTGCCCTAGCAGGCACGCCACAGAGCCAAATGCAGCCGCATATGCTGCACACGCCTAGCGCCGGCCCTGCCTAGTGTCCTCATTCTGCTTCCCAGGGTGCCCCGTGGCAACTGCTCCCTGGGTGATATCTTTATTCTCCCTTGGACAGGATAGTTATGTATGATTTGATATGGCATTTATAACGTGCCTACACACAAGTATTTCAAGGCGCAACGATGCAAGGGAGGTGGAACAGAGGGAAGACAAAGACAACAATCTTACTAGGCCAGGTGACATGAAGTTCCCGCAAGTGCAGGGGGTGGTATGCATTTCCTCATATTCCTCTTATAAGCAAAGTTGTATTCAAGCACAGGGGATATCTTCCACCTGCAAGATATTGTTCATAGCCCCATTTTGGCTGATCAGCTATTGGCTCTTAGACTTTTATACATCCCTGGAGATGGCGTACTCCCTCTCCAAATTCTCTCATTGTCGCTGACACTCTTGAGCCAGTAGGGCCGCAGTAGCTGAGTCTGCAGGTACAGGTCCTGCATCTCGCTCTGCAATCGATCTCCTTCGATCTATAGTTCCTGAAGAATTAACGTATGATCATTTGGTAAACTTAACAGAGAGCATGTCACTTTTGCAGGTGGCTCTTAAATTGTCCACCAGGTAACAACACTGTGGAGTGTGGGTGCATTTGTAGCAGTGGTCTTGAAAGGAAGACTCATGCTGCCTTTAAGCGTCTCTCAACGTTGTACCTTTTTTCACCAGTTTTGTGTCTCCAGAAAATGAACAAGGCTGCTGCTGTGCCTTTTGGCAGCTGGCATCTATATACATTCAGGGGATGGGGGACCTTTTGTCCCTCCAAAATCTGGTAGTCAAAAGATATTTCAATAGACTTTTCAGGCTCTATATGCCAATCAGACGGGCCCAGTGGGGCCTTTACATGGTTCTCCCATTTCCCATGCCATAAGCCTTTCAAACTAATGGCATATGCCGACAAAGTCCTCATCACATCATAAACACTGGTTTTGGTGGCACTTGCATCGACCAGAAGCATGAGAGAGCTGGAGGCCCAGAGTTGCACAGATCCTTTCAAGTAACTGCATACTGCAAATTTCCTTCCTGCTGTTATATCCCCCTTGCGTCCCGCTACGCAGTGACGCAAGGCGTCTGAATAAAGGCCCCGCACCGAGGAGGCAGTTCCGAGGCACCAGAGCAGCACGAAGGTGTCTGTGTCTTTATTGCTCCTCGCAGAGCCGCGCAACGAGGCCCACATGCCTGGCGACGAGGAAGCGAACACGACGCCACGCGTAACGCCGCTGCCCAGTCATTGAAGCCCCTGAATAGGGTGACATTTTTGGAAACACGGTGGGGGCACACAAACCCCCACCCAAAAAAAAAAGTTTTACTCTCTCTCAAAACTATAATTCCTCTCATACGTCAACAAATCCCAGCCACGCAGCAAAACACCTCCAGGCAGCATCCGCGCCACGCAGTGGGAGTTTTGGATGGGGAGAAGCACCATCTACCCCAACATGGGAGCACACGGAAAGGAAAGCAAGGACACTCCCAGGAGCACCACAAGGTGAGAGTACGGTTGCCACACGTGCACATTGACTTTAAACATGGCGTTAGGCACATCCACCACTACTGAATGTGGGGGATGAGGTATTACGCATCTTCAATTCGCTGGCAATCTCGGATGGCATTGACATCTACCAGCAAACGAAGGACGCCCTGACGGCCCATTTCATGCCCCAGCTCAATCCGGATTATCAGACATTTATTTTCTGCACAACCATCCAGATGGAAGAGGAAACGCTGGATGCCTACCACACCAGACTACGGAAGCTCGCAATCTCATGTGAATTCACGGACATAGAGAAGGAGATCCGACGCCAACTCATAAACGGAATGCAATCAGAAACGCTGAGGAGGATGGTGCTGAGCGAGAAGGGGATATCACTGACACAAATCCTTGAACTGGGCCGCCAGAGGGAATTGGCTCGCGCCAGGACGGCACACATGGGCACGACCCTACAGAAACTACAGCCGGCCCTCACATCAGCAACTGTGGCCCAGATCACGAACCACCAATTCACGAGGGAGGAGGCTAGTGGTTACAACACGCACCCCAAATGACAACACCGGACCCCGGGACCCACAGAATGTGGGTGGTGCTGAGGGCCTCGCCACGGATGACGCAACTGCCCCGCTCAAGGAACAACATGCGGCGCGTGTGGCAGAAAAGACCACTACGCCAAAGTATGCAGGTCATCCGGAGCGCCACAGCAACCACCGCAAGCATCCCAAGACAAGAGCGCAGGAAAGAAAAAGAAACAGGCCAGTACCCGGCGCGTCGAGACCACAAACTCCTCCACAGAGGAAGAAGGGGATGACGCAGCACACATCCAACAGGAAGCTACAAATGAACATTGGAAGAAAGGGAAGCAAGTCTACCTTGTGTCAGTCCTCAACTACGGAAACACCACACCAAAGAGGAAGCTGAGAAGATGCAAATGCCAGGTAGCGTTCTAGGGCCAGAACATACTAATGACTATAGACATAGGCGCGCCCGTGAACGTAATGCCACTGACTACGTTCAGAAAACTACAGCCCCAACCGACCCTGAAAGCAACGGACACATTACTGTTCGCATACGGGTGCAAGACCCCACTGCCCATAGTAGGCAGATTCTGAACCGACATCAGCCAAGGGGAAAAATCAATCACTGCAGTCAAAAATCTACGTGGTGAACGCAGGCATCGAATGCCTCCTGAGTGGACATGCTGCAGAGGACCTGGGGCTGATAAGCTTCATTTGTGAAGTGGCTGACACACATGAAATCAACAACGTATTAGAGAGATACCCAAACCTTCTTAGGGGAATCGGATGCCTAAAAGGGAAGTCAATCAAGTTGCACATCGATGAATCAGTCCAGCCAAGAGCAGTGCGACACAGGAGGACGCCGTTTCACATACTCAGCCAAGTGGAACAGGAACTAAGGGCACTGGAAAAAGCGGAAATCATCGAGGAAGTAACTGGGCCCACTCCATGGGTCTCTCCCATGGTTGTCACCAAGAAGCCCAAACAACCAGGGAAGGTCAGGATATGCATAGACATGCGCCTCCCCAATGCAGCGATAAAAAGGGAGCGCCACATCACCCTGACCCTCAAAGAAATCGTGGCAGACCTCACTGGATCCAAAATATTCTCTAAGGTCGACCTGAAGGCCAGATATCACCAGCTAAAACTACACCGGTACTCCCGGTACATTACGACATTCTCAACCCACATTGGCCTACGCAGGTACAAGCGCCTAAGCTTCGGGATCTCCTCGGTAGCTGAGGTTTTCCAACAAACAATACAGGGGGTGATCCGCGACATCCCAGGAGTCTTAAACATCAGCGATGACATTCTAATTCATGCAGGCAACAAAGAACATATGCAAAGGCTCCACATGCTACTCAGCAGGTTGGAGTGTGCGGGTCTGACGATACACAAAGAAAAATGCGAGTTCCTGAAGGAGGAAATCTCGTTCTTTGGATACACGTTCAATAACACCGGCATCTCGGCGGACCCCCAAAAGGTGGCAGACATCCAAGGTGCCACACCCCCCACGACACCGACAGAGGTGCGCAGTTTTCTAGGCATGGCCACCTACTGTGGAAGGTTTATCCCAAACTTGGCCACACTTTCGGAACCTCTTCGTGAACTCACAAAAGCCAGCACAAAGTGGGAGTGGGGCCCCACATGCCAAGAGGCATTTGAGCACATCAAGGCTTCACTATCGGCAGACACCACCATGGCCTACTATGACCCTACCCTGACTGACCGAACTGTAAGTGGACGCCAGCCCCGTGGGTCTAGGGACCATTCTCATACAGGTGGCAAAAACGGTTGATGCCGATTGTCTATGCATCCAGAGCCTTGACACCGACGGAGCAACGATACTCTCACATCGAAAAAGAGGCGATAGCTGTACTATGGGGCTGCCGCCATTTCTATTTGTACCTGTACGGCAGGAAATTCAAAACATACACAGACCACAAACCACTGCTCCCAATCTTTACGGGCACCTCGTCTCACCCCCCTGCCCGGATTGCCAAGTGGCTACTACATCTCCAACAATATGATTTCAACCTGTTATATCAGCCAGGCAGTGGCAACCTGGCAGACTTCCTGTCGAGACACCCGAGAGAGGCAACACCGAGGGAAATACACGTGGCAGAAGAGACGGAAGAGCACATCTGCCAGGTAATACACACCATGAAGCACGAGCAATCAGACGGGAAGACATAGTAGAGGCCACGCAAAGTGACCCATGCTGCGACTTGGTAAAGGACACGATTATCTTCGGGGAATGGAAGTCGTTCCTTCGGAACATCCACAATAGGACAACAGAAGCCAAAGAATTCCTCACAGGAATCTTCGCAGTCCGGCAGGTCCTCTCCATCACGGAAGAAGGGCTCATCCTACGAGGAACCCGAATCATCACCCCTCCAAGCCTACAGGACAAAATAGTGGCGTTGGTACATGAAGGACACCAGGGTATTGTAAGGACAAAAGCCCAGATAAGACACTGTGTGTGGTTCCCCCAAATCGATGAAAAAGTGGCTCCCATGCCAAATAACAGGGCCTCTGCCCAATCTGGATCCCATTCAATCGGCGGTGCGAGAATCAGCAAGATGGGACGCCATAAGCATAGACTTCTGCAAAATACGGGAAGGCACCCACCTACTGGTGGCGATTGATGACCATTCCAGGTACCCGAAGGTCGAGATCATCAATTCCACGTCAGCAGAGGTGGTAATACCCACGATCGAAAAGATGTTCGCAACCCATGGCCTACCAAGGAGCATCAGGAGCGACAATGGCCCGCCTTTCCAAAGAGAAGAATTCAAAAAATACCTCATGGAACTGAACATCCGCTACCACAATATAATGCTGAGATGGCCGCAGGCAAATGGTGATGTGGAACGCTTCATGCGAACAATAAACAAGGTGTTACGCCTGTTGCGCGTCAATGCTAGCCCATGGCAGGTGGACCTATACCGATTCCTACTGAACTACAGAGTCACACCCCACAGCACAACAGAAATACTGCCGGCAGACCTAATGTATGGTACAATCATTAACTCATCTATACCACACCATCCGAGCAGGAGCACATACATGTTCGACCATGAGCGCACCGAACGAAGAAGAACAGGGGCGAACGCTCACATGAGCAACAAGAGGAACGCCAGGCAGTCCGACCACCGAGTCGGTGATCAAGTGGTTATGATGAGGAATCCATCCAGATCAAAATTGAACACCAGATATGACGCTACCCCATGGACAATAAGCAGACGACAAGGCACCATGATAGCCGCCAAGAGGGGGCAAAGAGAAGTGACGAGAAATGCGTCCTGGTTCAAGGCAGTGCCAAAGAATCTGTGGACATATGGCGAATGTCCCCCGGAGGAAGGAGAGGATCCGCCGAGGGATGAGGGACATGAAAATCCAGACAATGGAGAAATTGGAGACGACGGAACAGAAGAACCACCGAGTGAACCTGAACTGGGTGAGCAGAACAGCGAAGGTGAGCAACCCGAGGGGAGACAGAGGTTTGAACACAGGGGTGGGAGATATGGTCTAAGAACTGCGACCCAGCCTCCGGCCCGACTCAGAGACTATGAATGGTAGAGAACCCCATTGGAGAGACTAAAGAAAAAGGGGGCACGCCCCATTGGCTGGGAAATGTTTGGTTGTGTTTTGTTCAGTTTAAAATAAAGGAGGAATGTTATATCTTCCTTGCGTCCCGCTACGCGGTGATGCAAGGCGTCTGAATAAAGGCCCCACCCCCGCTCCGCAGAGGCAGTTCCGGGGCACCAGAGCAGCACGAAGGTGTCTGTGTCTTTACTGCTCCTCGCGGAGCCGTGCAGCGAGGCCCACATGCCCGGGCCTATCCTCCCTGCTTCCCGCTGATGCCTCGGCCGGAAACGGGGATCTAACACCCGCCAAAGTGGTGAAAGATTTTTATTTGAAAGATAGAATTATTGAACAAGCTATTTGTTGCTTGCGTTGCCAAATGTGTAGTCTTTTGGATTTAGGAATCTTACACTTTACAGCATTACCTGGCTACAGAGGTCTGTATGCACATTTGGTCTGGGCTAAGAGGGCTTTTAAAAAAACTCGTACCTCTTGACATCTGCAGGGCCGCATCTTGGTCCATACCAAACCCATTCTGCATGCATTATGCTCTTGACTAGAGTTGTAGGGCGGATGCCGCTTTTAGCAAGGGAGATTTCAGGAACCTGTTCAGTTATGTCTTTCCTCTTTTTAGACCCTCGTCCTCCATTCTTTATGTTGCTTAGTAGTCTCCCACAAGTATGGAGGAAAAGGCACATGATATAGAAATAAGAACAAATAACTCACTGTAGTGGCTACTGTATTCCTAATACACTTTCCTCCATAGACGCAGCCCTCAGTTCGCACTATTCAATTCCTTACGTGGCACTGGGGGCTCATCAAGGGGGCGTGGCCTAATGACGGGAAGGATGGGGGGTTAGGGGGTTGCCTGCCAGCTCGTTAAGCCCCACTTCCTTGACCAGCCCTGGCTTAATGGGCTACCCCTTTGTAGATATCAGCACCCTCTCCCTTTTGGGGGTGCTGATAGCTGCATTTATTTACTAACAGTTTGCCTGGCAGGGGACAGCGCCTCAGCCTTTCAGCCTTAATGGTGCTGTTGTCTCTCCCAGGGGCCTAAAAAGGGGTGCCAGTAGCCCATTAAGCCCGGGCTTGTCAATGGCGTGTGGCCTAACGAGCTGGCAGGTGACACCCCGCCATTAGGCCGTGCCCTGTTTGATGAGCCCCGGCTCATTTTCCAGTGCCACTTAAGGCACTAAATAGCGGGGACAGAGAGCTGGCTCTATGGAAGAAAGGAATCTATGTGTCCACTGCGCTGCCCATAATGTCGACAATTAAATTGCCGACATCCATTATAGCGTGGCGCAGTGAAGTGTGCCGCTGTCTCTCCCCGACCCTGCTGTATCAGTTCTCACCCACTAACGTGGAACCAAACTGGCGTCGCAGGGTCTTTTTTTTTTCTTTTCCCCCGCTCCCATCTCATAGAAGCAGGGCACACCCCCGCAACCCCTGACCCCCACTACACTGACAAAAGGGTGCAGGGGACACCCCCCCCCCGCTCCGATTAGTCAGTCTAGTGGTGGACATTACCGTAATTTTGGGGATGAAATGTTGATATCGTCACAAGGAGAGTGTATTAGGAATGCAAAAGCCACTACAGTGAGAAATGTGTTCTTATTCCTATTTTCCTCCCTTTACCTCCATACTTGTAGAAGACTATTAAGCAACATAAAGAAAGAGTGGGAGCTTCAGGCTTTACAAAAAAAGGCCTCCACTTCCAGTGGCCACATCTTTTCTCTTTTCTTTGATAATGGTGACACGGGCCCACGAGCATCTCTTGATTGTAGGGATGCCTCAAAGGTGCCGGGCCACTATTATGGACTAAAGGCATTTTTTTCTGAAGCCTGAAGCTTCTCGCACATGAGCAAGAGCTTCAGGCTTTAGGGGAAAAAAACGTGTCCTCTAGTGGCTGGGGCTGCCAGGGGATATTAGTGAGCCCCAGCAGGGCCCCGCCTCTGAACGTTATTTCCAAGCCTGCTGGGGCTTGGCCCATCCAGCCCAAGCCCACTTACAGCCCTGCCACTATTAAATGTCCCTCAATAGGTTTGGACTAATACTTAGGGCTTTAGCACCACCGATATTGGCATGAGAATGCACAGGAGAGGGAAATGGGATGTGAGGAGGTATACAGCCTATGTGTGTGTTTGGATTTTTCCCCACCCATTGACCGCCAACGGCCATGGTAATCTGTTTGACCATTCCCGCTCACTCCAATGAAATCGTGCCCATAGGGGTGTCCTTTAACTGCATGTCTTCATTGGCTCCCCAGGTTCTGTACGCAGTCAAAGCGTCCATCTTGAAATGAAGGTGTGCCTCATTAAAGACAACCTTGTATCCCTAAAACTGCATTTTACAGGTTTGTTCATTGTATAGTATGACATATGTATGCACTTTTTACATTATTGACAGACTTTGAGACTACGTCTGTGAAATATATATTTTTGAAGTAAAATCTGCATGATACTTAATTGTATGTGCTCTTTTGACGGATTGTTGACTTTTTTCTCTGTTCCTGCCATTGTATTGTACAATATTTAAATATGTGGTTGTCTTGGTGAAACGTATGGCAGGCGACACATTTTACCATGATGCCGTCACTGGGATATTAGTTCATTGCAGAGGGCTGAAGCTTGCCTCAGTTTCCCCACCCCTAATATAGTTTATAATGTTGCCAGCAAATGGGAGCCATACCGCACTAGCCTCTGTTTTTACCATGATTCATGCTGTGTCTTCCCTGTACTTCAGGGGTGACTAACAATCAGAATGAAATTATTAGCACCATAAATGAGAGCCATGTAATGGATAATCCAGAAGAATTGAACTTCTGACTGCATTTTTCTGAAAATTAACCCTAACACAAAGTTAGTGTTATAAGAAAGGGTTTCCTTTAGGGTGGAACTAATGCATTCAATTTGTGATAATGTCTCGATACATACTTGGTGTGGAAGAGTAATAGATCTACTCACACACTCACACTCATTTTGATCTTTTTAGTAGTTTTGGCACCACCTAAAAGCCAAAACTATTGCCATGAGAATACAGAGGGAGACTAGATGTGAACAGGGTCACGCAGCCTGTAGGGTTTAGCATGGCAGTCCATGGGTGGGTAAATGGGCAATACCACCATATGCACCTCTCGCTGACCAACCTCATCAAAATATATTCTTTGATAGGGTTTGCATAGTTACTTTTTCAGCAATCTTATTAAAGGTAATGGCTTAGTGGCAGCTGTAAATGAGCCCCTGGTGTTATAAAATTGTTAATCAAGTGTGACCTTCAGCTACTTCATATATAAGCAATCTCTAGCTACACCTAGTTTAAATTTCAAAAACCTGAGGGGGCACTGGTGAGTTGGAGTAAGTGTGGCTGCCTGAGACGACAGCTCTGCATCTCGTATAATCCCATCAACGTATATCCTACGGTACTGTCACAGTGGGGGGCTGAAGCTTGCCCTCCTGGATCAGCATGCAGTGGGCAGTAATCGTGTGCAGTTTCGGGCCAAAACTCCCCTTGAGGTGGCAGTAATCCGTACAGGAGGATTTCGCGGTGCTGATCCCGCTCCGGCCCATTGTGTCAGCACTGCATCGGTGAGCGGGAGCGGAGGGATGGTAGTGGCGGCTGACGGAGGAGGCGGGTAGAGGCGGGCTGTGCCTCACTCATTCTATCCGACCTGGGCTTGGTTGGTGCAGGGTGCCTATCCCAGCGGTGAAGCTAGTTGGCAGCTATGGCCCACGGGAGGTGGGCGCGACCGCGATACTGGCTGCAGAGCAGTGATATTGATCGGCGAGCAGCTGGGGCTCACATTATATAAAGATTGCTGCAAAACTTATGGCAACACACAAGGGGCCCTGGAACTGCGTTACAAAGCAGCGATCATCGGTGTGTGGATCCTCCAAGTGATCTGCTCACTTTTGGCACCAGCTTGTACACTGATCATGAGGAGCGGTAGTGTTTTCTGCCCTTGTGGTCTGTCTGTGTTCCCTGCTGGTCCTGATTGCTGAAAGTGGGGCAGAGCTGGTCTCCCACGTCTACTGGTCACACATTGTGAATGGGCATTGGCTTCTGGCCTGGAGAGAGCCTCTACTTGACTGCACCCTGAGCCCTTTATTGGTGGATGGGCTGCATGCTGTGGTATAGTGCTGTATTGACTAATACCTGCTTCTTATACTTTACAGCTCAGTCTGTCTGTGCATCTGTGTAAAGACTGGAGGGGGGGGTATCTGTACTCCTGCCCTCTATATGGCAGATTAGAGCACAGAGCACCCCAGTCAAGATTCTCTATTAGGTAGCTATGGACGAGCAATCAACGCTTAAGCTCTCAGGAGGTGATGCAGGCTGGTTCTTGAGTACAGTGTAGTCCCCCACAAAGGAATGTCCACACACTATCTTTATATATATATATAAGGTTCAAATGATATACACACTCACAATAACAGACTTTGTCCTCAGGCAATATTATAATGATAAATGTACAATTTCTATGTGGTGACACAGTTATTCTTTGACTCCTTTAAAATGACCAACTGCTGACAGTTTAAATGGCATACAAATCAATAGCAAAAGGTATCAACAATAGAGTTGGGAGGAAAACAAGTGGGTTAAACAATTGGCAGAATATTGGGCCCCTACCGCTAGGCACAGTTCTGTGTGAGGATCCCCCCCACCTGGGCAACCTGTAAATAAAGATATACTGACAAGCCCAGTCCATATATTGTTTAGCAGGATCTTATTTCCTCCTATGAATGTTCTACTACACCCAATGTACCTGGTTTAGCAGAGTTCGACGACGGGTTGTCGACGGATCCTTCTTGAGTGAACTTCCTTTAAGGCAGGAGCCACGGATTGTTGAGATTTCTCAAAGAAAAGGTGAACCGTGTCGTTGAGGCAGCAGCTTTGGTCCTTGCAGTGCTCATCGACGATTGGTCCTTGACGTCCTGCAAAGATGAGGCATGCGGTGCACCTCGACTACGATAGTTTGTTGCCGCAAAGAGTCGGTGAAGAACGTAGGCCCAGCAAGGGTGTTGGGTCGTTGGCGGCTGGGATCGGTGATCGGGACTCGACCACAGCTATCTTCATCTGCATCTTTAAGAACTTCGGGTGGAAGGAAACCCACCGGCGGATTCTCCTCTGTTCGTCGGCGACCTTGACTTTCTCCGGCAGGACAAAGCGGTCAACAGTGATGAGCAAGGGAATGTTTTAGGGAATGGAGCATTGCGGCTATGGTCGACGATGATGGTAGACGACGACGATGGACTTTAATGTCAGGGCGCTTTGCTTCAGATTCCTCGGCAGTCCCCGTCTTCGGTAGGCAGCCTTTCGTTGAATGACCTCCACAATGTTCCCTCATAGCTCAGGAAGAGCTCTCCTAGCCAGGTACTCTCTTGGATCAGTCCTCGAAGGCACGACAGCTTTCAGATTGCATTGAAGGAATGCAGCAGCAATTCTTCTTCCGGTTCGGCTTCGAGAGTAAGCATCAAGTTTTGACTTCAGCTTCTGAACAATTTCCATCAGTGAGAGGTCGCCAGATATACTGTTCAGTCTCTCATTCACTCTGCTGTGTCACACTCCAGCAACCAATCATTCAGAAGGGCATTCAGGCAGGCAGCCAGCCAATCAGGCTCACAGTGCATTCAGGCCATTCTTCCCCATCCAGACACTCGTAACAAGGAATGTGGATTGGGAAAAGCACCCAGCCTTTCAGCACTCCACACTGCATTCATACCAGTTTTGGGCAGGACTGTCTGAGTCTTTGTGTCACATACCAGAAACCAGACACCCATAACAAGAAATGTATATTGGTCACACACTCCATTCACCCAGGTCCCACCCCAAGGGTGTACCCAAAACATAGTCATTGGGAAGGCTCCAGCCAGTCTGGCCTGGATGTCCCCACAATACCATATATGGAACTTCCACCTAACAGCCAGGCAGGGGAAGGGACAGAGTCAGAGCTTCCCAGGACTTTGGGAAAACAAGGTAACAGGCAATAGAAAGCAAGAGGCCACCGGGGCCATCTTGCCTCCAATTAGGAATCAACTGATTCCAGTGGCAGGGCCTGGGTTTCCCAAAATGGAGGCTATTCAGAGCACCTGTCAAATTCAGCATGGAGCTGCCACCAGCCCATACCCTGCTCTGGGGGCCACACACAGGTGCCCACAAACATACACTACGGGTACAAGGTTGTACCCCCCGCATGGGTGCCATAAGTGTATCCGAAGAGTCTGTTCACCAAACCAAAAAGAGGAGGAGCTGAACTGCCAGGAGTCCCATATGGACTCCTGTGCAGAAAATAACACAGACACATATGATAAAAGGACTACAGGACAAGGACCTGGAGGCCCTGTCCCTCCAATGCATTTCCAGCATCACAATCGGCCCCCTGGCCTGATGACGCGCAGCAGTTGGAAAAGGAAAATGGGGGGCTGTGCCTGGCAACGCTTCAGTGGAGGACATCGGTAAGGGTTCCCTGAACACTCCCAATATGGACCCCTACATGAGTGCAATGCAAGGGGGCTTTGACTCTGTTAACAGCAAGTTGGATGACATCATGTCCACTATTCACTCTCTTAAAACAAAGTTTGATAAGGAAGGTGGACGCATCACCGCTGCTGAAACACGTGTTGGTGATTTGGGAGACATGGTGGGGAAGCATGACCAGGATCTTCAAGCATTCAGGAAGGAGCTCCAGGCGGTGCACTCAAAGTGTGAGGATCTGGAGTCATGCTCCCACCGGAACAACATTCAAATAGTGGGGGCTGCCTGAAGGCTGGCCAAGCGGGTGCAGTTTAAATCCCAGGGCTGTTCAAGCTGTGGGGCCTGAATATTTACAGCATAAATTCCTCCTCTATGTACCCTGCCGTTCTCTTCATTCTGCTGACAGATTTCTTATTTCTGTTTCTAGATTTAGGTATGTTTAAATTGGCAGTCGGTCCTTTTCAGTCTTGGCTGCCAAACTGTGGAATGCACTGCCTATTGCACTGCAGTCCACTGCGGCTCATCTGCAGTTTCAACGTTCATTAAAAACCTTGCTGTTCTGATAGTCTGTGTCAATGTAGCTGTTGTGCAAGTCTTGTAGTGTCAAGCTGCCTTCTAGCGTAAATTGCACTGTATCCCGTGGTGCGAAATGGATAACATAACAAAGCAGCCTGTGCCCCCATGGAGCCATTTGCGGAAAATATCCTGCAGTCCATTTTTTGGAAGGCACAGTTTTCGGCACAGTTCCTAGTCGAGAGGGGGCCCCATTCATGGGCCCCAGCCCTAAAGCCAGGGGCCCGCTCATGTACAATCATCACTAAATTATTACATTATTGTGATTGTGACCAAGTCCTTAAACTGGCGAGGGAAAAGAGAACCCATCAATATGGTTCATTGCAGATTCACATCTTCCCTGATTCAGCCAGAGTACAGGCAGCGAGGAGGACTTTCAAACAGGTAAAGCGGTTGCTGCGTGACACACAGGTCCAATATGCCATGATGTATCTAACCAAGCTGAGAATTCAGCATGGGGCAGAGTGCACTTTTTTGAATCCCTGGAGGAGGCAGCAGCATACATTGAGAGGTCCATACCCATTCCGGTGGATCGAGGTCCCAACTCCGGTCGGAAGGATCAGGCCTCAACCACGGCACAGGCTGTGTTAGGGGAATGACACCTATACTGCTGTGTCTGATATTGTAGTACATGATTCCTAGTTTTCCTAGTTTTCGTCTACTGCTGTGCTGCATTGGACGCTTTGCTGAACACTTCAACAACTACAGTTCTGGCTGGTGTTCACGGCGCACTCCCTGGCATAGCGCATGCATGGTTATTTGGGGTACACTGTCATGTTGGGGTGGATGGTGTGTGTTAGGGTGGTTTAAAGTTGAAAGGTTTGACAGCCATGTTGGGGGCAGTTGGGTGAGGGGCGATGGGGTGGATCCAGAAGGCTTTTATCCCAATGCAAGGGAATGACACGTACCGGAGCGGGCGGGTGAGCGGACGGGCGGGCGGGCAAGCGCTCCTGCTGTCACCTTTCACACGGAACATCCGGGGTTTAAACAATCCGGTTAAGGTCCAAGAGTAAGTTTCTCTTGGCTATAGACATGGTCCTAAAATAATTATGTTGCAAGAAACACATGCGCTGAGGAGACTTCATGACGCTTTTGCACGTAGGTGGGGCTGTTTGCGTTACTACACAGATTACTCTTCAGAATCCAGGGGGTTTTGTACGCTAATACACCACTCTTTGGGATTTAGAGTAGCTAGGAGTGTGGTGGACCCTATAGGTTGCTATATTATAGTCTGGGGATCGCTGGCGGAGCAATTGCTTATCCTGGCAAACGTGTATGGCCCGAACCTGGATGACCCTAAATTCTACCAACAGGTTTCCCATGAGATAATTGACACAGAATGGGCCATGGTAATATGGGGGGGGTGACATTAACACAATCCTACACTCCCAACTAGACAGGACATGAGATGTTCCCAGTGCTCTGACTAGGGCTGCCCAGACTCTGCATCAGTTGATGCTGTATTTGCCATTGGTAGATGCATGGCGTCATATACACCCTCAAGGCAGAGATTACACTTATTACTCCTCAGTACATGATTCTGGGTCACAAATAGATTTTTGGTTGCTCCACCTGGCTTGATGCCGATGGTTACAAGCTGCACCATACACCCCTGTACGTTGTCTGACCATTCACCAGTGATGATGATGCTGCTCCTTGAGGATATCCCGAGACCTGACCCTCTCTGGAGAATGGCTCTGGCTATGTTGCAAGATACAAACATTGTTGAAACCATTTTCTTTGGATCACTTAGGACTATCAGTTGTGAATTATATGAGGTTAAGAGCCATTTGCGGGCGTTGGAGAATGCACACGAGGAAATGCAATCAAGGTCCACATCGGGACAGATCCAGACATTGTTGTCGGAGTTTCCTACCCTGGCGGATCGTGAACTACTACATATTGCTTCTCCTGAAAGGGCCAAGAGGTATGGGGAGGGTGATAAATCCTGAAGGTTGCTGTCCAGATTTGCGAGGGGGGTGAGTTTTAGCCAGCCTGTAGCCAGTGTACAAGGAAGGGATGGACAGATGCGAGTGCGCAAAACTGACAATGCTCATTTCTCTGACTTTTATGCCGCCCTATATGACAATTGTGACACTATGTAGGCTTGTGAGATCACCCAGTACCTGGCTGGCATTCACCTGTCTGAGTTGCCAGAAAAGGCTGCCTTAGTAAATTAGACCATCTTATAACGGCAAAAGAAATAGTTGAGGCAGTGAAGACTCTTTCATCTGGTAAAGCCCAGGGTGCTGATGGCTTAGGGATAGAGGTTTACAATAATTTCACTCACAATTGGTCCCAAGATTGTTTACCGGTGTGGGAGGTATCTCTCGAGAAGGGCGAGCTTCCCCGGTCCATGCGTGAGGTGATAATATCCATTCTGCTGAAGCCCTGCAGACCCCTACATGACATGGCCTCAAATAGGCCTTTGTCATTAATTAACGCTGATGCCAAGATCTTCG
The DNA here is from genome assembly GCF_040938575.1 of Ambystoma mexicanum. NCBI lineage: Eukaryota > Metazoa > Chordata > Amphibia > Caudata > Ambystomatidae > Ambystoma > Ambystoma mexicanum. The sequence goes on along the minus strand of NC_090923.1, from coordinate 875,493,506 downwards.
CTAAACTACTGGCCACTCGCCTGCTTCCATTTATGCCACAGTTGGTACATCCAGACCAGTCTGGCTTTATCCCCATGAGATCCAAAGCCCTGAATTTGCATCGGCTCTTCTGTGTATTATCTCAGATTAATACCTAGGCTACCACGGCAGCGGAGTCATTAGACGCAGAAACATCCTTTGATTCGGTCTCATGGCAATACCTCTTTCACATTTTCTGCTGTTTTGGGGTGGGCCCTTTTTTTCATGGTGCATCCAGTTGCTCTACTCCAGTCCACTGGCCATAGTCCACACCCACAATGCCCTCTCTGCCCCCTTCCCATTGAGGCGCGGCACCAGGCAGGGTTCCCTGCTTTTGCCCCTGTTATTTGCACTCACAATTGAACCGCTGGCGGCGCTAGTACTGGATGTTTATGGACATAGAGGAATAAGAATAGCAGGGCCCTCCCAGATCAGCTCGCTATATGCTGATGACTCGCTTTTGGTTGGCCGTGACCCAGATCATAATCTGTACCCTATTGTGCAAGATGTCCATTGGTTCACAAAAAATTCAGGATACAAGATCAATGACACTAAGTCAGAATTATTCCCTTTAACGCCGTCAACTGGGCAACCTTTGGATCTTGGAGGGTTTCACCGGGCCTCTTCGAAATGTAGGTACTTGGGAGTTGTGTTCTCCAGGGACCATCCGGCTAGATCAGAGGTCTTCAAACGGTGGGGTGCGCCCCCCCAGGGGGGCACGGCCGCATCCCAGAGGGGGGGGGGTGCCAGAGCCCAGCATGAAATGTAAAAAATAAAAAAAAAATATTTTTTTTAATTTTAGATTGGAGGAAATGGGAAGGGGCAGCTCACATGGTCAGACTGGGCCATAAAACGGTCTTAGGCACCAATGAAAAAATGGCCAGCAGTTGCAAATGGATGTTCAGTGTTTAGTCACAGACTGTTTGAATAGTACCCAAGGGGTTCTTTTTGTTCAAATGGAAACAAATGGTGATATTTAAAGAATATTTATTCAGCAACAATGGTCAAAACTACTAGCTGCATAGTGAAGTAACTCCTCAAACTGGCCCACATTGGCCAAAAAAGTGGCCCATATTTACTGCCCTACACACTAGCATTTTGCATTTTTGGTACGGTCATCTCCCTATTGCCTTATAGGCCAGTCCAAGCCTGCCGGCTCATCCATAATGGGTGAGGGGGCGTCCACCCACTGGCCACCTCACCCATTATGGAGGAGCCAGCCCAGTGAAACACTGAGCACTCCGTCAGCTGCTTTTTCCAGCTGAGGGAGTGCTACTGAACTGTCAAAGGGAAACTCTGTTTGCCTTTGACAGTTTATTTCCCCAGCCGCACATGATCACTGAGCCATGCAACGCTGGGGGTGTTTTGATTCGCCAGCCTTACATAGCTCATTGGTAATGCTGGCTGGGGCACTGGATGTATGTATGTGCGAGGGGGTGCTCCTGCGCCTCCTCGCACATACGGGCAGAGCAACCTGGAACGGGGCATTTTAGCAACCACGCGAGGTGCGTTTATGGCGATTTATTTTTTATTTAAATGTGTATGGATGTGTGTATGCTTGTGTTATGGGACTGTGGTGGGAGCATGATGGGCGGCAGCACTGGGATAGTGGTGGGAGTAGGGTGGGGAGAGCCCAGGGTCTGTACTGGGAGTAGGGGGCGGTGGCGGCACGCAAAGGTTCATAGCGATTTCTACATACTGTCCATCTGGCACTTTTGGGGGGCGGGAGGGCGGCCTGCCCAAACTTTGCTCAGGGGGAGCCCAGGCCAAAAAAGTTTGAAGACCACTGGGCTAGATATAAATGTAAAATCACAAACTATACTTGCAACAGCTAGCAGTGGAGCTGATGTTGTGGGCTGCTCTTCCGATCTCTCTGTATGGGCAGGTCTCCTTACTGAAGATGATCATCCTTCCCAAGTTGCTTTATTATTTTGACATTCTTCACTAAAGTTAAGACGCTGGTCACTAGATTTGTCTGGGGGAGGAGGGGCGTTGCCTGAATGAGCTGGGTTAAGATGACCGAGGTTTATGAGTGCAGGGGTCTTGCGGCTCTGGACTTTGAACTTTATTACCTGGCATCCCAGGCCCATTTCGCAAAATACTGGTATAACACAGACATGGATGTGGTTCATTTATCGTTGGAACAATACAGAGCGCCCCCCACTGACCTCCGGTCAGTACTGTTTTGGGCCAGATATATAGTTTCTTGCACCTACGACCCTGTTAGAACCACAGTAAATGCTTGGTCAAGGATCTTTTGGTAGCTGCCGATCCGAATTCCTTACCATAAGGCGATCCCGCTTTGGGACTTCCAGGGTTTAGCTCCTGCGTTTCACAGGACTTAAAAAGGCCTGGTGACCCTGCTGGGCAAATGACACATGGGGATAGGTTCCAGAGGGGAGATTTGTGTCTTTGGAGGATTTCACTCGGCGATTGGGGCTGGGCCCCTCCGACTGCAGCAATACTACCACATGCAGGCAGTGTTTTGACAGAGATGGCCTTCCTTCCCTTCGGAGCTAGAGACAACCGAATGCATTAGTTCAATGGTTGCAGCAGATGCGACACGACATGCAGTGTCTACAATATACTGCATATTACAATCACATATTCTCACTAACAATGGAATGAGGGCAATATGGGAAAGGGGCGTTTAACTGGGAGATGAACAATGGCAAAGATGCTGTCAACTGGCTAGAACTGTCTCATTGAATTCTGGCCTCCGGGTAATACAATTTAAAGTGTTAAACCATCTATATCATACACCAGCTAAGCTGGCTAGGTTTTCCCCCGATGCCTGCGCCAGTTGTGTCAAGTGTGGACATGGGCAAGCAGACTAATTTCATATGTACTGGGCCTGTTCAGGAGTTTTGGAGAGATGTTGCGAAGTAATTTGATTCCATGTTGCATATTCCTCCAACCCTCTCCCCGATTAAGTACCTAATGGGGGACATAGGGAAAATGCCTGAAACCTCTAGACTTCTGTTTAATGTGGCTGGTGTAGTGGCTAAAAGATGCATACTGAAGTACTGGAAGGCGAGACATTCCCCTAGTAGTGCTGAATGGCTACGGTCATCGATTGGTGTTAATGAACGAGAGGCCAACTATGTACTGACTGTTCCATTCAGGAGCTGGCCTAAAGACATTTGGGACCCGCTCAGGCGATTTTTAGCGATAGCTCATTCTGATACCTCAAAAGGGAGGGATGAGGTTGATACAGGTGCAACCGGACGCTGTTTAAACTGTGAACTGCCAAATGCTGTTATGCTTTGGGTCTTGTTGTTGACTACTGCAGTTGCTCTTTGGACCCAAGATACTGTTTTCAATGTATTCTATGTATTGGGCCCTTTGCCCCACCAATTCTGTGACTGTCTTGTAGATAAAGTTTTCAATATTTTAATTTTTTTAAACCTGGATATTCTGTTAATATAGGAGTCTGCAGGCTATATTATGGGTAGCCACATGCTGCAGACACATCTGGGACACACTGCTGCTTGTTATCAGTTAATAGAACGGTACTGATCATGCATGGACAGTGGTAGAAACCATTTTGATTCTTCCTATGCCGTTCAGCACCTGTTAACTTGACGGGAAGAGTCCGACCTGTTTGTTAAACTCTACTATTTACTGTACTCGAGATGGAATTTTCCTGAATGTTTTCAGCAAGAATACAGAGGAAGCCTGGCCCCCTTGCATGTGCTACAGGAGAAACTAGAACAGGATCATCGATAATAGTTGTTCCCCAGATGTGCAAGGTTTGATTAATACACTTCCCAAATCCCACGTCATTGCATGATAATGGAGTAGGCTATGTTAGGAATGCTGAACCTGTTAGGATCAGATGAGATCAGTCTTAATCATTGCTGTGTATTCCTCTGTACCCTTTGTGGCCAGAAGCTGATGAGAGCATAGCACCAGTAATAGATTCCATGTTGAAGCAAGGGACTGCAGTGCCTACGTCTAGTCCTTGTAACATTTCAATTCTGCTCGTTAAGAAACCAGGAAGGAACACTTAATAGATTTGTTGAAGACCTAGGACCTGTGAATTCAGTAGTTATTTTTTCCTTTTCAGTTGTACACAACCCAAATCCTATTATAATCCTGCATTCCACTGACTGCTTCACACTTTACTGTGGTAGACCTATGTTCTTTTCCATGCAAACATACCCAGAAAGCCAGTTTTGTTTTGCATTTTCCTATCACAAATTTCATATATGTGGCCAAGGCTTCCTCAGACGTATTCATAATCACCCACTCTTCTCACAGCAGCTTCAGAAACGTTTAGATGGCATCAAGTTCCCCGAAAAGTCTACGCTGGTATGGTACGTAGATTTATTATTAGCCTGTGTTTCCAGGTGCCACAAGACCAGATGGGGCGGGGGGACAAGGGAATAACAACAAAACAAAAGACGGTTATATTAGCCTTGTGACAATCCTACTGTGCTGATGCTTGAGAAGGTGGTAAGTGCAGGGGGTGATGTGGTAGAGAGAGAGTGCAGGTTTGGAGCACCCCCCGGGAAGGGGGCAGGGACCTGCTTTGGGGGCTAAGACGGCAGTACAAGGGGAAAAAAGGGGGAAAGCGAGGATGAGTGCAGTGGGCAAGGTGGACCAAGTTGGGTTAGTCCAGGAAAGGGAGCACGAGGGCAAGTGCTGGCAAAAGGATGTAGGGGGGGGACTGGTGGGGAATGGTCTGGCCCTGAATGACTCTGAAGGGACCAGTCGACAGTCGTAGCGGCAGAGGGAGAGTTAGCACGCGAGGGGTGAGGGAATGAAGAAGTGAAATGGAAAGTCTTGAGAAATTTCTGGAACTTTAGGAGATTGAGGAGGATCAGAACAGAGGGGGAGTTAGAATCCAGGCTGGAGAGTAGGTCTTCATGGGTGTTCAGCAGAGCAGTTTCCGTGCCTCTGACAGCCCTAAAACCGGTCTGGTGATCGTTGAGGCAGCCGGCCATTTCGATGTAGAGGGTCAGTTGGGTCAGTTTCTCCATGAGTTTGCACTCATGGAGAAAGGGATGCACAAGAAAGTGCTTGAGGTGTTGGGGGAATGAGCCAATGGAAACTGAGTGGTTGCAGAGGTCAGCAAGTCTGGTACGAGAGAGGCAATGTTGTCATTGATGGTTGTGAAGGAGCAGGGGAGCACCTATTTAGAGGAGAATTTCATAGAGTGGACGATTCTAGAGATCTCATCTGGCGCAATGGGAGGGAAAGAGGAAAGTATGGGGGGCGGGAGATTGGGGGGGCCAACGGAGGCAAGAGAGGGGGCAATGGGGTGGAGAGTGGGAGCAGAATACGGAGAGGACAGGATGTCCAAAGTTTTGGAGGAGAAGTGGGTGGCCAGTGCAGAGAAGAGGGCCTGGCAAGGGGCAGGTGAAGTGGTAAACCCTAAGGAGAAAGGGCTGTGGCATCCACTGTTTGGCTGTGGTGAGTGAACAGAGCAGTGATTGAAGGACTGTGAGCAGAGAAGGTCCTGTGCCTTTAAATGCAGACAGCGGCAACATCAGCTGACATAAGCTGACTATAAAGGACAGCCTCCGACGCCCTTGCGGCAAAAACCCTGAGGAGAAAGGGCTGTGGCATCCACTCTTTGGCTGTTTGGCGAGTTGGGACAAAACCCGGAAATACATGCTTTCACTGCAAAAAACACACGGCAATCTGCCAGAAGTGTTGGTCAGAAGATGACTATTGTGCAATGTGAGCGGTAGCTCGTCTCTACTGCATCCCCCCGGACACGTGCGCAAAGAAAGCGCAACACAATGAATGAGGAAGCTGAGGCGGGGCAATCCCGGCAGACTCACGTCAGTTGTTATTATTCATGTGTGTCGGATGCAGAGGATTCCACCTTATTCATACAACGTAATATACCTATTGCAGTCGACATAATCACTAATGACTCAGACGCAACACTGAATGCAGATAATGCGTCGGCCGTACCTGCGCCTAATAAGCGTTAAAAGACCAGCCATTGGGCGTCCCTTCTCAGACCTGATTGCAGGATTGAGCGCACACTCAAACTCTGAAATAACCGGTAATTGACTCATCCAAGTTTCTTGTAAGCAAGCGATGTATAGGTCTTGCAGCCAGTTCGAGTTAAATAAATGTGTGAAGCCCCTCGTGTTCCATGACACAAATGTACATACATGATTGCTTTCCTCCTTCTGGCATTAGTTCTGAGGTTTGCTGTTCAGTGATTTTGCGAGCCATTTCCAATCACCTTTTTGCTCCCTGATGTCAATGCTACTTAAGACCTTTTTGTCCCTGGTAGCAGCAAAATTAAAGCCATTTATAGTTATTCTGATTTTGTCCATAGAACTGTACTTTGGCTCTGGTTGGGCTTTGACAAATGATACTTTAAGTATCCCCGATCTTTAAGTATTTCCTATCTTTTTTAACTGCTTCTCCATCTTATACCCTCCATCTCTCACTAAGTCTGATAAGGAGAAACTAAAAAAATGGCATTACTGATTTCCAACTCTGGCCTGCCCATCGCAGCCACCTACATCAATGTCTCCTCTAGACAAACTATCACTGACATTCTCTTTGCTGTTCCTTCTTCCAACCTATGGACCACCCATATGGTGTCTGTCGTCTCCTCTTTTTCTTCCTCTCCCATTACTGGTGGCACCAGATGGGAAGTGCTCTTGGCGCACTTTGCATCTTTCAAATTCACCATTAATGTCTATCATTATGGCACTATCATGGCCCAGGTCTCTCAGCCCAACCTCTGCCTTCTTTACAGGTGTGTTCCTTCTCTCTTTAACTTTCCCCTCTCTCCTTCCACCCCTCCTTCCCTCATCCACCCTCCCTCCTCCCCCCAGAGTGACCCCCGACCCATGTGCCCCGTCGCAAATCTTTTAAAGGGGGCAACCAAATGTACTTAGCCACCCTCAATTCTCGCTCTGCTATCAAAAACTCCTCGACATCTGTCACCTCCTTAGACCTTGAAGTCCTTGCTCTCACTGAGACATGGTTAAAGGCCTGCTCAGTCACTGCTTTTGACACCCTTCTCCCTGAAGGCTACAAGATCCTGTCAAATCGCAGGCCCTCAGGGGCTGGTGGTGCAGTGGCTCTGATCTTCCCTGAGTGGGTTCCTGCCTCCATCATCTTGGCTGTGTTTTCTGCCAAGTGCAGCAGGAAATACAGGGCAGGCTAGGCATTTGGGGTTTTTGCAGAGCTCAGAGGAAAACCCACAGAAGACCTGCCCCGTGTGCATATGATTGCTTATCTATTACTAACAGAAGCTTATGAAGGAGTGATGATTGTGAAATCGACTTTGAACAACCCATTTTATTTTGCAAAGTAAGCACAAATATATTTTTGTGCTCCTGGATAAGGCCATTCTACAGGGAGGGGTCAAACTTTTACAAAAATACATCAAGCTCTGGGGTGCTGACAAGAAAACAGCATACAAGTAATTGTATGCCTCTAGTGTTTAAAATGAAACTTTGGAGGCCAGCCAGCAGAAATATCACTTTGGAGTTTTGGAAGAACCCCAAGGCTTGCTGCTTCCCTGTGGAGTGGATGATTGATTGGAACTGCCAGCAGTTCTGTGTGGAAACCTGTAATCTGAGAGCCTGCGCCAAAGGATCCCCGCCCCTGGAAGGCTTTTGACTGGAAACCAGGCATATTCTTTTTTACCCTGATTATTTCACAAAAAAAGGTAAGCTGTTTATTTCCAAATTAAAACAACTGTGTGCATTTAATGACAAACCTGCAGTTTAAAAAAGTATTTGTAGAATTCTCTGATGATGTATTTAGGCCTTTGTTTATTTTTGTTTTTTTAAAATGTATTGTTGTAGCTGAACTTCATCAACTATACAATATAATTTTACAAAATGTAAAATAGTCAGACATTTCATAAACAAACATTATTGTTAAATGACAAAATGGGATACCCTGTAACTAATTCATTCAATTTAAAATGTTCAAATATTTAATTAAAAAAATGTATTATTAAACAACACAATATGATTACATATGAATAATTCATAGAATCAACGTAAAATCCACATAACCATCATCTCATATATACATTCTCTGTCCATTTCAATAATGACTGTTTAAATTCCTTAATAGGTTGTTGTTTAGCATAATATTTTAGTTGCTACCACACTTTTGTTTGTTCATTTACTTAACATAGGTCTAGTATATTTCGTGTTACAGTTTACATTCAAAATAAAAACCCAGAGGGTTCTCAAACTCATTCTCACTTTAATTGATTTTCTTCAATTGTAATGCATTTAGGGAACAAGTAGTACCAATCCTCGCTGACGTTAAAGTTCCATTAAATATAATATGCCATAGGAGGTCAGGAGTCATTTGTTCATACTCTTGCAGAGGTTTTTTCAAGTATAATATACAAGACTGTATTAGTGATTCACACTCAACTACCAAATGATGTAGAGTTTCAATCTGTCCTGACTTTTCACAAAATCGACACACATTTTCTTGCTGGGAGATTTGTTTGCATCTTGCCTGGATATCTCTAATAGGCCATATGTTAAATATCAGGTTTAAAAGGTCTGCTCTATGTGAGGGAGAAGAGCATCTGTTCATATACGCTTCAGGGATATTAAATCTTTTATGTTGGAATGGATTGTTTTTGAAATCTTGATAATTTTGACAAACCTTTCTAGTCTTATCCAGTCACTTTGAACTATGTTGTCACCTGGGTGGGATTGTCTACAAGTACCTCAATTGAGATATCAATCTCTGCAAGTGCGTCAATGACTACTGATTTCCACTTCTTGATTAATCAAATTTATGAAGAAAACACATACTTTGAAAGAGTACTTATCAACATGTTTGATTTGGGTGCTATAAGACACTTCCTGAAAGGCAATCAGTTGCCACACGTATCTTGCATACAAAGATACAAGACCCAATTTGAATCGCATCTACACAGTAAGTACACATTTAGGGAGCGCATGTATGCACCGCCAAAATTTCCCTTCAAACCTTTGTCAAATTATTGATGGAATAATTGCTTTGGTTTCAGATCCGTATAGTAAAACAGGGACAACTTTTTGTTGATAGTTTGTGAGAGCTGGAATTATTGAGAATGTTCCATACTTTGCTTGGATGATAGCTGCTTGTGAAATTGAATTACTCCATTTCTTTTCCAAATTTAGTAAATGGGGTTCACTCTTCATCTGGTCCCCTATTGTCATGCACGAATAAATGTACTGATGGACCACCTCCAATTGTACATTGTGAAGTTGCCAGCTTAATGATTTTTTTGGTCTTTTACTTTCAGTGAAAGCCATCACTTTAGTTTTCTCAAGATTGCTAAAAAAAAATTGCAGATAAATTGAGAGAGCATCCAAGAGCCTTTGTAATCCTTGAGGGGCCTTTGACATTAACACCAGATTGTCAGCATATAGTAATGCTGGAATCGACTTGGACGCCAATCTTGGGCATCCGTGATTATGTCTTCAAATGCCTGTACTACATCAGAGATAAAGAAATTGAAGCGAGTCGAGGCAGGGATGCATCCCTGCCTCAACCCTCTGCTCATATCAATCGATGCAGTCAGATCACCCTCCAGTGTTAATCTGACCCTTATCTTCGTATTGGTATACAAAGCCTCTATCCATCCAGCAAGTTCTAATTTATCAAAAAGAAGCTCTCTAGGCACAGAGTCAAATGCTGCTCGTAAATCAACAAAAGCAAAATACAAAGGCTGTTTTATGGCTACTGAGTGGCAGATGATTGATGTTATGGTCAACAGATTGATGGACGTTCCAAGACCTTCAATAAAACCAGTCTGGCAAGGGTCTCGCTTATGGTTTTCAATCGCCCACTTATTGAAGTCTTTAAGGACAAAGTGAGAGAAAATGTTGCCCAAGGCGCCAAGAAGAGCGATCGCCCTGTAATTGAAAGGACAGGACCGATCACCCTTCTTGAAAATCCAAACAATCACTGATCTTCGCCAAGTATCTGGAATGTTATTAGTGGTCAGTATTCGGGCAAAGATGTTATGTAGGATAGCCGCCCATTCGTCCGGATGTTGTTTAACCATCCAGTTGTTCAACCCATTAGGGCCTGGACCCCGTGAACTGCTAGATTTTAAGATGTTATATAGTATATCCTCTTCTGATATCTGTAAGGTTTCTTTAGTTATTCTTGATGTAGCACACTGGCAAGTAATACCCTGAGGGGATGAGTACATGTTGGAGTAATAGGAAATCCATTGGTTTTCAGTCACTCCATTGATTTGCACTGGAGTTTGGTTGTCATGGTTAGCAATGTTGAGCAACGACCATATTTGAGCTGAACGTTTATTCACTATGGCTCCCATCATTGCTTCACCATCACATTGGTATAAGTATGCTCTTTTAGATTTCAACCAATTATTGTGTTTACATTGCAGTGTTTTTATTACTCTAAGTCTCTTTGGTAGTGGAAGCAACAGAGCCCTTTTCTTCTGTTTACGCAAGTCACTTTTTCTCTTCTGCACTTCTGGATCAAAGTTTTTTTTTTTAAATGACATTGGGTAGTATTTTCCGACTGAATTTTAAAGAGTTGCAGAGCTGTTGTGTATGGTTTGCCTACAAATTTGGTATTTTCATCACAGAGAGACTTCTCTTGTGACAGATTACCATTTAAGAGTCTTAATGAATTTATGCTGCACCGGAACTGGGTTCCTGAGTTATTTATCACTACTTGGCTCATATAACGATTGCTAATTTTCTGACCATCACGAAGCTCACTAGGACCTTTGCATTGTCAACATCTCATGGTCACTGGGGCACTGCTTAATCACCTAAAAATTCACAAGCTTCTCAAACGTATAATGATCAAAATAAATATAATCAATGATTGATTCACTTTTAGCTCTACTCCACGTACTTTGGGGTGGGATGTCACCAGGCAGGGATCCATTCAGCATTATCAGTTGCCTCTCTGCCATTAGAGACATCCACCTCTTAGCAATAGGGTTGGTCATTTGTTTCTTAGAGGGTACACACTGTACATTTAAATCTCCAGTGACAAAAGTATGTGTAACATCAGGCTCTTGGATTACCATATCCAGCAAAACTTCCAATAAACAAAAGAATTTGTTATCAGCGACTGCAGCAGGATTTCTGTATATGTTGGTCAAGACAATTACACCATCAGGGTAAATGATTTTGACCATCTGCATATATTAATTTGGGGCTGCCCATGGCTGTAATTTAAAACCTGAACTGATCTTAACTGCAACCATCAGGCCCGATGAAGGACGTCTTTTCAAAGCTACTTTCGCTGGTAGTAAAGTGACATAATTGTTTTTCCACTAGCCACGTTTCCTGTAATGCGATAATGTCAAAGGCATTGATTGATTGCCCACTATAGCAGGGGTGTTGTTAGGTCTGGAAAAGATCAGGGGCTAAGCTAATGTCAGGACTGGCGGGACTTGGGGCTAGCGTTAGCCTTTTGGTTGTAGCCCCTGCCAAAAGACCCGAGGCTATAGACCCCTGAGCCCCCTCCTAGCAACGCCTCTGCTCACTAGTTCCCAATAAGTGAGTAAAACCACACGTGTTCCAACTTGCAAGCCGAAATACGTTGTTACTGTTTCTTTGAGCTAGTTATGTCTGTCTTCTTTGATCTTAGGCCTTTTCTCAGCCAGACCGATTAAATATTTTTTTAGGGTTGGACTCTGTATTAACAGGGCTTAAGATTTCAGTGTTAAAATGTCTTTGCAGTTTATTAAGAAACAGGCATTGACAAAGTTCATAGCTCTCTCATTTGTATAGGCATAGCGGTAAAGGTTGATGGTAAGGGTTGATTAAAGCTAACACAAATGTACAGGAGGCTGCTACATCTCTATTCATAACCTTATATCTGGGGTTCTTATTGATTTGATATGAAATGTATTTTTAAACAAGCGCCATGTACATATTAACAGAGAACAAATTGAGTCCTTTTTTTTTTTAACGGTAGGGCTTTTATTCTTGATGCGCCACCAATTTTTTCATTATTTATTAAGAATATTTATAAAGTGTGGACCCTGCTAAATAATTGTGTGGAATTTTGTGATAGAACAAAGTTTAACAAGGAACGAAGGCACAGGCACCCAAGTGGCAAACTCTTTGCCTGGTGCCACACATATAAGGTTTTAGACTGAACTGACACGTCATGTATTGATGGGAATTGTTTTTGATTATTTTAATGAGGCACTTGGAAAAAAGATGGCCTATTTTGATCTACTGTATTCATTTAGTTTTTTTAACTAGGCAGCACAATTTATATGATTCGGTCTGTGTGTGCAAAGTGGCACACTTTACATGTCCTAGATGGTAAAAAGCTCTTTTTTGGGGTGGTGGTATTTTCTGAAACAGTGTGATAGCATGTAATAGCTTTTTCGAAAATACAGTTATAACTTCAGCATGGTCCTTTCCACAATATTGACAATTCTGACAATGTGAAGTGTTTGCCATCTTTGTCAAAGATCACACAGGTAGTTGAAATGCTGGCGTCACAATTTATTTTGTCCAAACTGCCGGCATGACAGACTTTTTAATGGTAATTGTAGTAAAAATATTGGGCCCTAGCAATTTACATTTTTTTATCTTTCGCTTTGTATCATAGAATATTGACAATGCTGACAATGTGAATTTATATTATGCACAGCTGGACTCAGGTTTTTTAGTATGTGTCAGAGATCACACATTTGGTGAAGTGCGATAGCTGAGATTCTTTTATATAAACGGATAAAAATGTCAATTTCTGCTGGCATGACATACTTTTTAATGGTAATTGTATTAAAAATATTGGGTGCTAGCAATTTACATTTTTTTGTTTTTATCTTTCGCTGTGTTTAATAGAATATTGACAATGCTGCAATGTGAATTTATATTATGCACAGCTGCCTCGAAAGTTTTTTTTTTTTAGTATGTGTCACAGATCACACATTTGGTGAAGTGCGATAGCCGAGATTCTTTTATATAAACGGATACAAATGTCAATTTCTTAGGGGACCTGTGCTTGGTTGCTGCGTTGGTGTTAGGACACAATAGGTGTCTTTGCAACATGCTATGTGTTGCTACAGTTAAAATATTGGTGCTGAATATTTTAACGTGCTGATGATCATTGTGTAAAAGATGCTTTATTCTGAATCTATATTTTTCTTGTATTTTTAGTGATATCATGTACTCCAACCGATGGGTGGCACAGTGGGCAGACTCTCTCGATGTGTCAGACCGATAACCGGCATCTGTTGGATTTATGGCGATTGATTGATCTAACGCAATATGCCCCATTTGCTTGTCGGGCCAGCAAGACCCAAGGACCCAAGGATGATGGGGGGGCCCGCCACAGTTTCAGAATATGGTATGGCGGCACTTTAACATGGGTGAACGGATGGGGCAGTACAACAATGGAGATTGGCTTTTCTGATTTCTCAATGGGCCTCAGTAATCAGTGTCTTGGGAATGCATTGGATTAGAGATGTATGCTTTAGGAACCGCGATAGATTTCACAGTTTTGTAGTCACAAGGGGTTATACATTTGGGACAGCATCGCTACCAAGGCTCAATCATGGAATGCTGTAGGTAGCAGTATTGCGCGCCCAACTGGTGCTACAGTATGTGATTGTGGCCACAACAGTTTTAAGCGTGAAGTATTGTCTTGCAGAGTCATGGGTTGGTATAGCCATAGCTAGCTCTCTCCTTTCTCTTACTCTCCCATTAATGGTGGGACCCGGTGGGAGGCCCTCCTGGCTTCCTTCCACTCCTCTAAGGTAATCATTAATGTTTATTTGAATGGTACCGTCTTGGTACAAGGCCCCCAAGCCAACCTTCTCCTCTTTGATAGATGCTTCCCGTGCCTCATCAATTTCCTTTCTTCTCCTGCTGTCCCCCTCTCCCCTCCTCAGCTTCCTTGCCTCACTCAGCTGTCGCCTCCTTGGCTACCTTGCCCTCTCCTTCTTCTTCTCCCCTGCCCGCCTCTGGCTTCCTCTACTCTTCCGCAGGGCGTACCTCTGATTTGTACCGCTCCCTGGAAGCCTTTCAAGGATGGCAACCTTCTCCATATTGCCACTATAAACTCTCGCTCAGCTGTCAAACACTCCTCTGACATCTGCCACCTCCTGGAGGAACTTGACCTCAATGTCCTCGGTCTCACCGAGACATGGTTCACGGCCAGCTCTGTCACAAGCTTTGACACTCTCCTCCCGTATGGCTACAAGATCCTCTCCACGCCCAGTTCCAACCGTTCCGGATGCAGTGTAGCCCTGATCTTCTCTGAGTGGATTCCTGCCTCTGTCATTCTTGCACGGATCTACTCATCCTTTGAATGCAGGCTCTCTTTCTCTCCTGGCCGCTCTCTTACTATGGCTACCATCTATCGGCCACCTGGTCAGATCTCCTCCTTCCTCTCTGAGTGGGTGGACCTCTCCTCTTCCCTCCTGATCTCGACCACTCAACTCCTCCTTCTTGGAGGCTTCAACATCCACCTGGATGCTTCCTTTCCTTCCTCTGGACTCTTTCGCAGCCTTTGCGACTCTCTCTCACTCTATATTTTTCCCTTTGGCCGACTCACTCTCCAGGGAACACTCTGGATGTTCTGATCTCTTCAGACCTTCCCCTTTCTATCCCTCTCATCACTCCTCTCTCCTGGAGTGATCACTTTCTCCTTTCTTCCCAGCTCACCCTTTCTACCCCCCCAGGCCAATCCAACTCCAGCACTGCCACCTACCTTCTCGGTTATCCGACCCATGAAGCGTCTGTCAGTTGAGGATTTCACCGCCACTTTCTCACCACCACTACCCCCTTAGCTGACTCACACCCTGACACAGCCCTTTCCATGCTCCACTCTGCTATAACTGATACTCTGGATGTTCTTGCCTCTGTCATGAGGATCCGCTTGAATCCCAAAGCCAAGTGCAACACTTTTTACGACTCAGACCTTGTCTCCCTTTAACGCAAGTGCAGGGTGGCTGAGAGTTCATCCTCTGACAGACTGGCCTGCCGCCTGCTCCAGAGGCAATACCGGCTCTCTGTCTGCACCAAGAAGAGAGCCCACATCCAAGCCCGCATTTCTGAGGCATCTAACAACTCAGCCGAACTGTTTAAAATCTGCAAGGAGCTGGCCAATCCTGCTGCAGCCTCTACCGCTCCTGTCCCCTCCCAGGCCCTCTGCACGAGCCTGGCTTCTCATTTCATCTCTAAAATGCAGGACATCCTGTCCTCTCTCTCTCTTCTCCCCCTCTTCCCTCTGCTGCCTGCCCTTCCCCTGGCCCATCTTCAGCCACCCCTCCTCCCTCCTTCTCTGCCCTTCCCCTGTTCTCCCCAGATGAGGTTTCTAGAAAAGTCTGATCTATGAAAGTCTAACTGGTTCACCTCTGTTCCTCCAAAACCATCAAGGACCACATCGACACCCTGGATCCTGCTCTGGATGACTTCTGCAACCATTCCTTCACCACTGGAGTCTTTCCTTCCCCCCCTGAAGCACTCCCTTGTGCACCTTCTTAAGAAACCCTCCGCCGACCCTTCCTGCCCAGCTAACTATCGCACAATCTCCATCACTCCTTTCCTGGGCAAACTCCTGGAAAAGCTGGCCATCTCCTAGCTTAATCTTCACACTGAATTTGTTGGTTGTCTCCATGACCATCAATCTGGTTTCAGACCTGCCAGAAGCACAGAAAGTGCTCTCCTGAACATCCATGAGACCTGCTCTCCAACCTTGATTCCAACACCCCCTGTGTCCTCATCTTACTTGATCTCTCTTCTGCCTCTGACACGGTCAACCATGCCATTCTGCTCAACCATCTCTGTGATAACCTGGGTATCACCGATCAGGCCCTGGCTTGGCTGACATCTTTCCTCTCCGATCAACCCTTCCAGGTCCAACTTGGGTCCTTCCTCTCCTCTAGCTCTACCTGCGGTGTTCCCCAGGGGTCTAACCTCTCTCCCTGGTTGTTCAAACAATGCCTGGCACTTCTTGCCTACCGCATAACCGCTCTCTGCCCTAAATTTCAGTGCTATGCGGATGACACTCAACTAATTTTCAGGCTCCCTTCTGCCACCTCTTCTCCTTCTCTCATCTCTGTCTGTCTGCTATCCAGGAGTGGTGTGCTGCCAGTGACCTCTGCCTTAATGCCAGTAAGACTGAGATTCTTCTCACTGGCACACTTACTCCCTCCTTTCCTGTCACTCTATGGCCGGCCACCCTTGGCCCTCTCCCTGCTCCCACCTGTGAGGCCAGAAACCTTGGGGTCATCTTCGACTCCACACTTTCCTTCTCTCCTCACATCTTGGATGTCTCTAAGAAGGCACACTACCAGCTGCACCTCCTCAGAGGTATTCTTCCTTTCCTCTCCTTCACCGTGAAGCTCACTGTCTCCAGAGCTCTGGTTCTCTCTAGGCTGGACTACTGCAACAGGCTCTTTCTAAATCTGCCTGCCTCTACTCTCCCCCCTCTGCAACTCAACCAAAACAGGACAGTGAGACTTGTCCTTGTCCTCAAGCCCAGGGATCGTAGCTCTCCAGGACTGAAATCTCTGCACTGGCTCCCAGTGGTGGAGCGGATTAAGTTCAAACCCCTCTGCATTGTCCACAAGGCCTTCTGAGGCCTGGGGCCTCAGTACCTTCAACTCTCTCTTCTTAGATATCTTCCTCCTCGAGCTCTTCGCTCATCCGCCTCCAAATCCCCTCAAGGTCAGTCGCTTCTCCAAGCAACGAGTTAGTGGTAGATCTCTTTCTTCTGCTAGGACCTCCTTCTGGAACAGCCTCAATGCCTCTCTGAAACTTGAAGAGAACCATCTATGGTTCCGGAAGCACCTCAAGACCTTCCTATTTGCTTCTCCCTTCTCTCCTCCTCTCCCCTGCTGATCTCCTGGCTAAAACTGCACTGGTTACCTGGCTACTCTCTGATCTCGGGCCCAGGTCCCCTCCCCGCCAGTTGCATACCTGCACTGCCCCCCTGGCAACTGTTGCACTCAGGGACTGTTCTGTATCCCTACAGCCCCCTACCAGCACTTGACACCTGATGTCTGCACTTACCCTGCACTTGCCACCAGCTGGCCGCATTTTATTTATTGTCCTTATTTATTTTACTGTTATCCTATGTACTGCACTGCCCCTCTGCCCGCACTTTTTCCCCTTCCCCCTCTCCCTGCACGATCTCAATGTCATCTGGCCTAGTAAGATTGTTGTCTCTGTCTTCCATCTGTTCCCCCTCCCTAAAAACACTTGTGTATAGGCGCGTTATAAATGCCATATCATATCATACTACCAAGCTGCGGGAACACATGTTTCTGATTTTTACGTACGTTTGTGTTCCAGGTCAAACTCCAGTTACCAGGTGTCAATGACTGCACAGGATTCTAAAGCTTGGTAGGGACTTTCTCGCTATTGACATAATAGCAACACTTGATGGATTGTTTTGAAACGTATTTTGATAAAGTAACCAGGAGTGACATTTAGATGGCATGCAGGCTATATATCATGCAAAACAGTGGCAAAAATAAATGACTATATCAAGACATTACTGTCAAAAACAATTCATGCCTGATAGCATTCAATTTGAGGTGCAAGTGCCAAACATAGATATATGCCAGTAACAGGTACGTTAACACCAAGAGCTAATGTGCTAGTCTAGAGGCGTTGTACAGAGTAAGCTTCCACAAGCCACCCGTGATTACACAATATAAATATGTTAATTGATATTTAGTTTTAATCTTACACTTGTGAATTGGCTACACATTTCAACTGAACACCAGTCTGATGGTTAAAAGGTACGTTTCTCAATTTTCACAGTGCCAGTAACCTCACAAAATACATACAGTGCAGCCACCATATGGCATGTTCCTTCTGCACTCTAATGTTTAAAAGCCAAAAGTCATTATCTGTGCCTAAGTTGTTTGGATAGTGGTAGGGACAGAATATTTTAGCTTTGGACAGAAGACAGATCTTCCTTTTGGACTCACCGATGACTGACAAACACACTAGTTAGTGTTAGGTAGGAACATCCCAAAGCATTAGGGATTTTTGGGAGTTTTCTTTTCATATTTTGAATAAAGTCCTTCAATTGAAGATTTCAGTCTCAGTCCTCCTTCTGACCCTCCACACAGGGTAACCCCAAACAAAAGATGGACCCTATAAGGTGCAGGACATGGTCCATGTCAACAATTTGAATGTAAACCCACTCTCAAAATAAATGGCATCTTTATAGATCGGTCATCCCTTTCCAACATCACAATTTACATTGCATGATGATTAGTGAATTGAGGACTGTAATTCACTTTTAAAATTTCTCAATGCATATAAAATCAATTGTATAATCATCATGATCTTCAATTCAACTAAATTGATTTTGAGATTTGCTCATCAATGAAATGTAAAACGTGGTTGCTCGCAGCTGGAACTCGGCATGGCTTTGTATGTTTCATCCTAAATATGTGCCTTCATTTGTAAAAACCTTACATCATCAGGTAAATGAAGGCATTCGCTTCATTGTAACAACAAAAAAAAAAGTTCTGTCTCTTCTTGAATTGCATCCATGAACAGAGAGCTTTCATAAGTTGATTCCATAAGAGAATGCCCCATTGGTCCTGAAGGCGTTGGACAATTCTGAATAAAAAACCCTTCACTTTGAATGGATTCTAATTAAGATGGACTGTTAACTTAAGGGGAAAAAAGGGTTTTCTGAAACCTTGTAAATAATGCTTTGGTTCAGCCATATCTTTATTAGCAATTGCCTGCAAGAGTAGTGACCAAATGATCGGATCAAATATCATGATCTAAAGCGTGGCATCCAACATAACACCATTCAAACACAGTATCACTTTATGATAAGGTGCACTTGCAATGCATTCATGTATAATCGATAGCAGCAGTAGTAAAAACAATTTATTAAGCACAAACTCCTTAGCATACAAAAACAATTTCATGGTGCTGTACAAAATACAAAAGCATAAAGACAATAAATAACAATAGCAAGTACAAAGCAGAATAATTAGAATCATTAGAACAGCTGATCCCGCCTCTCAAGTTAATTAAGGTACCAAGAATGAAAATGCTGTATCAATCTGATCTTAGAAATCTGTGCCATAGCGCATTTTCTAATGTAGATTAACAAGTTGTTGCACAGACCACATCCCGCAACACGCAGCAATCTATTACCATATGGAATTCTGTGGGATTTGCCTACTTCACGTAAGTCCTGAGTACTGGATCTAAGACGATATGGCGGAATATACTGCTGAGCAGCCCCATTGACCAGTTTCCAGAGGTGTGTTAGGACTCTGACTTGACTCATGACAACAGTTTCTAGGCATCCTAATTCCATGCGACAGTGGGGAGATATGGTCAGATTTCCTTAGATCAAATATCACTCACACAGCATGGATTTCTACTGCTTGGAACATTTTCTTTTTGCCTAGATAGATGGAAAGGCAATAAAATAGTCTAGACAAGACTACAGCCTAAACTATGTTCTTGTGCTGTCCCTTATCCAGTAGTTTATTACAATGTCTGTTATGTAGATGGAAGTGTGCGCTTTAAACACCTGCATCACTTTGTGGCACAAAGGACAGTGGCTATCAAATAATACACCCAGATTCCTGGCCATTGCCACCTGAACTGGGGGGAGACCCCAGGCTAGAGGTCCAAGAGAATGGGAGTGGCAGTTCAAAGGAACATCCTAGGACACAGACAGTTGTCTTGCAACTAGAACTGTACTTGGCCCAAGTTGTCCCCATTTCCTACCGCAAGGAGCATGTTATCATGTCTGTCTACAGAACGCGTGCGGAGTACGGGTATATTTTGCTAGTTTTAAATAAATCTGAATTATAGGAATGAGCTGCTGAGAGTCTTTCAGAGTAGTATCTTTTCTTGGCTTGCTAGACTGCCTTGATTCCTTCAAGCTTTTTTTATCAGTAGCTGTACGAGAAGAGCAACGCTGTCTTTCTAAGCATTGACCTCTATTCAGATCCGCAAGCTCTGGTGTAAACCAGTGATTATTAGAGTGAGCGTTGGAATGCTTCTATTTCTCGTTTAGAGGAGCTAATGGGCCAAATATTTTGAATACTTGGAAAGCAATGTATTTCCTGATGTCTTTCCCTTAAATCACAAGAGAATTAAATTAAATCATGATCTGACCACGATATAGGTAAAATAGCCTCCTCTGCGTCTATAATATTAAACTCAAGTACAAGATCTAAACGATGCCCTGCCAAATGAGTTGGACCAGGCGCTCGCTATCTTACACCCCAAAAATTGAGTCTGTTAATAAAATCCTGAACTAGAACTGTGTCTTTATTGTGTAGATGTAAATTAAAATCGCCCTAAAGAATACATTTTGCATACAGCATTTGAAGCTCCTCATATATGAGAGAAAAATAAAATGTCATATTTAGGAAGACGATATGAAAGCGAAATGAATTCCGAAAAGTCCACTCCTGCTGTCACTCTAAGTGAGATGCTCAAAATATTCATAGAATTGTGTTTGCATTATTGTGGCCCTAAATAGGTTGGAAAGAAAAATACCAACTTCACCACCAACGTCACCACCTCTCTTATTTGCTCGATTTGTACAAGGAATAGAATATCCTGGGGGTGTAATTTCATTGAGTATAGTAGGGCAGTCCTGCACTAACCAGTTCTCTGCCCTAGTTAAGAGCAGTAGGTCTCCTCCTGTTATTAAATCATGAATCTCGGTTGCATAGTTAACTGCTGATCTGACGTTGACGAGCCCCATTCCAGCTGTTGAGGATGAGATTTGATCTGATCTATGCATGACTAAGGAGTCATTCATGTCAGGTGGACCAGGCAGTGAACATCTAGATTCGCTTACAACATGGCGCCTTACCGTTAATACAACGGCCATCTTGCCGGCTTAAACAGGCAGCGAGGTACTGTTGCGCTTATAAAAATGCCCTTTGAAACCTCCCTGGGTTAGATGCCTTAGGGATGCAAAGAGATAGCAGTCGGTGGAACGTGATTAATCATGTGACCTGATCTTTGTAGCAGGTCCTCCCCCAATGTCAGCAGGGGCAGCTGTCACTGCTCGAGGCCCCCTTAACTGGCTGAAGAATCCACAGAGAGGAGGTGCTGCCACTAGTTTTTAAAGTATGGTGCATGGTAAGGGATGACTTGTGAGGAGTGAGGTAGAGAGTCCGGGGTTCAGAGTTTAGGCAACAAAATCGTAAGAACAACTAATTCACATTGGTTGGTAAATACGGAATATTTTCAGACTGTGAAATGTGCCAGTGACACCAACTGCATGCTATACAGAGCTACCCCTAGTGCACGTGCAAATGGGATCGCCTGGTGTCCCAACAGTTTGGCCTTGAAGCAACCTTGTGGGATTTCCCCTTCAAGGTTGGTGACTCACACATTCTGGCAAACATTCTGGCTGAGCTAGTGGTAATGTGTACGTTTCACAATAATTAATAGGTACTGATGTTGTATACGCCTTTGTTACATATTCATGAATGCATTGCCAGTGCACCGTCACAAGACACTGCCCTCCAGGCAGATACATTACGATGCCTCGGTGAGCTTCCAAGCCACCTCCGCTTTATCCAGCCAGCATGATCCTGGCACCTTTGCTCGCGTTATACTGCCTCTTCTCTATTTGGTGCCTCACGCAAATTTCTCACAGCAGGAGCCTGCGTCATCCACAAAGACTGGTGCTTAGCGCCAAGATTGCAGCACATCTTTAGCCCGAACGAAACATCAGACATATCCTACATAAGTCCTGCTCCGTCCACCGAAGCTCCAGCTTGCAATGTTCTCAGACAAACAGCACTTCTGGGCCACACTAGGGACATTACAATTAAGATGTTCTGACCTAAATTATGTAAGCAAATGTTTGTTTGACCAGAGTTGACTCAGAACACTGAGCCCAGTTTCCTCATGCATAATATCCATTGGGGTACAGAAGGATTTGAAGTTTGTTGTGAAGGGTAGTCGCCACCTGCTTTCTGAAATATTTGCGCAGCATAGGGCAATTTGGGTGGATGTCCCGCGCATGCAGGTAATAATCATCCCCGTTGCTGGAGGTGTAGCCGCACTCTTCGCAGACAAAGATTTTGGAGCGCCGCTCCCGGTAGGCATAGGCCTGCTGGATGCTATGGATCTTCTTCAGATGGGACTCCAAGGAGCATCGCTGAGTGAACGCCTTCTCGCAGATGTGGCACTTATATGGTCTTATGCCTGTAAGAGAAAAGTCACAGTTACTGAACCAGGCTTCAAAGAGTGGGACTTGTATGATTGTTAACATTCAGTTCTGGAAAGTAGCAGTTGCCCCTTCCTCATTACGGGAGCCGTGGCGCGTGATGCTTAGTTCACTTGCCTGTGATCTCTAGAGCTGCAAAGCCTATATCTTCCCGCCCGACTACTAATTAATGAGATGTTTCTCTACTTCCCAGTAGGCACCTAGCTTGCTATCCTTTGCTAACAAAACGTAACATTGCCACATAAAAGATCCCTTCTCCTGATGGGCCTGCTGTAATATTGCCGAGCAGACCAGCTGTAGGATTGAGGGCATCTTGCTGCACAGGGTGTCCTGGAAGGGTCACAGGATGTCCTGGAAGGGTCACAGGGTATCCAGATGGGTACAGGGACGGGTAGGATGTACTTTGGCAAACAACTCACAGGTTGGCTTTGAATCTTCATGTACCAAAAAAGCATTACATCCCTGAAATCTACTGCATTGCAGTGATAAAGGATCCTCTGGAGCCACAGTATGTTGCATAATATAAGTATTTATTATAATGTATGAGGCCCTCCTGTGCAGCCTGCCAACTGACCAACTACACATTCACCAGGCCTCATATAGCTGCTTGCTTGGAACCTTGAATGATTCCAGGTTGCCCTGGATACAGATAGCAACCACATAAACAAGTGGTCAAATGAAATATAGACACGGGTAACATGTATACAACAGCAGGTGCAACACATAACAATTGCTAAAGATAAAAGCCTTAGTTAGAGTTATAGTGAAACACACATGTATTTTGTGATTTGCAAGTTGCTGCTCTACACATTACATCTACAGCTTACTTCTAGTGAAGCCCCTTGATACGCTCACCCACTCTAAAGAAGCAGTTGTTGCTGGGATGGACTCCCTGGTATCGAGCAGGTCTAACCATTGATGACCTAACTTCTTGTTCTCCCAAAATTAAATTCGTCTGAAGAGCTCTGCATCTGCATCCTCCATCCTCTCGATATGAATAAGTGCGGCGCAGAGGCATTGCTAGGGTGGGGCTGAGGGGGCTATAGCCCTGTGTCTTTTATTTGTAGCCCCGGATAGAAGTTCAGGGGCTTGAACCAAAAGGGTAGCTAGCCCTGAGTCCCGACAGTCCCAACATTAGTGTAGCCCCGGATCCTTTCCAGACCTAGCAACACCCTGGTGAGACAACATTGTTCTGTCTGCCCAGACTCCAATTTAAGCAGCCAGTTTGGATAGTGCTTGAATGCATATACTTGCGATCTAGTTTTATAAATTGTCACAACTTTTTTGACCAAATCGCCACTGCAGACTGCTTCAAGTCAAGCTAATCATTCCAGTGCATTTACATATGGCAGCAAACACTTCCAGGTTTGGGTGCTACAACTCGCCAAAATCTTCAATCCTTCTGGACAAGCTTCTTACACATACGTTGTCATGTTTGTTCTTAGCTGCTGCTTTCAGGGTAGATGATCCAAGCAGGTCCAGTTCTCTAGTTTTCCCTACATTCGCCACTACTGATATCACAGGACCCACTTGGCTGGATCTATGTGATCACTGCACCGCCTGTAATTCTGCCAATAAAAATGTCGATGACCATTACGGTGCGGTGACCAGATAGTTCACTGTGGTCCGCTTCCCCTACCTCCCTTCCCCCTGGCCACTTACCTTAATGGCGGCACACAGAAGACTTCCCTTGATCCCTGCGGCATCAGTCCCCACCCACTTACGTGGGTCAGCACTGGCGCCTGAGGGTCCCTTTTTTTTTCTTTCAACTTTCTTGTCCCCAGCTCTCCATTTAACGGAAGCGGGGGACACCCCTGCAACACCCGCTTCCCTTAGTCTCAGTAATGGGGGTCAGCATGTTTTTCCCGCACGAAAGGCACAGGAATCGTACCAGGCGACATAGTGTTGTCGCAGTAATGTTAAGATTCCCTTGGCTGTACTGAAGAAAGAACTGATTCCCAGGTTTCCCAAGGTCTGCATTGTTTAACACGGCTACCCATGCACCAATAGTCCAGGTGCAGTATACAGGCTAAAAGGAAAGAAAGAGAACTGATGTGGCCCTCATAGGATCACAAGACAGAGGTTTTTTTCTTCTCCCATCGTGAATGGGCATTTATAGATGTCCTCTCTGACATCTTTTTCTTCACCTTGTGTTGTCCCCCAAGGATCTAACCTCTCTCCCTGGCTGTTCAACCAGTATCTGGCACTCCTTGCCCACCGCAATGCTGCTCTCTGCCCCAACATTCAGTGCTATGTGGATGATACCCAGCTCATTTTCAGGCTACCCTCGGCCTCCTCTTCTCCTTCCCTCATCTCTGACTGTCTTTCTGCTATCCAGGAATGGTGTGCCACCAATGACCTCTGCCTTAATGCCAGTAAGACTGAGATTCTACTCATCGGCACACCCACTCCCTCCTTCCCTGCAGCTCTCTGGCTGACCTCTCTTGGCCCTCTTCCTGTTCCTACCTGCAAGGCAAAAAACCTCGGGGTCATCTTCGACTCCACACTCTCCTTCTCTCCTCACATATCTGACATCTCTAAGAGGTCACACTACCAGCTGCACCTCCTCAGAGGTATCCTTCCTTTCCTCTCCTTCCCCCAGAAGCTCACTGTCTCCAGAGCCCTGGTTCTCTCGAAGCTGGACTACTGTAACAGCCTCTATCTAAATCTGCCTGCCTCTACTCTCCACCCTCTGCAACTCATCCAGAACAGGACTGCGAGACTTGTCCTTGGCCTCAAGCCCAGGGACCGTATCTCTCCAGGACCGAAATCGCTACACTGGCTCTCAGTGGCTGCGAGGATTAAGTTCAAAACCCTCTGCATTGTCCACAAGGCCTTCTGGAGCCTGGGGCCAAAATACCTTCAACTCTCTCTTCCTAAATATCTTCCTTCTCGAGCTCTTCGCTCATCCGCCTCCAACTCCCTCAGGGTCAGCCGCTTCTCCAAGCAACGAGTTGGGGGTAGATCTCTCTGCGCAGCAGGGGCCTCCCTCTGGAACAGCCTTCCTGCCTCCCTGAAACTTGAGGAGAACCATCTCCGGTTCCGGAAGCATCTCAAAACCTTCCTCTTTGCTTCTGCTTTCTCTCCCCCTCTCCCTTGCTAAATTACTGAATCTGCACTGAATCTGCAACTGGGCCACTCACCGATCTCGGTCCTTTATCCCAGCCACTCTCCCCTGCACTGCCTCCCTGGCAACCCCTGCACTGCGGGACTGTCTCTGTATCCCTACAGCCCCCCTTCAAAGCACTTGCCTGCACTTACCTTGCACTTGCCACCAGCTGGCCCTTATTATTGATCTTGTATTCTACTAACCCTGTACTGCACTTTCCCCTCTCCCTTCCCCCTTGCACTTTTCCCTTCCACTCTACCCTTGCACTTGCGCGATCTGAATGACACCTGGCCTAGTATGATCGTTGTCTGTCTCCCCTCCGTTCCCCCCTCCCTGCCTCGTCGCGCCTTGAAACACTTGTATATAGGCGCGTTACAAATGCCATATCATATATCATATCATATCATAGATAAGCAACCCGTTGGTTGCTTGTTGCTGTGATCTTCCTAGGTCACCAAGGGTTATACAGTTCTACAAAGTCGTCATCTTGGAATGTTTTAGGGATATAAAATGATTTCATCTCTAGAACTGCCTTGCCATCTTCAAATAGCTTCTAAAAGTCTTCATCCAGTTGTGATCAAAACTATTACTGTTGATCAAAAGGGATGTTCAACAGGCAGCTTCTCTGACTCAAAGGTGTTTGCCAGTGTCAGCCCTGAATAAATCTTCTAGTTAAAGGAGTGGTATCGGCCATCACAATTATTTTTGTAAAATATTGAAGTAATCATCAGATGAACCTTTAATCAATCATAGCAATTGATTACATGTAAATTTGCCCCCAAAAAAGTCCCTCCAATCGACTACTGCGGGGAGCCATTTTAGAATGAATCTTTGCCACTCTGCAGCAAATGTCTCAGAGCATTAAGAATAGATTGATAGTGACTGGTGGAGGGCTAGATTTGAAAACCAAGTTGTGTTTGTGAGGGATTTGCGGTGAAGGATCCTTTGGTTCCTATGAGAAATCGATTTTGGATTTGGTCCTGGTGTTGGTTAAGATTGGCATTTTGAGGTTGTGCGGCTTTGGGATCGACATTATTATTGCGAGGTAGGAAACATTGTATGCGAAATAAACAAAAACAAAAAGTTTGAATTTCGAAAACGGCGCAACTATATTAAAGGCATTCAAAATGACTCCACTATTGCCACGCACTGTCAATCATACATTGTGAATCATTTTTATGTACAGCCGATAACTTACTGGGAAATCATCAGTGTTTGGGTGAGAGGAAGAAGTGACTTTCTAATCCATGGTCGCATAAGAATCTCTCACGAGAGTTTGGGTGTATTAAGTGAACGACTATTTACTTAAAACCTGATAGTCAAATTCACCAGCTGACTAGTTTGGAAATTTTAAAGAAGCGGGGTACACCCCCTTAACTCCCAAACCCATTCACACCCTATTTTACACAATTTCCACTTTCTCACTGCCATGAACGTTTTTAATGCAACCACTTTAACATTTTTTTTTTATTTTTTTCATGTTACAATCTGGTTGTATACATAACAAAATACTTATAAAGTTCAAATAACATTCGGAAATGTAAAAATGAATGTTCATGTTCACAGTTTTACATTGAACAATAGTCAGTGTTTTTTTATTGACCCAACCACTTTCGTACATAGGATTTGTCTTTATGTGCCGATACCCCAAATAGACACAGCTGAAGCCTGATATGAGGTAAAGACGAAACAATAAGAGAGGTGTATAGAACCTAGAGGCACACCTATGTAAGATGTTTTACAGTTAGGTGAACAATAAAAGTCAAGGCGTTGAAAATAAATTTGAGGTGCGGGGGGAGAAAGGCTCAACCTTGGCATCTAGGTTGGATACGTATATGGTAAAGAGTGGTTGTTTCCAAAAGGTTTGGGAACTCCCGTCCCCTGCACACTGTCGAATATCTGTAAATGCAGATCAATAACTAAAGGGAGTTATAGATACTCGTTTTATACATTGTTTCAGGAAACATTTAGCATAAAGTGATTTGTAGTAAGCAATTTAAGTGGTACATAAACCATATTCATTGAACAAATACATTTTTGGAAGAAACGAGGATTGTAGAAAATATTGGTTGCTTTATTGTACATAGTACATGATGGTGCCCAACGCGTAAACGCGTAAACGCATTGGGCACCATCATGTACTATGTACAATAAAGCAACCAATATTTTCTACAATCCTCATTTCTTCCAAAAATGTATTTGTATGTAAATCCTATACACTGGTCTCACACCCTATCCCTGCAATCCAAAAATAAGCATGAGAGACGCCCCAGTGCAGATCAAGCAGCCATTTGCTGGATAAACCAACTCCCACTGGCTTTACATTTTGGACAGAACTTGTTTTTTTGGAATGTCCAACTCTCCAGCAGAGTAGAGTCAGATTCTTCAGGCATCCCGAATGTTTTGAGGCAGATTATTCTAGAGAAATGCTGTGGGCCAGATTAATTGGGGGACGGGGGTCTAATTATTGCGTTATGTCATTTTCTTACTTATGTTGTAGGTTTCTTGGATTCAGTGTTTGTTTATTTCTTATTTTATCTCTTTGATGCATGTTATTTTTCTTGTTGATAAATTGTTTTATTCTGTGTAAGGTTTTTTGTATACCAAATCACAATTAAAAAAATACAATAATTTTGAACAGCACTACACATCCTAATAAGGAAATAATTAAGACCTACATTTTCGTGATTGAGTGGGAATATGTCATCACTTATTAGCACCATCAAGATAAAGAGTTATTCAGTGACCATCCTTCACATTAAGTGTAACCACATTCAGTTGTCATTAAAATGAGAAAGTGCAAGCTGACCGTAGCATTATGGATCTCTTTACACGTATCGTGGCTATTATTTGAAACATTTTTGGAGCATTTCAACTATATGAGATCCAGAACTTGGGCTAAATATATATGACAGTTGCATCCTGTTCACACCTATCTATAAGCATTCAAGTACATATCCCTCCAACTACAAACAACTCCACTTAAAAGGGTCTTTCCATTAAAGAATTCAACACTCTATATCTGTGCTGGAGCTTTGTTTTAAATCAGAAATAGACTTGATGTCTAAAATAGGGCCTGCTTCATGTGCCTGGTCTAGCCAGTCTATCCAGGCTCAAACATGCCTATCGGGAAACCGGGCAATGGCCGAAGAGCCAGCCCATGATTCTAGGATGGGCCCGTTTTTAGGACAGAATGGACCACTTTTTTTTTTTTTTACCAGAGTGGGACAGTTTCATAAGTTAATACACTAGTTTTAACCAATGTTACTAAGCAAATATGTTTTCAAATGCATTATTTGAAACACATTTTAACAACACATCCCCTTGAGTAGTATTCACACAGTTGTAATTTGTGATTGTGGAGCCTTTTCTCGTTGGTACCTGAATGGATGTTATTCCCCAGTCTACCCCTGAGTCTATCCCTACTTTATGATTTCATTGCTGCCGCACCTGTGACCTCTCCTCTGCCCTCTCCCTCCGCCCACCCGTCTTCTGTGGCCAGCGATTGGTTGCTCCAACCGGGAAAGTCCAAACTACCTCTAGTGGCCAGGACGCTCATTCCATCTAGTGTCCTGGGCTTCACGAGGTAGGTGCTTCACTTTGTAGCCCCTGAGCCCCCTCATCCATTTTGTTAATCTTCCCTCTGTCTTCCTCCTTCTTTTTTTCTTTTCCCTCTGCATCTTTCTCTCTGTGCCTAGCAGCCTTTGCCACCCCTATGACCTCTCCCTCCACCTTTGATTACTTTCAGCCTCCTTCTCTTGGTCACTTTGCATCATTATTTCTGCTTTTTTTCACGGCCTCTGCCCACCTGCGACCTCTCCCCTGCCCTCTCCCTCCACCCTTGATTACTTTCACCCTCTTTCTCCTGGTCACTTTGCATCTTTATTATTTTATTGTTTTCATGGGCATCTGCCCTCTACTGCCCCCACTTACCTCCTGTGGCCAACGATTGGTTGCTCCCACCGGGGAAGGCCAAACTACCCCTAGTGGCCAGGACTCTGTCCCCATATAGCCATATAGAGTGACCATCCAGGGCAGCACCTTGCCCGTGCAACCGCTGTGGCGAAGGATCCCAAGGCAAATAACTACTCCAGAAACAACACCAGATTGTGTTGGCCCGTGTTAGCCAGTGGCGCTTGCAACGCCTGCAACCATCAACCAGAAGCGACTGACAAGGTAGGTGGAATCTGGACAGGGGGGACCAGCAATCACTGTTCCCCATTAGACTATCCAACCCATCTAACTAGCCTATTATCAAATTGTTGAGTCCTACTCTGTCTAGATAGATTGCCTCTTATCTAGGCAGACTGTAGCCCTCAGGCATATCTTGATTGTGCCAGATAGCAGCACTTCACATTTCGCCTGACTGTGCCAAATCGCCTGATTTTGTCAGATAGCAGCATTTCACATTTAACCTTCTTGTGCCGGAAAGCCTGCTTGTGCCAATTAGCAGTAGCTCGCATTTAGCCTGATTGTGCTAGATAGCAGCACTTCACATTTAGCCTGACCGTGCCAGATAGCATTTCACATTTGGCCTGAGTGTGCCAGATGGCCTAATTGTGCCAGATAGCAGCATTTCACATTTAGCCTGACTGTGCTAGATAGCCTGCTTGCGCCAGATAGCAGTAGTTCGCATTTAGCCTGATTGTGCCAGATAGCAGCACTTCACATTTAGCCTGACTGTGTCAGATAACCTGATTGTGCCAGATAGCAGTAGTTCGCATTTAGCCTGCTTGCGCCAGATAGCAGCATTTCACATTTAGCCTGATTGTGCCAGATAGCAGCATTTTGCATCACATCTAGACCAATTTGTGAATATTAGCATTGCGTCATATCTAGATAGAATTGTAATGCTAGCTTGCGTCATATCTAGACAGAATTGTGAAGATTAGCTTGCGTCACATCCAGATAGAATTGTGATGGCTAGTATTGACCATTGACAAAACCTACCAATAGGACAATTTCTTTGTTTACAATGAAATAGTAAACTGAAGAAACACTTCGAAGAAGAAGCAATCCAACTAAATGAGAAATTGTTCAAATGAGGCTTTCCCAAGAAGGTCGTAAAGAAGGCCTGGAAAAGGGCCAGTAATAATAATCGGGAGGCCATGTTGGAATATAATGAAGAACTGAAGGAATTAAATAGTAACATTAGGTTTGTAAGCACTTATAACGTGTTGTCCAACCAAATACAAAAAATTGTCCACAGGAATTGGCATATACTCATAAAAGGAGATAAGACCCTTAAACAACCTAGGTGTGCATTCAAAAGAGGTACAAATCTGAAGGAAATACTCACCCGTAATGATGTGCATCTTAAACAAACAAACGAGAAGACATTAACAGAAACATGGGGAATAAGGAAACCCATCGGACATAGCCTGTGTGGAAAATGTAAATGTTGTGCACAAACAAACGGAATTACACAAGTCGGCATTGGAATAAATAATCCATGGAAACAGCTAATATTGACTAATTGCAACACCAATTGGGTAATATACGTAATCTGGTGTCTCTGCAAAAGAATTTACATTGGTAATACCGAAAGGAAAATAAAATTGAGGATTACAGAACATAAACGTTGTATTAGAAATATATACTAACGTGCCCTTAATTGGCCATTTCAACTTGTGTGGACATAAATGTGAAGATTTAAGATGGTCTATTTTAGCAAAAAACACACATCAAAAATCATTGGTAGGAATGGAAACTCAATAGATGGTTCTAACTTAAAGCCTTAAAATAGGCTTAAACGACATGATTGAGTGGCAGTCTATTTAAACATCAGTATATGGTCCTCTTCTTTAAAATATCCTTAGTAGACATCAAGCAATCGAGATTGTGTTAAATACTAGGCCCAGAATGCATTTGCTATATCTATATAATGCATCATGCATACTAATAGCTCTAAATGACTTGTTATACCTCAATAATAATAATCGGCTATGGTATTCACGACGGTTAATGATTATAGTGTCGCAAGTCAGATTTATTACAATACTAATCCAGTTAGATATCGAGAATAAACAATTACTGATGGAATCCCTACCGCGACATAAGCAATATATTTATCAGCTTTGAAAAATATATATAGTTTAAACTATCTCATTGAGATTTAGTCATTAAACCATTGTAATTCAGTTTCGATTTGAATATATGACTGAGTATTCATTACATCTGTTATTGCTGTTGTCCCTGAACCCGTGAACCCGGTTTACTAGTTTAAGATGGCCAGGTTTTTATCCAGCGCATGCCATTGAGTTTTACGATCACAGACAGACTACAAGTCATAGAGTACTTGTACTAGCAAGACTATCTTAGAGAGCGGGGACACTGCTACGGGAGATATGCCGAACGCTTGAAGAATACGGTTTCATACCGGTAAGCGAATACCATATTAAAGTAAATCAGAGACGCGACTAATGCTAATAAGGAATCCAGCACGGCTATATTAGAATCACTACTGAGCCTACACATTAAATAACCATAATCTATACCATAATAGAGACAGTAAATGATACACGCGAGAGTTGTACTCTGTGCGTTGACACATAGTAGGTATTGCCTGCTAATGCGGGTTATACTTTTTTCTTCTCTTCCCATAGCAGAATGCCACATGCTGAATGATACAGCTGCCCTGATGTGACTTGCGCAGCGTTAGCAATCAAGATTACAGCTCCAACAGTGAGTGATCATAACACATCACACAGACGATAATGATTGTGCTGCAAAGAATGAAGCGTTTCCACTGAATACTACAGTGTAATTTATGCTTCAGAGAAAATCGATTTAATTACCAATAAGTTCTTACACTGAATATAAGATTTAAGATACAAAATGTTAACTAAAGAGTTTATGGCCCTCTTGTATTTTTGCAGAACGTTTTTTGAGAAAGCCCCCTTCTTAATTACCATCAGTTACCAAGTCACATGGTCTGAGGTAAGCATATATGTTAAATTAGATCTACTGGATCACATATATCTGATATTGATTAACCAATACGTTTGACTAAGGACAGCATTAATAAAAGCTGTTTTATGTCATATTGTGTTGTTTCTATGATGCAGAACACTAGTCTTAAGGAAAGAGAGGAAAGAATATTTGAGTAGCGTAAACTCCTCCAAAAGAGTCACCGATCAAGTCTTATTAATGAAGTGGACTTAAATGAATATTTACATGTCCATCCACAAAATCACCAGAATACCCCTGATGAATTTCCTCAGAATGAATTGAATTGGCTATAGGAAAGAAACATGTTGGGTTTATTGTGAGTGTTAGTTGTATGAAGTGTAACGATGTTATGTTAGTTTTGTATTTTACTAATTATTATGAAGGAATTGTGTAACAAGTTCTTAACTTGGGTTTTAGACTTTTTTTTTATTCATTCTTGATATTTAGGTTTTATGTTCTTTAGGTGATGTGGTATATTTGACGTGGTATAAATATAATTATGAATTATTCTTTTTTGTTTACAGCATGTGACACTTTAAAATTCTGTATAAATTAGGTTTTCATTTCAGTGTTGCACAATATGTTTATAAGTTGTAAGATTAGGAAATACAATTATTTTTATAAAGATTTACATACATTGTGGAAATTGTATTTTTGCCCCACCTCTAGTACTAGTGACCTGCATCAATTAGTTACAGACCAAATTGACTTTGGCCCCTCGTCCTTGTGTTTGTTAAGGATAGTTCTCCTATACTAGGAATGATTTTGTGGCCGAATTTCCTGGACTCCTCCTATGTCATTATGAGACTAGCATTGCGTCACATCTAGACAGAATTGTAATACTAGCTTGCGTCACATCTACACAGAATTGTGAAGATTAGCATCGCATCACGTCTAGATAGAATTGTAAGGATTAGCTTGTGTCACATCTAGACAGAATTGTGAAGAAAAGCATTGAGTCACATATATACAGAATTGTAATACTAGCTTGCATCACATCTAGACAGAATTTTAATACTTGGTTGCGTCACATCCAGATAGAATTGTAAAGATTGGCTTGCGTCACATATAGACAGAATTGTGAATGTCAGCTTGCATCACATCTAGCTAGAATTGTAAAGATTACGATTGCGCCACATCTAGACACGATTGTGAAGATTAGCATGCATTGCTTCTAAATTGAATTGCCACTAACCAACCCCACTAAACAATCTCACCCCTCTGCATACACCTCTTACAAACACAATCATACCTCCAAAGAACTACAAACCGCACTCACCACTACATTGCAATAACAGAACATAACACACATAGCCTGCACAACAACACATGATGTCAACCAACCGAAAAGCACACCTAAGCGCAGCGAACAATGTTAACTGAACTGAGACACATCACAGCTCTCTTGCTCTTTTCCAGCTCTACCTTACTAACCCATCTCACCCTCTTTCCTTTTCAGATCCGCCACAGCACCAGGGGACCACTCCGGTGGTGATAGTGCGCGTTATAAATATCCTTTAACATAACATAACATATCCCACTCCAGTCACTTTCTTTCATGTACATGTCACAGGCTGGTATATGGATTACTGGTTCCTGTACAGTTTTAAAAGTGCACGTTTAAAAACTGTAAAGATGTTTTTTCCAAGCATAAGCCTTTAAACCTGTTCATGAAATCACAGCCTAGCCTCAGTCTGTTACATTTACAAGCAGGGAAAGGCAGAATTACAGCAACACCTTATTTAGATAATGCCTCCAAGTTTTGTTACGTATATTCACCAACATACAATCAGTGGAATAAACATTGTTTCTAAGTCATGGGACATAGCAGACAGTGTTACAAGACAATTAACAGAGCATAGATTTGGGCTGGGCTCGCTGATCCTCCAAATTGTGAAATGTGGTCAGATTTTCAGAACATCACAAGACATATATACCCAGCATGAATCGTAGGGTCGATAAGTCCATCACTAACACAAAATCAGGTCTTGTATTTTATTCCAGTTTTTCATAGTTTACATGTTTGTATACCTGCAATCACGGGGATGTGCCACCACCCAGAGTTTGGACATGCTCAGGCAAAGTTGTGAAGCGCCAGTACTCTTACCCGTGTGAGTCCTCATGTGCCTCTTCAGGTCAAAGGTGTCATTGAAACCTTTGCCACAGTATTTGCAGACGTGTTTCTTGATGGAGCTGTGGCACTTGAGATGGCGGGTCAGCATGCGCTGGAGCGGGAAGATCTTGCGGCACACATAGCACACAAAATGCCCCTGCAGGTGAGGGCTTGTCACCTAGAAAAGATTACCCGTCAGTAAAACTGTGTGTTACAAACAGAGGAAATAGACTAATTATGCCATAATGTGTGTGAGAAACAAGGCATGGGCCATTTCCCATTTCACAATCAAGTTACACTGCCTTAACTTTGCCTTAAACCTAGAGACAGAGGTAAGTCAGAGTTACTCATGGTAACTTCTTTGGTCATTGTCCCCACACGTGTCCATGCTGTCAAAACACTTTACAGCACTTTCTGTAGTGGAAGGCAATATGACCATACAGTTAATAAATTGCTGATGATACAATAGAGGTAGAAATGCTGGTAAAGTGGCAATAATTATGTTACTGGCACTTTTCCACACTGCCGATCCATTAATTGCAATGAAAAGAGGAAGAGATAATTTCAGCATATTGCCAGAGGTATGTCCTCCACTTTACCACAGAAATGTGTGGAATTGCCACAGGCAAAATTACAACCATGGTAATTCCTTGACAATCCTCAGAGTCTTGTGGACTCCAAAAAGGGGGATTCACACCACCATTACCATAATCGTAATCTGGTGGTAATTTTGCCAGACTAAGTGGCGGTAATTGTTCTTGAGTCTAGTGATAATTACAGCAAAATGAACAGCAAACTCTTAATGAGGCACATTGGAGCTCATTTTGGTTTTAATCGTAATTTGACGGTGGGGAGCTGTTGCGTTAGAACTGCAATGTAAATGGCTCCCCGCTGACAAATGTTAATTATTTGCACGGCAGAGTGCAAAACTACAGGCCAAAAGTACCTTTTGCCCTGCACTTTTGCACTCCGCTGTGCAAAGTGAGTAAACGCTGCCTGGCAAGCTCGCATGCCGGGCATCGTTCACTTCTAATTGTGAGCACTGGGGCAATGCTTAATTGTAATTGTACATGGCAGGCAGCGTGTACAATGGATCCATATCGGATCCGTCAGCTTCATGCTGGTGCATAAAGCCGGCGGACCGCGTAGGAATCTCCAGCATTTACACCGTAACCAGTTTCCACCTTACTTTCACATTCTGGGGGGATTTTCATGGAAATTGAAGGAAGAGTAGGGGCACAAAATGGAACTAACATTTCCATCATGCATTCGTTCTTCACCTTCAAATGCCTACTGGATTTTATGCCAGCATGAGATTTCTATAACTTCTGCCTGCTTTTAGCACTCGCTAAAAAAAAAGTGGATTCTATAGGAATTTGTTGTAAATGCTGTCTACCATGCATTAAGACGATTTCATCTGTTTTTACACTATGCTTTTGCACTC
The DNA here is from genome assembly GCF_040938575.1 of Ambystoma mexicanum. Taxonomy (NCBI): domain Eukaryota; kingdom Metazoa; phylum Chordata; class Amphibia; order Caudata; family Ambystomatidae; genus Ambystoma; species Ambystoma mexicanum. Next base: position 875,457,713 of record NC_090923.1, on the reverse strand, counting down.
CGTTTTGGAAATGTGGAAAATTCCATGGACGGGGACCCAAGTACACATAAATGCAAACATTTGTGGTTCTCCTAATGTACTTACGATTGTTTTAAAAATGACTATCTATATATAAATATATATTCAGTGAAAAATCTTTGTTAAAGGGACGTTATGATTAAGTTGCGCTACTAAAAACCTATGAAATTCAGTGAAAAAACTTTGTTAAAGGGACATTATGGTTCCAAGTAAAACCGAAAAACCCTTGAAATTCGCCAGTTATGGTAAGCTAAGCAACCATAACTTGCGCCACCACTGTGCACTGCTAAGACTAACACCCAGGACATCAAAGATGACATCACAAATGTCACTGATGACATCACTGATGACATCACATGTCTGTCTCCCTCTTTTTTCCTTTACTGACATATCTAGGCCACATGGTTTTCTTCAGTAACTGTCAGGAACTAAAAATTGTGAACGTACTTTATTTGTAGACTTATCCTTCAAGTATGTTCTTACAGTAATTCCCTTAGGGTCCAGTCATATCATATGAAACATATACATAAGGGAAGACACACGATTGAAAGACAGCAATCCTTTCTCTGCATTAAAATAATCATTACAGTTATCAGCAATTTCTGATAGTTCTGTTTTTTTATTACTATACTTTCCCTGTATATGCTCATATTTGTATACACTGTACTCAACTACTTTTCTTAGGGTCCGGTCACATCATGTGATACATATATATAGGGTAAATAGCAGCTTTGAAACAGAGAAATCATTTATTAGCATAATTATTAGGATAAGTCTACGAATATAGTACATTTACAATTTTTAGTTCCTGACTGTTACTGAAGAAAATCATGTGGCCTAGATATGTCAGGAAAGGAAAAAATGAAGTCATCAATGACATTTGTGATGTCATCTTTGATGTCCTGGGTGTTAGGCTTAGCAGTGCACGGTGGTGGCGCGAGTTATGGTTGCTTAGCTTACCATAACTGGCGAATTTCAAGGGTTTTTCGGTTTTACTTGGAACCATAACGTCCTTTAACAAAGTTTTTTTCACTGAATTTCATAGGTTTTTAGTAGCGCAACTTAACCATAACGTCCCTTTAACAAAGTTTTTTCACTGAATTGCATAGGTTTTTAATAGCGCACCTTAACCATAACGTCCTTTTCAATGGAGGAAGACCACTAGCATCGTAGGATCTCAAAGTGGGAACCCGGGGTGGTAAAAAAAATGATTTTTCTTCCCAAACCGGGACGCCACAGGCAGGCGTCCCGGTGTAGGAAGGAAAATCTTTTCCCAAGATGGACACCAGGGAAAGGGAAGGTGGGGTGTATAAAGAGAACACAACAGGGCATTGGCAGGGGGGTCGGGAAGACCAGGAGAGAGACACGGGGCATGAGTGGGGGGTAACACGAGGGAGACACGGGGCATGAGCGGGGGTGGGGGGTAACACGAGGGAGACACGGGGCATGAGCGGGGGGTGGGGGCGAAGAAGGGAGACACGGGGCATGAGCGGGGGGTGGGGGAACAGGGCAGACACGGGGCATGAGCGGGGGGTGGGGGAGGAAGAAGCGAGACACGGGGCATGAGCGGGGGTGGGGGGAACAAGGGAGACACGGGGCATGAGCGAGGGGTGGGGGAAAGAAGGGAGACACTGGGCATGAGCGGGGACTGGGGGGAAAGAAGGCAGACACGGGGCATGAGCGGGGGGTTGGGGGGAAGAAGGGAGACACGGGGCATGAGCGGTGGTGGGGGGAAGAAGGGAGACACGGGGCATGAGCGGGGGGTGGGGGGAAGAAGGGAGACACGGGGCATGAGCTGGTGGTGGGGGGAAGAAGGGAGACAAGGGGCATGAGCAGGGGGTGGGGGGGAAGAAGTAAGACACGGGGCATGAGCGGGGGTGGGGAAAAGGAAGACACGGGGCATGAGCGGGGGGTGGGGGAAAGAAGGGAGACACGTGGCATGAGCGGGGGGTGGAAAGAAGGGAGACATGGGGCATGAGCGGGTGGTGGGGGGAAAGAAGGGAGACACGGGGCATGAGCGGGGGGTGGAAAGAAGGGAGACACGGGGCATGAGCAGGGGGGGGGGAAAGAAGGGAGACACGGGGCATGAGTGGGGGGTGGGGTGGGAAGAAAGGAGACACGGGGCATGACCGGAGGGTGGGGGAAAGAAGGGAGACACGTGGCATGAGCGGGGGGTGGAAAGAAGGGAGACACGGGGCATGAGCGGGGGAAAGAAGGGAGACACGGGGCATGAGCGGGGGGTGGAAAGAAGGGAGACACGGGGCATGAGCTGGGGGTGGGGGGAAAGAAGGGAGACACGGGGCATGAGCGGGGGGTGGGGGGGAAGAAGGGAGACACGGGGCATGAGCGGGAGGTGGGGGGGAAGAAGGGAGACACGGGGCATGTGCGGGGGTGGGGGGTGGAAAGAAGGGAGACACGGGGCATGAGCGGAGGGTGGGGGGAAAGATGGGAGACACGGGGCATGAGCGGGGGGTGGGGGGAAAGAAGGGAGACACGGGGCATGAGCAAGGGGTGGGGGGGAAGAAGGGAGACACGGGGCATGAGCGAGGGGTGGGGGGGAAGAAGGGAGACACGGGCATGAGCGGGGGGTGGGGGGGAAGAAGGAAGACACGGGGCATGAGCGGGGGGTGGGGGGAGAAGGGAGACACGGGGCATGAGCGGGGGGTGGGGGGAACAGGGCAGACACGGGGCATGAGCGAGGGGTGGGGGGCGAACAGGGGAGACACGGGCCATGAGCGGGGGGAAAAGGAGGGAGACGGACACGGAGCATGAGCGGGGGTGGGGATGAACAGGAGAGACACGGGGCATGAGCGGGGGTAGGGCAAGGTGGGGCCCCCAACCCCCGCTCATGCCCCGTGTCTGCCCTGTTCCAACAGGACAGACTCGGGGCCTAGAGGGGGGCTGGGGGGGAAAGGAAGACACGGGGCATGAGCGGGGGGTGGGGGGAAAGAACGGAGACACGGGGCATGAGCGGGGGGTGGGGGGGAAAGAAGGGAGACACGGGGCATGAGCGGGGGTTGGGGGAAAGAAGGGAGACACGGGGCATGAGCGGGGGGGAGAAGGGAGACACGGGACGGGGCATGAGCGGGGGGAGAAGGGAGACACAGGGCATGAGCGGGGGGTGGGGGGGAGAAGGGAGACACGGGGCATGAGCGGGGGGTGGGGGGGAAGAAGGGAGACACGGGGCATGAGCGGGAGGTGGGGGGGAAGAAGGGAGACACGGGGCATGTGCGGGGGTGGGGGGTGGAAAGAAGGGAGACACGGGGCATGAGCGGGGGGTGGGGGGGAAGAAGGGAGACACGGGGCATGAGCGGGAGGTGGGGGGGAAGAAGGGAGACACGGGGCATGTGCGGGGGTGGGGGGTGGAAAGAAGGGAGACACGGGGCATGAGCAGAGGGTGGGGGGAAAGATGGGAGACACGGGGCATGAGCGGGGGGTGGGGGGAAAGAAGGGAGACACGGGGCATGAGCAAGGGGTGGGGGGGAAGAAGGGAGACACGGGGCATGAGCGAGGGGTGGGGGGGAAGAAGGGAGACACGGGCATGAGCGGGGGGTGGGGGGGAAGAAGGAAGACACGGGGCATGAGCGGGGGGTGGGGGGAGAAGGGAGACACGGGGCATGAGCGGGGGGTGGGGGGAACAGGGCAGACACGGGGCATGAGCGAGGGGTGGGGGGCGAACAGGGGAGACACGGGCCATGAGCGGGGGGAAAAGGAGGGAGTCGGACACGGAGCATGAGCGGGGGTGGGGATGAACAGGAGAGAAACGGGGCATGAGCGGGGGTAGGGGGGGAAAGAAGGGAGACACGGGGCATGAGCGGGGGGTGGGGGGAACAGGGGAGACACAGGGCATGAGCGGGGGGTGTGGGGGGGAAACAGGGCACGCACGGGGCATAAGGGGGGGTGGGGGGGAACAGGGCACACACGGGGCATGAGGTGGGTGTGGGAAAGGAGGGGGACACGGGACATGAGCAGGGGTGGGGGGGAACAGAGGAGACACAGGGCATGAGCGGGGTGGGGGGAAGGGGAGAGACACACGGGGCATGAGCGGGGGATGGGGGAGGGGGAGAGACACACGGGGCATGAGCGGGGGGTGGGGGGGAAGAAGGGAGACATGGGGCATAAGCGGGGGTGAGGGGGTAAGAAGGGAGACACGGGGCATGAGCGGGGGAAGAAGGGAGACACGGGTATGTGCGGGGGGTGGGGGGAAGGAGAGACACGGGCATGAACGGGGTGGGGGGAACACAAGGGAGACACGGGGCATGAGCCGGGGGTGGGGGGAAACAGGGCACACACGGGGCATGAGCGGGGGATGGGGGGGAACAGGGCACACACGGGCATGAGCAGGGGGTGGGGGGAACAGGGCACACACGGGGCATGTGCAAGGGGGTGGGGGGAACGGGAGGAACACACGGAGCATCAGCGGGGGGTGGGGGGGAACAGGGGAGACACAGGGCATGAGCGGGGAGTGTGGGGGGAAACAGGGCACACACGGGGCATGAGGGGGGTGGGGGGAACAGGGCACACACGGGGCATGAGCGGGGGGTGGGGGTGGGAAAGGAGGGAGACACGGGACATGAGCAGGGGGTGGGGGGAAGGGGAGAGACACAAGGGGCATGAGCGGGGGGTGGGGGGAGGGGGAGAGACACACGGGGCATGAGCGGGGGGGTGAGGGGAGGGGAGAGACACACGGGGTGGGGGGGAGGGGAGAGACACACGGGGCATGAGCGGGTGGTGGGTGGAAACAGGGCATGAGCGGGGTCGGGGGGGAACAGGGCACACACGGGGCATGAGCAGGGGGTGGGAGAACAGGGCACACACGGGGCATGTGCAAGGGGGTGGGGGGAATGGGAGGAACACACGGAGCATCAGCGGGGGGTGGGGGGGAACAGGGGAGACACAGGGCATGAGCGGGGGGTGTGGGGGGGAAACAGGGCACACAGGGAGCATGAGGGGGGGTGGGGGGAACAGGGCACACACGGGGCATGAACGGGGGGTGGGGGTGGGAAAGGAGGGAGACACGGGACATGAGCAGGGGGTGGGGGGGAAAGGAGGGAGACAGGGCATGAGCAGGGGTGGGGGGAACAGAGGAGACACAGGGCATGAGCGGGGTGGGGGGAAGGGGAGAGACACACGGGGCATGAGCGGGGGGTGGGGGGAGGGGAGAGACACACGGGGCATGAGCGGGGGAGTGGGGGGGTGGGGGGAGGGGAGAGACACACGGGGCATGAGCGGGCTGAGACACACGGGGCATGAGCGGGGGGTGGGGGGAGGCGAGAGACACACGGGGCATGAGCGGGGGGTGAGGGGGAAGGGGAGAGAGACACGGGGCATGAGCAGGGGGAAGGGGAGAGCCACGGGGCATGAGCGGGGGGGTGCGGGGAAGGGGAGAGACACGGGGCATGAGCGGGGGCGGGGGGAAGGGGAGAGACACACGGGGCATGAGTGGGGGGTGGGGAGTAACAGGGGAGACAGGTCATGAGTGGGGGTGGGGGGGAGGGGAGAGACACACGGGGCATGAGCGGGGGGTGGGGGGAACAGTAGGGAGACACGGGGCATGAGCGGGGGGTAGGGAGGAAGGGGAGAGACACGGGGCATGAGCGGGGGGTGGGGGGAGGGGAGAGACACATGGGGCATGAGCGGGGTTGGGGGGGAGGGGAGAGACACACGGGGCATGAGCGGGGGGTAGAGGGGTAGGGGAGAGACACTCGGGGCATGAACGGGGGGTGGGGGGGAAGGGGAGAGACACTCGGGGCATGAGTGGGGGGAAGGGGAGAGACACGGGGCATTAGCGGGGATTGGGGAAGGGTAGAGACACACGGGGCGTGAGCAGGGGTTGGGGGGAAGGGGAGAGACACACGGGGCGTGAGCGGGGGTTGAGGGGGAAGGGGGGAGACACACGGGGCATGAGTGGGGGGTGGGGGTTGGGGGGAGGGGAGAGAGACACGGGGCATGAGCGGGGGGTGGGGGGAAGGGGAGAGACACACGGGCCATGAGCGGGGGGAAGGGGAGAGACACACGGGGCATGACGGGGGGTGGGGGGAGGGGAGAGACACACAGGGCATGAGCGGGGGTGGGGGAAGGGGAGAGACACACAGGGCATGAGCGGGGGTTGGGGGGAAGGGGAGAGAGACACGGGGGTGGGGGGAGGGGAGAGACACTCGGGGCATGAGTGGGGGGTGGGGGGCAAGGGGAGAGACACTTGGGGCATGAGCGGGGGGTGGGGGGCAAGGGGAGACACACGGGGCATGAGCGGGGGGGTGGGGGGGAACAGGGGAGACACGGGGCATGAGCGGGGGTGGGGGAACAGGGCAGACACGGGGCATGAGCAGGGGGTGGGGGGAACAGGGGGGAGACACACGGGGCGTGAGCGGGGGGTGGGGGGAGGGGGAGAGACACACGGGGCATGAGCGGGGGGTGGGGGGCAGGGGGAGAGACTCACGGGGCATGAGTGGGGGTGGGGGTAGGGGGAGAGACACGGGGCATGAGCGGGGGGGAAGGGGAGAGACACGGGGCATGAGCGGGGGGTGGGGGGGAGGGGAGAGACACACGGGGCATGAGCGGGGGGTGGGGGGAGGGGAGAGACACACAGGGCATGAGAGGGGGGTGGGGGTGGAAGGGGAGAGACACACGGGGCATGAGCGGGGGGTGGGGGGAAGGAGAGACACACTGGGCATGAGCGAGGGGAGGGGGGACAGGGGAGACACGGGGCATGAACGGGGGGTGGAGGGGATCGTGAGGGAGACACAGGGGATGAGCGGAGGGTGGGGGGGAAAAGAGGAGACACGTGGATGAGCGGAGACATGAGCGGGGGTGGGGGGGAACAGGGGAGACACGGGGGATGAGCGGGGGTGGGGGGAAGGGGAGAGACACACGGGGCATGAGCGGAGGGTGGGGGGGAACAGGGGAGACACGGGGGATGAGCGGGGGGTGGGGGCAATGGGTGGAAGACACAGGGCCTGAGCAGGCGGCAGATCCCGCTCCTCGGCCCTCCGCAGGCCACCATGTGCCGATGGCGTGAGCGGGGGCTGGAGGAACAGGGGAGACACAGGGGTGGGGGTTGGGGGGGACAGGAAGGAGACACAGAAATGAGCGGTGGGTGGGGGGAACGGGAGGAAGACACGGGCATGAACGGGGGTGGGGGGAACAGAAGGAAGACACTTACTAGCCAGGCTCTCACCGCAAACCATAAACAAAGATGGCGGGTGTCTTGAAAATACGACGCACTGCACGCTGCAGTGCAGCCAATGGGAAAGCACGTAACATGTCCGCAGACACGACGCAATCCTCTTACCCAATACCTGTCCTGTCCGCGGAGCGGACACGGAAGTGTGTCCACGAAGCGAATACAGATAGCACTAATTTTTTTTTACCTACTTTTTGGTCATTTTAAAAAAAACTACTGGACGATTTTCACCAAATTTGCTGCTCCTGGTCCAAATTTGGTGAAAATCCGACCAACGGTTTGGGCTGTAGGCGCGAGCAAAATATTTTTCCCATTCAGTCTATGGGAAAAAAATTTCGGACCCCCCCTATAACTTTTCCTCCCCTGGACGAATCCTCACCAAACTTTGCAGAAAAATTCAGAGTGGGTCATATACATTTTTTGCAAAGTTTGGTGAGGATTTGTCTATGGGGAGCAAAGTTATAAGCCGCCCAAAAAGTGCTCTTCCTATGGAAACAGCAACTTATCCAGAACTACATGGCCACTACCGTGGCCATGTAATAAGAAGTGTAACCCATATATATAACACATTAACCATTCATTTAAATACAATATGTTCTAAAATGGAATATACCAAAAGAAGAAAGATAGTCTTCCAACATGATTACCTCACAGAAACTCCACAGCTAAAAGCAACAACAGATCTACAGACCAGTAAGAACACATCTTACCAGAAGCTAGTAAGTGTACTGCATTTTAGTCATATATTTGTAAACTTTCTGTATTAGATACCAAAAAAGTGATATTATGTTTTTTTTCTCACAGAAATGTGTACTACTCTGGAGTGGCTAGAGGATCATTTCCCACAAGAGGAAATGTCTGAAGATAGTGAACCTAATGGTAGACACTTTACTATATAAACCAATTATTAAATATTATTTTGTATACATTTAACATATACATTTTTTTTGTACAGACCATAAAAGAATTGAAAATACTAAAGAAAAAGAAGCATTGGATAAGACTCTTCAACACATAGAAGAAAAAATGGACCTACTCATGGCAAATTTTAACAATTTAAAAAACTTTGTGGAGGATCACTTGAAACAAACAACTACAACCCATTGTCCCACATGTACCTGTCCCCTCTCACCATATCCCTGTCAATTATCCCCAAAACCCTCTCCATGAACCAAAACGTTTTGATGAGACTTCCATCCCTTCTTCACCTCATATAAACCCCCATTTCTCCTGTTTTTGTTTCAGTTTCTGCCTCACCTTCTCTGTCATAAATTTAACATCCATATAAAATAAAGCAAAATTATTATATTGTGTCGTAATTCACTTCTTGTCTTTTTTTAAAAACCAGTTCTGGTGTCCGCGGACAGCGCGGGTCTCTAGAATGTCCGTAAAGAAACAAAAAAGGGAGCGTCCTAAGGACACTGTATCTGTCCGTAATGTTCGCATGCAAGTTGAAACTGTTCTAAGAACACGTGAAGTGTCCTGGGATGTTTGTAAATAAACAAAATGTGGATGTTGTGAGGACACTACGCTGGTACGTATTGTTCGCAAGCAAGCTGAAACTGTTCTAAGAACACTTGCGGTGTCCTGAAATGTTCGAAAAACAACAAAATGGGTGTGTCCTGAGGACGCTGTCCGTATTGCTCGCTGGCAAGATGAAAGTGTTCTAAGAACACATCATGTGTCCTGGGATGTTCGTAAATAAACTAAATGGGGGTGTCCTTAGGACGCTGTGCCTGTCCGTACTGTTCGTAGGCAAGTTGAAACTGTTCTAAGAACACACACAGTATCCTGAAATGTTCATAAATAAACAAAATGGGGGTGTCCTGAGGACGGTATGCCTGTCCATACTGTTCGGAAGCAAGCTGAAACTGTTCTTAGAACACTCGCGGTGTCCTGAAATGTTCGATAATAAACGAAATTGGTGTGTCCTGAGGACGGTATGCCTGTCCCTACCGTTTGCAAGCAAGCTGAAACTGTTCTTAGAACACTCGCGGTGTCCTGAAATGTTCGAAATTAAACGAAACGGGTGTGTCCTAAGGACGCTGTCCGTATTGTTCGCTGGCAAGATGAAAGTGTTCTAAGAACACATCATGTGTCCTGGGATGTTCGTAAATAAACAAAATGGGGGTGTCCTGAGGACGCTATGCCTGTCCGTACTGTTCGTAGGCAAGTTGAAACTGTTCTAAGAACACTCATCATGTCCGCGGACAATAAAAGTGCCCATATGTCATAGTTAAAATGTTTGACTCTATGGGTGTGATATGCTGCGGTGGTTGTGGCCAGGGCATAGAGTCTTGGGAGCATGGCCATATGGCCTTGCACCCAAGACTCTATGCCCTGGCCACAACTACCGCAGCACATCACACCCATAGTGGCTTATAACTTTGCGATCCAAGAACACATTTATAAGCAATGAAGTTATAAGCCACTATGGGTGTGATGTGCTGCGGTAGTTGTGGCCAGGGCATAAAGTCTTGCGTGCATGGAAAAGAACAAATTTATAAGCACCAAAGTTATAAGTCACTATGGGTGTGATTTTCTATCATGGTTGTACTTATTATAATATACTTACTGTTTGGTTTAGTAACTGGAGTACATGTATTTCTTATTCATTTATGTGATAAAAGAAAAGGTCATGTTAGTATTGATATTTTGTAATGACTTATAACATTGAATAATCAACATTTTTTTTAAACCCTCATTTTTAGTAGATTACAAACCAGTGTACTGTGCAATTTGCTCAGTTTCTGTGTTTGTTGCTAAAATCATAGAGTCTGTGGGAGAAAACAAAATCCATGTTGGATTAAAAAAACACCCTTTTTTTGTTATGCTACAGTCTGTTTGTTTTCAGTGTTCACTTGTTGTTTCTGGCTAATGCTCTATATATTGGCTTGTTGCAGATTTTTGGAGCAGTTACATACCTGTTGACATATTCTAACAGTCTTTTATTTGTTACAATGTAGTGGTATTTATTTATCTGTTTGGTTATTGAAAATCTTGGGGTAGTTAGATACCAGTTGGCGTATTCTAACTGTTTATTTTTTGATATAATTTAGTGGTATTCATTTATCTGTTCAGTTGTTGTAGAATCTTGGGCCAGTTATATAGCTGTTAGCATATTGTAACAGTTTATAGCTTTTTTTATAGAAGTTTAATTAATGTTTAAGTACAGTTTAGTTAATAAATTTTGGTTTTAAGAAGATTAAATAAGCGTTTGTAAAATTTGCAGGTAATCTCTGCTTTAGAGTAATGGTACTATCATTACATTCGAACCATCCACATTTTTTTTTACATATGCAGTATAGCGACCTGCATTGGTTGTGGCTCCTGTGTGGTAGATTATACCTATTGTTGTGAAGGTTTTCTTACCAAGTGATACTTGACCATGTGTGAATCCAGTCAGTTTGCAGTTGTTTTTGGTACCATCTGCATTGTAACGTAGAAGCATTAGTATTACGTATTTACTATGTGTTTTTATTAGTAAGGTGGACCGATTATCCGAATTGCAGGTAGTACATAATCTACCATGGTTTGCATTTTGTACAAGTTGCTGAAATGGAACAGATTCACAATTAGGTATGATACAAACACGAAGCGCTCATTATGGATTTGTTCTTGTCACATTGTTGCAGAGAGTGCATGTATGTTTCCACATGTATGAAATCTGGAAGATTTCATTTATAGGTATGTTTTTGTTTTCCAGTACTTGTAGTAAGTACATTAGAAATTATTGTGGATCTTCCTGTGAGTTTATAGTGAATTTCACCATTCCAGCACAGTAGTCCAATTCTTGTCTTATTCCATGAACACTATACGTGTTGTCAGGATTGTTTGTTGCGTTTCTATGATGTACTAACATTTGCAAACACAATTGGTCTGTACTATGTAAGTAAATGTTGTCAACAATTGGTGGTAATTGAAATAGAATAGTCATTGCTACATTTGCGTAGCAACTTACACCAATTTCATTTGTAAGTTTAAATGGACCAGGTTGTTCTGTATCTGAGTGCTTTTTTTGGAGTTTGTCTTCCTTCTTTGACGAAGTACCTGGTTTAATTTCCCTAATATGTTCTTGTTTGCTTGTGGTACTTGATGAAGTATTAGTTTCTTTTACTCGTTGGAGGATTTGCAGTGACATCATGTTGCATTTCTGTTTGATTTAGTTTTCTTTTAGAACATTTTCCTTTTTGTGGAACAGGATATGTTTTTAGATGGGGGTGTATAGTGAACGAAGTCTATTGTATTCTAAAATGCAAGGAATGTCAGCGTTTACTTTACTTGCATCAAAGTTGATTAGAAATAGACCGTCAAGTGTACGTAAGCGTGATAGTGCTACGTAGCTCATGCCTTCTTTAAAGACAGTGTTACCAATGTCTATCAGTGCTTTGTCTAGGGTAAGACCTTGTGATTTATGAATGGTGACTGCGTATGCCAGAGTTAGAGAAAATTGTTCTCTGCATACAGACATGTCTTTGAAGAGAAGGAATCGAGCTGTTGAGCGCCCTATCCTTTTCACTTCTGAAAGTTTGTCAAAGAGAATATTGACAAACTGAATGTTGTTGTCACGTGGGTATGTTTGAAAGCCAACAACTGTACCCAGTGCTCCATTAACTAGTCCTTGCTCCACGTCAAGGTTACGTTAAAGCATTACTCTACAGTTTAAGGATAATTTTAATATTTTCTCCAAGCCAGCTGTGTTGGAGATAGAATGTTCTAAGGTATTTAGTCTTGTTATGGCTTGTTCACACATGGGTAGTGTCATACCATGTATGTCTAGTTTGTCTTTGGCACTAATTTCAATTATTGGTTGCATTTCCTTTTTTAACATTGTTTCATTGAATTTGAAACAGCTTGCAAGAGTTGGCATTAAGGCCATACAATTGATATTTGTGTGGGCTAATTGTTCCATAACATCCGTAGCACATGCATTATCGCCATAAAGTGCTTGAATGTGCCGGGTTTTCAATATTGCTTGTGCTTCTAGAGATAGTATACCAACTCTAATACTTTTAAAGATGTTGGCATAAGTGAGATCTGCAGATTGCTGCATGTTTTCTGTTAATTCTCTGTATTGGAAATGTTGCCAAAGGTTGACATTTCCAATGCTGCCAACAGTTTTACGGCAGAGTTTGTGTCCTAAGGTTTTAAAAATAGGCTCACCTTTCACTGGTGTCAATTGAAGAAGATCTCCGAAAACAAGAATGTGTTTTCCTCCAAAGAGCTCTTGGTAGTTTGTTTTGAGTACTTCTTGTAATCTGAGGTGAATCAAAGCCAACATTAGGTTGGAGACCATGCTCACTTCATGTATTAGTAGCATTTTCATTTGTTTTAATACTCTGCATAGTTCCATTGCAGCTTCTGCAGAAAGTTTGTAATAGTCTAATTTGTTTTGGTGCTCTACTGGAAGGAGTAGTAATCGGTGTAAAGTGACACTGCATATGTTGTAGGCAGCTAAACCTGTGGGGGCAGTTACAACAGCTGACAGTTTGTTGTTTGTCAATTGTTGAAGGAACTTGCTGATGATTTGATTAAGAATGTTTTGCCAGAACCAGCTTCAACACTTACGTACAGTAGTATAGGTTTGTAATTTTGGCAGGTGCATTCTTTGTTTTCATGTTGTACACCATGTGCAATTTCTTTTGTTACTTATTGAAACATGCTACGTTGCTCATTGTTTAGTTTTGATTGTAGTATAGTTAAGTCGTCTTTATCTTCATACTGACAAATGGTGTTTTCTACTTCTGTCATAGCTAATTCTGCCTCATTTGTTATTATTGGTTCTCCCAGTGGTTCTTGGCTTCCTGTTACAGAAGGTTGACTACTGTCAGGAGTGTCCTTCTCTAGTTGGGCCTGCAGTTCTTCTTCGTGTTGCTGTTCATTGTGCAACATTGTTTTGTACTGTGTAAAGTTTACATCAGTTATATTGCTTTCATTTGCTTTGAAAGCGTCTTCATAGGAGTCATAGTTATCTAATATTTCTTCTTCTTTTCTCCATGGTTTAAAGAGTTGTAGCAGGGACATGTAATATAGTTCTTTATGTTGAGGAGTCTTTAATGACAATTTGATATGATTAATTAAACTTGGTTTGGTGAGTTTTACTAAGCTGCCTTCACAATTTGTCACTTTATATCTACCTTTTTTTTCATCGGGTTTCATATTATTTTTGTATGTGAAGTTTTGAGCTATGTGGTATAGACACATGGTTTCCAAAGTGGTACTTCTGTTTGGGTAGTATGTGTCCAACAAATTGTTTTTCAAAATGTCTTGGCTGTTGGGATCATTTTGGGCTATTGTTTCTATGTCGTCGTATGATTTCAGAACGCTTTTACGAGGACCAAGACTTAGCCATACTATATTTTCAGATTTTCCATACAAAGCAGTACCGGTTAAACGATCTGCTGCTTCATAGGAGCCACATTCTCTATGGGAGAGCATTTTTATGCCCAAGCTGTACAATTTCTGAGACAGTGTTTTGTCTGATGACAGGTCATTCCAGAGGTCTTGAAGCTCTGTTTTTTCTGCTTTGGTTAAGTATGATGTAACATATCGTGCAACTGCAGTGGAATTGTCTGCAATGTACTGCATATCTATGTTTGCATTCCATAAGAGGGCAATGATTGCATTGTAATCATCGATATATTTTGCTTCTTCTGTTCTTTTTATATAATATGTATTTTTAGGTGATTTACCTTTAACCCTATGTCTAACTGAAGACATGAAGTTGTTCACTTCACCTGTTTTTGTAACTGGTCTAGGGAAACCAAAGCGGCATTTGGTGTAGTATTTCCCTTTGTTTTTGTATTTGCGACGACAATATTTGCCACATTTGTGTCTTTGAAATTGTAAAATTTGTGCATGAAGATCACTATTTGTTGCTTCCGATGGAATTTCACAAGTGACATATTTTTCCATAAACTGTAAGACAGTGGCATCGTTGTCTTGACCACATTTAGGAGCATCTTTAATCCATAAAAGTATGTGGATATGTGGTGCTCCTCTAGCTTGGTATTCTTTTCTCCAAAAGAAGTGTTGCACTTATCTGAGGGGAGGAACAGTTTTATTACAAATAAAGTGTAGCATAGCAATGAAGCGATGATGAAAATATCTTGCAACATTAACAGGATCTAGAGAACAAAGTTCTCCAGGAGTTAGTATATCTATGTTTGTTTTGTTTTTGTTTGATATGCGTAGGAAATCATGTAAATCTTCCCATCCATATTCTGCACAACTTAATGTAACAAACCAAGTGGGTGGGCCAAGGTTTCTAATCATACAACGTACATCTCCATGACGTCAGAACCAGTACTCTTTGGTACCACGCATGTTTGCTAATAGATTTGTAATGCTTGATTGTAAAACCTCATCTTTTTCTTGCACTTTTTGTAATAATTGCGTAGCTGACATATTTTGAAAGTGGGTTCCTGATATAATGTGTGTGCAACTCTGTAACATAGTTGCTAGTTCACTTTCAAAGAGTAGGTGGAATATGTATTCCACATTTTGTCTAAATCTGGGATCTTCAGAATACATCCGTAATGAGCGGTATTCTGAAGCTGATATTTGAATAGGTCTATCATCGTACCTTCCTCCTTTGCCAGTAGGAAAGAGTAGAGGAAAAGCACGTGCTTCTATACTTTTTTCCCATATGCTGATTGGTGATCCTTTTGTTTGACGCATTTGGTAAGTTTCTAGTGCATCTTCTACAGTGTCATTAGAGTGCAATGGGTGAATTGTATAATGGTCTAAAGTATTGGATATTGTAGCAGGATCTAGGAATTCAAATTGACCAGCTTCTTGTGTCTCTTGAATTATTTCAGTGGTATCCTTCAAGTTTTCTTCAATATTAATTTCTTTGTAATATTCATTATTGTCTTTTAGATATTGCAAGGCTTGTCTAACTTTCTGTAAATCTACCAGTTGTTGCCAAATTGTTTTGTCTTTTGTAGGTACACCATTTACTAAGATAATTAAAGATTGCTCCATTGGACGTTGCACTCCTAGAGTGTGCACATTTTCTTTTAGATCTAATGGTAAATACACTACTTTTCCACGAATACCTTTCACTAATTCAGAGGGAGGTAATTTTGCGGTTTTTGGTTGAAGCCGTATTATTGCTTGAAAGGGGTGCACTGTTTGAATTATGATGCTCTCATACAAATTGAGTTGTTGTAGGGGTTTTGGTAGTGGAAATAATTCCAAATTATTTGTGATAGCACATGAAGGAGTTTGGTTATTGTCAAGTTTTGTAGTGCAGTAACTGCAAAGTATTAAGGGGTCAGTTATTTCATATTTGTTTTCTGCTATAAGGTAGAGAGCTAATTCAAACCATTTAGAATCTTCATTGTCTTCTATTTTGTATGTTAGATCTACAGTTTTTGTGTTATTTATATATGCAACAAACACACACATGATTTGGTACTTCAGCAGATGTACTTTTAAATGTCAGTATTTCTTTTTTAAATGTGTGTTGTAGAAGGTTGCCATGCATAGAATTGTTGCCAATTTGGTTTAAAGCTATTTCATTCTGTAAGTGGCTTTCATTTCCAAAATATTTTTGGGATATTCTGGATATAGTCAATTTCTTCAAGTAGCTCTTTTGCTGTACCATGTAGAAGAATGTTATTTAAAATGGCTAGTGCTAAAGCAGGACTTTTAGCATAGTACAGTTTATAGACTAGATTTCTTATAGTTGAATGATGTGTTGATATTATTTTGATATCGTGGAAGGTGCTTTTGCAAATAGGTCGGGAAATGCAGGCCAATTAATGTCCTTGTAGTCCTGTGCACTTGCGCACTGGACAGGTATCCATATTTTGCAGTAGTTTCATTTTGATTTTGTCTTTGCCTTTCATATACAGATTGAGGAATTGGCGTTAAGACTTGAAAGATTTTTTGGGAATGTTACACATTGAAGTACATGGCCATTTGTATACTAGACGTTCTGATTCAGTCGAATGCAGAGGTAATTCTAAGTTTTCTGGGGATATTTTTTTTGTAAGCAGTATTTCTTGTTCCATTATGGTGGTATTAACTTTTTCATAACCTCGTCCACTGCTATGTATGGCAACTGTATTTGTTTGCTTTTGTTTGTATGCTTCTTCATTAAAATATGGTTCTGTGCTTGTGGTGTGACTCCATTCACCTCCACAGATATTTAAGAAGTTATTTCTGTTGACATTCCGTTTATTGAGAAGTTTATTTTGTTGAGTAGTTAGTTTTGTTAGTGCTTTCATTCTGTTTAACACTAAAATGAATAACTTTCTTTTG
This sequence comes from Ambystoma mexicanum, assembly GCF_040938575.1. Lineage (NCBI taxonomy): Eukaryota > Metazoa > Chordata > Amphibia > Caudata > Ambystomatidae > Ambystoma > Ambystoma mexicanum. Next base: position 875,441,242 of record NC_090923.1, on the reverse strand, counting down.
AGAAGGATTGCACTGTCTATTAAAGCTTCTAAGATTAATTTTCTACGGTAGGTTTTAAGGGTTGTGCATGATTGGCTCCTGTTTTTATAAGATTCTGTAGGACTCTGTGGCGGAACGTTTTTGCTAAAATACTTTTTTTGGTATGCCTACTTGGCACTATATCAAGATTTATAGGAGCACTTTTAGCAGTAGTGATAGCTGAATTATTGTTAATCGTTTTCTGTTTCGCTTTACATTTTGATAGAGTAGGCAAAGTTTCTGAAATTGAAGCTGGTTTTGTTTCGCTAAATGACTGTATTAGCTGTTTTGTTTGAACTTTTTGCACAAATTCCGCTAGCGATGGATGCTTATTTTGGACACTTCTATTTTCATTTGCTCTACTTCTGCGTTGCTTTCTACGGACTTGCTTTTTGGTAGGCATTCTTTGGGGTCTATTGAAAAAAATAAAAAAGGGATGCGTTGGGTTGTTATGCAATGTATGTGTGCTGTGTGCATGAGTGTCTGAGTATGATGGTAAAGACTTATGTGATGGTGTGTGATTGTGCATTGTGCAACTTTAACTAGTTGGGATGCGTATTCTTGTATTTGTGTGTTACTATACCGGGGTTCAGATGACAGTAGAAAGTAAGCTAGTGGTGAGGAGAAGCACAAATAGTAAATCTAATAGTATAGAATTAAAACAGTTCTTTGTTCTACAATACTAACATTCTAGGTTCTGAGTTATGCCATTTGTGCCCTGAAAAATGGGGATTTGTATGCCATTCTACCCGAAAGTCTCTGTTTAAGAAATGGGGATTTGTAAACAGAATGGTGCACAATCTCTATTTTTAGGCACAGAAATAGCATGAATTAACCTTACAGTGTGGTTGAGTAATAGTACAAATATTATGGTGGTAGTCAACTTACTTTTTTTCTGGAATGAGCAGGTTACTTCTTAGTTGTTCTTTGTATTTCAAATCAAATTCAGCTGCTTCTTTTCAGGAGAATGGTCTTCACTGCAATCGTAAAGGAAGCAAATTAGTAATTTTGTTTGTATATAGCACTGTTTTTAATTTAGACATTGATTTTTTTAATTGACATTGACCCTCAGCGCCTTCCTCAAAACCATGAAAACTATCTTATTCACATAACATGCGTTGCACCAGTTGAATACATATCATATGCTCTTAATGCATAAACTGTATTGCAATGAGTAACTGTACCAACCAAAATAGCAGTTCCATCCCTTGTGGAATTCATAATGTACCACTGAATGCCACTATTCCTGTAACTAAGCTCTTGCAAGTAACAGTGCCGCAATGCTATGTGCTGATTGCATACTATATACTTTTTATGTTTTTGTACAAGTATTGTTGTTTCATATTTGAACATACTGTGTGCATGCAATTTTATTTGAGTATGTTAACTGTTTATATTGTACTTTAAATATGTTAGTTCAACATGCTTTCAAAATGTGTTTGTAAAAAGAAATTAAATAGCAGATACGTTTGAAAGTGACAGTTGATTATAGGAGATTGAAAAAATGACAAAGTTCATTTGATAGATTATACAAGCTAAAAGTCAGTTAATCTGTGTATATGAATCTATAAGAATTGTACATGTGCTATACAGAAAATATGCATACCTGTAGTTTGTGTTCATGCATATGGATATGCATGCAGCTGCAAGTAGAAATCTTGGAGACTTGTACAGTATTTCTTGTAGAAGGTGTTTTCCAATGATATGACACTTGCACTCAGAGTGATTAACATTACATTTGAAGTGCTGATCTATGATGATGCAGTTAGATGTAGAGGTCTTGGATGTGATTGGTGGATGGTCGTGTGACTTCTTAGCTATATCCAATGAGTGAATGGCACAGAAAGTGAAATGAAAATGGTAGAAGGACTGTCCATGTTACGATATGTCCGCAGACATGGCGGTAGTCCGCGGACATCGCGTGTTACATCTGGGGATTTTAGGGTGGGGAGGCATGCAAATGAGAATGAGCAGAGCAAGGGATTGGTCAGTAAAGTTTAGTGGGTGTGTTGTGCCAGGAGAGAGTTTATCAGATACTCTTTTTGCTGCAAGAAGAAAAGATAGCTATGGCTGTGTGTTTCAGAAAACAGATTGTTTGGATTTTGGAAGACTCGTGGATACATTGGTTGAAGGTGCATGCAGAAAGTTGTGGAGTAGCTGTAGATATTGGATTCCCACATGTGGAAGTGCACTGGCATGGAGTACGTGGAGTGAAATGGTTGGACTTGCTACCTCTCTGTGCAACTTTGAAAACAGAGCAACATCCAGACGTAATTGTAATTCATTGTGGAGGGAACAGTTTAGGACATGTTTCTGGAATTTCTTTGCAATTTGCAATGAAAGAAGGACTTGGGAAGGTCATGGACATGTTTCCAAATACTCAAGTAATTTTTTCACGGATTGCGCAGAGACAAATGTGGCCTCGTTCTTCTTCATTTGGTCCACAAATGGAGAAAGCAAGGCGTAATGTCAATAAGGCTGTTTGTGCCTTTCTAAGAGATTTTGGCATGTCCTCTTTTCACAATGAAAATATTATGTTTCGTAGTACATACATTTTTCGCAGAGATGGAGTCCATCTTACTTATGCTGGCAATCAGATTTTTCTGCGAAATGTACAAAATGCATTGCAACCTTTTTTGGAATTACAGCATCCATTTTGTAGTAGGCGTTGAGCATATACATTTTTCAAACACAAACACCACCAAAAGGCTCTTTTCACAGCCACCACTTCCTCCCAGACAAAACTGCAATGGTTATTATAGGGCAGCACCCCAAAATTTTACATGTTCGCGGACTTCCAAAAAATACACGGGGACAGTTTTGCGCATGAGCGTTGGTGTTCTACGGACACTGTTCGGGTCCTGAAACTAATTAAAAATGCGTCACAAGTGAAACGAACAGGCGTTTGTTCTTAGAACAGTCTCAACGCATTTGCGGACAGGCAAAGAATCCTCAGGACACCCCATTTTGTTTATTTGCAAACATCCGGGGACACTTCATGTGTTCTTAGAACAGTTTGAACATGCTTCCGAACAGTACGGACAGGCATACCGTCCTCAGGACACCCCCATTTTGTTTATTTACGAACATACCAGGACACATGATGTGTTATTAGAACACTTTCGTCTTGCCAGCGAACAATACGGACAGCGTCCTCAGGACACACCCGTTTCGTTTATTTTCGAACATTTCAGGACACCGCGAGTGTTCTTAGAACAGTTTCAGCTTGCTTCCGAACAGTACGGACAGGCATACCGTCCTCAGGACACCCCCGATTTTGTTTATTCACGAACATCCCAGCACACATGATGTGTTCTTAGAACAGTTTCAACTTGCCTACGAACAGTACGGACAGGCATAGCGTCCTCAGAACACACCCATTTCGTTTATTTAGAACAGTTCAGGACATCCGTGATGTCCAAGGACAAATTGAACACAACACGGGGTTCTACCACCTAAATAAACACAACATTTCACCCATCTCTTACTCCCCCACCCTCCCCAAACAGTTTTACACACCAACACACTCTGCTAAATACAATTTTTTCCACCAAGTTTCAGCGCGCTGTCCGCGGACATTCGCGAATCCAAGATGGCGGGCGTTCCCGAAAATCTGACGTGCTTCACACTCTTCACCGCCCAATCAGCGAGCACGTTGCATGTCCGCGGACACGACGCGCATCGCCCAGCCAATCAGGACCCTGTCCGCGGAGCAAACACGGAAGTCTGTCCGCGGACCGAACACAGATATCACTAATTTTTTAGACCTACTTTTTGGTCATTTCAAAATACACTACTGGACGGATTTTCACCAAATTTGCAAAAGCATGCTTTCGGGACCAAGCCGCTGCTCCTGGTCCAAATTTGGTGAAAATCGGTCCAGCGGTTTGGGCTGTAGCCGTGAGCAAAGTTTTTTCCCCATTCAGTCTATGGGAAAAACATGTTTTGGGACCCCCCCTTATAACTTTGCCCCCCCTGGACCAAACCTCACCAAACTTTGCAAACAAATACAGTGTGGGCCATATACTTTTTTTTGCAAAGTTTGGTGTGGATTCGTCCAGGGGGAGCGAAGTTATAAGCCACCCAAAAAGTGCTCTCCCTATGGAAACAGCAACTTAACCATAACTAAATGGCTGCTACTGTGGCCATGTAATATACTGTCCTAATATTGATCTTATTCAGAGGAGAATTGCTTAGCAGTTCAGTGCTGGAATGGCTTTGTGGGCGAGACCCAACTGATATGTAAATGGTTACTTCTCCTCTGGTGTGGCATAGTGGGCGAAAATGTGATTCTAGACCCCCTTGAATGGGTACCTTCCTATAGAGTAGGCTATTTAAGTCATGTTCATTCTCAATAGAGGGGCCGATAACATTTTTGATGCATTTTGAAAGACTTAGACCCTGATTCATGAAATTATTTGCATGTAAAACAGGGATTTGCCCGCAAGTTCCTGTTTGACGAATGGTGATTTGCGGGCAGTGTTTCACCCTAAGTTATTAAAGGGTATTCCAGGCGTGGAGCCCTTGCTCTCTGTGCTTACGGAGACAACGCTTCACCTCACTGATGATGCCCAGCAAGGCAGAAAGCATGTTTCCGAGGTTGTTGCTGGCACTCTGTTCATTGGAGAATTGCCTTCAATTTCAGTGCTGGACTGTCCTTGTGGCTGCAAATGGATACTTCTCCTTTGGTACGGTGAAGTGGGCTAAAATGGAATTGTAGAGCCTCCTGTCTGAGTACATTCTTCTAGAGCAGGCCATTTAAGCCGGGTACGTTTTCAGTAGAGGCATTTTGGCCTAATTGTAGGTTAAATGTTGTGCTCTTTACATTTAATATAATCTCAGCGTGTAGTCTGTTTTTTTAATGTTTTTACTAGTAAATAATAGTAATAATTTAGCATTTATACAGCGCTACGAACCCTCAGGTATCTGAGTGCTGCTTATTATTACCCACAGTGTGTGGTGCTCATTTATTGACCTCGGAAGGATGAAAGGCTGAGTTTGGCCCTGCCGGGATTCGAACCTGCAGGCTCTGCACTGAGGTCAAAGCGAGCGCTCTACTCGCTGTGCTATCTGACCAGCCATGTTAGCCTTTTTATCTGACTATAATTAAATGTAACATTTCAATAATGATTCTAGACTAGTAGATTTTATATATAATCTTAATATGATATAAATGTGTTTTTATTATATTTATATAGTTAGTAAATTACCTATATATATATATATATATATATATATAAAACCAAATGTACTATTTTGCTTAATTCTGCACAAAACCAATCCATATGGCTGTGATAAAACTCACAAAATAAAGAATAAATGCAGTTTAGAAGAATTACATCTGAAAAAGAGCCAGACTACACATCTTTGTTATTAAAAAAAAACGATATGAGGTATGTGTGTATAGGACAAGTATAATACTAAAAGTATATTGGGCTCCAGTAAAGTGCAGATGCACTCTAGGAAATGGCTGGCACATAGGCCACTGATATCCCTGAACCTGTGGTACAGCTTGAAGGGCATGCTGGATGTCACAATTGTAAGTAACAGTAACATTTAATGGAGCCTATCAATCACTGAGCCTCAAAACGAGTTTAGCCATAGAATTCCGATTTTCGGAATTACCACCAAACTTGTTTACTGTTACTGATGCTCGGTCCAGCGGATATGCAGCCAATTTACAAGTGGTGGTAAAGCAGTGTCAATCCCCATTTTGGAGTCTATAGGCGTCTAGGGCGATGTGTGGATTTACCACGAGCAGTAGTTCTGCCATGGTAAAACTGCAGATTTTTGGAGGGAGAGTGGAGGATTCAACTCCAGTCTCTGAATGTAGCTGTGCAGTAAGATTGGCGGTAATCCAGTTACTACCACCGAAAGTGGCAGAAACAAAAGTACCACCAAAAATGTACCACAGTCAAACCCGTAATGAGGCCCTTTGTTCCTTGATCTAGTAAATGGGAAAAGGAACAACGCAGAATTTTACAATTATCGAGGTAACTCCTTCCTGTGTTACCTTTTCCCTTGGAAAGCTGCTGTCATTAAACGGCACTTCGTCTGGGTGTATTGGGGAAGAATCGTCGTCGGTTTCGCAGCTCCAGGAGCTAATTGCTTCTTCATTCATCTCGACATCACGAACCGGATTCTCTATAGTTAAGCAATTTGGAGATTCTGGGGAATAAAACAGAACACACAGTACTATTGGGCCACAAAACGCTGGGATTCTTTCATTCACAACACTACGAAGCATTGCTTTTAAAAATGATTTCTTACACACAGATAATGCAATGCTTTTGATAGCAAGTAAAAACATATCAACTTGTATCTAGAAAACAAAAACAATTTAATTTCTTGAAAAATCTTTAAGAGACCTAGACAGGCAAGACTCCAAACAGATACAGGACCGAGGCAACATCACCAAATTAGAATCAGATATTTCATGTTTCTTAAGGGTTAATAAAAAGCCATGATGTTCTCTTTACCAGACTTCAGATGTTATTACTGCTTGCCTTGGGGATGTAATGTAAAGTGGTCTTATACAGCGATCGTCTGCCAATAATGTTGGCCTCGCTGTGCATGACTTTGTAAGAAAGGAGGGCAGGGTGTGTTCATCAGATAGTGGAAAGACTGATGCAGAAACATTTGGTGTTGATGGATGCAGGCCGGAAGTCCCCATCCACATGTGTCGATCTGAAAACCTTTACGTTGGTTGTGGTTGGTACTGACTGGGCAGGTTAGCCATATGGGCATTCCCCGGATTGTGGAGCGCAAGATTTAACAGCATGATTGTTGATAGAAGATGGATAGGATCTGAATTTGTTAAATACACTAGGCCTAGGAGGTGATCTGTAGGAGTGTGAGAGGTGCAAGGGTGCAAGATTTTAGTAGTGAGGCGTTAGTTGATGGATGAGAGGTTGGAGAGTGGGGACCAGAGCATTGTCACTTCCCTGCTCTTGGTGGTAGATTTCTCTAAGATTAAAGGTGCAGATCAGTGCCACGCAGGAGAGGTTCCATGAGTCAGCTTGGTTTCCTGCAGATGGTAGTGCCAAGAATTTCACAAAAATGCTAGTCGTAAATTAGCACAAATGTTTGTGGTGCACCGTTTTTAGACGGTTGCTATTATTTTTCATTTCATTCAAAGTGGTTGGTGAAAAGCCAAGTCTTGAGCTGGTTCCTGAAAGTCAGCCGGTTCTCTTCCAGGTGGAGAGGTTTGGGTAGGGTGTTCCACAGTGTTGTGGTAGAGCTGAAAAAGAGGATGCTCCTTGCTGTTTCTTGTTGAAGTTAGAGACTAGCACTAGTGCAGCATTGCTGGACCTAAGTGTTCTGGAAGGAGTGTAGTTTTGAAACTTACTTTTAAAACTGCAGCTCTCTGGCCGGCCTCTCTTGGCCCTCTTCCTGCTCCCACCTGCAAGGCTAAAAACCTCGGGGTCATCTTCGACTCCACACTCTCCTTCTCTCCTCACATCTCTGACGTCTCTAAGTCACACTACCAGCTGCACCTCCTCAAAGGTATTCTTCCTTTCCTCCCCCCAGAAGCTCACCGTCTCCAGAGCCATGTTTCTCTCTAAACTGGACTACAGTAACAGCCTCTATCTAAATCTCCCGGCCTCTACTCTCCGCCCTCTGCAATTTATCCAAAACAGGACTGCAAGACTTGTCCTCGGCCTCAAGCCCTGGGATTGTATCTCTCCAGGACTGAAATCTCTGCACTGACTCCGAGGATTAAGTTCAAAACCCTCTGCATTGTCCACAAGGCCTTCTGGGTCCTTGGGCCGCAATACCTTCAACTCTCTCTTCCCAAATATCTTCCTTCTCGAGCTCTTCGCTCATCCGCCTCCAACTCCCTCAGGGTCAGTCGCTTCTCCAAGCAACGAGTTGGTGGTCGATCTCTCTCTTCGGCAGGGGCCTCCCTCTGGAACAGCCTTCCCGCCTCCCTGAAACTTGAGGAGAACCATCTTCGGTTCCGGAAATATCTCAAAACCTTCCTCTTTGCTTCTGCTTTCTCTACCTCTCTCCCCTGCTGAAGCTCCTGGTTGAAACTGCACTGGTTACTTGGCCTCCCTTCCTGATCTTGGGCCCAGGCCCCACCAATGGCACACCTGCACTGCCTCCCTGGCAACCCCCGCACCTGGGGACTGTTCTCTGTATCCCTACAGTCCCCCTACTAGCACTTATGTCTGCTCTTACCTTGCACTTGCCACCATCTGGCCTTTATCTTATTTATTCTAATATCCCATGTACTGCACTTTCTCTTCTCCCTTCCCCCTTGCACTTTTCCCTTCCCCCCCATGCACTTGCACGATCTGAATGACAACTGGCCTAGTAGGATCGTTGTCTGTCTTCCCACTGTTCCCCCCTCCCTTGCCTCGTCGTGCCTTGAAACACTTGTGTATAGGCGCGTTATAAATGCCATATCATACATACTTCCGAAGGAGGATGCGCCCACTCTGTGCTATGAATGAAGGGCTATGCACAATGTTTTGAAATTCACCCTTTTTTTGATTGGTAGCCAGTGGAGTGTACATAATGCTGGCATGATATGTTCAAATCGCTTCATTCAGATAAGTGTTCTTGCCACTGCATTTTGGACTCTGAGGTTTCCTCATTAGGTAATCTGGGAGTCTGTGCTAAATTCTGTTTGTATATTCTACTTTGGATAGCACTAGAGAAATTATGCCATGCCCCTGTGGATGAATGTTACGTACGGTAAGATGCAGCGCAGTATGTGCAGCTGGGCGAAACAGTTTCTGGTGATGGCTTTGACCTGTTGATCAAGAGTAAGGGTTTTGTCCATTTTCATTTCAAGATTACTTCCAATGGTTGATGGGATTGGGCAGGGTCCCATCTCATCAGGACATGGGATTGTGGTGGAATTAGAACCTGTAGGATTACAGAACATCAGCTCTCTTTTGCTAGGATTTAGTTTAAGTATGTTGGCTGTCATCAATGCGTCCACCTGTCTGTACAAGGCAGTTTTTAAAGTCCAGGGAGTTTGGTGATGGATGATTCACATATGTGTAGATTATTTGTGTGAAATCCACATGGCTGTAACAGGGGATACCAGATGTATTGATGATGTGAAGTAGGGGTGAACATGTAGATGTTGAAAAGCAGAAGTGAGGGTGTGGATCCTTAGGGTACTCTGCAGGTGAGTGGGTGAGGCTGGGAATTATAGGGGCCCAAGATTGTGGTGTCCGTTCTACTCACGAGGAAGGAGGTGATCCAGTGTAGAGCTGATTCTTTAATCCCAAAAGCTTCCAGTTTTTTTAAGGAGGATCTTGGGACTGTTGTCAAAAGCTGCTGTGATGTCTAGTAGGATGAGCGCACTCCGAGTTTTCATCCGAATTGTTTTTACGTGTATCCCAGATGGGGCACAGAGATGATTCTGTACTACTAGAAGATCTAAAACTGTGCTGTGCCTCATTAAGGAGTTGGTTTGTTTCTATGAAGTCCGGTAGTTGGCAATATATTCATTTTAGCAGACATTTCCCAATGAAAGGCGTGTTAGAGATTGGGTGGTAGCTGTCTGGGTCATATGGATCTGCTCTGGGCTGTTTGAGCAAAGGTCTGATGTATGCAGATTTCAACTGAGCTGGGTTTCTTAAGGTGCTGATGGAGTCCTTGAGGAGGGATAGGAAGATGGGTGCTAAGTCTGGAGATTTTGTGATTGATTTGAAAAGATTCGGGGGGACATGAATTTTCAGGAGATCCTGATGGGTTGGACAAGCCAATGGTAGCTTGTAGAATACAGGATATGTTGATCAATAGTATAGGCCTGGCATCCTGTGTTATACGTACATTGCATGGGGGAGCCCATTCTTTTGAAACTGGGCTGTCTTGTTTTTTAGAAAGTCTGTATTTTTCGAGTATTCATCATGGTTGGTCAGACATAAGATATAAGCATTATCCTCCAGTAGACTGTACTGATAGTCGCTTTTCACTGGGTTATGGACCCGCTGTCAGGGCCTTCCCCTCACCAAACCGTATACACCGTGGCTGATCATCACAGCTCAGAATTTCAGCGATCACACAAGAAGATTGTTAGCTCCACAAGATTGTGAAAGTGACACATGCACAGTATATAAATCACATATACGATAACATGACTCTCTTTTGGAGAACTCTAGACCTGCTAGAAATCTTTAGATAGGAGAGGGTTGGCAGATAGTGGGTTGTTATGTTTAGGGCAGCTTATTGACCAGGATGGGGTTATTAATATTGCATCCTGACAACAACACTGTAATATGGATAGCCAATGTTCTTGAACTATCTAAAGGAGTCATAGATTATTAGAAATGCAGTATTCTACAAGCAAACTCCCTAACTGGGGACTTGGAAAAAATCTGAACTGCTCCTAATCTATAATATATATTTTGGGCACGATCGGAAATATTGTTTTTTTAGGATTCAGAATGTTCTCAGGTAAGTCATATTATTTTGACATGGGAAAGGTGCAGGCACTGGCGGCCCGGATGAGAGCCACATAGCTTTATTGTGATCGCTTGGCCCTGATTGCTGGATTTTGGAATGAACAAGGCACACTCCCAAGGCACTCTGCCAGTATGTGGATGAAATAATATTTGCATATCAATATTATTTTAATTATTTTGTAGTCAAATGGAATGCCTTACTCTTTGCTGAAATTGATGTATGAATTATTTATAATCGCAAACAGCATGAGCGGGTAATGATAAATTCTTCATGTGTATTAGTTCTGGATTGTATGTTTTTGTTCCTCTAAAAACACAGAGGTTATATATAAGCCACACTGCAATACATCACGCAAAGTTCAAGAACTACTTCTAATAGTGTGGGTCCACAGCTTTCCCATTTGTATAAAGTCTTACTGGTTCGCTATTTGGTGTTCAATGACAAAAAAACGTCTTATTGACGAAACAAGTGTGAGGTTCATTGTCTACAAGAGTAACACCGACCCTGCGACATCTGTAGCCACCGTCTATTACACACATGAACCATTCCAAGAAACTACCTGTGAATACCAGAGCACAAGCTACCGCTCATGGCTCTCGAGTTCATTCAGGATGCTATGCCCCTGATCTATCCCCTTATGGAAGCTAGGTTTCATATAGACAAATCCTCGCATTGGCCTGAGTATGTGTGTGCACATGCATTGCACCATGTGCACACACTGGCCATGCACCAGATTATCAAAAAAAGCTTCGTTCCAGTGTGCTGTTGAGTGGCCCACCAACCTTTGAGCAGGACTTGATGGCCACAGAAGGGTACATGCCACCTTTTTTTATTGAGAGCTGAAAATATGCCCACCGACATCTGGTTATTCTGAATAGGAACCCCTTAACAAAGATGTTGACGGCAAGGGATGGAAATTGCGGGGTTTGGAGACTAAGGGGTATATTCCTTTTTTAGCTGAACATTAAAGTGAGTTGCATTTCTAGGTCTTTGTAGAACATACAAATATCAAAGTCCTACTTTTTGTTTTTAGGTTCTGGATACCCAGGCAGATAGCTCAGTGGCAACGTGCTCGCCTTGGAAGCAAGACGACACAAGGCAACACAGGTTCGATCCCCAGGTCCGTGCTTAGAAACCTCTGGGTATTTAAGCGCGTTATAAATATGCAATTAAGACAACAAAAACGAATTCTGTAACAGCGCCTAGATGCCCCCGGGCTGTGAGAGCACTTTAAAAATGCAAATAAATAAATAAACAAAGTACTATGTTATGATTGAAAATGGACTACAAATGGTTAAAAATTGGTATATAAGATTGGAGTGGCCGTTCCAACTGCAGAAGGCAACATGAAAACCTGCTCAGCTAGAATTGCAGGGTTATTATACTGATCTGTGATAATCATTCAAGAATCTGCAATAGAGAACAATGGAGTCATGTTGGAAGAGGTTCTTTGGGAGTGTCCTACCCAGCACTACTCGGGACCAAAGAGTAACGTGGAGACTCTGGAAAATATGCGGAGGGCCATCAATCTGTGCGCTCCAGGAGCTCCAAAAGGAATCCAAGGAAGAGACTACACATGAATGGGAACCTCACAATGCGAGACTCCTGCATTGTGCACCGCCCTATGCCTGCTCCAAACAGGTGCAGGGGATCCCCATTGTGTTCTGGGAATTTCCAAGCACCTCCCATGTGTGAATTCAGGATGCAGTTTAAAATGTGTCGATATGCCCCCTACCGCCTTCTGCTTTGGCAAATGTGCACGGAAAGAGGGGGGAAGGCCATCTGTGAATAGGGGGGTTTCCATCACTTGCGGTCTCCTAGAGCTGCCTCCCTAGTTGTCACCAGCACACTAGGACTCGAAAGTTACCACAAGGCAACAAACACGTTTGCCACTATATAAAGCACAAAAATAAAATGCATGTATTACTTTTTTTTTTAAGGAAAATCTATATTCTATTACAACGCCGCTTGCCATCACCTCCCATTGCACCACGCTACCAATTCCCGTTGCTATTTCCCCAATTTGAAGATGTCATCCACACATTGTGACGTCACGATGGCTTTATTGCTAGGCTACATTGCCTCTGAACCACAATAGAGGAGTCTAAAACTCAACGGTACAAAATGACGAAGCACACATCCCCTGCTGCCCTTACCACACACCCAACTGTTATACCCCTACAACCTGCCCCCCAAGGTGAATTGGTAAAGCACCCGGCCACCCTCCCGAAGAATAATGACCTTATCATGAGCCATTGTGTCCCTCCGGGACCCAAAGGAGCCTTCTCCCTCATGAGACGGCGAGAGGCGATCCTCCCAAGCATGCTTCCCCACCGGGCGTGGACTGGCCTGAAGGGCAACTGGGCAATGCCCGGAGTAGCCCCAACATGCGTGCGAGTGTGGGCCAGGCTCGTTTGGTCAGAGTGGGCCGGATTACTGAGTAACTGTGCTGTGCAATTATGGGGTACTCCTCCTCAAACTGACTGTCACAAAAAGGAGGAGTTGCCATTTGCGATGCGGGCCACATTTTCATTGGGGCCCGAGCCAATCTCATGCCCCAGTCCGACCCTGATCTCCGCGTATGGGAGGTCGACGCCCTAAGGGTTGCTTAAGTGGACTTCACCAACATATTCTACACAACACAAGCTTCCCAAAATATCAGACAACCCACCATCAGAACACAGCCCGAAATAAGTATTCCTGTGACGCAGCGCATATAAACCTTCACCGGTTACTGGTGAAAGCTAGTAGCCAATAGAAACTGTTCTGAACACACACACACACATACCAATCATTCACAGCACTGATCGAACTTTGCAAGACGTGCATCCTTTAGAGTTTATTAAGTCTTCCAGATCCGCCATTAAGCTCGCTACGGCTCCATCCAAACACGTCAACCCGGAGGAGAGACGCTCTCCCCGGCCCCCAAATTCTGAAACACCTCTTCTTCATTCACAATAGAGCCACCGCACACTCTTCTCCAAGAGGCAAGTCCCTGAAACGGTTTTCTTCGCCCGACCCCAAACATGAGAAACAATCGGTCTGGACTGGCATCAAGAACGCCGTGGAACTGAGCCGGGAAACAGTTAAAACATATGGCGGTTGAGGTGAGAAGAGGAGAGAGTTCCAAGTCCAATGATTTTGCGGTTGCAGGGGAGGAATTGGGCCAGAACAAGGCTGAACTGCGCTCCGCCTAAAGCCGAGGCCCACACAATTGGACGTACCAGACGATCGTGAAAGATATGCATACGGGGAGTTCCATCCATACTCGTGCATGTCAGAATAGGTTGGAAAACATGATGCACCAAGATAATCATACACAGGAAGACAAAACAAAGTGAAAGCACGATTTATTCACATCATTATTTAGGTGTGTGTAGAGCATAATATGTCATATGGGGCGGAAACTTACACATCTAAACGGGAATCCTACATAGGCGCTGAAAGTTGATGAAATAAAATGACAACCATTCTGTGCAAGAGTATTGCGTTGGTGGGGGTTGAGTTGGCAGAAGAGTCCCTAATAGTCAGCGGGAGGAGACAGAGAGCAGAATGGCAGTGGGGTGGGAGCACAGACTCTAGGCACTTGGAGGGGTTTCCTGACTGCACAGACGCTCCCACGGCCGTTTGATTTGAAGTTCTTTCGAAGAGGAGCTTATCGCTGGACGGCTTTATCTGCATACGGTCTTGAAGACGCAATTTGCAAGGACTTTGATTTATGGCACTTGCGCGGCTTCGCAACGCGCACAATTCACACACGGGTTCATAAAAGAGTCATGCAATCTTAAAAGAAGTAGACATGTGAAATCGTTCAGAGTACCTGGGATGTAGAGATCGCCTCTTTGTTGGTCGGAAAGTGCCCCCCAATTGCGGAGCCCTGGTTCAGAGCGTTTCCTCTTCACCAGGAAAGACCTCGGCATCTTTCGCAAACAGCCAACTTTAGGCGGAAGAGACTGCAATTGAGCAAGCCCAATTTGCGCTTTTTCAGCTGTTCGCAGTGGTTTGCGCCGCCCTCTGGGGCCTGCGTTCGCAGATCCACCGTCTAACTGGAAAACATGTCCCCGGGTCCTGTTATTCGCCCGAGCCTCTCCCCGGCTATAGCTGTGGGACGGGTACACTGAGCGACAACACTCATTTGAATGGCCGCAAAGATGAGCACTCGGGCATTTTGCATACGAAGCTTTGCTGTCTTCCCGCTTGCAAATGGGAACAAATAAATCCATCCTCTCGATGCAAATAGCCTGTCTGAGCAAGAGAAAGAGCCAGGACGGTTACCCCCGGTGTCAGGAAGCGGAGGGAGACCACAGAAACGACCAAATGGACGACCAAATGGACGAAGTGTTAATATTGTATACTTCTGCACTGTTCATTTACCGCAGTCTCGAAGGTGCTACTATGACCCGAACAATGGTACTCATTTCATCAACCTCAGAAGGTTGCAAGACTGCGCCGTTCGTTATTAGTCTGCGTATGAACCGTAAACACAAGCATTATTTCACACCTGCCTGGGTGAAAGTCTGTACTGGCGCGTCATGCAATATGTTCGGCCTGTGAGTCTCTGAAAATGTTGCATGCACTAATTCATTTGTTTTTAGTTATTTGTGTTATGGTTTAAAAACAATAAACCTTTCACAAATGACACATTACAAATGGCAAGCAAATGTCAATCATACAAATACACTTCTTACAATAACAAAGGGAAAAAGAACCCTCTTTTTTGGTGGGGGCCTGACTCCGGAGGGTTTAGGCAAATATATCGAAAAAAGGAACATGGAGTCAAAAGGCTACCCTTGTCAGTGACGCTAAGCCACTGACACAGCTCGCTGAGAGGACTCCCACAGTCACTAGACGTAGCCATTAAACACCGGCTCCCGCCAGTTCTTCGACTTGAACTCAAGATTGATCCTGCAAGCAACCACAGAGATCACCTATCTACTTTGCGAACTACAATCAACACGCCAGGCACTCAACCGCCGGCACCTTCAACAACAAACAGTCATGACGCTTGAACTACCTTAGGCG
Source organism: Ambystoma mexicanum (assembly GCF_040938575.1). NCBI lineage: Eukaryota > Metazoa > Chordata > Amphibia > Caudata > Ambystomatidae > Ambystoma > Ambystoma mexicanum. The sequence continues at coordinate 875,425,774 of NC_090923.1, read as the reverse complement.
CACGTCATTCTCATTACGGCACCTTTGTGCTCCAATTTCCCTCAGTCCTGACGACAGTGCGGTGCCATCACCAGCAGGTCACGACCACTCCAACCGCTGGCCTTCTCCACACATCCACCGCACCAGAAACACCTCAATTGTTTGTGTCGACCATGCTTGTATACTGCCTTATTATTAGCAATACATAAAATCACAGTCACTTGAATTGTACTAACTCACTGAAATATGTACAAAGTATTGTGATCTATATACAATACCTCTTTGTGCCCAGGACGGCATATGTCATTATTTTAAATACTCTTTTATCGGATGTGAACTAATAAAATTCAGAACTTAACTGGCTGCACTTTTTCGGGAAGAGCACACTGATATTCGGTATCCAAAGCTCCACTGCACTTTTTCGGGAAGAGCACACTGATATTCGGTATCCAAAGCTCCACTGCACTTTTTCTGGAAGAGCATACTGATATTCGGTATCCAAAGCTCCACTGCACTTTTTCTGGAAGAGCATACCGATATTCGGTATCCAAAGCTCCACTGCACTTTTTCTGGAAGAGCATACCGATATTCGGTATCCAAAGCTCCACTGCACTTTTTTAAAACAAACCACCTTAGCGTCACTGACAAGGGAAGCCTTTTGACTCCATGTTCCTTTTTTCGTTATAATAACAAATACACCTTTCACACATTACAAATGGGAAACAATTTTTAATCAGAAAAAGATGAAAAAAACACAAACGGGCCACAAACAATGAGTTAATGATGAAAACATAGGATACCAATCGATCAGACCCAACTCCTTAAGGGCCTGACTCGTGGAATTTGTTGCACAGTTCAAAGGGACTCTGCACTGCTGAAAAGTGACTTTGCCCTGCCGACACAAACCCTGATTCATGAAACTGTGCAAAGTGTATTTTTGCAGTGCAAAGTCCGTGCAGAAATGACTATGCCCTGACTTTGCACCGTAAAAATACACTTTGCATGCTTCCATGAATCAGGGTCTGTGTCGGCAGGGCAAAGTCACTTTGAACCAGGCAAACATGTTTCCATGAATCGAGCCCTTTAACTCTTAGGGCCTGATTCATGGATTGTTTTTGCACAGTGCAAAGTGACTTTGCACTGGCAACAAACACCCTGATTCATGGAGCAGTGCAAAGTGCATGTAACTTTGCACTGCAAAAATACATTTTGCACTGCTCCATAGATCAGGGTGTTAGTTGGCAGTGCAAAGTCACTTTGCACCAGTGAAAAGTCATTTTGCACCGTGCAAAAAATTCCATTAATTGGGCACTTAGTAGTAAGTGGGTATATTTACTCTCAAAACAGGGGCCCTAGGATGTCGGAGTCCACGGTAGACATGGCAGCATATGTTTCACTACATAGAGGGCGCGCACATCAGCCAACGAGGGTGCGCTCCTTATGCGGGTGGTTTAGTGATTCAGGGCCTGATTTACAGAGCGTTTTCCAATGGGATTGCGCCATTATGAAACCTTCTGTGAATCAGACCCCCAGTCTTCCTAGATTCTTTACAGAGACGACAAATAGAAGAGGGCAAATCTTTTTTTATTAGTTTGTGCCACCTATAATCCCAAACTATTGCATTACAGTACAGATAGAGAGAAATGACAAATGAGGATGGACACACAGCTTGTGGGTGTTGGTTGGGTAGTTGCCTACCCATTGAATGCCCGTGACCATGCTAATCCCTATGGCCATTCCCACCCAGTTGCTCTCCCTCCCCCTCCAACACATCCTCATGGGAACTCTTTGAGCTCACTTTAATGAAGCTTGACCATCAAACTTTGCGCTCAAGTGCGAGGGTTTCTTAAAAGCAGTCTTTGAAGAGTTAATGACTTAATTGGAGTTGTAAACACTACTGGTGTAATACAAATATCTTAACCAGGTCTGCCTTCAGCCACTCGGATTCATAAGCGCTATGCGTGTCCTTCACTGAACTCCTGTTAAAAACAAGCATTGACAAAGCCAACAGTTTTGGCTTGTGCATAAATCTGAGGCATTTGCCAGGCACTGCTTTTAAATTCCCTAGTAATCACACCATTGTGCACCTGCTGCCATCCAGAGCAGTTAATACCACTATGGGAGTGGCTGGCAAGTGCCTTTCCTAAGACTACACAAAAGCCCAAACTGTTGGCATTACCAATGCTTGTTTCTTGCACTCCTAATTGCCCCAGTTAGAAGTAAATGAAAACGGAAGCTGATAAAAAGATAAAGGTTTGCATTCGGGAATCTTACCAAAATAAAATGGAAGGGTACTCTACTTTTTATGTTCAGCTGCAAGGTGTGGTATAATTAACATTTTTAGTGGGCTGCAAAGGTACCTATCCCGTCTCAGACCCATGATCTCCTCTTGACCACAATCGAGTTATCCACTAGTTGGTGCGCAGAGCAGGTGTGTTCTTCTAGTATTCCATCACACCTCTGTGCCCACGTTGTCACATATTCGCAACTACCTCCGTACAGCAGTAGTCTAAGGTCAGCAAATAAGGCACCCGGGGCTGGATGTAATATTTTCCTCAGTGATAGCAAGTCATTCCATATGCATCTGCTTTTGAGGGACATCTCTAACCCAATTCATAGCGAATCACCCCCAGTCCAACACAATTTGGCCGGCGTTAAACCTTACGGCATAATCTAGGTACCAGCAAATTCATGCCTTCCCAGTGAAACGAGAGGTTAGACTCCCAACCCTTTGGGGCTGCTTCCATTTTATACAAGTTTAAGATAGGCAACATTGAAAATATTCTACTGTATTTATAATTATTTAATTAAAAATGCTGCCTGCAGCGTTTACGTCACAGATCCAAATTGAAATGCCATCTGAAAATCTTGGCAAATACAATCAACTTTTAAAGCTTCCAAAAAACGTTGTGCGAATTACTGGCTGCGCAGGCCAGTTCAGGACACTTGATGGGAGAATGCTGGTCATTGCTGATTCCAGGGCACAGGACAAGTTATGTGATCGCCATGGTCACATTCTTTGAACCATTGTTAACTGTATAATGTTCACGAGCAAGTTCTCCTTTTTTGATTGTTCTCCCGGGAGGGAAACATTGCCACTTCATTGGGTTTCACTTTCAAATAGAATTTTACTTTTGAAGCAAGTTTGCAAGATGTATTTTTCATGTAAGATGTGATTTCTTTTGCTAAAAATCTGTTTCAATTATATGCACAAAAAAAAGTTCTGGACACCATGGACGAATGTGTTGGCGTCAGCACCGTGAACGCACGTGTGCGTGAGCTCTTGATAGCAGTGGCTGGAGCCAGGCAGCTGCCTCTCCAGAAGGGAAGAGGAAGCATGCCCTTGCCCAGCGCATGAGATCTTCCCCTGGGATATTCAGCCGTGAGGACATGCCCTCTACAAACTGGACGGGGGCACCGTCGCCTCCACCGCGCGGCTCATGGAGCAGAGCAGAGTGAGCGCAATATTCCTGCCCGCTCGCCTCTCCATGACACAGCGGTAGGACATATATATCTCTGCTTCACTACCACCGGTGGTAGTAGCCGGAAAGTAGTTGCCAGTGTTCCTTTTTTAGCAACTAGGACTTTGCATTTGATGATTTGAAGACCCTCATTTATGAGAAAAGAAGAACTTTCAATCCCAGAATAAAACGTCTGTTAAATGAAAAGCCAGCGTTGAATTGAGGAGTCGGACATGTCATGAAACCACTATGCAATACCTAAAACCATGATGGCGTTTAATCCCCTCTTTGTAGGTGTTGCTGGCTCACCCAAGTCCTGTGCCAGATACTGTCACCAGTCTTTGCCTCCGGCCCACCTCACCCTACTAATCCACTACTTGTAGTTCCGCATTTATCATGGAAACATGTTAACTCTGGCGATCCATCTAAGGACCATTAAACAATCTCGTAGAGCAAGCCTACTCCCACCCCCAGCCTTGGCTATCTGCATGCACTCATGACACCAGCTAAACCCCACCGCCCCAGCCATCCCCCAGAAAAGAACTTTTGCCTTTATTCCATATTCATTTCCTCATCTAATGTGTTTGAGCCCTTACATTTTATCCTTTTGCCTTACTCATTCTTTTCTCCATTTTTTCTCATTTGGTTTCCTTTCCTTTTCTCGTTGATGTTTTTGAACAATCCATTCCATAAGCTACACCTATCGTATTTTTGTATTATCCACCTTAAGATTCCTCTTATGCTTCACCAAAAGGGCAACACAAAAGAGGAGATGGCTGGAAGGTTTGAAATTATCCTAACCTCTGGCATTGCTCTGGGGTTGGGAAGGGGCTGACCCCCCCCCCCATGCTCCCTAGCCGCTTTAAAGTAAGTCGAAATGCATTTAAGGCACTGTGATGAACCAGGGGGAGGGTGGCCAATGAGAGGGACGCCTTCTCGTTCAGCAGGACCCTATGCTAAGATAATCAGTTATAGTGTATCCATATGGTGTGGGCCAAGGTGCAGGCGGCATCAATATTATTGCATAGATATTAATAATCCTAGGTAGAAGAGAAGGCATGCGCAGCGGTTACGGGTCAAAGGATCGATAGTAAAAGGATCGAATGGCCAAAGGGTCGACACCAAAGGACCAAAAACCAAAGGATCGAATGTATTTTTTTAAACTTTTTTTTTTGGGGGGTCCCCCCCTTTTTTGCTAAAAAAAACTTTTTTTTTACCTATACGAAAACCAAAAAAATATATATAATTTAAAAAAAAAATGCGATCCTTTGGTTTTCGGTCCTTTGGAGTCGATCCTTTGACCAGACACCATGCGCGGTATAGGCGGCATTACATGCACTAGGCTCAAGTCCACAAGATTACAGAAATCTCCAGTCATGCCCAAGCTCCCATGAGGACAGTTCGTACCCCCACCCGCTGTACTGTTTATTAATTGTTCTTGAAAGTGTTGCAAAGATGTGTCTTTCACCCAAAAGGAATGTGCCGACAAGGCCGCGATCAGAGGTTGGCCCCTTATGTACATGTTATCTCACTTTGGCCAAAGCATGACCTGCCCATTCCCGAGTGACCACGAGTTATAGCCCCTATAACTGACTGAACCCTAAGATCCCCGAATTCCATGACACCAGGTGCCCTTTGACCACCAACCCCAAAGTAACAAGTCTTGAAATGTTCAAAGAGGGTGATTTGTATTGCGAGGTGCTGTGAAGGATAAATTATAGTACAAAACTACGGCGGAGACCTTGGAGGGAGGGAGAGAAATGTGTGTGTGTGTGTGAAGTTTAGAGTGCCCCTGAATCTCCTGAGTGTCCGTTTGGAGCCTGCCATGTGCACAGTATGAGTGATAAACAAGCTGTATAGTAGGAGTATAATTAATTTGTTTCCTAACCTTCAACGTGAGAAGAAGATGAGCCCCGCCGCGCCCACATGTTGGAAGTTGGACGAACTGAGCTGGGACCAATAAACTGCCATCCCATAAAGATAAAGGTAGCGCCTTTATGGGGTCCATCCACTCAGCCGTGTGGGTTTTTACTGTATGTATTGTGTCACTCATGACAATGTTTTGCTTTATACATTTTTGCTTGTACCTCTTTTTGGCAGAACGTTCTGGGCAGCAGAGTTATTTGCTGTTGCTCTCATCTGCGCGTGAGATTAAACTTGTTATCCTTACAAGATCGAGTTGGGCCTTTCTTCCCTAGCCGGTTGTATTATCTCTGGTGTGAGCGTTCAGTGGCTTGCTTTCATTTGGTGAACCCAACGTGATCCCTGCCCCACTTGTACCTGCAGAGGCTTCCAGGCCGCTTCTCCAGAAGGAACTGCGCCCAACTACAGCAACCGGCCCAGAAAAAACCTGTGTTCCGAGTGGTTTAGCAGGAGCCATTATAAGAAAAGTCCTCTCTGCTCTTTGAAGCGGGGCGCGGCTCTGAGGAGAGTGCAGGCTGGTGTTGGAACCCTGTGACGTTGGTGTTCGGGTGAACAATAGACTATTGTAAGTGATAATAAGTAGGGGACAGATGCATGGGGAAATGTGAGAGGTGTGAGCACATGGAGAGCAAGGTCATTGATGTGACATGGATTAGGGTAGGGTTTTTATTGATAACATTTGTATTAGTGATTGAGTGGTTCAGTAAAGTATTATAAAGGTAAGTCAAAGGTAAGGCAGGGATCCCATCCTCGGAAGGGGAGGGAAGGTGGTATCACGAGGCAGACTGATAATTAAAGGAGGTATATGGAACTTAAAGATAGTGGTCTCATATAAGTAGTAGCCCTGGAAGTAGCAGTTGTTAGTGTAGTGCATTGGTTTAGTTTATGGTAGTCGTGTTTGTGGGGAAAGCAATGCCCTAGAAGGGGCAGTAATTGTGTGAGGTGTGGTGTGGTGCTGCTCCTATTTCTTGGAGCAGCGTGTTTGCGCTTGGAAGGGTGAGGGAGAAGGGTCGGGGTTGATTCTCTTGTGTTTGATTTTAAGCGGCAGCGTGTGCAGCATGTTAGAGGGGCTTTGCAGGGTTAGTAAAAGATAGACATCACTAGCATGGGGGGAGGATCACCAATAGAGCACATGCATAAGGCCCTGCCACTTTATCGTGATAGGGTGGAGAAATATCATAAGGAGTGGATCACAGAGACAGGAGGAGGGGGGATGCCCTGCCACGGCCAGGGTAGGGCTCACTCAACAAGAGCATCTTGGAACACATGTCCACATTTTTAATAGCAAACTATAAGGGGGAGCAGGTACAGAAGAGAAAGGAGATTCTCAACCTTTTGCGTATGTTTGAAGACACAGAGGATCCAGGGAATGGAGCGGAGGTGCAGAGACAGAGAAATGAGAAGTGTGGAAAGGGAAAAGGAGAAGGTGGGTTGCCAGTCGGGTTGTAGGGGATTATATCCATAAACAACACATGCTTCAGAAGGATACACCAATCCAAGTTATGTACCCTCTGTGATAGGGAGCCCTTTTGCTGCAGTAGGGTCCACCCCAGTGTCAGTAGTATCACAGGCTACCGCTCCCCCACCCCTGTATGCCCATTTGCCCGAAGTACCGGCATCAACAGAGTACAGGTCTAGGGAGTCGAGGACAGGTTGACAGGTTTACTAGCGGAACTGGAGAGGTTACAGACATCGCCTAGAACAGGAAGGGATATAAGTGTACTGAGAAAGGGATCGGCAGAGTGGAAAACTGAGGAAATATTGCTCAAGATGGATACTGAAAGTATAAGCCGTGTAGGTATTGAGAAAGAAAGGAGCCGGTTGGATGGATCATTTTGGTAGAGGAGAATATTGTGTTGGGAGCCAATGTGGATGAAGAGGATGCTGGTACATTCTCAGAGGATCTGAGTGAAGAAGAAGGGAGGGGTGAAGAGGAGGCAGAAAATACCCCCAAGTAGAAGGTATATGGGCAGGGGGCAGGTTGAGGAACAGGGATGGCATAGGTAAAAAAGAGAGGTGTTGTGAAGAGGGCGTGGCAAACAGAACAAAAAATGCAGATGCCTCTTACATAAGGGGGAAGGAAGGATACAGTAAGTGCCTTGGCCCCAAATGGATAAGAATAATTTAATTAAGGCCCTCCCACAGCTTACAACAGGGGTGAGTAAGTGGATATATGAGTTTGAAAAACAAACAGCAGGGGTGCCCTCCGTTATAGGGGATCTTAAGAGCCTATTGGTTTCTGTAATTGGGGATCAGGCCGGTGAGGTGTGGGTTAAGGCTGGATACCTGGCAGTAACCCTGTGGGATGACTCACATGATGGAGCGTCATTCAATGGAGTTAGGACAAAGGTATGGGACACACTACGGAGGACCTTCCCAGAAGTTCCTGATTTGCAGTCTTTAATGCAGTTTACAATGGGGGATGAGGAGGACCCAGCTGGATTTATTCTCAAAATGCAAGAGAAATGGAGAGCAGAGACTGGAAGGCTGTAGGATCAATCAATACCATTTTTCTATTTCATTGTAAAGAGGGGTTTGCCGAAGGAAGATTAGAAGGCACTGGATAAGATTGTGGGTATTGAGGCGAAGGGATGGCCGGAAATACAGACCATAAAAGTGCACCATTGTAAAAGAATTAAGGAGAGGGAGAGGGAAACAGCCGAAAGGTGTCAGGGAGATGAAGCAAGGTTGGTGGAGAAAAAAATGGCAAAGGTGGCAGTTGAGGTGCGTGTGCCGATGCCAGTACAGGTGAAATGAATAGAAAGTACCCAGCAAGTTGTGAGTGCCACTATCTGGGTGGAAGGAAGACAAATACAGTGGTGGGGGGGCAACAGTACCCCGGCCCACAGCGGCAGCAAGGAGGGCTGCAGCGAGGGAGAGGGGGATTTTGAGGAGCAGGAGGAGAGTTTGGGCCCAGGGGAGGTGGGTTTGAACAGTCTCAATGTTTGAATTGTTTAAGGTGGGGCCTTTCGCAAGGCCTTTCGCAAGGAAGTGCTGGAACCAGTCCTTAGTGGGGTATAATTATGCACCACAGCAGCAGGGCCAAAGGCCTCGAGGATCTCAGGGAGTAGGGTACCAGAAGCAGGAGCACCCACGGGGGCAATACCAAACTTATAACCGGCAACTCCAAGCACCTGACACACAAGTGCAGCACCCACCACAGGAACACCAGGGTAGTGTAATCAGGGTGCCGGGGGATTGCCATTCCCTTTGGGGGAGCAGCAGTAGTAGGAGGGAGCCCCTTCTCATTCCCTGGAACGAACACAAATCCTGATTAGGACGACCCACAGAGAGCACTTGCATGTCCGGTCCTGTCGGCGACTATCCACCCTGAAGAGGAACCGCTGGTGGGGGCAGAGATAGGAAACAAGCAATTCATATTTATGGTGGACTCTGGTGCAACTAAATCATGTATCATGGAAGGACATTTTCCACTATCAGGAAAATATCTTGACACACAGGGATTCTCTGGAGCTATTTCCATGATTCCATACACTGAGGAGTTGGATGTTAAGGTGGGAGGAAAGATAGTACAGGCTCCCCTACTACGTTCCGAGAGTTAACCTGTCAATCTACTCGGTAGGGACCTGCTCAGTAAGTTAAACATGACCATATCCTTCACAGATCATGGAGTAGTTTGATACACACCTGGGATGTGCGCTGTAAGGGTGATGTTTATTATCCACACAATGACAAGAGAGGTGGTGGTCTGTGGGACTTTTGTAGGCCTGGATATGTTTATCTAGGGTATCACGGTACTCGTGAAGGTGGTGCCCCAGATTGCCAAACAATACTGGCAAGTGTCCACTGATTTCCTTTTTCGCCCAGTTGTGTCGCCCGAGGCGGTGGCAAGAACGATACGATCACTGGACTTGCAGGGGTTGGTAGTTTCGGAAAGAAAGATCATCCTATTAGGAATGGATAGGGACAGTTGTGAGTGGTGCACAGTGCTTTGTACCCTCTTCCTGCTCCTACCTGCAAGGCAAAAAACCTCAGGGTCATCTTCGACTCCACACTCTCCTTCTCTCCTCACATTTCTGACGTTTCTAAGAAGTCACACTACAAGCTGTACCTCCTCAGAGGTATCCTTCCTTTCCTCTCCTTCCCCCAGAAGCTCACTGTCTCCAGAGCCCTGGTTCTCTCGAAGCTGGACTACTGTAACAGCCTCTATCTAAATCTGCCTGCCTCTACTCTCCGCCCTCTGCAACTCATCCAGAACAGGACTGCAAGACTTGTCCTTGGCCTCAAGCCCAGGGACCGTATCTCTCCAGGACTGAAATTGCTTCACTGGCTCCCTGTGGCTGCGAGGATTAAGTTCAAAACCCTCTGCATTGTCCACAAGGCCTTCTGGGGCCTGGGGCCAAATTACCTTCAACTCTCCCTTCCTAAATAACTTCCTTCTCGAGCACTTCGCTCTTCCGCCTCCAACTCCCTCAGGGTCAGCCGCTTCTTCAAGCAACGAGTTGGGGGGAGATCTCTCTCTGCAGCAGGGGCCTCCCTCTGGAACAGCCTTCCTGCCTCCCTGAAACTTGAGGAGAACCATCTCCGGTTCTGGAAGCACCTCAAAACCTTCCTCTTTGCTTCTGCTTTCTCTCTCCCTCTCCCCTGCTAAATCACTGAAACTGTACTGAATCAGCAACTGGGCCACTCACCAATCTCGGTCCTTGGCCCAGCCACTCTCCCCTGCACTGCCTTCCTGGCAACCCCTGCACTGCGGGACTGTCTCTGTATCCCTGCAGCCCCCCATCCCAGCACTTGTCTGCACTTATCTTGCACTTGCCACCAGCTGGCCCTTATTATTTATCCTGTTCATTACTAACCCTGTACTGCACTTTCCCCTCTCCCTTTCCCCCTTGCACTTTTCCCGTCCCCCCTACCCATGCACTTGCACGATCTGAATGACACCTGGCCTAGTAGGATTGTTGTCTGTCTCCCTTTGTTCCCCCCTCCCTGCCTCGCCGCGCCTTGAAACACTTGTGTATAGGCACGTTACAAATGCCATATCATATCATTTGTGTAGACCCAACAGTGCAGCTAAAGGAGGTGACATATGACAAACTGTTTGAGAATAACGACAAAGAGGGGGAAATAATACTGGAGATTTGCATCCCGTGTGACATAATGGTACAGTATTGACAGGTGCAGTGTCCTTTAATGGCAGTACTAACTCCACCCCTAGTTTTTTATGAAGATTTACAGTATGGGCCCTCGCTTTTATGGACTACAAATCCACATGATGTAAGGTAGTTGAAAGATGTAACACCTGTGTGTATAACCCTGAAGCCAGCTGAGATGCTGCCCAGGGTAAAACAAGGGAGGCAGAGGAGGGCATTAGAAGAACAATACAGGCTCTGCTGGACCAGGGGATTATCGTACCATCTACGTCCCCATGCAATACGGCAATATATCTGGTTAATAAATCAACGGGGGCAATTGGAGAATGATCCAGGACTTGTGCACCCTAAGTAATGTGGTACAGAAAGAGTTTCCAGTAGTTCCGAATCCTGCGACAATTTTATGTAGTATCCCCAAAGACGCCACATATTTCACTCTAGTGGATCTAAAAAATGCATTCTTTTTGATTCCACTCCATCCTGAGTTGACGTACCTCACAGCATTCACAGAGGGCTAGATGTGGTTTGAACATACTAGGTTACCTCAGTGGTACTGCGAGAGCCACAGTATATTTAACCTAATTCTGCATGCTGATTTTGGAAATATTCAGGTTCCTAGCACGGTTATCCAGTATGTGGATGATCTGCTAGTATGCAGTGACAGTGAACAACAGTAATGAAGGGGCTCCATTATACGTCTACAATTGCTGGCCTGTAAGGGGTACAAGGTTGACAAGGCTAAATTACAATATTGCCAGCAGTAAGTAATATATTTGGGGCAGTTCATATAAGCGAATGGGAAGAGGATACTACCCGATAGGGCGGTGTAAGTGAGCGCTACCCCCATACTCGCCTCAGTTAAGGAGATGCAGAAGTTTCTGGGCCTGTGTAACTACTGCAGGGCCTGGATTCTAGATTACGTGGCATGCACACGGCCACTTTTGCAGTCCCTTGGAGAAGCACAAAAAACAAAGGATCATAAGTTACGTTAAGTTGGAATGCAGATATGATCAAACAATTCGATGATCTAAAAGAAGTCATTAGTTCAGCACCGTACTGGCCACCCCAGACTACACGCAGGTATTTTACTTTTTCTCACATTCAGATGGCCAGCTCATAACCGCAGTGTTGACACAGAAAAGCACTATGGGCCACAAGCCATTGGCCTATTACAGTGGTACTCTGGATGCAGTGATGCAAGGGCAGTTTGCGTGTGAACAAGCATTAGCAGCTGCTGCCTTTGCTATAGAGAAAAGCTTTACAATTGTAACGGGGTGTTCAGTCACGTACCTCAAACACTCTTTGTTTGTCATCCTAGAATGGTCAAAATCCAACCTGACTATGCAAAGGCCATCGGCATATGAGATTATCATTTTGAAACCCCATATTCATGGGGTTTGGTGTAACACAGTGAATCCGACCACCATATCTGTTAAGATATGCCGACTGCATAGGACCTGACAGCACATGATTGTGCCACGTATGATGGGGAGGAAGGCGATACCCCCAAAGCAAGGGATTATGCATTGACGAAGGCTGAGATACTCTTCATTGATGGGTCATCCACAATTGGTCAGGAGGATGGACAGAGAAAGACAGGGACAGCAGTGGTACGACTTGAGCAAGGGCAGTACAAGCTGGTGGGCATGAAAAGGTTGCCTTCACACTATTCTGCACAAGCGGCAGAAGCCGTGGCGCTCATCGAAGCGCTGAGAGCATTGCGTGGGTGTCATGTCACTATATATTCTGACTCGGTATATGTCACCACAACAGTACACACTGGTCTCTCGCGTTGGAAGAGGAGGCAGTTTCGGAGGGCAGATGGGTCCACAGTGTAGCACACAGTGCTATTAGAGATGCTGATAGAAGCGTTATCACAGCCATCTGTCATGGCAGTCATCAAGTGTGCCTCCCATACTCACAGGACAGATGAAATTTCATGGGGGAATGCAGCCGCTGATGTAGCAGCCAAAATGGCAGAATACCACTCAAATGAAACATCCACTGAATACGTTGTGACTGCCCCACCGACAGACGAGCATCCAGTACCTTATACCACATTGCCCATCTCCCAGATTATTGAGCTGCAAGGAAGGGTGCCTGAGAGGGAAAAGGAGATGTGGTTACAGAGAGGATGTAAGCAATGTCTGACAGATCTGTTATGGAGACAGGAGAAGACAGTGATGCCCCAGGAATTGCTAGCAGTAGCATTTGAACAATTGTACTAGCCTTCCCACAGTTCGAAACAGCACATAGCCGCAGACATACAGGAGGACTGGTTCCTACCAAATCTTCAGTAGAGCATCATGAGATGGCTGTCCGCTGCCCCACATCTCAAAGTTTTAGTACAGGGATGACACTATGAACTTTACGGGGCACATTGCCCCTCCCTACTGGGCCATTCCGTGAGTTATACATAGACTATGCCGATATGGGGGAAGCGTTGTACTGGATCTAGGTACCTCGTTGTAGTGGTCTGTCCTTTCTCAAGGTGGGTGGAAGCAGGGCCATGTGTGCTGCAAGGTTTCAAGTGCAGGACGTTTTCCTGCGCTGGGGTGTGTGCGAGTTTTTGAGGTCAGATAATGGCACAGACTTCTTTAATGCATTATTTGTGGAGAAAATAAATGGCCTCCTTATGAGCAAATTGTCTAAATTTTGCACGACATTAAAGAAAAACTGGGTGTACTGTCTGCCTCTTGCCCTTTTTAGTCTACGCACTCAGCCAAGCAAAGACCATCATCTGTCGCCTCATGAGGTGATTACTGGTTGGCGCATGCATACCCCCGTATCCCATGAGAATGGTACTTATGCGCATAGGACTACAGTGGTGTCAGGAGAGGAATTCAGGGAATATTTGACAACACTAACTCGGGCCATTAAATGTGTCTCACGACAGATTGCACCTCACAAGATCGTGACTGCAGGGATGCCCGATGCTGCACAGACAATGGGGACAAATCATGAGCATATAACAACTACACCACTGCTGCCGGGGGATTACGTATATGTTTGCAAGTTTGTGCACCATTGGAACAATCCTCGGTTCCAGGGACCTTACAAGGTGGTGTTATGTACCCGTCTTGCAGTCAAGGTTAAGGAATTGCACTACTGGGTCACCTTTCTGACATTCGTAGGGCACCTCAAGAAAGCACATTGGTGCATCAGTTGTCTTGAGATCAAGGGTAACAGTAGCTGTACCCCGAGTACCTTACCGGCCTGTCCAGAGGAGATATGGGTGTGGTGGCACATCAGAGTGGCAGGCCGAAGATCAGCTGCTAGCTCTGCCCTTTTCTTTTTCTGGGTGCGAGTTCCCTCTTTTCCTCCTCTCTCTCTCTCTCTTCCTCTCTCTCTTTCTCTTTTTCTCTTTCTCTTTCCCTCTGTCTCTCTCTCTCCCCCTCTCTATCTTTGTCTCTCATTCCCTCCTGTTTTGTAAAGTGTACATTTGTACCTCTCTCCCTTTTTCGTTGTCTTGTGTGTCTGTGCTTCTATTTGAGGAAAGAAAACGATGAACGCAACTTATCTACATTGTTTGTTAAGTAGGGACCCAAGGCGTAGAGACGCGAATGAGAGATTGTGGACATATATCTATTATTGTGAGTCAGCACTTGCTGGAGGATTATGTGTGATATTGCTAGTACTAGTAGGAGTGTTTTGGGGGAGGGTGTTATAGGGGGAGATTATATAAAGGGGGAGGGAGTAGGATTGTATATTATCCAAATGGAAGAATATATATAAATGTTAATAATACAAGAGGCGTTACATATATCAGTACTAATGTGAACATTAATAATAATAATGGAAATGTATTAAATGACTCTGATACGCAGGTTACGTCTGTGAAGGAAGCCGAGAATAGGTTGGTTACAATAAGGAGGGGACTGTCTGTCAGTATGGAAAGGTATAATGGTATTTCTGACGGTACTGCTGAAGCGGCCATCTGTGAGAATGTGTATGGAAGAATGAAAAGAGAAGTGAGTCAAAAGTATGAGTTGGGCTTGGATGTGATCGAGGATATTAGTCACCCCAAATGTTCTAATTCATGGTACTCTGATATGAGTGATATGGGGAGGAATGCTGTCAATGGGAGCTGTTGTGTGTTTACTCATTCCGCATGCGTCAGGGGCTCCCAAAGTGTTAGTGCCACAAGCAGTCCCAATTACAGAGGCACAATGCCTGGTTCAAATATGCAGAAAAAATAGGAACGTTCCAGGCATATAGTGTGGAACGGCAAATGATGGTCCCAGATTTTGTAAAGTGCACTGACGACCAAAGAAACATCAAGTGTGTGGAGTCACCTTATCTGGTGGTGAAGGGACGAAGTGTGTCAATAATAACTTCCAGGACAGCACACTACCTTGCTTGGCAGAAGGACTGGTAGCATATAGCAAGGAAAGAATAGCACGAGTGGTCAATTTCTGTGCGCACATCTCGACAGAGCATATCACAAAGCTGACATAGATTGCAACAATGGAAAAGCTGGTGCAAGTACACAAGGAATAATACAGACTCTGTTTCTGCAGCAAAGGTACAGTCTTTGTTGGCACAAACAAACATTGTAATAAAACTCTTTTGCTCGCAGACATGAAGAAAGGAACGGTGGCACTGATGGATTACTACTGGATCTGTGGCAAACAAGCTTACTTGCACTTCCCAGCTTCATGGAGGGGCTGTTGTGTGGTGGCCACATTGCATTCAGCGCCATTAGTAATCCTAGAAGAGCACCTAAAGGGGGGAGTGCTGCCTGAAGAAGGGCCAACGAGATTCCCCACAGTGCAAACTGAAGATATGAGCTTGGTGCCCATGGAAGAGCCCCACATCCAGCTAGGGAAAAGACAATTCCAACAACCAGAGAGGATGAAAAGATTGAATTACATTTCTAAAACTCTTCCACATTGCTTGCTGAAATACCAGAAGAATACAGACTTTTTAGTTCTGCAGAATCATTTTTCGCTTCTTTACTGTTGCCGGGAGTGCAGACGGCAGCCAATGCCAAATGGCTGCAAATAGTGAGGTGAGAACTGGTCCAGCTTGTGAATGACACAGAGAATGTGCTCATCGTGATCAAGGTTGAGTTGGGGGCATTAAGACTTATGACAATGTAGAAAAGATACATGCTGGATATGTTAACAGCAATGGAGGGTGGGGTGTGCAAATAATTTGGCGATTCCTGTTGCACATTCGCACCTCCAGAAGACGCGGAAAATGCATAATTATCCCTCATCATTGAAGCTGTCCATGGCCTGGGTGTTCGTATGAAGAAGGAGGGAGGAATCCAGGACAGTGATTGGCTGAATATGACTTTTGGCTGGGCCCCATCGTGGCTAGGAGCAATCGTGAAGATGTTAATGCCCATCATTGTATTCATCCTGGTCATTTTCTGCACGTTTCAGCTGGTTCTTCAAGGCTGTGCCACTGGGGCACCTGATAGCGCAAGACTGATGGTATCAATTGGGGGTTCAAAAGCACCTTGCGAAACAAAAAACATTGAGGTACAAACCGATGTCTCACAGGGTGGCCCGAAGTATGTAATGTTTCTCATCGCGTATGGAGATGAAGTTGATCCTTTATGCCACACTGTCATTTTGCCACCCCCTAATCCAGTAAATGACAGAGGATTGGGTGGACCTAGCGGGGCAATGGGGATACATTTACATGACCTGTTCACCTGAATAGTATGCGCATAGGGGGGAGAGCTTACGATCAGTGTGCAGGACGTGGGTTCCAGTAAAAAGGAATAAGCCATAGGTGGATATAGAAACTGGGGAGTGGGAAGGCAGAACTATTCTAGATTTTGTTGCTGAGAAGTAACAAAAGGGGGAATGTTGGGAAGGGCTCAGCCCTGCCCTCCAGGTGCTTTAAAGGAGGCGAGGTGCATTCAAGGCACTGTGATGACCCAGGTGTCGGGGGGACAATGAGATGGACGCCTTCCCGTTCAGCAGGACCCTATGCTAAGATAATCAGTTATAGTTTATCCATATGATATGGCCCAAGGTGCGGGCTGCATCGATAATATTGCGTTGATATTAAAAATCCTAGGTAGAAGAGAAGGCTTGCGCGGTGTAGGTGGCATTACATGCACTGGGCCCAAATCCACGAGGTTACAGAAAACTACAGTCATGCACAAGCTCCCATGAGGACAGTTCATACCCTCACCCGCCGTACTGTTTATTCATTGTTCTTGAAAGTGTTGTAAAGATGTGTCTTTCACCCCAAAGGAATGTACCCGACAAGGCCACGATCAGAGGCCAGCGCCTGGTGTGCATGTTATCTCACTTTGGCCAAAGCACGACCCGGCCCATTCCCGAGTGACCATGAGTTATAGCCCATATACCTGACTGAAACCTAAGATCCCCGAATTCCATGACACCAGGTGACCTTTGACCACCAACCCCAAAGTAACAAGTCTTGAAATGTTCAAAGAGGATGAACAGGGTGTGTCGTTGAAGCGACAATCATGTGATTTGTATTGGAAGGTGCTAGGAGGGATAAATTATAGTTCAAAACAAGGGCGGATGGAGTGAGTGACATGTGGGTTTGTATGACGGTTACAGTGCACTGGAACCTCCTGTGTGTCACTTTTGAAGCCTGCCAAGTGCACAGTATGAGTGATAAACAAGCTGTATAGTAGGAGTATGATTGATTTGTTTTCTGACCTTTGACGCCACACGTGATGGAAGTTGGATGGACTGGGCCCAATAAACCGCCATCACATATGGATAAAGGCAGCACCTGTATTGGGTCCATCCAATCAGCCATGCAGGTTTTTACTGTATGTTTTTACTGTATGTATTGCGTCACTCATGGCAATGTTTTGCTTGTACATTTCTGCTTGTACTTCTCTTTGGCAGAACGTTCTGGGCACCAGAGTTCTTTGCTGTTCCTCTCATCTGCGCATGAGATTAAATTTGTTATCCTTACAAGATTGACTTGGGCCTTTCTTCCCTAGCGGGTTGTATTATCTCTGGTGTGAGCATTCAGGGGCTTGCTTTAACTGGGCAACCATCCAGACAATTTTTCTTCACCTGCCCATCCATTACAGAGGGGGAAAGACCATATGCGAATCGGAATTGGTCATACCCCAAAGGGGCAGTCCAGCCCGAACTGCTAGGTCACATCCCTTCTGCGAGAGACCACATGCATCCCCAGACATGTTTTAGCCTCTTTAGGTGTCATCAGTGAGGAGTAGCTTGGGTTTCTATGCCCAGCAGGCTCGGGACCCATGTCTGCGCATAACCGTCCCACTCAAGGTGACTATTGCAACACAAAAGAGGTGATGGCTGGAAGGTTTGGAATTAATCCTAACCTCTACCATTGCTCTGGGTAATCCTCCAGACCATCATTCTTCAGCCTGCCAAGCCATTACAGAAGGGGAAAGAGCATTTGCAAATCAGGTTTGGTCTCACCCCAAAGGGCACCTTCCCACTGCATTCTGTTAAACTACTCAGTGTTCACTGCTTTTCTCCTCCTCAGCCTTAGGTGACTCTCCACATTTTAACATATGGCCTAGCATTTCCTCTTTCCCCTTTCCCATTATGTGGGTTTGGCTGCATTTTTGCAGTAAACATCCATCCCTATTCGGCTCTCTCTCCCCCATCATGTTTTATGATGGCTGCTTTCCTGAGCTCTTAATGTTCACACACCAGCAACAGGAGAGGGGGATGGGTGTCACTATGAGCAGACCAGATCAGCTCAGCCCAACAGCAGTGGGGACATTGGTGCACATTAAGGGCCCTGACTGGATCAAGCTTCAAAGGAGGGCCACCTGGGCCCAGTCCTGGCGCCTTTGGCACCAGGCTCATGGAGCTAACCCCAAAGAAAATACAGATGTAGTCGGTTTACCACTGAATGATTGACTTCTGTGCTAATTGCAGTTAAGGGTGTGGCTCTGAGCCATTAGCTTTTTCATTAGTCTGCAATCATGGGTGTGGCAAAGAACTTCTGGAACTCATTACACCTTGGGAGTGGCAGGGCATGGTTGGCTATATAAGCCCCACCAAAGCACTAAGGCAAGCTTTGCGTTATTTTGCAGTTAGCAGCGTAAAGCTCTCAGAGGAACTCCTGCCAGCAATCTTCCACAAACCTGCAAAGAAAAGCCGGAGACCCTCGGGCCTTGCAAACTCACCTGCTCTGACTTACCTGTGCCTCCAGCAACGTCCCGGTTGTTCGACAAGGACTCCAGCTTTCATCGGTCACCGGCACCTGTAGAAGCAAGAGAAGGAAAACAACGTGAATTGCTGAGTTCATTCATCGCGCTCTGTCACCGCCGTGCATTACTCACTGCTTCCGTTGCCATTGATCAGATTAATTCATCACGCCGGCTCACAGGTACCTGGAAAAGAGAAAGAAAGAACAGGTTAGATCACGCAAACCGCACCTGAGCTTGCGCTGGCCCCTGGACACAAGGTAGACCACCCTGGCCCACTAGCTCAGCCACTCACACGCGTTGCACCAAACCAATGCACACCAAGGTGGGCTTAGTGCCACAACAGCGTAAAGATCATGGACTGCAGCACGCAGCAAAGGACAACACAGATAACTGGACACGAACAACACACAATACAATGGATTACACGGACAATAACAAGAAGAGCGACACAAGCAACACGATCAAGGGTCAGTGAAGTAACTGGATCTTACAGGACATTGCACACTGCTGGGACTAAGCAGGAAGGAGAGCCCACCAACCAAATACACAAGGTGAGAGCACCCCGGAGCAGGGAACACATGTGGAAGGAACAGGGTGGGGGTCACAGCTGGCAGGCACAGACAGTCTCACTCACCAAACCTTTCCCCTATCATAGGAGCTGACCCAAGGCCAGCCCAGGGTACAAAGGATGCACAGTGTCTCAAACCAGGGAAGCAGACATGCCACGCACCAGCGCCCGACGTCCCCACGCAGACAAGGTGAGCGTAACAATGGGGGGGGTAGGCTATCTGATCACTCCCCCCACACCATCAGCCCCACATCCACTGTTATGACAGGAGACATCTGTACCATTCAATGTGCAGTTTAGATTTTGGCCTTTCACTTTACTGTAGCTCATTATTCAGCTAAGACATTTCTGTTTACTGTCCTCCATAATACCTCTGTTTATTTTTAATGGGTGCACGGAGTGCATGAGTATATGCAAACAGCTGGACTGTGGAGATGGGTGGAGCCTCTACGTTGGCCCACAGAGACCTGTATCCGGATAAAGTACCAATTCTGCCCTAGATTTGTGTATGTATGTATAACTTTGGCATTGCACAACTGTTTTATTCTGTTTATTTGTTAAGAGATTTATGCCAAAGTGCTATGCAACAAAGAGAAAATGGCACAATAACAATCGAGAGGAAAAAATATTGCACAGGGAATTTAAATTATGCTGAGAAGATAAAAAGGATTTTAGGCAACATAGAAAATGTTGTAAAGCGGTGGAAAAAGGAATGGACAGAAGAAGAAAGTTCCAGCAAGTAAAGGAAAGGAATGAAAAGGAGACTGGGTGCATGGCGGCTTAGGGACAATGAAACACAATTGAAATTGTGAGAATGGGAATAAAGAGAGACATAAAAGAAAGGTAAGGAGTTGTAAGACCATGAAGGCATTTAAAAATGATAGAAAGTGAAAGAGAAGGCAACAGTCAAAATAGAGCGAGTATACGGACAAAAGGGGAGCAGCAATCGAGGAGTGCAGAGGAAGAGAGAAAAGAATACAAACTGAAAAGTTGAAAAAAGAATGAAGAGTTGCAAACTGTGAGGTGGTGGAGGCCTAGAAGCAGGGCATATAAGTAGAAGAGAAGAGAGAAGATAAACACAGAGTTACTGGTTTGGCCACTATAAAGACTGGTGTGGGTGCCTGTACTCCTGCTCTCTATATGGTAGAGGAGAGGCACAGACGACTCCAGCCAAGATTCTCTTTAGTGGTAAAACGTGGTGAGCAATCAAGGCCTAGCTTCTCAGGAGGTGATGCAGGCTGGTTCTTAAGTACAGTGTAGTCCCCAAGCACCCTCAAAGAGGAATGTCCACACACTATATTAGTGAGAACACAGTCTTTATACAATTAAGGTTCAAGGTTGTATACACAATCACAATCACTCACTTTGTGCTCAGTTAATCTAAAAAGGCAAATATATACACAGTTCTACGTGATGCCACAATTACTATCAGATTTCATTAAAGTGCATCAACTGGACTTAGTTTAAATGTCACACAAATCAAGTAATAAAGAAAACCAACAATAGATATAGGAGGAAAGCAGTTGGTTAGAACAATATGCAGAATACTGGGTCCCTACCGACCAGACAGTTCTGTGTGGAGATCCCCACCCACCTGGGCAACCTGTAAATAAAGATGCACTACAAGACCAGTTCATATATTGTCTATTAGAGTCGTATCTCCGTCTATAAAAGTTCTACTGCCCCATAGTACCTGGTTTCGTAGAGTTCCTCAGTGAGTCGTCCACAGGCCCTTCTTGCACGCACTCCCTTTCAGGCAGGAGCGCTGGTCATCGAGATTCGGTGAAGAAAGAGGTGAACGTAGCTGTAGAGTGAGCAGCTTCGATCTTCATGGTGCTCGTTGTTGAGAGCTCATGAACGTCCTGTGAAGAAGAGGTGTGCAGTGCACCTCAACGACAAGTGTTCGTTGCTGCAAAGAGTCAATAAAGAACTTTGGCCCAGCAAGGGCATCGGGTCGTCGGCGTCTGGCGTTGGCGAATGGGACGAGACCACGGCTGACTTCAGTAGCTTCGTCAGTGTCTCTGAGATCTTCGGGTGGCGGGAAACCCACCGGTGGATTCTCCTTGTTCGTCGGCGGCCTTGACTTTCTCCGGCAGGATGAAAGCAGTCGACAAGGGTGAACAAGGGAGTCCTTGGATCAAATGTTCTTAGGCAAAGGGAGCACTGCGACTCCAGTCGGCGACGGCGGTCGGCAACGGTGGATGGCTGTCCGGTGCTTCTATTCGTTCCACTCGGCAGTCCCCTTCTCCGGTCAGCAGCCTTTTATAGGTCTGTCTACCAAGGAGCTTTTGGTAAAGATCAGCTGGTGCACGATGGTCCCTCGTAGCTCAGGAAGAAGTCTCCTAGCCAGGTCCTATCTTGGATCAATTCCTATAAGCACAGCAGTTTACAGATTAGCGAAGGACAGCAGCAGCAGTTCTTCTTCTTCCAGTGGGCTTCAAAGTTAAGCATCAGTTTCAACTTCAGCTTCCGAACGATTTCTAGCAGTGAGAGGTCCCCAGATATACTGTTGATCTCCCATTCATTCTGCTGGGTCACACTCAGGCAACCAATCACTCAGAAGGGCATTCAGGCAGTCAGGCAGCCAATCAGGCGCACAGTGCATTCAGGCCATTCTTCTCCACCCAGACACTCACAACACAGAATATGGATTCGGACAAGCACTCTGCCATTCAGCACTACACACTGCATTCATACCAGCTTTGGGCAGGGCTGTCTCAGTCATTGTGTCAAACAACAGATGGTTAACACCCATAACACGGAATGCATATTCGTGTCACACTCCATTCACCCAGGTCCCACCCCACGGGCTTACCCACAACATATAGTCATTGGGAAGGCTCCCCACAACACCATATATGGAAAGTCCACCAAACAGCAGTCGGGGGGAAGGGACAGAGTCAGGGCTTTCCGGAACTTCGGGAAGAGTAAGGTAACAGGCGATAGAAAGCAAGAGGCGACAGAGGCCATCTTGGTTCCTATCAGGAATCCACTGATTCCAATGACAGGGCCTGGGCATCCCAAAATGGAGGACACTCAGGGCACCTGTCAATTCAGCACAGAACTGCCACCAGCCCGTACCCTCCTCTGTGGGCCACACACAGGTGCCCAAAAACATACACTAGAAGTACAGGGTCGTACTCCCACTCATGGGTGCCCTAAGGGTATCCCAAGGGTCTGTTCACCAAACCAAATACAGGAAGAGCTGCACCGTCAGGAGTCTCACGTGAACTCCTGTGCAGAAAACAAGACAGAACATGCACCGTCAGGAGTCTCACGTGAACTCCTGTGCAGAAAACAAGACAGAACATACATGATAAAGCAATAAAGGACAAGGATACAGAGGCCCTGTCCCTCCAATGCATTTCCAGCATCACAGTCGCCCCCCCGCCCCCCTAGACTGAGGTTAGGGCATCTAATCTCCCACGAGATTGAAGCTCTCATCCAGACGGTCAACATAGCTTCTGGAAAGGCCATCTGCATTTGTCATGATGCCTACCCCCGGGCATCCGGATCAAGCCCATCAGCCCTGGGAACAGGCATCCAGACATTTACAAAAACCCCAGCAGCCCCAGCTAGGGGCTGTCTGGGTTCAGTCCTGGCGCCGTAGGCACCAGGCTCATAATAAAAATCAGTCCTGGCGCCATAGGCGCCAGGCTCATAGACATTACTTACCTCATGCAGACCATGCTGCAAATAAATCCAAGCCAACGTGAGGCCTGGATGGGACTATTTTACTACAGGGACTATTTTTTACCTGGGTGTGGTCCTGGGGAACTTCTTTCCTGGGACTACTTTGGAGGCTATTTAAACCACACCCGAACAGCAGCACATGCTTCGTGTTATTCTGCATCCAGCAGCGTGACTCTCACCGTGCCTGCAGCCAGCATCCAGTCTTCTGCCACGCCCGCCTCGAATCCGGAGCTCCTAGAATAAAGAGGAAGAAAAGGACAAGGTTAGAAAACAAACTTATTTCAAATTCCTCACCTGCTTCCGGATCCATTTCATCTCCCGACCTGGAAAGTACATCAGTCCTGCACGCGTCGCTTCGCCAGCTCCAGCACGGCGCCATACTCACCAGTTCTCACAGCATCTTTAGATCCGGCACTGTCTCCATCATTTCTTCGCCGTACTCCGGCACCTAGGGGCACAAGAATAACAAGGTGAGCCAAGGGAATCAACAAATACCTCTTACCACCATAGACTTACCTGATTTACCACTGGCGGTATTATTCTCCATATCTTCATATGCCGCATCTGTAAAGAGGGAGAAAAACAACACGTTAACGCATGCAATAGTTACCGGACAGCGTTGGGTAACACAGACTCTTACCTGAACGCCAGCAGCAGCTACGAGACCTTCTTCTCACGAACTCAGTTGCAACTTAAGGAAGGAACGGGACAAGAGTGAACATCGGGCACATTGAACTCTTTGAACTTGATACTTACCAATCCCGCCTGGGACTTCAGAGTCAATGCTTACCGGAACTCTCCCAACGGCTTCAAACCAGTGAAGTAACTGGTATCTACGCGCCCCTGCAAGACACGCGGGATGGAGAGCTCATCTTTTACAAACATAAGGTGAGGTTACTAAGGGGATATCAGAGGTGATTAGTGGGGGAGAGCGAGAACAGTTGGGAGGCCATCCCTAAAACCCACAGGTGGCTAATCCCTGTCTCCACTTGCAGGAAAATACTTCTTCGGGTCCAACAGACAAGACTAGGCGGGCCATTCCAGACAGTCATCTCTGCACTACGCATCACGTTGACGGAGACTGCAGCTGTCTGGGTCCGATCGACACCCCTGTGGGGTCCAGGTGAGCGTAACAGCATTATCATGACTATTCCCTGGTCTATGCTCTATGGTGAAGTCTAGCCCTTGTAGGATAATTTGTATTTGTACTAATGGACCACCTGAGCAGTTTCGGGTTTTCACCCTTCACCTGCATAAGCCACTTTAAGGCTTATGGTCTGTTTGGACCTTGAAGGTAGACCCCGTAAGGTAGAGCCTAAAATGCCTAAAGCTCCAAACTATACTGAAACATTCATTTTCAACAGTAGCCCACCTAAGTTCGCTACCCTTGAGTTGTCTACTGATGAAGATGATCGGATGTTCCCTCCCTTTGTCATCTAACTGGGACAAGACAGCTCCAATTCCGGTGTCGCAGGCATCCGTCTGGATGATAAAGGGCTTGCTGTAATCGGGCACACACAACACAGGAGCCCAACACAGACTTTACTTCAAGCCAACAAAGGCCCGCTGACAGTGTTCTGTCCAATTAACCTTCCTTGGTTGTTTGTGCAAAGTCAGAGCTGTCAGAAGTGCAGCTATGGTTCCATAGTCTGCCATGAAGTTGCAATAATACCCAGTGAGCCCCCAAAAGGTTCTTACCTGGGTTTGAGTAGTGGGAGTCTCCCAGTCATGTATATCCTGTGACTTTCCCCTGAGCTATCTGGCACTTGGTGGCCTTGATAGTAAGGTTAGCCCTTTTCAAGGCCTGCAACACTTTATCCATGTGAGTCAAATGCTCCTCCCAAGTGGAACTCTAGATGGCAATGTCGTCTTAGTAGGCCACACAAAAGGCCTTCAGCCCACTGAATGCATGATTGACTAAACGTTGGAAAGGGGCAGGTGCATTTTTCAAACCAAAAGGCATAACTCTGAACTGATAGAGCCCCTCAGGTGTTGAAATCGCAATTCTTTTCCTTGACATGGTCCGTCAGAGCTATTTGCCAATTGCCTGAGGTAAGGTCAAAGGTGCTCACAAATTTGGCAGCACCTATGGTGTCCAAAAGCTCATCAGCCCTGGCCAATGGGTGCACGTCAGTTTTGGTGACGGCATTGACTCCTCTGTAGTCCACACAGAACTTCCAATCCTTGGTACCTGCCTGGGAACTTGCCTTGGGGACAAGGACCACTGGACTAGACCAGAGACTGGTTGAGGGTTCAATAACACCCAGATCCAACATCTTGGTGACCGAAGCCTGGATGTGGTTCTTAACTGTATCCGACATACGGTAGCACCTGTTTTTGACGGGCACTCTGTCGCCGGTGTCAATTTCATGCCTACACCATGGTGTAAGGCTTGGTGTCAGTGAGAACAGAGAGGTATACTGCCGGAGCAAAGCCCTGCAGGCCCTCTGCTTCTCTGTCGTCAGATCTGGAGAGAGATGCACTCCCTCCACTGAGCCATCCTGAGGGTTGCTATGTGGCAAATCAGGAAGGGGCTCACTCTCATCCTCTTCTTGCTCTGAAGCCAGCAAGAGACATGAGACTTCTGCTCGCCTATGGGAAGGCTTGAGCCTGTTAACATGGAATACCTGTGGGGATACCCCCAGAAACTCCCATGTCAACCAGGTAGTTGACTTTGCCCATCTTGGAGTTTATCCTGAAGGGTCCAGTCCACTTATCTGCCAAAGCTCGCGGCTTGGTAGGCTCCATCACAAAGATCTCTTGTCCTGGAGTCCAATCCACTTGCGAGGCTGTAAGGTCATGCCAGTACTTATTCAATTCCTGGCTGGCCTTGAGATTCGCTGCCGCCTGACCTATCATCTGTGTCATCCTCCGTATGAGGCCTAACACATAGTCCCCCACTTGCTTGGCAGGACCTGGAGAGGTGGCTTACAAACCTTCTCTGATCAAGGCAAGGGGCCCCCTCACTGGTGGCCAAAGAGTAACTCAAAGGGGCTGAAACCAACACCCTCTTGAGGTACCTCTCTGTAAGCGAAAAGCAGGCATGGCAAGAGGAGATCCCATTTCCTCCTTAGGGGCTCTTCCAAAGCGCCTAGCATGCCCTTGAGAGTTTTATTAAATCTCTCGACCAGACCATTGGCCTGGGGGTGGTAAGAGGTGGAGTACTTGAAGGTTACCCCACACTCTTTCCACATGGTTTTCATGTAACTCGACATGAAGTTGGATCCTCTGTCAGAGACAACCTCCTTAGGGACTCCAACACAGGTAAAAATGCCCCGGGGAGCCCTGGCAACCACCTTGGCAGTTACAGCCCAAAGGGGTATAGCCTCAGGGTACCTGGTGGCATGGTCAACCAAGACCAGGATAAACCGATCTCCACCTGAAGTGGGAGGGTCAAGGGGACCGACAATGTTGATGCACACCCTCTCATACGGTGTGCCCACCACTGGCAATGGCTGTAGTGGGGCAAAGACACTGCTTCCAGTCTTGCCAGACAACTGACAGGTTGGGCAGGTCCTGCAGTGGGACTCAACTTCTACTCCCATCCGGGGCCAGTAGAAATGGGCAAAGAGCATTTTCTTTGTCTTCTTGGTCCCAAGATGACCAGCTAAGGGCACCTCATGCGCCAACTGCAGTGGGAAGGGCCTGTAAATCTGCGGTACCACCAAACTCTTGAGGGCACGAGGTTCAGTCTTAGTGGGCTCAATGATAAGGGGCTCACCCTGCCAATAGAGCCGGAATGTCCTAGGCACTTCTCCCTGTGCCTGGGACAGGGCCTGTTTCCTCAGACCGTTGAGAGAGTGGTACTCTCTCTGACCCATACAGAAGTCGGCCCAGGAGGGTCCCCCTTCAGCCAACAGGCATTGAAGGTCGGGGTGGTCCTCTGGGTTGAGAACTTCTCTCGCAGGAGAGTCTTCAGCCTTGTCTCCCTCAGCAGTTGAGTTTGGGTTTACCACTGGATTCAGCCCGTCCGGAGCATGAATCCCAATGGGTGCTGCTGAAGCAGCAGGTAGAGAAGGTGTCCCTTTCGCAGAGGCGGCCTTCTTGCTCTTCCTTCTTTGTCATGCCTTGGGTTTACCCATCAGTGAGGGTACCAGACTCACAGCCGGACCCGGTGTGACCTGTGATCTGGTGACCGCTGCAGCAGCCATGGGTAGACCATCCAAAATCATACCCATTTCTACAAAATAATTTCTTAACAAAATGTTAGCAGGCACGTTGTCCTGAACCAGGACAGGAAGCTTTGCTGTCTTGTCCCCAAACGTAATATTGACTAAGGCTACAGGTTATAATTTGGGAGGCCCACCAGCTAACCTGGTAGTTCTCAGAGGAGCACCTACATAGCCTTCTGGCTTGAGCAGGGTCCTGTCCACCACTGGCATGCTTGACCCAGTGTCTCTCAAACCAGTAGAAGGCTGACCATTCAAGAGGACACTTCTCAAAAACCTGCAGGTGTTTTGTGGGATTGTTGCCAGTACTTCAGCGTACTGGTCCCAGGCCCCGAGGGACACTGGGGAAATCTCTACGGGAGCACCAAATGTGATACCTGCAGAGGAGGGGAGGACAGTGGCCTCCAACTCAGGCATGGGGTAACGTATATCAGGCTGACAGTCTGGACTCCAAGTGCCTTACTGTCATGAGTACTAGCCCCGGGCCCACATTTAAGCCCCTCTCATCCATAGCACGAAGGGATATATGGAAGGAAAGTCAGGTAGGAGCCATTTGGGTAAGGGCCTGGAATATGAAAAACACATTAGGACATAGGGCCATCCATTCATTTTACGGACCTTAATAATCACGTTCATTTTTTAATCACATCCTGTTTCCTGTTAGTGACTTCCGGTGTGCCAACTTGAAACTCGCAGCACACTCTAGTCTCTGGGCGTTACTGCCTAATTAAGCCACGCCCAGAGACCAGCCCATGTTTAGCGTGCTCTGTTGCCGAGTGCACACGCTCATCTCCGCTCGAATCCTGTACCGGCACACATACTTGTTTCTTTCCGCAGCTCCTCGTTTCTGCACTCCAGTGCTGCAACACCTAGAGGAGACCAGAACAAGAATTGTAAGTTTGCGCTCCCGACTTCCCCATCTCCCATGTGACAAATGACTAATTACTCACCTCCGTTCGTACGCAGTCGAACGGGAGCCAGCTTCCATCGTCACAGCGACTCCTGGGACTCCTGTAAGGGAACATAATAAGAAAGGGAATTAGCAGTGGAATTTAACGGCTCTTTTGCTTCGCTCACAGCACATTCTGCTTACTGCATTCAAACTGTTACCTGTGTTCACAACTTACCTGAACAGCCCTCGAACCAGTAGAGTAAACTGGCCATCTGCATCACCCGCACGTGCAATTGCAACTTACCTGAACAGCTCTAGAACCAGTGGAATAACTGGACATCTGCATCTCCCGCACCTGCAATTGCAACTTACCTGAACTAACCTGGAAACCACTGAACTAACTGGTCACCGCGGCACTTACCTGTGAGAATTTTATCACTTGGGAATCAAGCAGTGTGTTCAGCAGTACTTCCATCAGCTGCCCTCTCCAATCAAGTACAAGGCAGCGCCCAAGACCAAGTGGGAGAAAGCTGGTTCCTTGAATAACCGAAGAAATGCACCCCTGCACAAGCAGGATGGAGAACGCACCAAACTAATTAAGAAGGTGAGCCACACCTTAGTTGAGACACTATATCTGGGGGTGGAGAAAGGAGGGAAGGGGGGTAATAGTGTCCAAGAACTTCCCTAATCTTTTCTTTTTTTTGGCAGAACACCCTTCCAATCAACCTGGGACAGAGGAAATATCAGGGCAGAACAGAAGGACTCCCTTGCTCCCACAGAGACACACAGGTGAGCGTGACAGAACACAAAGCCTACCTTAAAACCCTCTGCCTGAGCAATGGAGATTTCAGAGGTGGATCAGTTGTCTCAGTTGCTGATTGAATTGTGGGCCCAGTTGCATGCGGCTCGCCTGAGACAAACTCACTAAGGCGTGAAGTGGTAGTGAACAGAGACAAGACCGATGAGATAGCTTGACAGTTGTTACAGACAGAGGCAGGCTTGACTCCACTGCCAGGCTGAGCTACATCAGCCCCAGCATCACAATCCCAACCCAATGCTCCTGTGAAAGTAGCTATCCCAGGAAACATTCCGTTACCACCACCAGACAGGTTCATGGGGGATCCCAAGAGGTTTGGAACTTTCATGAACCAGTGCCGCCTGCATTTTCTGTGCAAACCTGGACTATTCCCAACAGACCAGTCCAAGGTGGTCTTTGTACTGTCATACCTGGGGGGCCACACCGCAGATTGGTCAGTCCCATTAGTAAATAGGGATTATCCATTGCTCCGCAATTACATGGGCTTCCAGCGTGAGCTGGAGAAATTATTTGCCCATTGGACTCAAGGACAGGCCTTAGAAGATGAGTTGCTATCTCTCCAACAGGGCAGCCAGGACCTACTAGTTTATGTGGCGAAGTTTAATCGGCTGGTGGCCGAGGCAAACTGGCCTGAGGAAAAGTGGACCACCCTGTTCTACAGGGGTTTATGAGGGGAACTAAAGGACGTGTTGGCACAAGTAGTGAACCCTCCAGATGGCTGTGCAGACCATATCGACCTAGCCATCCAACTTGATCACCGCCTACAAAACAAAGTCTGACCGTGCCCGTTCAGAGGGCAGAACATTTTATGTAAAACCCAAAGAGCCACCAACCCATCACTATGTGGAAATACATCCCGAGCCTATGCAGTTGGGAGGGGTTCAGGCTCCGCTCACAAAGGCCGAACATGACAAAAGGCGTCAGGAACAACTCTGCCTATACTGCGGCCAGTCTGGCCATTTCCTCTGCAGTTGCCCAGCCCCCCCAAAAAATGGTAGAAGCCATGGACGGAGGTAATGAAGACACGGAGGAGGCTGGAAACTCCAACGCCCAGCACACCTAGAGGTCGGTTTGTCGAGTGTGAAAAAGGACCCTCAGACCTCACATTTCACCATTCCGATAACCCTTGTCCATCTGCAGCACCCTTCCAGGATGCACGCTCTGGAGGCATTTGTAGACAGCGGAGCAGTCGGAAATTACATGGATCTGGAGACTGCAAGAAAGATGGGTTTACCGGTTCACGCAAAGGCAACCGCAGACAATGTAACACAGTTGATGGCACACAACTGCTTTCAGGCCCTGTAACCCAATGCACTGCTAAGGTCACACTGCTCTGCCAAGACAGACACAAGGAAGAAATCTCTTTTGATCTCATCACAGCTCCACAGTTCCAGGTAATTCTTGGTATACCCTGGCTAGAAACGCATAACCCACAAATAGATTGGCGCGCCAGAACCTTGACCTTTCCTAGCAAATGCAACCACTGTTAAGACAAAACCGGACAGTCGTACAACCATTATTATCCTCCTTGAAGACAGCGTTCGTATTAGGAATCACAGGAACTCTGCCTCCCGAATACCAGGACTTTCAAGACGTCTTTGCTAAGGATCAAGCTAACAGGTTGCCACTCCATTGTTCCTACGATTGTTAATACCTGCGGAACAGTTACCCTGTAGCCCGATCCATGCATTGACAGAAGGAGCGAACGCTCACTTGAAAAGCTACCTAGACCAATATTTAGTAAACGGTTTCATCCGTCCTTCGAAGTTGCCTGCAGCCTCTCCCCTCTTCTTTGTACCCAAGAAGGAGGGGGATCTGAGGACATGCATTGATTATCGAGCACTGAATCAAGTAACCGTGAAGAACAGATATCCGCTACCAACAAAAGAAGCTTTCTGACCAACACCGAAAGGAATCTCCAGCTTACCAGGTTGGGGATGCAGTATGGTTGGCATCTAAGCATGTACCCCTGAAGGGACCAAAGAAATTTCATCCACGGTACATAGGCCCATATACCATTGAGGCCATCATCAAACCTGTTGCTATGAAACTATCCCTACCCTCCAACATGCACATCCACCCAGTGTTCCACGTTTCACTTCTAAAGCCAGTGCCACAAGGGACAAGGATTACACCATCACCAGCTCCGTTGGTTGTAGATGGCGAACCTGAATTTGAGGTCAAGGACATCCTGGATTCCAAGGTAACAAAGTCCACATTGTACTACCTCGTGGACTGGAAAGGATACGGACCCCAAGATAGAACATGGGAACCCAGCGACCAAGTTCATGCTCCACGGTTGGTGAAGTGCTTTCATCGCAATCAACTGACCAAACCAGGACCAGGGAAAATACGCCCTTGATTGGGGCCTTGGGGGGGGGAGAGTACTGTCACAATGAGCAAACCATATCACCCCAGCCCAAGAGCAGTGGGAACATTGGGGCACATTAAGGGCCCTGACTGGATCAAGCCTCAAAGGAGGGCCACCTGGAGCCAGTCCTGGCGCCTTTGCCACCAGGCTCATGGAGCTAACCCCAAGGAAAACACAGGTGTAGTCGGTCTGCCACTGAATGATTGATGTCTGTGCTAATTGCAGTTAAGGGCGTAGGTCTGAGCCATTAGCTTTTTCATTAGTCTGCAATCATGGGCGTGGCAAAGAACTTCTGGAACTCATTACACCTTGGGAGAGGCAGGGCGTGGTTGGCTATATAAGCCCCACCCAAGCACTAAGGCATGCTTCGCGTTATTTTGCAGTTAGCAGCGTAACGCTCTCCGAGGAATTCCTGCCAGCATTCTTCCACAAACCTGCAAAGAAAAGCCGGAGACCATCGGGCCTTGCAAACTCATCTGCTCTGACTTACCTGTGCCTCCAGCAACGTCCCGGTTGTTCGACAAGGACTCCAGCTTTCATCGTTTGCCGGCACCTGCAGAAGCAAGAGAAGGAAAACAAGGTGAATTGCTGAGTTCATTCATCGCGCTCGGTCACCGCCGCACATTACTCACTGCTTCTGTTGCCATTGATCAGATTCATTCATCCCGCCGGCTCATAGGTACCTGGAAAAGAGAAAGAAAGAACAGGTTGAATAATGCAAATGGCACCTGAGCTTGCGCTGCCCCTGGACACAAGGTAGGCCACCATGGCCCACTGGCTCAGCCACCCACACGCATTGCACCAAACCAATGCACACCAAGGTGGGCTTAGTGCTACAACAGCGACACAAGCCACAACAATGAAAAGAGCATGGACTGCAGCATGCAGCAAAGGACAACACAGATAACTGGACACGGACAACATGCAATACAATGGATTACATGGACAATAACAAGCAGAGCAACACAAGCAACACGATCAAGGGTCAGTGAAGTAACTGGATCCTACAGGACATTGCACCCCTGCTGAGACTAAGCAGGAAGGAGTGCCCACCAACCAAATACACAAGGTGAGAGCACCCTGGAGTGGGGAACACATGTGGAAGGAACAGGGTGGGGGTCACAGCTGGCAGGCACAAACAGTCTCACTCACCACCCTTTGCCCTATCATAGGAGCTGACCCAAGGCCAGCCCAGGGAACAAAGGATGCGCAGTGCCTCAAACCAGGGAAGCAGACGAGCCACGCACCAGCGCCCGACGTCCCCGCGCAGACAAGGTGAGCATAACAATGGGGGGGTTGGCTATCTGGTCACTCCCCCCACACCACCAGCCCCACCCCCACTGTTATGACAGGAGACATCTGTACCATTCAACGTGCAGTTTAGATTTTGGCCTTTCACTTTACTGTAGCTCATTAGTCAGCTAAGACATTTCTGTTTACTGTCCTCCATAATACCTCTGTTTATTTTTAATGGGTGCATGGAGTGCATGAGTATATGCAAACAGCTGGACTGTGGAGATGGGTGGAGCCTCTACGTTGGCCCACAGAGACCCATATCCGGATAAAGTACCAATTCTGCCCTAGATTTGTGTATGTATGAATGACTTTGGCATTGCACAAATGTTTTATTTTGTTTATTTGTTAAGAGCTTTATGCCAAAGTGCTATGCAACAAGGAGAAAATGGCACAATAACAATCAAGAGGAAAAAATATTGCACAGGGAATTTAAATTATGCTGAGAAGATAAAAATGATTTTAGGCAACATAGAAAATGTTGTAAAGAGGTGGAAAAAGGAATGGCAGAAGAAGAAAGTTCCAGCAAGTAAAGTAAAGGAATGAAAAGGAGACTGGGTGCATGGCGGCTTAGGGACAATGAAACACAATTGAAATTGTGAGAATGGGAATAAAGAGCGACATAAAAGAAAGGGAAGGAGTTGCAAGACCATGAAGGCATTTAAAAATGATAGAAAGTGAAAGAGAAGGCAACAATCAAAATAGAGCGAGGATAGGGACAAAAGTCGAGCAGCAATCGAGGAGTGCAGAGGAAGAGAGAAAAGAATACAAACTGAAAAGTTGAAATAAGAATGAAGAGGTGCAAACTGTGAGGTGGTGGAGGCCTAGAAGCAGGGCATATCATTAGAAGAGAAGAGAGAAGATAAACACAGAGTACTGGTTTGGCCACTATAAAGACTGGAGGGGGGTGCTGTACTCCTGCTCTCAATATGGTAGAGGAGAGGCACAGAAGACCCCAGCCAAGATTCTCTTTATTGGTAAAACGTGGCGAGCAATCAAGGCCTAGCTTCTCACGAGGTGATTCAGGCTGGTTCTTAAGTACAGTGTAGTCCCCAAGCACCCACAAAGAGGAATGTCCACACACTATGTTAGTGAAAACACAGTCTTTATACAATTAAGGTTCAAGGTTGTATACACAATCACAATAACTCACTTTGTGCTCAGTTAATCTAAAAAGGCAAATATATACACAGTTCTACGTGGTACCAAAATTACTATCAGATTTAATTAAAGTGCATCAACTGGACTTAGTTTAAATGTCACACAAATCAAGTAATAAAGAGAACCAACAATAGATATAGGAGGAAAGCAGTTGGTTAGAACAATATGCAGAATACTGGGTCCCTACCGACCAGACAGTTCTGTGTGGAGATCCCCCCACCTGGGCAACCTGTAAATAAAGATGCACTACAAGACCAGTCCATATATTGTCTATTAGAGTCTTATCTCCTGCTATAAAAGTTCTACTGCCCCATAGTACCTGGTTTCGTAGAGTTCCTCGGTGAGTCATCCACAGGCCCTTCTTGCATGCACTCCCTTTCAGGCAGAAGCGCGGGTCGTCGAGATTCGGTGAAGAAAGAGGTGAACGTAGCCGTAGAGGGAGCAGCTTTGATCTTCGCGGTGCTCGTTGTTGAGAGCTCATGAACTTCCTGTGAAGAAGAGGTGTGCGGTACACCTCAACAACAAGTGTTTGTTGCTGCAAAGAGTCAATGAAGAACTTTGGCCCAGCAAGGGCATCGGGTTGTCGGCGTCTGGCATTGGTGAACGGGACGTGACCACCGCTAACTTCAGTAGCTTCGTCAGTGTCTCTGAGGTCTTCGGGTGGCGGGAAACCCACCGGTGGATTCTCCTCGTTCGTCGGCAGTCTTGACTTTCTCCGGCAGGATGAAAGCGGTCGACAAGGGTGAACACGGGAGCCCTTGGATCAAATGTTCTTAGGCAAAGGGAGAACTGCGGCTCCAGTCGGCGACGGCGGATGGCTGTCCGGTGCTTCTCTTCGTTCCACTCGGCAGTCCCCTTCTCCGGTCGGCAGCCTTTCATAGGTCTGTCTACTAAGGAGCTTTTTGTAAAGATCAGCTGGTGCACGATGGTCCCTCGTAGCTCAGGAAGAAGTCTCCTAGCCAGGTCCTCTCTTGGATCAATTCCTTGAAGGCACAACAGCTTACAGATTAGCGAAGGACAGCAGCAGAAGTTCTTCTTCTTCCAGTGGGCTTCGAAGTTAAGCATCAGTTTCAACTTCAGCTTCTGAATGATTTCTAGCAGTGAGAGGTCCCCAGATATACTGTTGATCTCCCATTCATTCTTCTGGGTCACACTCAGGCAACCAATCACTCAGAAGGGCATTCAGGCAGTCAGGCAGCCAATCAGGCGCACGGTGCATTCAGGCCATTCTTCTCCATCCAGACACTCACAACACAGAATATGGATTCGGACAAGCACTCTGCCATTCAGCACTACACACTGCATTCATACCAGCTTCGGGCAGGGCTGTCTCAGTCATTGTGTCAAACACCAGATACTAAACACCCATAACACAGAATGCATATTTGTGTCACACTCCATTCACCCAGGTCCCACCCCACGTGCGTACCCACAACATATAGTCATTGGGAAGGCTCCAGCCAGTCTGGCCTGGACTTCCCCACAACACCATATATGGAAAGTCCACCAAACAGTCAGTCAGGGGGAAGGGACAGAGTTCGGGAAGAGTAAGGTAACAGGCGATAGAAAGCAAGAGGCCACAGGGGCCATCTTGGTTCCTATCAGGAATCCACTGATTCCAATGACGGGGCCTGGGCATCCCAAAATGGAGGACACTCGGGGCACCTGTCAATTCAGCACGGAGCTGCCACCAGCCCGTACCCTGCTCTGTGGGCCACACACAGGTGCCCAAAAACATACACTAGGAGTACAGGGTCATACTCCCACCCATGGGTGCTCTAAGGGTATCCCAAGGGTCTGTTCACCAAACCAAATACAGGAAGAGCTGCACCGTCAGGAGTCTCACGTGAACTCCTGTGCAGAAAACAAGACAGACCATACATGATAAAGCAATAAAGGACAAGGATACAGAGGCCCTGTCCCTCCAATGCATTTCCAGCATCACAGTCGCCCCCCCACCCCAGACTGAGGGTAGGGCATCTAATCTCCCACGAGATTGAAGCTCTCATCCAGACAGTCAACATAGCTTCTGGAAAGGCCATCTGCATTATCATGACTCTTCCCTGGTCTATGCTCTATGGTGAAGTCTAGCCCTTGTAGGCTAATTTGTATTTGTACTAATGGACCACCTGAGCAGTTTCGGGTTTTCACCCTTCACCTGCATAAGCCACTTTAAGGCTTATGGTCTGTTTGGACCTTGAAGGTAGACCCGGTAAGGTAGGGCCAAAAACACCTAAGGCTCCAAACTATACTGAAACATTCATTTTCAACAGTAGCCCACCTAAGGTCTCCACCCTTGAGTTGTCTACTGATGAAGATGATCGGATGTTCCCTCCCTTTGTCATCTAACTGGGACAAGACAGCTCCAATTCCGGTGTCGCAGGCATCCGTCTGGACGATAAAGGGCTTGCTGTAATCGGGCACACACAACACAGGAGCCCTACACAGACTTTCCTTCAAGCCAACAAAGGCCCGCTGACAGTCTTCTGTCCAATTATCCTTTCTTGGTTGTTTGTGCAAAGTCAGAGCTGTCAGAAGTGCAGCTATGGTTCCATAGTCTGCCATGAAGTTGCAATAATACCCAGTGAGCCTCAAAAGGTTCTCACCTGGGTTTGAATAGTGGGAGTCTCCCCATCATGTACATCCTGTACCTTACTGGGGAGAGGTTGGATTTGACCCCCTCCTACCTCATGACCAAGATACGTGACTTTCCCCTGAGCTATCTGGCACTTGGTGGCCTTGATAGTAAGGTTAGCCCTTTTCCAGGCATGCAACACTTTATCCAGGTGAGTCAAATGCTCCTCCCAAGTGGAACTCTAGACGGCGATGTCATCTTAGTAGGCCACACAAAAGGCCTCCAGCCCACTGAGTGCATGATTGACTAAACGTTGGAAAGTGGCAGGTGCATTTTTCAAACCAAAAGGCATGATTCTAAACTGGTAGAGCCCCTCAGGCGTTGAAAATGCAGTCTTTTCCTTGGCATGGTCCGTCAGAGCTATTTGCCAATAGCCTTAGGTAAGGTCAAAGGTGCTCACAAATTTGGCAGCACCTATGGTGCCCACGAGCTCATCAGCCCTGGCCAATGGGTGCACGTCAGTTTTGGTGACGGCATTGACTCCTCTGTAGTCCACACAGAACCTCCAATCCTTGGTACCTGCCTGGGAACTTGCCTTGGGGACAAGGACCACTGGACTAGACCAGGGACTGGTTGAGGGTTCAATAACACCCAAATCCAACATCTTGGTGACCTCAGCCTGGATGTGGTTCTTAACTGTATCTGACATACGGTAGCACCTGTTTTTGACAGGCACTCTGTCACCGGTGTAAATTCTATGCCTACACCATGGTGTAAGGCCTGGTGTCAGTGAGAACAGAGAGGCATACTGCAGGAGCAAAGCCCTGCAGGCCCTCTGCTTCTCTGTCGTCAGATCTGGAGAGAGATGCATTCCCTCCACTGAGCCATCCTGAGGGTTGCTATGCAGCAAATCAGGAGGGGGCTCACTCTCATCCTCTTCTTGCTCTGAAGCCAGCAAGAGACATGGGACTTCTGCTCGCCTATGGAAAGGCTTGAGCCTGTTAACATGGAATACCTGAGGGGCTACCCCAGGGACTCCCATGTCAACCGGATAGTTGACTTTGCCCATCTTGGAGATTATCCTGAAGGGTCCAGTCCACTTATTTGCCATAGCTCGAGGCTTGGTAGGCTCCATCACAAGGATCTCTTGTCGTGGAGTCCAATCCACTTGCGAGGCTTTAAGGTCATGCCGGTACTTATTCAATTCCTGGCTGGCCTTGAGATTCGCTGTCACCTGACCTATCATCTGTGTCATCCTCCGTATGAGGCCTAACACATAGTCCCCCACTTGCTTGGCAGGACCTGGAGGGGTGGCTTACAAACCTTCTCTGATCAAGGCAAGGGGCCCCCTCAATGGATGGCCAAAGAGTAACTCAAAGGGGCTGAAACCAACACCCTCTTGAGGTACCTCTCTGTAAGCGAACAGCAGGCATGGCAGGAGGAGATCCCAGTTCCTCCTTAGGGGTTCTTCCAAAGCGCCTAGCGTGCCCTTGAGAGTTTTATTAAATCTCTCGACCAGACCATTGGTCTGGGGGTGGTAAGAGGTGGAGTACTTGTAGGTTACCCCGCACTCTTTCCTCATGGTTTTCATGTAACTCGACATGAAGTTGGATCCTCTGTCAGAGACAACCTCCTTAGGGAACCCAACACAGGTAAAAATGCCCAGGAGAGCCCAGGCAACCACCTTGGCAGTTACAGCCCGAAGGGGTATAGCCTCAGGGTACCTGGTGGCATGGTCAACCAAGACCAGGATGAACTGATCTCCACCTGAAGTGGGAGGGTCAAGGGGACCGACAATGTTAATGCCCACCCTCTCACACGGTGTGCCCACCACTTGCAATGGCTGTAGTGGGGCAATGACACTGCCTCCAGTCTTGCCAGACAACTGACAAGTTGGGCAGGTCCTGCAGTCGGACTCCACTTCTACTCCCACCCGGGGCCAGTAGAAATGGGCAAAGAGCCTTTGCTTTTTTCTCTTCTTGGTCCCAAGATGACCAGCTAAGCGCACCTCATGCGCCAACTGCAGTAGGAAGGGCCTGTAAACCTGGGGTACCACCATCCTCTTGAGGGCACGAGGTTCAGGCTTAGTGAGCTCACTGACAAGGAGCTCACCCTCCCAATAGAGCCAGAATGTCCTAGGCACTTCTCCCTGTGCCTGGTACAGGGCCTGTTTCCTCAGACCCTTGAGAGAGTGGTACTCTCTCTGACCTATACAGAAGTCGGCCCGCGAGGGTCCCCCTTCAGCCAACAGGCATTGAAGGTCGGGGTGGTCCTCCGGGTTGAGCACCTCTCTCGCAGGAGAGTCTTCTGCCTCGTCTCCCTCAGGAGTTGAGTTTGGGTTTACCACTGGATTCAGCCCGCCCGGAGCATGAATCCCAATGGGTGCTGCTGAAGCAGCAGGAAGAGAAGGTGTCCCTTTCGCAGAGGCAGCCTTCTTGCTCTTCCTTCTTTGTCATGCCTTGGGTTTACCCATCCGCGAGGGTACCAGACTCACAGCTGGACCCGGTGTGACCTGTGATAGGGTGACCGCTGCAGCAGCCATGGGTAGACCATCCAACATCATCCCCATTTCTACAAAATCATTTCTTAACAAAATGTTAGTAGGCACGTTGTCCTGAACCAGGACAGGAAGCTTTGCTGTCTTGTCTCCAATCGTAATGTTGACTAAGGCTACAGGTGATAATTTGGGAGGCACACCAGCTAACCTGGTAGTTCTCAGAAGAGCACCTACATACTCCTCTGGCTTGAGCAGGGTCCTGTCCACCACTTTCATGATTGACCCAGTGTCTCTCAAGCCAGTAGAAGGCTGACCTTTCAAGAGGACACTTCTCAAAAACCTGCAGGTGTTTTGTGGGATTGTTGCCAGTACTTCAGCATACTGATCCCAGGCCCCGACAGACACTACGGAAATCTCTATAGGAGCACCAAATGTGATCCCTGCAGATGAGGGGAGGACAGTGGCCTCCACCTCAGGCATGGGGTAAGGGTATATCAGGCTGACAGCCTGGACTCCAAGTGCCTTACTGTCATGAGTACTAGCCCTGGGCCCACATGTAAGCCCCTCTCATCCATAGCACGAAGGGATGTATGGAAGGAAAGTCAGGTAGGAGCCATTTGGGTAAGGGTCTGGCATATGAAAAACACATTAGGACATAGGGCCATCCATTAATTTTACGGACCTTAATAATCACGTTCATTTT
This sequence comes from Ambystoma mexicanum, assembly GCF_040938575.1. Lineage (NCBI taxonomy): Eukaryota > Metazoa > Chordata > Amphibia > Caudata > Ambystomatidae > Ambystoma > Ambystoma mexicanum. The sequence continues at coordinate 875,386,412 of NC_090923.1, read as the reverse complement.
TTAATCACATCCTGTTTCCTGTTAGTGACTTCCGGTGCGCCAACTTGAAGCTCGCAGCGCGCTCTAGTCTCTGGGCGTGACTGCCTAATTAAGCCACTCCCAGAGACCAGCCCATGTTTAGCATGCTCTGTTGCCGAGTGCACACGCTCATCTCCGCTCGAATCCTGTACGGGCGCACATACTTGTTTCTTTCCGCAGCTCCTCGTTTCTGCACTCCAGTGCTGCAACACCTAGAGGAGACAAGAACAAGAATTGTAGGTTTGTGCTCCTGTCTTCCCCATCTCCCGTGCGACAAAGGACTAATTACTCACCTCCGATCGTACGCAGTCGAGCGGGAGCCAGCTTCCATCGTCACAGCGACTCCTGGGACTCCTGTAAGGGAACATAATAAGAAAGGGAATTAGCAGTGGAATTTAACGGCTCTTTGGCTTCGCTCACAGCACATTCTACTTACTGCATTCAAACTTTTACCTGTGTTCACAACTTACCTGAACAGCCCTCGAACCAGTAGAGTAAACTGGCCATCTGCATCACCCGCACGTGCAATTGCAACTTACCTGAACAGCTCTAGAACCAGTGGAGTAACTGGTAATCTTCATCTCCCGCACCTGCAATTGCAACTTACCTGAACTAACCTGGAAACCACTGAACTAACTGGTCACCGCGGCACTTACCTGTGAGAATTTATCACTTGGGAATCAAACCGTGTGTTCAGCAGTACTTCCATCAGCTGCCCTCTCCATCCAAGTACAAGGCAGTGCACAAGACCAAGTGGGAGCAAGCTGGTTCCTTGAATAACCGAAGAAATGCACCCCTGCACAAGCAGGTTGGAGAGCGCACCAAAATAATTAAGAAGGTGAGCCACACCTTAGTTGAGACACTATATCTGGGGTGGAGAAAAGGAGGGAAGGGGTGGTAATAGTGTCCAAGAACTTCCCTAATCTTTTTTTTTTGTTGGCAGAACACCCTTCCAATCAACCTGGGACAGAGGAAACATCAGGGCAGAACAGAAGGACTCCCTTGCTCCCGCAGAGACACACAGGTGAGCATGACAGAACGCAAAACCTACCTTAAAACCCTCTGCCTGAGCAATGGAGACTTCAGAGGTGGATCAGTTGTCTCAGTTGCTGGTTGAATTGTGGGCCCAGTTGCATGCGGCTCGCCCGAGACAAACGTACTATGGCGTGAACTGGTAATGAACAGAGACAAGACCGATGAGATAGCTTGACAGTTGTTACAGACAGAGGCAGGCTTGACTCCACTGCCAGGCTGAGCTACATCCGCCCCAGCATCTCAATCCCAATCCAATTTTCCTGTGCAAGTAGTTATCCCAGGAAACATTCCGTTACCACCACCAGAGAGGTTCATGGAGGATCCCAAGAGGTTTGGAACTTTCATGAACCAGTGCCGCCTGCATTTTCTGTGCAAACCTGGACTATTCCCAACAGACCGGTCCAAGGTGGTCTTTGTACTGTCATACCTGGGGGGCCACGCCACAGATTGGTCAGACCTGTTAGTAAATAGGGATTATCCATTGCTCCGCAATTACATGGGCTTCCAGCGTGAGCTGGAGAAACTATTTGCCCATTGGACTCAAGGACAGGCCTTAGACGATAAGTTGCTATCTCTCCAACAGGGCAGCCAGGATATACTAGCTTATGTGGCGACGTTTAATCGGCTGGTGGCTGAGGCAAACTGTCCTGAGGAAAAGCGGACCACCCTGTTCTACAGGGGTTTATGAGGGGAACTAAAGGATGTGTTGGCACAAGTAATTAACCCTCCAGATGGCTGTGCAGACCATATCGACCTAGCCATCAAAATTGATCACCGCCTACAAAACAGAAAGTCTGACCGCACCCATTCAGAGGGCAGAACATTTTATGTAAAACCCAAAGAACCACCAACCCATCACTATGTAGAAACACATCCCGAGCCTATGCAGTTGGGATGGGTTCAGGCTCACCTCACAAAGGCCGAACATGATAAAAGGCGCCAGGAACAACTCTGCCTACACTGCGGCCAGTCTGGCCATTTCCTCTGCAGTTGTCCAGCCAGGCCCCCCCAAAAAATGGTAGGAGCCATGGACGGAGGTAATGAAGACACGGAGGAGGCTGGAAACTCCAACGCCCAGCACACCTAGAGGTCGGTTTGTCAAGTGTGAAAAAGGACCCTCAGACCTCACATTTCACCATTCCAATACTCCTTGTCAATCCCCAGCACCCTTCCAGGATGCATGCTCTGGAGGCATTTATAGACAGCGGAGCAGTCGGAAATTACATGGATCTAGAGAATGGAAGAAAGATGGGTTTACCGGTTCACGCAAAGGCAACCGCGGACAATGTAACGCAGTTAATGGCACACAACTGCCTTCAGGCCCTGTAACCCAACGCACTGCTAAGGTCACGCTGCTTTGCCAAGACAGACACAAGGAAGAAATCTCTTTTGATCTCATCACAGCTCCACAGTTCCAGGTAATTCTTGGTATACCCTGGCTAGAAACGCATAACCCACGAATAGATTGGCGCGCCAGAACCTTGACCTTTCCTAGCAAATGCAACCACTGTTAAGACAAAACCGGACAGTCGTACAACCATTATTAGCCTCCTAGAAGACAGCGTTCGTATTAGGAATCACAGGAACTCTGCCTCCCGAATACCAGGGCTTTCAAGACGTCTTCGCTAAGGATCAGGCTAACACGTTGCCACCCCATTGTTCCTCCGATTGTCAAATCGATCTAATACCTGGGGCACAGGTACGATGTAGCCTGATCCACGCATTGACAGAAGAAGAGAACGCTCACTTGAAAAGCTAGCTAGACCGATATTTAGTAAATGGTTTCATCCATCCTTCGAAGTCGCCTGCAGCCTCTCCCCTCTTCTTTGTAACCAAGAAGGAGGGGGATCTGAGGATGTGCATTGATTATCGAGCACTGAATCAAGTAACCGTGAAGAATAGATATCCGCTACCGTTAATCCTAGTACTACTCGATCAAGTACGACAGGCACAGATCTTTACAAAACTCTATCTCTGAGGAGAGTATCACCTGGTACGCGTAAAAGAAGGTGACAAATGGAAGAGCGCGTTTCGCACCAGGTACGGCCTTTACGAATATCAGGTGATGCCTTTTGGGCTTTGTAATGCCCCAGCGGTATTTCAACACTTTATGAATGATGTGCTAAGTGAACTACTGGACATATGTGCAGTAGTATACATTGATGACATCTTAATCTATTCGGCTAACCTACAAGAACATGTGTCACATGTACAGGAAGTGCTCCGCAAGTTGCATGAAAACCATATGTACGCCAAGCTCGAAAAGTGTTTCTTCACGTCACTGAAGTGGAGTTTCTTGGATTTGTGCTGTCGCCGCAAGGCATCAGAATGGACAACAAAAAAGTAGAAGCCATTCTTACTTGGCCTAAGCCCACATCCCTAAAGGGAATACAGAGCTTCCTCGGCTTTGCAAACTTCAATAGACGTTTCATACCTGGTTTTTCACATTTAGTACACCCAATAACCCCCCTCCTGCGTAAGCATAGGAAGTTTGAATGGACACCCGCTGCAGAGGAAGCATTTAGTACCTTAAAAAGTAAATTCACCTCAGCCCCTATGCTACAGCACCCGCAACCCGTTCTTTCTCCCCTATGTTGTGGAAACCGATGCCTCAAGCGTTGCCATGGGAGCGGTCTTATCCCAACGGAGCCTGGAAACTGGACGCTTGAATCCCGTGGCATTTTGGTCAAAAAGATTCTTTCCTGCGGAACTGAACTACGCAGTCACAGATAAAGAACTACTAGCCATCCAAGACGCCCTCAAGGAGTGGATGCATTACTTGCTCGGGGCCAAACACACCGTTACGATCATAACTGATCATCGGAACCTACAATATTTATGATCAGCCAAAGCTCAATCATCTCGACAGTTAAGCTGGGCCCTGTTCCTGACAAAATATGATTTCGCAATCACCTATTGACCCAGAGTCAAGAATGGCAAAGCTGATGCCCTGTCTCGCGTCGGTAAGGGAGAGGAAGCCTACAGCAATCCTGATCCAGTAGACATCATCCCAGGCAACAAGATCTTAGGCCTTTGTGTGGTTAATCCTTCCCCGCTGGATACACTTCGACAGAGTATCAAGAACAATCTGTCAGCAGCAGAAATAGCAGTATGGGGCAAGAAGGGAACCCATTTCACCATCCGCGGCGGTCTCCCATACTACCAAGAGCGCCTTTACCTTCCAACGTGTGCCTTACAAGAAGAAGTACTTACCAGCTACCACAGATCACCCCTGGAAGGTCATCCTGGTATAGCAAAAACTCAAGAGAAGATCAAGAGATCCTACTGGTGGCCAACTTGGCGGAAAGACACTGTAAAGTGTGTGGAATATGTGCTCAAAACAAAGCATCCTGACAAAAACCGTCCAGCTTGTTACAACCGGTAGCAGTCCCACCTGCACCTTGGCATACTGTGTCAATGGAGACTGTCACGGATTTGCCCCCTAATTCTGGGTTTAATACCATCCTGGTGGTGGTCGACCTATTCTCCAAAATGGCCCATTTTGTTGCCTTAAAAGCAATCCCATCAGCCCAGGCACTAGCCCAAGTCTTCCTAGATCGTAAGGTGAAGCTGTATGGATTCCCATCAGTGATAGTCTCCGACAGGGGCAGTCAATTTGTGGCATGATTCTGGAAGAAATGCTGCTCTTTAGCAGGAGTAGAAATCCGTTTGCCGACTAGCCATCACCCCCAAACCGATGGGCAGACGGAGCACACAAATCAAACCCTGGAGAAATACCTTTGCTGTCTCCTGCACCAAAGAGACCACACGTGGGTGGACATGCTATGGATGGCAGAATATGCATACAACAACTCAATGCGCAATTCCACACAGCTGACCCCTTTTTATACATTATATCGACAGAATCCATGAACCTCGGTATGTGATCCACCAGAAACGATTGAGATGCCAGCAGTCAAGACCCTTCATGAACGGGTAACGCAGCCAGCTAAGAATGCGGTGGCACATCTAAAAACAGCTAAGGAAACACAGAAACGATATGCCGATCATCACCGTAAAGAAGCTCCAAACTACCAATTAGGATACTCTGTATGGTTAGCATCCAAATACATCACTCTAAAAGGGCCCAAAAAAATTCCAACCTAACTTTTTAGGCCCTTTCACGATCTAAGCAATAATCACATCTATAGCCATGAAACTAACCCTAACTCCTCACATGCGCATCCACCCGGTGTTCCATGTGTCATTACTAAAACCAGTGTACCCAGGAACTCGAGCAACACAACCTCCAGCTCCACTTGTAGTAAAGGGTGATGAGTCACAGTATAAGGTCAAACGAATCCTAGATTCCAAAATGGTTAGAAGGACTTTGTACTACTTAGTAGACTGGAAGGGGTATGGGCCTCAGGATAGGTCATGGGAACCAAGTAGGAACATCCATGCTCCCCGGTTATTATGTAAATTCCATCAAGACAACCCCACCAAAACAGGACCAGATAACACACCCTTGGGTGGGGCCTTGAGGGGGAGGACTGTCATGGGTACTAGCCCCGGGCCCACATTTAAGCCCCTCTCATCCATAGCACGAAGGGATGTATGGAAGGAAAGTCAGGTAGGAGCCATTTGGGTAAGGGTCTGGCATATGAAAAACACATTAGGACATAGGGCTATCCATTTATTCTACGGACCATAATAATCATGTTTATTTTCTAATCACATCCTGTTTCCTGTTAGTGACCTCCGGTGTGCCAACTCGAAGCTCGCAGCGCGATCTAGTCTCTGGGCGTGGTTGCTATTTAAGCAACGCCCAGAGACCAGCCCATGCTTCGCATGCTCTCTGTTGCCGAGTGTACACGCTCATCTCTGCTTGAATCCTGTACTGGCGCACGTACCTGTTTCTCTGTGCGACTCCTTGTTTCTGCACTCCAGCGCTGCAACACCTAGAGGAGAGAAGAACAAGAATTGTAAGTTTGCACTCCCGACTTCCGCGTGCCCCGCGCAGCAAAGGACTAATTACTCACCTCCGATCCTACGCGGTTGAGCGGGAGCGAGTTTCCATCGTCACAGCGACTCCTGGGACTCCTGTAAGGGAACATAGTAAGAAATGGAATTAGCAGTGGAATTTAACAGCTCTTTCGCTTCGCTCACAGCCCATTCTGCTTCCTGCATTCGAACTTTTACATGTGTTCACAACTTACCTGAACAGCACTTGAACCAGTAGAGTAAACTAGTCATCTGCATCACCGGCACCTGCAATTGCAACTTACCTGAACTAACCTGGAAACCAGTGAACTAACTGGTCACCGTGGCACTTAACTGTGAAAATTTTATCACTTGGGACTCAAACAGTGTGTTCAGCAGTACTCCCATCAGCTGCCATCTCCATCCAAGTACAAGGCAGCACCCAAGATCAAGTGGGAGAAAGCTGAAGAAATGCACCCCTGCACCAGCAGGAAGGAGAGCTCACCAAACTAATTAAGGTGAGCCACACCTTAGTTGACACCCTATATCTAGGGGCAGAAGGGTGGTAATAGTGTTCAAGAACTTCCCTAATCTTTCCTTTTTTTTGGCAGAACACCCTTCCAATCAACCTGGGATAGAGGAAACATCAGGGCAGAACAGAAGGACTCCGTTGCTCCCGCAGAGACACACAGGTGAGCGTGACACTTACCTTTACACTTGGGGTCACCCTTCTTGTAGTCCAGAGCCCCACATTCCCAACAAGTGCCAGGAATGCGGGGTACGGTACTGGAACCACTGTGAGCCTGCTTTGCAGCAGATGGACCACTACTCTTACTCCTACCCACATAGGACTTATCCTCACTAGATTTTTGGGTCTTAGGAGAGGAAGATTTTGGCTTACTCTACTGTGATTGCTTTTGGGACTCCTCAGCAGCTTTCTGAGAGGCCCCCCTTTCTTTGTCCTTATCCTTCCCAATAGTGTGAGACCCACTTGTCAGCCAGCCTGGCCAGCTTAAAGGGATCTAAAATGTTCTGGTCAGCAACATACTGATGCAGCTCTGGTGAACAGGCTTCCGGAAAATGCTCAAAAAACAAACAGTGTGACAATTCAACAAAAGTTTTCATTTTGTAACCATCAATCCACCCCATCATGTTCATGTTCGCAGCACTCACCCAGTCAACCCAAGACACATTCTCTCGTTTCTTAAATTCCCTGAACCTTTTAAGGTATTGGGTAGGTGTGTTGCCAAACTTGGCAATCAAAGCAGACTTCATGCACTCATACTGATCCCTTTCTTCCACACTCAGTTTTAGAATACAGTCATATCTAGTCTGAGGCACTCTGCTTAACAAACACTTAGCACAATCTCTTTTATCAACATCATGGATTCCACAAGCCATCCCAAACGCTTCAATCCATTGGAGGATATCAGAACCCTCTGCATACACACCCACCAAATGTTTAATAAACTTGGTGGCTGGGTACATGACACTCTCAACTGGTTTTGCTGACGTCTCCACTCTAGCTCTCTCCAGCTGAATTTTCTGGTGCTCAATGTCCCTACCTTTGAGTATCACATGCTGTGCCAACTCCTATTTCTTTAACTAAGCTTCTGTTTCCAACTTCTTGTATTGAAAGGCTAGCTGTTCCTGTTGTAGCTCCAATTTGAAAAGTTCAGTCTTCAGGGCTTCCCCCCGAAGAGAAGTGCTGGGGTTCTAAACAGAGGCAGCAGGAATGGTGGCATTCCCAGAATAAGATTCAACACCACCCCCAGGGGTAGGACCCTCATTGGTTACATTCCCCCCTTCAAGAGCTTCACAATCAGTCTGGTAGTCCACCAGGGCAGCTATCAGCTCAGCCCAAGACTTATCCTCAAAGTCTAATTCCCTGGCTTCACAAGCACTCTGGAGAGCCTCTAAGCTCATCCGAGTCAATTTACCATTTGCAATAGACTCCATTGCTTGTAATGTAGTTATCTTGTACACAACAAAACCTCAGTTTAACAAAGTGCAGTTATTTTGTAAGCGGCAAGGTTATACACTGATTCTTAAAACCATAAGCATCCCACCGCTGCCACCAGTGTAAAGACTGGAGGGGGGAGTCTGTACTCCTGCTCTCTATATGGTAGAGGAGAGGCACAGAAGACCCCAGCAAAGATTCTCTATATTGGTAAAACATGGCGAGCAATCAAGCCCTAGCTTCTCAGGAGGGGATGCGGGCTGGTTCTTAAGTACAGTGTAGTCCCCAAGCACCTGTTGTGGGCGAGCCTGTGCCTCGGGCCACCCCACACACACACACACGCTCATACGCATCCACACAAGGAGACACGGGACACGCGTGTGTGCCTTACGGCGTCCCGGCGGCAACTGCCCGCACGGACGTTCTTTATTACGAATGCGCATGGCGGACCAGAACGAGACTCGCGCATGCGTCGTTCATGCTTACAACGTCACATCCCTTTTTTTCTTCAACAAAAACAACATAGCATCAACCAGGATGAACAGTATAACCTGTCAACATAAAGCATGTAACCCAATGTGGGTTGGCCGGCTGCTGTAACCTCGGCTCAATCTCCCGAGTCCAGGACATAGTCCTTGAGGCGAGCCGGCAGTCTGCGGTTTCCTCGCACAGGGTACCGAGGGGTGTTTTGCGAAGTCACACTGGGACCATCTGCATGCGGAACATCCTCCCTCTGGGTGTCCTCCGCCTGACCTTCGGGGACAGCCTCGGAGGATGTGCTTTCGTCCGGTTCACTGGCCCTCGTTGAAGTGTCCACTTTTTTGAAGAAGGACCTGTTGCGGGTGACTGTCCCCCGGTTGCATGCTGCCGTGACCATGGTTCCTTTCACGTGTGTGACTGTCCATGGGTGAGGCTCGTAAGGCAGTGACAGTTTGCCTTCTGGGTGGCGATTCCTAACTAGCACGGAATCACCTACGGCCACTTCCTTCTCTTGGAGACCTCTTCTCTCGCTCTCTCTATGATTGCGGGCTGCCCGCTCCTCCCTCACCTTTTCATTGTCAATGACCCCGGGTACTCTCCCTTCTACCTCCGGTATCATGCCGCGAGGGCAGCACCCAAATAGCGCTTCAGCAGGGGCTACGCCCATCGATTGATGCAGCGTGGTCCGATACTCTCGCAGGAATTCCACAACCTTCTTCGGGAGGTCCTCCCCACCGCTTGCGGATATTCTCAGCACCTTGTTTAGCATGCGCATGAGTCTTTCAGCTTCCCCGTTCGCACGCGGCCACAACGGGGATACTCTCCGGTGATGGATGCTCCTCGCTTTGAGATACTGTGCGAACTGGCTGCCCGTGAACGGGGGACCATTGTCTGAGCATAGTATTTCAGGGAAGCCATGGGTCGCAAACATTTTGTCCAAGGCCCTGGTGGTGTACTCGGTGGCGGTGGACTCTACGACCTCCACCTCGGGATATCTGGACCATTGGTCTACCACCGCTAAAAAATACATGCCCCGACCTGTTGATCCAAAATTTACATGGACAGTCCCCCAGGGCTTTCCGCTCCGTTCCATTGAGCTGATCGGTGGAGCTTTATCCCCAGGATTCGTCGCCTGACACAGCAGACACCTTTTTATAAACCGCTCGACCATTCCCTCGAGGTCAGGGAACCACACCTTGGGTCGAAGCCGCGCTTTGGTCTTGGCTACCCCTTGGTGCCCTATGTGAGCCAACTCCAATACACGATCTCTCAAGGCCTGTGGGATCACAATTTGCCTCCCCCTCAGCAGTAGTCCTTCGTCAGAAATGGATAGCTCATCCCTCACCCTCCAAAGCGCCTGAAGGCCGTTCTGGGCGTCAGCCTGCCGCCTTGAATTGTTCTGAAGCACCTCTCTCCAATCGCCACTTCTAACCGCCGCTTTGATGATGTGGAACACTTCATCCTTGGACGATTCTGTCGCTATGGTGAGTCTGGACAGCGCCACCGGCAACGCACCTTCCACCACATGACACAGCAGCCCTCGACACTCAGACACTTCCTTGGTCTTTTCCACATTCTCTGGGTTTGGGTGTCGCGACAGATAGTCCGCCGGATTACACCTGTCGAACCCCATATTCCATAAGGGCCAGCATCCATCGCTCAACTCTGGGTGGAGGTTTTGATGACCCACCCGCCAGGATGGGCAGCAGGGGCTTATGATCGGTCACTACTACGACTGGCTTGCCCAGGATGTAGAGACGAAAATGGCGACAGCCCCACAGTATGGCCAAGGCCTCTCTTTCTATTTGCGAGTAACGCTTTTCCGTGTCTGTGAGCGCCTTGCTCGCGTACGCAATGGGTTACATGTCCCCTCTCTTGTCCGCTTGCATCAGCACCGCACCTACACCCACCGTGCTGGAGTCCACAATGATCTCTTACTCAGCGGTGGGGTCGAAGTACACCATGGTGTCTCCGTCGCACAGGGCGTTTTTGATGACCTGAAATGCCTCTTGCTCTTTCCTTTCCCACACCCAGACAGCGTCATTCTTGGTCAGCGCTCTGAGGGGTTCCGACAATGAGGCCAAACCCTTAATGAAGCACCCACAGTAGTTTACCATCCCCAAGAAACTCCTTACCTCCATTGGGGACTGGGGTGCTGCGGCCTCCCGAATGTCCTTGATCTTTGCAGGATCGGGCGACACGCCGCTGACATGAAAGATGAAGCCAAAAAACCTAATTCTGTCTTTGGAAAAACTCACATTTTTCATGGTGCAGGGTAAGCCCCAAATCTTCTAGCTTCTTCAGCGTGCACTCCAATCTCTTCATGTGTTCTGCTTCTGAGTCTGCAAACACCAAAATGTCATCGCTCATATTGAAGACACCTTTCAGTCCTGCCAGCGCCCCCCTGATGGTATTTTGAAAAACTTCTGCAGCAGATGAAATGCCGAAACTCAGGTGCTTAAACTGATAGAGGCCATCATGCGTCGTAAAAGTCGTGATATAACGTGAGTCCGGGTGGAGCTCGAGCTGATGATAGCCCGCCCTCAAGTCTAACTTCGAAAAGACTCTCGCCCCTTGCAGTTCTCCGATAATATCATCGAGAGTGGGTGTAATGTGTCTCTCCCTTTTGATAGCCGCATTTGGGAGGCGCATATCGACGCAAATGCACACGCTCCCGGCTGTTTTGGCTTGGGGGCCACCACTAAGGGCGAGACCCAGGGGGTCGGGCCTTCCACCCTTTCGATGATGTCAATTCGGACCAGTGAGCGGAGTTCTTCCTCCACCTGCTCCCGGAGATGGAACGGGATCCGTCGATGTTTGAGAGCCGTAGGCCTGATGGTGTCATCAATGTGGAGACGCACGGGAGGAGCTCTCTACTTTCCCACTCCTTCAAAAATGCCTGAGAATCTGGACACTACCTGCTCAATGTCTGCTTGATAGACTGCGAACGCAAAATTCACAAGGTCTAACGCCTCCGACGCCGCACAGCTAAGCAGGGAGTGGGGGCTCACGTCAGTGATGTAAAATCGTGCTTTTATGGACTTGCCGCCCTTTAAAACGGGCGCCACGAAGACGCCCTTGATGGGGAGCGGTGTGTCGGCGCCGAACGTGAAGATCTTTGCCCTCGAGACATCCAACGGTGGTGGTCCCGGGATCGACTGGTAGTGATCTGAGGCCAGCACACATACCGAGGCTCCCGTGTCAATCATCACTTGAATGTCCACGATGCATTTGGGCTGCCTCTTTTTCCTTGCCCCTGTAGCTATGCTCGAAATGAAGAACACCTCATCCTCATCTTCTTCCTCCTCGGCCATGTTCAGCCTCTGCTTATCCTGTTCAACTGTCGCAATGCTCTTTTGCCCCCTCAACCCGCTGCCAAACAACCTGGCCGGACCCCTTTGAGTAGCCACTGCTCAGTTAATCTACAATGGCAAATATATACACATTTCTACGTGGTACCACAATTACTATCAGAATTACTTAAAGTGCATCAACTAGACTTAGTTTAAATGTCACGCAAATCAAGTAATAAAGAGAGCCAACAATAGATATAGGAGGAAAGCAGTTGGTTAGAACAATATGCAGAATACTGGGGACCCCCCCACCTGGGCAACCTGTAAATAAAGATGCACTACAAACACAGTCCACATATTGTCTACTATAGTCTTATCTCCTTCTATAAAACTTCTACTGCCCCATAGTACCTGGTTTCGTAGAGTTCTTCGGTGAGTCGTTGACAGGCCCTTCTTGAGCGTACTCCCTTTTAGGCAGGAGCCGCGGGTCGCCAAGATTCGGTGAAGAAAGAAGCGAACATACCCATTGTGGGAGCAGCTTCGATCATTGCAGTGCTCGTTGACGAGAGCTTGTGAACGTCCTGTGAAAAAGAGGCATGCGGTGCACCTCGACGACGAGTGTTCGTTGCCGCAAAAGGTCAATGAAGAACTTTGGCCCAGCAAGGGCGTCCGGTCATCGCCGTCTTGCATCAGCGAACGGGACGTGACCACGGCTGACTTCAGTAGCTTTGTTGGCATCTCTGTGGTCATCGGGTGGTGGGAAACCCACTGGCGGATTCTCCTCGGTCGTCGGCGGCCTTGACTTTCTCCGGCAGGATGAAAGCAGTCAACAAGGGTGAACAAGGAAGCCCTTGGATCAAATGTTCTTAGTCAAATGGAGCACTGCAGCTCCAGTTAGCGACGGCGGGTGGCGACGGTGGACGGCGGTCTGGTGCTTCTCTTTGTTCTCCTTGGTGGTCCCCTTCTCTGGTCAGGAGCCTTTCGTAGGTCTGTCTACCAGGGAGGTTTTGGTAAAGATCAGCTGGTGCACGATGGGCCCTCGTAGCTCAGGAAGAGGTCTCCGAGCCAGGTCCTGTCTTGGATCAGTTCCTTGAAGGCACAGCAGCTTTCAGATTAGCTAAGGACAGCAGCAGCAGTTCCTCTTCTTCCAGTGGGCTTCAAAGTTAAGCATCAGTTTCAACTTCAGCTTCTGAACAATTTCTAGCAGTGAGAGGCCCCCAGATATACTGTTGATCTCCCATTCATTCTGCTGGGTCAAACTCAGGCAACCAATCACTCAGAAGGGCATTCAGGCAGTCAGTCAGCCAATCAGGCACATGGTGCATTCAGGCCATTCTTCTCCATCCAGAAACTCACAATCCAGAATGTGGATTCGGACAAGCACTTTGCCATTCAGCACTACACACTGCATTCATACCAGTTTCGGGCAGGGCTGTCTCAGTCATTGGGCCTCATTACACGGAAGGCGGTAATCCAGGGTGCTATTAGCACCCTGGACCATGCCGGTAAATTACCGGCACCGCCTTGGCGGAAAGGGGATTTACCGCCCCATTCCAAGGTTGGAGGGGCGGTAAATCCCCCTTCCGCCATTGCCCTTCCCCATTCCCATTTCTGCCCCATAGGGCTCTATGGGAATGGGGAAGGCGCTAATTACGGCACCGCAATTTTGCGGTGCCGTAATTAGCTCCGAGGTCCCTTAGCGGGTTGGTACTTAACGCCTGCAAGAAGCAGGCGTTAATTCCTCCAACCCGCAAAGGGACCTCGTAGTACGGCGGTAAGGGTTAACGGTCACCGTTGCCATTAACGGTGACCGTTAACCCTTACCGCCGTCCGTGTAATGAGGCCCATTGTGTGAAACACCAGATACTAGACACCCATAACACAGAATGCATATTTGTCACACACTCCATTCACCCAGGTCCCACCCCACGGGCGTACCTAGAACATGCAGTCATTTCGAAGGCTCCAGCCCATCTGGCCTGGACTTCCCCTCAACTCCATATATGGAACTTCCACCCAACAGCCAGTCAGGAGGAAGGGATCAAGTCAGGGCTTCCTGGGACTTCAGGAAGAGTAAGGTAACAGGCGATAGAAAGCAAGAGGCCACAGGGGCCATCTTGGTTCCTATCAGGAATCCACTGATTCCAATGACAGGGCCTGGGCATCCCAAAACAGAGGGCGCTCAGGGCACCTGTCAATTCAGCATGGAGCTGCCAACAGCCGTACCCTGCTCTTTGGATCACACACAGGTGCCCAAAACATACACTAGAAGTAAAGGGTCGTACTCCCACCCATGGGTGCCATAAGGGTATCCCAAGGGTCTGTTCACCAAACCAAATACAGGAAGATCTGCATCGCCAGGAGTCCCACGTGAACTCCTGCGTGGAAAACAAGACAGAACATACATGATAAAGCAATAAAGGACAAGGATACAGAGGCCCTGCCCCTCCAATGCATTTACAGCATCACATCCACATTGAAAGAAAGAAGGGGCAGATGTTTGCAGATGTTAAACACTTGAAAACCACACATGCTAGCAATGTTAGAGATGTGGGAGGACAAAGTAAATACTGATAGAAAGAGAACACAAGATAATGAGCTGAGGAAGATAGTGACGTGTCCAGACTCTTTTGACATGCACCCACATACACACACACACACACGCACGCATGTCTGAATAGCATTTCTTTACTACCCATATCTACTTTAATTACTAACATTAGTATCTTACATTCTTGTCCCGCCAGATATTGATCATAGTTTAGGATAATGGGGTGGCAGCTGGGGTGGCCAATCAGATTCCAGGGTTAGCATGTGCCACTCCCTGGATATGCCTATGGGAAGGAAAGAATAGAAGGGCAGGTGGAAAGGAGAGAGGAGATGGGGTGGGAAAAAAGGAAAATAGCTGAGGATGGAAAGAAAAGCATTTCATTCTCAGAGGCCATTAGAGAGAGGGAACAAGAGTGCCTCAAAGTTTGAATTTCGAGAAGGCAAGCAGGAAGTACTCCTACATCCCGTCAGATGTTTTAGCCACAGTGCATCTCTTCTTGACTCACACCTACACCTCATCTTGGTGTCTCCAAGGGCTGCTGGGATTGATGGTAGCTTGTGTGCTGGCAGTGCCCATGGCAAGGTTGCATATGCTCCACATTCTGGTCCACCTGGCGAATCAATGGAACCAAAGGAGAGATCCTCAAGACATATCAATTTGTATCTCAGTTTGGATCAAGGATGATCTCCAATGGTGGGCGAAGGAGCAGAAGCTTGTGTTGGGAACTCCCTTTCAGGACATCCTGCATCAGTTGACAATGGTGACTGATTCCTCCCTCTCGGGATGAGGAGTCTCCCTATGGGTTTTAAAATCTATGACCTCTGGAGTCAGCAGGAAGTGAAGGAGCATATACATTTCCTGGGCCTTCAAGCATTCTTGAATGTTCTAAATAACTCCTTACTCATGATACTCAAAGACAACTAAGTGACCAGGTTTTATCTGAACAATCAAGGTGGGACAAAGTCAGTGAAGCTGTGTGTTCTAGCAATACAGATTTGGGAGTGGGCCCTAAAGAACAACACCAGTTTTCAGAAGGCCCACAGCAAACAATGAGGAAGCAGATGCCCAAATCAGGATGGGGCACTCCAACCATGAATGGGAACACTCAGAGGTCCTGCGAGAGATCTTTGCCAAGATCAGCAACCCTCAGGTGGATCGCTTCCCTACACAAGGGAACTGCAAGTGTCATCTTTACACTTCTTGGAAGGGCAGGGGAGCGGGCTCTCTGGCGGATGCTCTATCGTTCATTGTTTCCTTGAGATCAAAAGTTGGAGTATGCCTTTCCCTCTTTCCCTCTAATTCCCAGGTTTCCCTGGAGGTTTCAGAGGGTCAAGCTTGACCTAATAGTACTGCATTGGTAAAGAAGGCACTGGTTCTCAGACCTCCTGCATATGGCATATGGACTACCTCGCCTTTCTCATCCCTTCCGGACCTCCTTCACCAAGAAGTTGGTGGAAAGTGCTCCACCTGTACCCTGAATGGCTTTCCTTTGCACTTTGGTGCCTAACCACTTGACATATGGCCATCTTGGATTATCAAGAGATAACATGCAGATCTTAGCAGCATCCAGGAAAGGATACACTCGGTCCCAGTATAGAGGAAAATGGCTGTGATTCTGCCACTGGAGCTTGACAGGTCCATGAACCCCATAAACGCATCGGTTGACAATGTCTTATCTTTCCATTCCACCCTAGTACAGGGATGAACGTTTCCTCTGGATTATTGGATTTTCCAATCCAATCATAAAGAAGCACCTTTCAATATGATATGATATTTTATTTATATCGCGCTCATACACAAGTGTTTCAGAGCGTGACCATGCAAAAGGGAGGGGAACAAGGAAGAACAAAAAAGAAAACCGCGATCTTACTAGGCCCAATGACATTAAGAAAGCGCAAGTGCATCGAAAAGGCAAATGGGGGAAAGTGCATGGAAGGGGGGGAGTGGAAAGTGCAGAACAGAGGAGAGAACAGAATAAATACTAAATGAAATAAATAAATAAGGCGATAAACCATGGTAGTGTAGCCAGCAAGTGGCAGGTGATAGTTTAGTCAGATAAGGTATATCTGATTAGTGCAGAAGAAAAGTGGGAGGGAGACTGTATGGGTAAATATACAGAACCCCAGTGCAGGGGGGGCCTGGAGGCAGTGCAGGAGGGTGGCAGGGTGAGCAGGTACCTGGGCCCGAATGACAGAGGTTAGCCAAGTGCACAATGCCAAGAGAGAAAACAGATCAACAAGGGAGAAATAGGGCAAAGGCAGAGGCAAAGAGGAAGGTCTTGAGGTGCTTACGGAACCGGAGATGGTTCTCCGCAAGTTTCAAGGTGGCCAGGAGGCTGTTCCAATGGGAGGCCCCAGCCAAAGACAGAGATCTATCCCGAGCTTGTCACTTTGCAAAACGACGGACCCTTAGGGAGTTAGAAGTAGAGGAGCGAAGGGCTTGAGAGGGGAGATATTTACGGAGGGATAGTTGAGGGTATTTTGGACCTATGCCCCAGAAAGCCTTGTGGACAATGCAGAGGGTTTTAATCCTTGCATCCATTGGGAGACAATGAAGGCATTTCAGTGCTGGAGAGATACAATCCCAGGGCTTGAGGCCAAGAACAAGTCTCACAGTCCTGTTCTGGATTAGTTGTAAAGTGCTGAGAGTGGAGGCAGGTAGATTTAGAAAGAGGCTTTTACAGTAATCCAGCCTGGAGAGAACCAGAGCTTGGGAGACAGTGATCTTTTGAGGGAAGGAGAGGAAAGTCAAAGTACCTTTAAGGAGGTGTAATAAAAAGTTTGACTTTTTGGAGATGTCAGAGATGTGTGCAGAGAAGGAAAGTGTGGAGTCAAAAACAAGTCCCTTTTGAGGCTGTTCCACCTCTTTCCATCCATACAGACTCATTCCATCATGGGACCGGAGCATGGTCTTGAGGGCATTAGCCCGGAGGCCACTTGAACCTATGCATGCGGCAGAGTTGTGGCTTGTTCCTTGGAAACAGCCTTCCTTGTAGCAATAACATCAGCGTGTAGGATTAGTAAGGTATGTATAGACAAGCCCAAAAATCAAAATAGCATAAAGAAACAATACTCAATATTGTAGTACTCAATATGCACGACAAAACCCAGCTTTATTCAAAACAAAGATTTTCAGCTGGGAAAAGTATACATGCAACTCTTTTAGCTCTCATAACTCACTGTTAACCGTGACTGCAAGCCTATTTTGTACAAACAATGCATAAGCAATATCAGTTTACAAAATCTACCGGGAGTTGGGGTTGGTTAATATTTAAGACTGCATATAGACTACAGAGGGCCTGGTTACTTTATTTGTCAATACCTCATTAAAGAGATTGAGGATTGGTTGGCACTGTCCATCATAGGTTGTGTAGCAAGGGGAATTTCTATTGTTTGGCACTTAGTTCACCAACCTTCATCTCCTTGGCCAGACGTCAACATATGAGCGAGCTATAGGGTTAAGGGGTAGAGAGAGGTCCACGGGCCTAACTTATTCCAATTAAACATACTCCCCATCATTCCCAAGTCTTGAGACCTATCTGTTCCTTTGTATTTGGCCTTGTGTATCATCTTGTGTCTGAATGTGTGCTAGGGAGTTTCAGCAGGTGTCATATCTGTGTTTGGCTCCTGATGAATAGACAGTGTTCTTCATGTCCAGATCCTGTGTTAACATGCTGTGTTGGAGAACAAATTTCCCCCTATTTATTTTTAGATTTAAGCTACTTGAAACATGTCTGTTGTTTTCATGTGTGGCCACTTGAAGCACCCGTCAATTATTCTGTATGGAGTCCTTTGGCTTACTGAACTAGTGCACCTGTACATCAATGGATGATTGTGCTTTTATTAACTTAATTGAATTGGGAGTTTATCGCTGCATGTCCTGGGAGCTTTTATCTTGCATCTGCGTTCCGCTCATCTAATACTCCCTTCCTTTTTCTGCTGACCTTGGCACTTGCTGCGAGCTACTGTCTGGGCTCTTCACGTTTTTAAAATACATGTGTTTTTTGCTAATTCAGCATCTTGGAGCTTAGGGCCTTTGCTAATTCTGAGCTCTGCTGGGGCCCCTGCATTAGGAAAAGGGCTGCACTTCTCTGCTTTTTGCCCGCATGTTGACAACCGATATTTGTTGTCTGTTTGTGTTACATTCACCTTCTTCATCTACCATATGTCGGTTTCCCTGCCCGTGTATGCTGCATCCTTATCTGCCTATTATTTCAACTGCCCTATGAGTGTAGTGAGTCCCTCTCTTGGTATTCCAGAATCCTTCTCCCTTCTATGCTATATACAGCACACTACTTGTGCTTTCTGCTGTCTAGCTGTAATCCCTACTACTGTCAAGCAATCTAACTAATTCTTTATGGCAGATGCCTGCATTGACTGTTTTAAGCGTATTGCTTAATACCTCTCTCTCCACTCCACATGTGATGTTCCCCAGGGCTCTAACCTCTCACCGCGGCTCTTCAACCTTTACTTGGCACCTCTGACCCATCTCATCTCTACCTTCTCTCCTAACATCTCCTTCAAGCTACACTCAGCCTCCTCTCCTCTCTCGCTCATTCCTCATTGTCTATCTGCGATTCAGGAATGGCATGCCTCTAACTATCTCTGCCTGAACGCCACTAAGACTGAGATCCTTCTCATTGGGAGCCCTGTTCTCGCTTTCCCTTTTTCACTCTGGCTGCCCTCCTTGGGCCCTTTACCTGCGCCTCCCTTCTAGGAAAGAATCCTTGATGTCATCTTCGACTCCACCCTTCTCTCCTCACATCACGGATGTCTCTAAGAAGTCACTCTACCAGCTGCACCTCCTCTGAGGTATCCATCCTTTTCTCACTTTCCCCCAGAAGTTCACTGTCTCCAGAGCCCTGTATTAGGGAGAATTCTCTTATAAGGCTAATTTCCCAAACCTAGTGAGTCCCCCAGCAGCTTTACTGGATTTTAGGGGTTTGTTTTTTTATCCTGCTAAGAGTGAGGCTCTTTTCCTCCTACTCTTAGGCATGATTTAAGTATGTCTTTGACTTTTTGTGTGCTTATGGGCTATGTTTTTTTTTTTACTCCATAGGGTATCATCTGTTTTTGTGTATGTGTTACACAGCACCCTCAGTGCAGTAACACAGGGGTGTCATAGTGATCCCCAAACATAGACTCCATACCCTGGGACTGACTACTGTCTCCCAGGGCATGTAAAGTCACCATTGACTTTACTAGTCCAACATTGTGAACAGAACGATTACAAACCATCATATTGTGGAAGTACTGGAAGGGGTTAATTCGATTGCCCCTGGGTCTGTTTCCAAGGGGGCACTGTCCAGTCCCCCCTTGTCGAGTTTCTGGCTGGTGGCAGTGGTTACCACGCAAAATATTCCACCGGAATATGTCCTATGGGATTTTCCCATTGATTTTAAACGCACCACTTTTTGGTGCAATGTTAAAGATACCGCCGGTTTATTTATTTAATATTAAATCCCCGGTTGGGTCTTTTTGCCAGAACTCTTTTCTAAAATGGCGCTCGTGTCTGTCTCTGTAAATCCAACCAAGGTCGGGCCCTTTGTTCCACTTTTTGGTGGGCTTCTCCACAGAAGCCCGCCAACTGGTGCCACTCTGTCTGGGTTCCACAGGATGTGTGGGTGGGGGAATCGGCACCCTGGACTGCGTTGCCTTAGCAACTCAAGTCGCACTCTGTTCTGATTGGCCCAGTGGTGAGCCGCCCGGCTCACCACTAAGCATGTATGAGTGACAGCTAGGCTGTTGAATGGGGGTTTTTCTGCATAAAAGCAGGGCTTTTGGGACTGGCACTTCAGAAGTCGCCACAGGACCTAAGAAATCTGAAGAGGGTGAAGCTGAGCCATCTGCAACGACGACACCACCAGTGGAGCCCTGCTGCAACGCCCTCACCACTTTCCCGACGACAAGAGAAGATCTTCTGCTGAAAGAGTCTTCTTCCTCTGAGCTGGTGGGATCAACCAGTTCGCCATTTCACCTTCCAGGACGTCTCTTGGTCGAATCGCCTGTGCCAAGCACCCCGGCGGCCGGATAGCCAAGCTGCACCACTGTGACCGCGAATACCAGGAACGCACCTTTTAACCGACGAACTCCGCGGCTGGTTCTTCCCTGGGCAGTGCAACGACTCCAAGTTTGCTCCTCGACGAGATCATCTCTTCCCCTGGTCGAAACCATGAACTGCACCCGCTGCCAGGAACAACTGCCACCGCTGGAGCTTCCTCAACTTTAAAGGTACTGTGTTCCAGCTGGCCTCCCTTTCTACGGTTTGCTAAAGGTGACCCTTAAATCCTTTGCTTTCCAACTGGGTTGGCCCCAGACCTTCTAACTTTACCTTCAGAATCAACCCAACCTCTTTTGAACATTTCGACAAAGACTTGAATGCATTTCTCAACTGTGTGATCTTGGGCACATTTCACCTTGCTCCATTTAAAGTGGGCCTGGCCTATGAACTTTGGCTCTACAGTAGACTCTGCCTTCACTAACTTGTTTTGGTCTCTTAAAAGTGTTGGGAACTGTTTTATTTTTATGACCTGCCTTTTTCTCTCCCTTTTATTTAATTATTGGAGTGCCATCTAGGTTACGGCTCACCTCTGTTTTGACAAAAAGTGGTGTTTTGACTTAGACTTGTCTAATAATTCTTAAGGGAGGTGTGTATACTTTTATGATTGGATTGTGTTTTGAACTTGCTTTGATTAATAGTGCTAGTGTATTTTCTAAAGTGTGTGTTAAATAAATAATTATATACTTTTGATACAAAGCTCTGGTCAGTGTTTTCTTGTTCTACTATGTTTTTAGCCCTATTGTGTATCCTCTGTATACTGCCTAACTCTTCTTGAGAGAAGTCTGACTGCTCAGCCACAGCTACCAGGTAAATCTGGGTGGTACAGACTGCTACCAATTGGGTTTACTGCTTACTCCTGTGGTCCTAATCTTTTTGCAGTGTTCCCCAAGGGAACTGCACAAGATTCTGCCTAACACCCTGGTTCTCTCTAGGCTGGACTAATGCAACAACCTCTTTCTAAATCGTCCTGCCTCTACTCTGCGCCCCATGCAACTAATCCAGAACAGGACTGCAAGACTTGTCCTTGGCCTCAAGCCCAGGGATTGTATCCCTTCAGCCCTGAAATCTCTCCACTGGCCCCCAGTGGCTGCAACGGTCAAGCTCAAGACCCCCTGCATTGCCCACAAAGCTTTTTGGGGCCAGGGACCACACTAGATCCAACTCTCTCTTCCTAAGCACTTTCCTTCTTGAGCCCACTGCTCATCCACCTCCAACTCTCTGAGGGCCAGACGCTTCTACAGGCTGAGTGTGTGGGGTAGATCTATCTCCTTGGCTGGTGCCACCCTCTAGAAAAATCTCCCTGCCTCTCTCAAACTTGAGCAGAACCACCTCAGGATCCAGAAGCAAATCAAGACCTTCCTTTTCGCTTCTGCTTTCTCTCTTTCTCTCTCTCCCCTGCTGATGTTCTTGTCTGCTGCACTAACTGGATGCTGTCACAATGCCTGCCCCCAGACATATGGAACAGGTCCATCTGTCCAGGGAACAGGCACCCAAGAAGACACAGGAATTCCCAAAACCCCGCCTAGGGGCTATATGGGTTCAGTCCTGGTGCCATAGGCACCAGGCTCATATTGCCAACTTTAAACTATGCAGGTCATCCTGCAAAGAACTCATGTACAGGCCATCATGAGGCCGTGAAGGGACTACTTTCCTTTAGGAACTATTTGCTGCTTGGGTGTGGTACTGGAACTTCTTACCTGGGAACTACTTTTTTGATGCTATTTAAACCACGCCTGAAGAGCAGCACACGCTTTGCGTTATTCTGCATCTAAGCAGCTTAACGCTCACCGTGTCTGCAGTCCAGCATCCAGTCTACAGCCACACCCGTCTTGTGTCCGGAGCCGATCCTAGAGAAAAGGAAAGAAGAAGAGAAGGTTAGAACAAGGAGATTTCCATTTGGTCATCATCTTTTCCTGGAGCAGCCGCACCTGTGAATAAAGCAAAAAGACATTAAAATAAACCGCGTCGCATTGCCAGCTGCAGCGCCGCGCCATACTCACCTGTCTTCGGAGCATCTCCACAACCCGGCGCAGCACCCGTTGAATCGCCGCCCGAAACATCAGCATCTGAAAAGACAAGAACAAACAAAAGGTGAGCGAGGTTCCGCCAAAGACATTCTTTTACTTACTGCAAGATACTTACTCAGAATTTTACCGCTCGAGGCAGCGCTGGTCACCATCCTACGTTAGACATTTTCGGCAAGACGCCGCACTTGCAAAGAAGATAGAGAACTATTGGTTAATTACATTTGGAACAATATTACTTGCTAGACAGTGCTTGGTATAAACTGACTCTTACCTAAGCGCTACCTTCATCCATCGAGGCAAACCCACTCCTTGGATCACGCTGCAAGGGAAAAGGTATGAAAGGAGCAAGAGTGAATTAACAGACATTTGAACTCTAAAAGAACTATACATTCGGTTTACACACTACTTACCTCAGAGTCATTGTCGTCTGGAACTCTGCCAAATACCTTTGGATCAGTGAAGTAACTGAACTTCTACGCGCTCCTGCACTCCACGCAGGATGGAGAGTTCATCCTTCCAAACAATAAGGTGAGACTTTATGAAGGGGAATACTGCAAGTTTTCAGGGAAAATAGTGTTAGTGTAACCTCTCTACCACGGGTGGC
Source organism: Ambystoma mexicanum (assembly GCF_040938575.1). Classification (NCBI taxonomy): domain Eukaryota; kingdom Metazoa; phylum Chordata; class Amphibia; order Caudata; family Ambystomatidae; genus Ambystoma; species Ambystoma mexicanum. The sequence goes on along the minus strand of NC_090923.1, from coordinate 875,363,461 downwards.
TAATCCCCTTTACTGCTTTTAGGAAAATATTCTTGCGGGCCAGGCAGACGAAACTGAGTGGGCAAGTGCAGTCGATCATCACTTCGCTACGAGTCACACTGGTGGAGACCGCAGCAGTCCAGCTTCGTTGATGCCCCTGTGGAATCCAGGTGAGCGTAACAGATACCTAGCCTCCCTCTGAACCTTATGGGGACCAGGCTCCTTCATGATCAGTATCCCCATGCGCTGCCTCTGGGCCTACCACACACTAGAGACTGTATATGCAACCCTACAGTCCACTGCCTCCTTTCACTTACTTAGAATGAGCCACCCCGGCAGCACTCACTTGAGCTTTGCTTATTGCACTCTCCCTTTCTCTCCCCCTGGCACATCTCCTCTCTCTTCCCCCTGTACTTGCACAATCTGAATGACACAAATAAGATTGTTTATTTTGTCCTCCCTTTGTCTCTCCTTCCTTGTCTTGTCATTATAAATGGCTTATCAAATCATATCATATCATGAAGTCCAATTTATTTTGCATTGTCTCTCACACCCTAGGTTCATGGTGCGGTAGTTGGTATCATCTCTGACCTTATGGTAACAGGGAGGGGCAGGGGCAGAAGGTTGGTAAGATGTATTCGCCTGCACCGTCCCACTCCCCCTTCTGGTCAAATCTTTGACCACATCCATACTTTTTCCCCTTGCATAATAGGCACCTTTCGGTAGCCATATTTTGCTCAAACCTTCCTCAAGCGACCTCCTTGTGTTACGTTTCTTCTGGACCACAGTTCATAAAGCAACACTCCCCATCAGATTCACAATCCACAATGCCCCAGGTGGTCCAATAGGAACGTCTTAAGGACACATACAGGGTGGTTATTCTCTTTGAGTACATTCATTCACATGAGTATCCATTTTGCCATTTCCAGTGCTTTCTTACTAACCTTTTTCCATTGGCTCAGTGCTGTTTTCAGGACACAAAAAGCTGCCAGGACCAGTACCAGTATGGCCAATAACATTTTGAAGGGGCTTGCCATCCAGGTGGGTACCCATGAGAACATGTAACTAAACCAGTCATAATCACGAATGTCTTCCACCTCTGACAACATCTTAGTGTGCAGCTCCTGCAAGGTTGTTATAGCCTCCGGAAGGGTCCCATTCTGCTCATCATTTGCAGGTGTTTGCGTACAGCACAATGAGCCCATTTTTGTACAAACGGCCCCCTCCATGGCTGTTATAATGTCAACAACACACCTATTTTGGAGAGTCATCAACCTAGTTGTTCTCAACTCTTCTTTAATTTCGTTAAACCCCTTCACTGGGGCATTTATCGCTTGCAGCGGCTCCCATCTGGCTATTTGTAACCATTTGGCATGTGTTGCTGCTTGAAAGCTAGGGGCAAGGTGGGAGGTAAAGAACATTGGTGTTCAGCCAAACAATTTATGTTCATCTGGTATGATATCATAGACCTCTATTGATTTTGCAAAAAAAATGTGCCCTTATGGTGCATTTTAGTGTAAGGGACCTTTCCTTTCTGATGCTTGTATTCACAAGGGGCAAATTGCCAAGCTACACCTGACTCTGTGGCACCACCAGTGCCGGTGCACTTATCACTACTATGGAGCATATGCCTCTACAATTCGGAGGAAGCTGCATGTAGGCCTTTGAACAACAAGCCCAATAGTGGTCCATTAAATACAGCTGTAACTACTTTCACTGATCCATTGTTTCTGAAACACAGGGTTGCCTTTTCCAGTGGTATTATGGTCACTGCTCCTCCTTCATATTCTACCCAGGTGAGCAATTTGGACAATTCGGTACATTCTTTAAGGCACACTCTATTTTTTACATTCTCCACAACCTCTTTTGGTACCGTTATAAGTGATTGTGTTCTGCAGCCTATCAGTCCATTGACCCATCCTTCTGCAGTTTACCCATGTCCTTCTATTTGTAATTGGGGTCTATCCCAGCACCCAGGTATCTGCTTCCCTTGTGCATCAGTGGTCTTCAATTCTTATCTCTTCCCTCTTTGGGCCGGACAGTATGCATTTCATTACCTTGTGATGTGTTTCAGCTTTGATCATCAGGGGCAGTTGCTTTATAAATCTATCCCCACAAAGAGAGTCTGCTTTTGTGCCCACTATATGGAGGCCGCTTTACCCAGAAATTGATTGATTGATTGATTGATTGATTGATTTATTTATAAAGCGCTTGACCTCTTTTTGTGCATAGTGCAAGATGTATTAGACAATGTGCTCTGTGTGTAGGCACTTCTGTTGCTATGAACACTCTAGAGGCATTCATGGAATGAGGGGTCAGAAAAAGCAGCTCTCTGCTCATGTGTTGATACCACATGTTGTTTGTAAGATGGAGGGAATTGTCAGAGTACTGCTTCATATCGTTATTGTCATTTTGCACACTTCTTGTTAACCTTTTACTTGTTATACTTTAAGGGTTTTTCAGGAATCATTTCAGCTTCTACTATCTCAGTAACTATACTGGTGTTACTGTCACTGTATACTGGTCTTATCACACCATCAGAGTTCTTCCATTTCACCACAAGACAACAGATAAAATAAAAAACAGCAAAATGAGAAAAAGAACACCACAATCATGATAGCCAACCAATTTGCTTTTTGCAGATATTTGTTTCTATAAGCTTGTCTGGGCAACAAAGAGAATATTTGATATTTAAAAATAAATACATTTTATCCTCAATGAAATGTCTTTGTACATTCAAGAGTATAGGTGTCCACATTAACAACCTATTTCAAAACCAGAAAAGGAGCTCTCTTCCGACCGAATATATTCTTTAAAAGAAAAATGGGTCACAACAAAAAAAAATTCAACCCCAGTCTTTGGGAAATGTTCAATAACAGGATAATTGCACTCTATTTATACGTTGGTTGTTACTCTTGGTGCTGATTTGCTATGATCATCGTCCTTGTCTGGTGTCTTCGGACTTCTTCTTCAGCTCTGTATCATCGGAAAGGGGGAAGCCACCATGGTATGTTTCAATGTCGCCAAGATGAAGCCATGCCCTCCTTCCTCGAATTTTGACTGCTGAAGGGGTTGCTTATGCCATTTCCTTGTAAAGTTTTGACATAATATCAGGTCACAGGGGAATAACGGGAGGGGTTGTAACAATCTGTCTATATCACAATGTTCATTTGAATCTTCAGTGACTCTTGATCCCCCTGTCTCGCCTGCACCTGTTTGGAGATCCATTTCAGAGATTTAGTCATAGCCATCAAATAGTCATGTATTTCGTTACCAGGCACTGTTGCTGAATTCTCAGCACCTGTTTGAGCTTGTGTGGGAAGAGCAATCAGGACATTCATTCTGTGCCCCTTCACCAACTCTTGTGGTGTGAAGTGGTGGTCTGACCCTAGCTAATTGTGTAAGGCAAAAGAGCCAAGGGAAGACAGTGCAACCACTTTCTATGCAAAGTGTCTTTTATTTTTGCAATGCGTTCCTTCAAAAGGCCACTTAGACACTCACAAATTCCATTGGCTTAGAGGTGGTAAGCAGATGAGAATTTGTGTTTTATTCCCAATAGAGATGTAATGTGTTCAAACACCTCATTTACCAAATGGGTTCCATTGTCAGAACAGAGCAGTTTGCATACTCCCCATCTAGGAAACACCTCTCATACGAGGTATTTTGTAGGCGATATGGCATCTGGATGTGTGCATGGACCTGCTTCGATCTGGTGAGAAAAATACCATGCGATTACTATCATATATTGGTACCGTTAAAACATTGACGCATATCCACATAGACAATATGCAAATGCCAAAGTGGTCCAGTTGGAAAGGGTATTGCTCCTCTCACCATTCTTAATGTGTGTCCACTGCACTCAAGGTCCTGGTGGAGGTGCTGTGGTATGCTGACTAGCTGCCAGGGTGCCTGCCTCCAGATTCCAAGAGGCTGAGAAATGTAGCTTCAGTCTCCTCATTCGGAGTGTTGTTTGTGGGTCAGCCAGGAGACTGTCAGGGTTGTCCCCTGTCTGGTTTACGTGTTAGTGTCCCTGGGTAGGGAAATTGTGGTTAGAAAAGGTCATTTGTGTGTTGCTGTTTGTCATTTTTCCTATTAGGCCTTACCTTTCCCATTTTAGTCAGTGGATTCAAACCCAAGCCAAGATGGAGGACAAGGGCAGTGACCTGATTGGTTGGAGTGTTGGCAGGGGCAGTTGGAAGCTCTGTCAACTGCCTTTCATTGTCAGAATATCAGCTGAGTAGGAAGCGTTTCAGGATTTCCCAGTAATTAGGCCTTTCCAAAGGCCTGACAATGTATTGAATTCTGCCTTCAAGCAAGAAAGGACAAGTCAAGTCATTCACAGTGAAGAGATCAGAAAACAAAGCTAAGTAAAAAGAATTTTGTCATCACAAAACTGAAGTGTTGCTTTCAACTTAAACTTTTCACCTGCTTAAAACGTTTGGCTTAACAGTCTCTTGAAACCTTGAGTAACTGTATTCTTGTGGGATGAAAATGAAAACCATTAACTGTTTTTTTTTTATTTGTAAATTAACACACAGGAGTAATTATACAAACGCATTACATGTAGCTTCTCAAATCGTGCAAACCCAGAGTCCCCTTCGCCCATCCCATGCGTTCCCCGGCGAGCATAGTTCCCAGGCCTTAATCGGACTGGTCTGGTGGCGGTAGCGGGTCGTCCATAGTGTGAAGGGCTCTTGCAATCAGGCACGGTTTGTGGGTCAGGGCCGGATAGTTCAGGTCATAGTCCAGTACTGGTGCCCAGATGTCTCGATCGGTGAAGCAGTCCTGCTTTGGCCGCCGTGACCCTCTCGGCTATCAAAATATCCCAGAGTTTAAGCCAGCAAAGGGCCATCAAGGGCCCGTCCGCAGACTTCCAGGTGCGGGCCACCGTGATCTTAGCCGCTAACAAGAACTGGGACACCAGGGCAGCTCTTCTCCCCGACCGCGGGTATGAGCCTGGCAGTGGAATCCCTAGGAAGACCTGTTTGGGCGTGAGCGGAATGGTCACCTGGGTGACATCCTTTATGGTAGCTAAGCAAAGAGTCCAGAACTCCTTTACACGGGGGCAGGTCCGCCACATGTGGACGAAGGATCCTGGAAGGCCGCAAAGTCGCCAACAGTGGGGGTCTAGTGCCGGTTGGAAGTGGTGAAGGCATAGATGGGGGTAGTACCAGCGCAGGAGTAGTTTATGGGCACACTCCCGGTTGGTAATGCAGCGGGATGTCGTCCGCGTTCTCATCCAGATGTCCACCCACATGTGATCCTCAATGGTGTGTCTGAGGTCCGTTTCCCATTGAGACATGTAGGAAGGCCTAAACTGGAGGGGGTCCTCCTGCAGCAGTCTATATAGGGCAGAGATCTTTCCCCGGGCCGGTAGGTCATTCACCGTCCGCTCTAGTGAAGTGAGGGGTCTCGTGGCCGCCGCAGGGGTCTGTGGGTGGGAGCACCAGTGCCTAAGTTGGGCGTAGGAATACCTATCCGTTTCTGCTAACTGGAAGGCCATCTTGTAGCGTTCAAAGGTTAGGGGGGAGCTCCCCTCGAAGAGTTGTCCCAGAGTGGTGAGGCCCCCTGCGACCCAGTTTCTAAAGTTTTGGGGATGGACCTGTCACGATGCCCGCTCCCGGGGAACCGGCTCAGGCCCTGCGTCCCCGAAAGCGGACATCAAGTCCCGGGGAAGGTCCCAGCAACCCCTGATAGGGGCCCTTTGGACAGCGTCCTGGCGCCTATGGCGCCAGGCTCATAGAAAACGTCAGTCCTGGCGCCATAGGCGCCAGGCTCATTATGAAAGTGTTTGGGTGCACTTACCTGATGCAGACCATGCTGCAGAACCCCGGCCTCCTTGAGGCCTGAAAGGAACTACTTTACCTGTGGGACTCATTTACCACCCGGGCGTGGTCGGGGAAGGATACATACCTGATTGGAGGAAGGACACATTCTAGGAACTTCTTCCAAGGCTATTTAAACCACACCCGATCAGCCACACGGGCTTCGCGTTGTTCTGCATCTAGCAGCTGGTGGACGCTCACCGTGTCTGCTCCTGCATCTTGACTTCTGCCACACCTGCCAGCATCCTGAATCACCTGCAAAGGAAGGGAACAAGAGAACAGAAGAAGGAAAAGGCCTCACCTGCTAAATCTGCATCCCAGAGACATTTCGCCGACAATCCTGAAAAGGAAGACATTTATTTTTAAAAGCACATCGCATCGATCGCTGCAGCGCCGCATTCTACTCACCTTTGCAGGGCGCCTCCATGTTCAGCAGCGACCATCCGGATTCGCAGTCGCGCCCCCGCGCCTAGGGAGAAAAAGACAAGAACAAAGGTGAGAGAAAGAAGGGAAAAGGGAAGCTAAAACTCCATGTCAAGACTTACCTGTTGGGTCATTCCCTTTTCATTTCGGGTCCGCGCCGCATCCAGGCATTTTCGGACCCCGGCCCCTAAGGGGAAAAAGACATCAGCGTTAATGAGTGAATGAAAAGACATTACCAAAACACTCATTAAAGACTTACCTGATTTCCACAAGGATTTCACCGCTCACCTTGGGTCGGTGCCTGTTCCCTGGCATTCCGTACCCCGGCCCCTATGGGGAAAAAGACATTAGCATTAGAACATTAATGCATGGACACAAGGGGAACCACGTATAGAAAATCTTACCTGGAAGCCAAGCAAGTTTGGTTCTCACCTATCCGAAAATCCAGTGACGTAACTGGATACCAACGCGCCCCTGCATCAGAAGCAGGATGGAGAGCTTGTCCTTCCAGATCCTAAGGTGAGACGCTACGGGGAAGCACAGAAGGGTTTTGAGGAGGGTGAGAGGGGTAAGTGGGAGGCCGATTGCATTACCCCGCAGACAGTTAACCCCCTATTCTCACCTACAGAAGGATACTTCTGCGAGTCAGACAAGCCAGATCTGGGGGCCGGTCCAGTCCGTCTTCCGAACCCTGCGCATCACCTTAGACGAGGTCACAGCAGTTCGAACCAGGCCAGCGCCCCCGTGGGAGTCAGGTGAGTGTTACAGGACCCTGGGGGAAAAGGCTGGGTTGAGGAAGATTGGGGAGAGCGCACTCAGGTCTCCTGGGACACCCCGGAATCTGCGAGCCCACTCCCAGGCCTTTATCGTTTGTTTTGTGGCTGTTAGAGTGCCCGGCCAACTTCGACGTAAGGCTGTAGGTAGAAACGGGAGGAAGCGAAGGGGGAGGGAGAGGCAGGATTGTTCGATTTCCACCCATTTCGGCCGACCTGTAGCAAGCCCCCATGCTTGGAGGTGGGCTAGTTGCGACGCCATTTGGTATTTACGGAGGTCGGTTACCCCCAGGCCTCCCAGTCTCGTGCTGGCCATCATTGTTCTCTGTGGGATGCGCGCTTTCTTCCCCCTCCAGATGAAGTCCACCATCCTTCTTTGGAGCCGCTGTAGGGGGGGGCAGAATGGTGATCGGGAGGGTGGCACAGGCATAGAGGAAGCGAGGAAGTAAGTTCATTTTGCATGCCGTGATACGGCCTAGGAGGGAGATCTCTTGTGATTGCCAGCGGGTCATATCCTTTTCTAGTTCCTCGAAGAGTGACGGGAAGTTAGCCCGATAGACTTTCACCGGATGTGCAGGGATCTGGACCCCCAGGTAGGGGATCGATTTGATGCTCCACTGGAAAGGACCCCTCTCCTCCAAGGACTCTCGTTCAGCCGGGGTCAAACCCACTCCCAGCACCGCTGACTTTTGGAAGTTAATCGTGAATCCCGAGACCATCCCAAAGTTGTGGATTTCAGTTAAGGCCTCCCTCATGAATCCCTCAATGTTTGTAATGGTGAGCAGAACATTATCCGCATAGAGGGCCACTTTATGTTGCGCAGAGCCAGTACTCAGGCCACTGATTCGGGGGGTTTTCCATGGCCAAAGCAAAGAGCAATGGGGACAGAGGACATCCCTGTCTTGTTCCGCACATGAGGGAGATCGAGTCCGATAAGCGGCCGTTGATCCTCAGCCTAGTCCTAGGGGCCTGGTAGTTCGCAAAGATCATTTTCTGGAAGGTCGGGCCGAAGCTAAAGGCCTCTAGAGTGAGGCGCAGATAAGACCAGTCCACCTTGTCGAACACTTTGGTTGCATCCAGCGCCAGTAAAGCTAGTTGTTGGGAGTCCTGAGTGGTGATCTCAATTAGGTCCAGAGCCCTGCAGATGTTGTCTTTCGTCGACCTATGGTGTATAAAGCCCGTTTGATCCGGGTCTATGACGTTCGGGAGGATAGGTGCTAGGCGATTGGCCAGGATCTTGGAGTATATATTGTCATCCAGATTCAGCAAGGAAATGGGTCTATACGAGCTAATGTCGTGGGGGTCCTTCCCAGGCTTGGGGATAAGGACTATGATAGACTCTTGCATTGTTGGGGTGACCGTTCCAGTGGCCACGAATGAGTTGAAGAGGTGGGCCAGGGGGGCCACTAATTGGGACCGGAAGATTTTGTAGAAGCAGGTGGAGAATCCATCCGGGCCCGGGGCTCTAGATTTTAGGCTCCTAATGGCTGCCTCCACCTCCTCGGTCGTAATCGGCACTTCAAGTTCTTCCCTGGCGCCAAGGTCAGGTGCGGGAGGGCCGCCTCTCGAATGTATGAACGTTGCTTGGTCGGATCCTTCGGGGCCACCGTCATTATTTCCAGGTGGTGGGCGGTTGCCAAGTGTACTTTCTTGTGGTCCGCGTAGTGGATCACCCCCTGCGGATCACGGAGGCCCAGGATGGCATTCCTACTCTTCACCTTTGCCAGTTTGTTAACCAAGAGTTTGTTGGCCTTATTGTTGTGGGCGTAGTACCATTGCTTGGTTCTGGTTAGCAGATTCGCCGTAGCCTCAGCGTAGTGAGCTTCCAGCTTTTTCCTAGCCATTTGTAGGATCCTGTAAGATTTGGGGGCCCGGCCCTTCCTTTTGTGAGTAGCCTCAGCTTCACGGACCTCATTCTCCAGGACGGCTCGAGTCGCCTGCTTGCTTTTGTGGAATGCGGCACCTTGGCCGATCAGCTCTCCTCTAAGGACCGCTTTCATGGCATCGCAGGTGTTGGTCGGGGAAGTGTCCTTGTCCCGGTTTTCAGCGAAAAAATTCTTGATGGAGCTGGCGATTGAGTCTCTCACAGCCATGTCCCCCAGAATAGGGTCATATAAGCACCACCGGCGGCATGGAGGGGGCTCCAGGTCATGGGACCGCAGGGTCAATGTAACTGGGGCATGATCCAAGAGGTTTCAGGGGCCAGTTACCACATCATCAGTGAAAGTCAGGATCTGTGGGGAGGTCAAGGTCAGGTCAATTCTAGAGAAAGTACGATGCACGTATGAGTAGAAGGCGAAGTCCCTTTCATCCGGGGACAGTACCCTCCAAGAGTCTACAATGTTCAACGTGCGAAATAGGTGGAGCAGGCCAGTGGCCAACTTCAGGTCTGTGGGTGTCGGGGGGTGGGACCTGTCCTTGAGGGGGTCCGGGGCCCTGTTAAAGTCTCCTCCCATGACGACATGCCCCTCAATGAATGGGAGGAGGGAGTCCTCTAGGTCCTGGTAGAAGCCCTCCTGGCATTTGTTCGGAGCGTACACCGAGATGAGGGTATAGAGTTGGCCATGTATGGTGCATTTGATTGCAATGAAGCGACCCTCTTGGCAACGTCGTGAGTCAAGGATCTGGGGCTTCAGGTCTTTTGCGAATAAAATAGCAATGCCACCCTTCTTCGTTCCGTTAGAGGCGAGGAATTGTAGCGGAAAGAATCTGCTTCGTAAGCGAGGAAAGTCCACTGGAATCAAATGTGTCTCATGCAAGAAGGCAATCGAGGTCCCGTCGTCCTGTAGCCTCTGTAGAATTGTTTTCCTCTTTGGGGGGGAGTTCAGGCCCCTAACATTCAAGGTGGTGAACTTAAGTTTCAGATGCGGAGGTTGGTCCGGAAGATCCACTTGCTGGGGGGAGAGGTGTCGTGGGGGAGTTAGGTCAGCCATGGACGTGAGAGCGTAGTTGCTTCGGGGTCTCCTGTGGTTGAGGGTTTTTTAACTGGTCTAACTGGCCTCCAATGGGAGAAATTCACATTCAGGAATGACCTCCAACAGGAGGTCCAAATTGCGGTCAGGGGGGTCGATTTAGAACTATCGACATGGCCCCTAGGCGCCAAGGCTGTAATCCGACAGCGCCAACATGGTTGAAGGATTCTCCAAGGGTAGAGTAATGGCATCCGCCTTGGAAGAGGTTATGGACTGCATGGGTTCCGCGGCGAGATGTAAAAGCTTCAGGCGTTTCCAGTACCATGTGTCTGGTGCAGGCATTATAGCGCTTTATTTAGGTTTATGGTTCCTCTGCACCCTTGACCATGGGGTCTGTTTCGGCTTCGGGGATGTTGTGTCTAAAGCCAGGCTTGTTCGGCTCGGAGCGGAGGGGTCTGAGGACCCAGGGGAGTCTGGACAAAGGATTGACGCTGCATCGTCAAGGTGGCTGATGGTGCGCGGGGCGCCCCTGTACAAGCACTGTAGAGCCGTAGGAAAAAGCCATCGATAACGGATCTGCTGATCCCCGAGAAAAAGTGATAAAGGCCGGAGCATCCTGCGCTTCTGAAGAGTCAGCGGGGAGAGGTCTTGGAAGATCTGTATCGGGATTCCCTGGAATGAGAGCTTGTCCTTTGAATGGCCAATAGCTGCTATGGCCTCCTTGGTGGTGTAGAAGTGGACCCTAGTGATCACATCCGGGGGGGGGGTCCGTATCGATACCCCGGCGAGGGCGCAGCCTGTGGGTCCGATCCAGCAGGAGTTGGGTCTCATCCAAGTCTGGCAGGAAAGACTGAAAGAAGGTGCTGACATATTCAAGGAGCTCCTGATCGGAGATTGAAGCGGGCACCCCGCGGAGGCGCAGGTTGTTGTGGCGAGAGCGGTTTTCCATGTCCTCCTGTTTATGTTCAAGGATTTTCGGTTCTCGCCACTAGCGACTGGACGGCGCGTTGAATTTCCGTTAGTGAGGTGGCATGATCCATGGTTAGGTCCTCGACCTCCCCAACCCTCTGTTCTATGCCGGCGACTCTTTGTTCTGTCTGTTCCAATTTGGCGTTGAGTTCCGTCATGCAGGCTCTAAATTCTGATTTATTATCGCTCATGAAGGCTTGGAGATCCTCCTTGGTCGGAAGCGTCCACCCGCCATCGGTTGGCTTCTGGGGAGTAAGTTTGGGGGGCTTTGCTTTCTTACCCCTCTCAGAGGCTTGCAGCATGGTAGAGATGTCGGTCGATTTAGGGAGCTTTAATGCCTTGGTCATGGCTCCGAGGTGAGGGGACGTCGCCCAAGGGTGAGTCTCGTGTCCACGTTCCATGGAAGGCAGAAGAAGGCGACCAAATAGATGTATGGGATGGGTAGGGCCAGGGTGTCCCAGGCGGTGGAGCAGACAGGTTAAGCCTCCAGATTCTCACGAAGCGGCACAGTTCATTGTAGTGGAGCAGTCCAGCAAGGTGGGTGGCCGCCTAGGAAGATGGTGGCGGAGACCGCCACCCCAGCCGATGGCAAGGAGGCAGGGGCGCCCCAGGAAGTCGAAGGGGGTGACACACTCTGTATGGGGTCAGGGCTAGTGGGCTCAAGGGTCCTCTGACCAAGTGGGGTCTGGGAGGAACAGTAGGCTCCCAAGGAGGGGTGTTGCAGTGGGCCCCAGAGCGACCCCACACGAGCCAGGGTAACGCTGTTGCTGGAGGGCCTCCGATGGGAGCAGCAGGCAGAAGGCGGGCAGGGGCGCCCCAGGAATCAAAGAGGGTGCTGGTGTAGGGTGGGGGAAACCCCCCCCTGCAAGGTCCCGCAGAGATAACAGGGACACCAGCAGGGCCCCTGCTGGAGGCGGGCGGTGGGTAAGCCTCCGGCTCCAAGATCAGTCCAGGGCCCTGGTGGTGCAGCAACTGGCAGGAAGTCACCGGAGCTCCGGGCCGCCGCAGAGGGGTGGTGGAAGGCAGGCCCCTGCCTCCCAGGCAGGGCCGACCCCCAGCACGGTCCCAGATTCGGGCAGGCGCCTCCCAACAGGCCCGGGGGGCAAGATGTCAAGGCCCTACAGGATGGTGTCACGGGCCCGGGGCTCCAGCAGTGGGCCTCGCAGCATCAAGGATCAAGCACAGGGGGGGCGTCCCGCTGCAGGATGTCGGGTGGTGCAGGCCTCATACATGGGCCCCCGCTATCAGATGCGGCTCAGGGCTGATGATGAATCCCAGCCGCCAGCTTGGAAAGAGTCGCGGAGATGCGGCCACCATTTTGGGCCGTAGTACGGGTGTGGGAGTCCAAGCTCCCCGTCGCGTTTTCACCGTTGGCGAGAGCGTTATGCACTCAAAACGCTGTCATCTGTAGCCCGGGACCTCAGCAGCTGAAGGCTCGTCATCTCGTATCACGAACCCGGCTGGAAACGGGCAGAGTCAGGGCTTAGCCGCGGATCCATGCGGAGGCCATCAAAGGTACTGCCTCATCGCTGGCACTCCAGGCCACCAACCATTAACTGTTTTAAACTGTAAATGCAGCTCACTCGTATTTTTCAGCTCGTATCTTTTTGTATTGTGACTGCGACACTTGTTGAGCTTTCTTACAAGATTTTAATTATTTGGTTGCAGTTCCCTCCAAGTGCTTGGTTTTTTCTAGTGTAGCTTTAGTTTTGTGAGTGAAAACAGACGCAGGCGGATGTTCGTTTTCCGTGGGTCTGTTCTGAAGTAATTGGTTGTGATTAGAATAGCACAGGAATCTGACTCTTGTCAGAGTAATTTATGGCACATGTTATTTTCTTTTTCAATTGCGCCCAGGCACGTTCCAATTTGGCAAGCAGCTGAATTACTGGCATGAACTCTCGATTTAGAGCGCAGTGTTTATTCAGCTGTATCTTGTGGACACTTTAATATAAGGATTCAGCGTATTGCAGTAACTGGATTGAAATTGTATCTCATTTGTCTTTGCTGCAGATTTCAAGAGGTTCCACATACCAGTGAAACTGTTCCAGTTTTTTATGTTCTCCACTTTCCCCTTTCCCCCAGGGGTGTTAGATGTTTAACCGTATTTGTTAGGATTGAGCGCCTCACACCTGTGGTGGGTCTGTCGGGGTTCAGCAGCTTCCGTGGACATCAAGCAAGACTCAGCCTGACAGAGACAAGCCGCCATTATTCCGAACAAGTGCTGGTGCCACCATGCTGAAGTCACTGGTCTGCTGAGAAAATGCCTCGTGGCCTTCCTGATTTCAGTCATCTTGTCTGCCGAGTGGAAGATCTTCTCCGCCCTTGTATTCCAAATTAGCCACAGGAATGATAAGGACTGCGTGGGGGGTAACTGCGACTGCTTAAGGTTGATAGAGAGCCCCAGATTGTATAGCATGTGCATAAGCGATGAAGCTTTGCGCTGTACTTCCTCGGGGCGACTCTGCTTGCACGAGTCAATTGTAGAGGTATGGATAAAGGTGGCGGCCTCCGCCCTGAGCAGGGCTGCTACCGAGTTCATTAACTTTGTGAAGACCCTTGGAGCTGAGTTGAGGCCAAAAGGGAGGACATTGTACTGAAAATGAAAGCCCATGATCCTGTCATGACTACTGTGAGGGGGCACAGGTTGTGCCACAAGCAGCCTCCCACAAGAACCGTGAGGGCCTTAAAACCACTGCAAAAGGGCTCCTGGCGCCAGTCCTGGCACCTTTGGCAATAGGCTCATATGTAGGAAGGAAGGGCTGTTTAAACTAGGTCCCATATATGTGCATGGGCCTTTAAATCCAACATGGAAGCACCCACACAGCCTAGTTCTAAGAACCAAGCCATGCAGTCTAGTGTTTTGGGTGTGGCAGGCCTGGAACTACTTTCCCTGGTACTACTTTACCTGGGCTATATAAACCACACCCTGACTGCAGAACACGCTTCACTTTATTCTGCAACCAGCAGCGTGACGCTCACCATGTCCAGCTCCTGGTCTTCAGCATCTTCCTGTAGTCCTGCAAGAACAAGAACAAGATTATTCTGTCTTACCTGAGAAAACACCATCCAGCACTCATCATCTCAACTGGGCTGCAATCTGTGGAAAACGAGAGAACAAGAAACATCACTCACCTGTGAGTACTAGCTTAAGGACTTCCGGCGAACCGCTACCACAGCTGCTGCTCTAACATCGCAACCTGCAATAACGAGAAAAGGAAAAACAACATTAGAACGCGCGCATTTCCAAAACATCGAATTCCATCAGTCTTACCTGAATTCCATCGCGCTACCCTGCGCTTCCATCCGGAGAACCACACCAACATATGCAAAGGAAAAAGAGACGGTATACGGTAATTTCATCGACAGGCTTTTCATCGCAGTTTTTTGACGCAATTTTTTTTGGGGTTAAAAATTAAATAAATTTGGTGTGTGTCTAGGGGAATATTAAAATAATTAAATGGATGGGGAGTTTGGGGGGTAACCAAAAAACCCAAAAAACCCGATGTTTTTAAAAATAAAAAAAAATCAGCGGCAAAAAACTCTGCGATGAAAAGTCTGTCGATAAAATCACATAGAACCAAAGAGACATATTCAGGTTCGCTTTCAATATTAAACAACCGCACAGCACTGTACTTACCCTAACGGATTCCGGGGGCCTGTTTTTCATCGCGCTCTCATCCACTCGCAGCACCACAGCGGCCTGTGAGAAGAAGAAAACACAGGTTAGATTTAAAAGACAATAAAGGTGCTGCGCTTCGTGTTTTCTCTTAACTAGAATAGTGCCTCTCCATCCGGCACGCCAGCATCAAGACCTTCGCACCTGAAAAGAAGGAGATAAAGACATTAACGAATTTCCACCATAAACAGAACAAAGTCTTACAATTAACAAACCCACCTGCCTACCAGAAGATTAGGGGTCACAGCAGGCCTGGGCCCAAGGAAGGCATACTGCACCAGTGAAGCAACTTGGGCAGCTCGCCAACAAACGTCAAGCGCCCCTGCACAAGAAACACAGGATGGATAGTAAGGTGAGAAAGGAACCTATTGGGAAGGGAATCGGTCATAGAGGGTGGTAGATTCACCTATTATAGACAGTTATCACAAATCCTCCCTTCTGTAATTGCAGATTCATTATTCAGCACTGGGCAACTACGCATCCAGGGTTCCAAATCTCAGAGCCTTCCAGACGCCCCCGGGGATATCAGGGGAGCATAACAATCCTGAGCCTCAGGAAGGAATGATGGGCTCCCAAATGGGGACATGCAGGTAAGCATCCTTGAGATCCAGGGAGCACATCCAGTCTCCCCCAAACAGTGTCTCCGCAATAAGAGCTGGAGTAACCATCTTGAACTTTTGAAGGGGTAGGAAAAGGTTCAAGGAAGAAAGGGCTAGAACAACGCTCAGGCCAGCCTGGTTCTTTTTCTGAATGGCGAATATTCGGGAATAGACGCCCATGCCTCATTGCGAAGCTGGGACCTCCTCCAGTGCCTGACTTGTGATGAGCAAGCAGATTTCCGTCAAAAGAGTTGCCGTCCCAATGTGTGGGAGTGGAGTGGAGGGGAGGAAAGAGGAAGTGAAGGAATTGGAATGAGGCTGAAGCCCATGGAAACTCTAGAGAGGATCCATGGGTCCGCAAACCTGCCCGCCAGGAACTGAAGTGAAGGGCGAGTCTGCCCCTCACAGGAGGCTTGTGCATCTAGAAGACATCATCACAACTTCTTACCCTCTGAGGCTAGTGCCTGGGAGGGGGGCTGGAAAAAACCCTTGTGGGAGAATTTGTGCTGCTTGCATCTGTGCTGGCTAGTGTACCGGTCAGGCTGTCTAGCGCACTGCGCCTGAAAACCCCTGAAGCTACGGAAGGTACGTGCTCTGTCCGAGCATTGGTGACTCTGGCTATAAGCCTTGGGCACCGACTTTGTGAGGATTGACAAGGACTTAGCTGCCTGAGAGCTAGTTTTCTTTTTGTCAAGTTCCTCGTCCATGGTCGAGTGGAACAAGGAACCCCTTCAAATGGCAGGTCTATAAGGCCTTCTTGCACATCGGGCTTAAACTTGGCCGCCTTGAGCCAAGCTGTCCTCCTCATATCTGTGGTGATACAAATCAATCTACCTGCGGTGTCAATGTGAGCGACTGTGGATTCCATGATGTCTTGGGCCACGATTTTGGCCTCTGCCAATCCGGCCTTGAAGCGTGCCTGACTATGAGCGGGGAGCTCTGGGAGGAAATCCGCAATCTCCCACCACAGCTTTTGATTCACTGCTGCTAGCATAGCGTCAGCATTGGCCTGGCGCAGATGGAGAGTGGCATTAGAGTAAATCTTTTTGCCGTAGGATTCTAACAGCTTTTCCCATAAGAGTGCTGAGGTGAGTGCAGATGATGAAGACTGTGGTTTGGAGTAAAGGGAGGCCACAGCTATAACTGATAAATGCGGTTGAGGGTGCCCCACCTGAATGAGGGATTCTCCTTCCGCCTGCCTATACTTGGCCTCGAGGCATTTATTGGTAGGCTGCGTTGACTGCAGCTTCACCCATCCCTTCTTGGCCAGTACTTCTACGTTCTTTTGCAGAGGGATGCCAGTTCTTGTGGCAGGGTGAATGGTCAGCACCTTGGCCAGAACCCCTGCTTCAGGTTGCTCAACTTGTGGCTGAGGAATACCAAGGTATTCTGCTACACCCGCCAGCCTCTGCTGGAAGGCCTTAGTTGACAAGGGAGTATCCTGCTCCTCGTCTGTATCACCCGCTGTTTCCTGCAGGTTGGGAGCTGTTGGAGGCATGCTGGGTGCAGGCAGCTGTGGTGTGCTGACTGGCAGTGCCGGGGGCTGCACTGGAGGCAGAGCCACCATGACTGGTGTGAATGCAGGGACCAACGGATGAACTGGGGCTGGGGTCTAGACCACAGCTGGAGCCTTGAGTGGTGCCGGAGGGAGCATGTCTATGATGACCCCTCTGAGGATGGTGCCCATCTGTGGGGATTTCCTCAGGGTAAGGAACTTTTCGAAGAACCTATCCTTGCATGCAGGGGAAGGGTCTGGGGGCATCAGAACCGAGCCCTGTGGCTGCTGAGATCTTGGCGGTCCTTGCCGCACCATGCTGGGAGCTGCGTACTGCCCCTGTGAAGGTGTGGTTGGGTATGATGTGGACCAGGTCACTGGAGTGGCCAAGTCCCATATAGACATGCGTTCCCATGACAGCTCTCCAGTAGGAGGAGGCTCCAGGCGAGCTGCCATCTTGTCCGGCCTGGCGCAGCCATTTTGTCATGCCTCACGCCACGGCTTGCTGCATGGTGCCTGACGAGCTGGGCCCAGTCTCCCCTGCATGCTTAAAAGCAAAGGCTTGGATCTACCCTGCACCTCCAGTAGTGACCTGGGAGGTGGAGTGCCCTCGCCCATGACGCCGATAGTGCTGCATGTAGGCGCACCCTAGAGTACGAGCCCGGTAGTAAAGCAAAGCCCCTCGGGGATGTCCCCATTACCAGAACCTTTCCACCCCTCAGAGGTGGAACCCCTCAGCCTGTTGGGCATTAGATCTGAGAGCCTCTGTCTCTTTGCTGGTCTTAGGACCTGGAAGTCCCCTCCCACTTAGGTGCTTCTCTGGGATGGGGTCGCCCTGCGTGGTACAGAGGAGAACAGGGCACCTACCTTGGGCCTGGTCTTACTCCTCACGTAAGTCTTGATGTCCTCTGGAGGTGATCCCTCAAACATCTCCCTCCACCTGACCAAACAATTCTTGAGAGCTTGCGGGGTCAACGCTTTGCACGCAGAACAGCCATCCCAGCTGTGGTCGGGGCTAAGGCCCCGGAGGTAGAGCGTGTGGGTATTCGACATGGAGAAGCAACCCTTGCAGGCCGGACACCTGCTGAAATCCACCATTGTCAACATGCGCTGGGGAGGAGCGTGGCACCAGAGGACAGTCTTCTCTGACAATTGCTGGGAGAAAAACCAAATAGAAAAAAAAACAGAAAGCCTTTTAAAGTGCGTGGAATTACAAAGCCGGAGGACTAGCCCAGGAGTGCTGGTGAAGCGGTCCGTTCCTGCCGACGTGGAAAACAGGACTAAGGAATGGTGCTGATGGGCGGAGTCAGGGGAGCGCATGCTCCCAGAGCCGTTCCCCCGCTCTTCTAAATTTAAAGGGGAAGACTCTTTTTTCTGGTGAAAAAGGTTCAGTTTCCCGTCCCTAGCGAGGGACGCCCATACAGTATGGAGGAAAGGGGACGGGACGTAGAAGTACATATCTTATGGTCCAATTACAATTTTTCGATTATAACTGCTTCATATATTTTAGCCAACACGTGTTTCATTATATATTTTGTCATAATCATACAATATGTAAGTAATGTGATTTTAAAGCATATAAATCTAATTTATTAATTTTTGAGAACTTTTTTTAATATTATACTGTCCTTGGCATTATTGCATGAAACTATTATGGATGATTTCTAGGCAGTAAATGAACTTTTTAAAGTGTGATGACAATTTTATAAATAGTCTATTTATGTACTTGATTTGGTGACCAAGTCGGGCACTTGAGTTTGTTGAAATCATGTACTCGCTTAATCCGCACTATAGGTAACTAGGTCTACCTTTTTGGAAATGTACGTAGATAATTTATTTTACTTTATCTTTTGTATTTATTGGTTGATGTATTATGTATTTTTTGATATGTATACTTTTTAATGGCAAAATGGCAGAAATAAATGTTATTGATTGAATGTGATTTTGCAACAAGATGACTAGATTTCCTTTTTCATCCCTGGTAGCTATGGGCTGATCCGGTCGTTCAATTGGAAGATTGTTTATAGAACCTGATATTTATATACCATTGCTGTCATATAGAGCGCATGAGTGATTTTGAGCTTTTAGCAATCATTGCACTCTGAAATCTAAAGTCTTTGCTGTCCAAACTTGTACATATGCTTAATATTTATATAAAATCTGTATTGTTAGTGTCACTTTTGTTTTTAGTTTTTTTAAACAAAAAAAAGTAAATGTGTACCAAACCCAGTATGCATTAAGTATTTAGTGACTCAGTCTTAAAACTCACTGGCCCTCATTACAAGTCCGGCGCTGGACCATGGTGCTATTAGCAGGATGGTCCATGCCGGATTCCGCCATGGTGGATGGCGGAATTACCGCCCCATTCCAAGGTGAGTGGGGCGGTAATTCCCCATTCACCATTTGCCCTTCCCCATTCCCATTTTTGCCCCATAGGGCAAAATGGGGATGGGGAAGGCGCTAATTATGGCACCGTAAATTACGGTGCCGTAATTAGCACCACGGTCGCTTAGCGCCTTGGACTTTAACGCCTGCAAAAAGCAGGCGTTAAAGTGTTAATCAGGCGTTAAGGGTTAACGGCGCCGACGGCGCCGTTAAACCCTTAATGCCTGACTTGTAATGAGGGCCACTGACATTTATGTCAGATATAAATCTCTTTGGTAATTCTCTTGTTCCCAAAATGTTTCTTAATAAGCAAAACAACCAGAGCTTTGTTGGTTTTATTGATGCAACTCACCATTACCCAGAGTTATTTCTAAACAACACACACTGTGTTAAGCAATCATTTTCATGTTCACATACGCATGGCAGGCATTTTTTTAAACCACTGCAAAAATGTGTGTTTTCTCTCCAGAAAAGAGAAGGTTTAAAATGATGCATCGTTTTACAATATTAAACGCCTGCCTATGCTTAAGTCAAGCACGTCTTACCCACAGGTGGGCACTAAAATGATGTTCAGAATTAAGGACTACTTTCCCTCCCCGGCCCCACATTTTGGAGGTCTATGGCTGCCAAAAGGAGCAAGCATGGAATAGATTGTACAGAAGTTAAAATGGCGAAGAGTAATTCTAAATATGCAAGTGCATCAAGAAGCCTGTGAAAGGATTCCAAAAACCACAGAAGGGTGAGAGAAAAAAACAGTGTGCCAAAGGTCACACTGTTTCACAGCTGTAAAGACGAAATGTTTGCGGTGTCCACTCAAGAGATCAAATTCAGACATCCTTACAGAAACTGTCCAGTGCTAAACAGGCAAATGCCATCCATGCTGGGTTTGACATTCATCTGCACGCTCAGAACTACCAGGAGAACCAACTGCATCGTATGCCACACAATGCATAGCAGTTATGTGAATAAGCAACCTTTACATGAATTTGATTTTAAATACATGGTAGGAATTGTACTGTGAACCCGTACCTCAAACGACAGCAGGACATATATAACTATAACCCACAAAGCTCAAAATGGTCTTAGGTATTGTACTGTACAACCACCTCTAAGGATTTAACAAACATTTTAAATGACCTCAAACGCTAGCTGGCAAAACCCATTGCCTACACCACACACAGAAAGGTAATTTTGTGCCAGAACGCCTCACCCATTACTCAGTTTCACTCCTGAAGTGTTGGGTATTTTGGACAATGGCACAAACAATGATGATGTAAACAATGTGTACCACTTAAGTTGTTATAAAAGATGCCTGCACGCCACAGCTATGAGGAATACTGTTGCTTCCCTCCCATGAATGTTCAGGGTTGCCCCTATTCATTACTTTGCCGAGAGAATGCTGAGCCAAAGTTTCCAAGAACTTCCTACAACTGTCTTTTTATGTATTTTATTGATTTCACAAAATCACATTTTGAATGCGGTATAATTATAAACTGATATAATATACAATGGATGCATTAGCGACAAGAGAAATCATCATTTCCATTTAACTTTTTCGCCCCAACCCCACTCATTCCCAACCCCTCTGGATGACTGTAATATGACCCTAATGCCAATTGTTTGTTGTATTTTTTCTTTGTTTGAAAACGAAGTAAAATCAAATAAAAAATAAAAAGATGGAAACATAAGAAGCGCATTGCTCTGCAACTACGCTGTTCACCTCCCCCTCTCAGCCAAACTTTTCACTCTCAGGGGATCGACGGGCCTGCCTGATCTGTTATATACAGATGCACGCTGGAATTGGAATTACCACAATTAAATCACTGGTCCTGTAGAAGATGGCATAAATTTTGACCCGCCATCGAAACCGGCCGACTTTTGGGTAGCAAGCGCTCTCGTGACCTGCCTATCCCTGAGGAACAAGGGGGATACGACTCCATAAGATGAATGTTTACTCATGTTTCGTGAGCCTTTTAAGGTTGCCCAGAATGTACGAGCTTTTTGTTTATGAAGCATCAGAACAGACCAATTTTGTTTTGGTACATTTGACCTTTATGGGTGAATACAAGTAGCAGAAATCCCCAGGTTCTAAGCAATTCCCCATTCAATTTGTGATCTAGACAATGGGCCTCATTACGACCCAGGCGGTAAGTTACCGCCTGGGTCGTACCTTTACCACCATGGCGTAAACTATGTTTACGTCATGGTGGTTGGCGGACTTACCGCCCCATTCCGAGGTTGGCGGGGCGGTAAGTCCCCATTAACCCATTTACCCTTCCCCATTCCCATTTTTGCCCCATAGGGCATAATGGGAGTGGGGAAGGCGTTAATTACGCCACCGTAAATTACGGTGGCGTAATTAACAACAAGGTCCCTTAGCGCCATGGATTTTAACACCTGCTAAAAGCAGCTGTTAAATCCTCCATGGCGCTAAGGGACCTCGGAATCAGGCGGTAAGGGTCGGCGCTGTTTACGCCGCCGTAAACCCCTTACCGCCTGGGTCTTAATGAGGCCCAATATCTAATAACCAGTCTTGCCTGTTTAAATTTATATATCTATATATATATCTATATATATATATATATATATATAGATATATATATATATATATGTTAATGGTTTGCTCTATGCTTTTTTCTATTTACAAAAAGAAGCACGGAAGAAATTATGTATCTAATCCAGGGGGGATTAGACTGAAATCAACTGATTTTGACAGAGGGCTGAAAGTACCTTACATGATGGCTATAGTGGGCCGAAAAGTAAATGTGGGTGGGGCGGTAGGCGCGGTGGGGCGTGGCATGGCAGGAGGCTTTTTCAACCCCCAATTTTTATTAAACACATAGAAAAAGAATACGTTTCTGGGGTGTAATGATTTTTATTTGTATTTCAAACTTATATTTTGTACTACACATTTTCCATTGTTATTTATTTCTATTTAGTTATTGCATATCGTCTGTTTAATTAAATTATATATATTTTATTGATACTTGATTGGACAATTATTCAATTATTTTGGACTGCTATACTTTGCTGTTTGGATTGCCTAAGAGGAGTATGGCCTTCGTTGAGTCAGGTTTCCACAAAAAGCAAAGGATGTACATCTCCTAACTGTGCCTGTTTTAGCTTTATTTTTGGGTTAACTCTTGGAGTGCGACACTATGCCATTGCCCCCACCCCTCAACCAAACACTATGCCCCATGGCTCCCACCCCTCAACCAAACACTATGCCCCATGACACCCACCCCTCATGCAAACACTATGCCCCAAAACACCCACCCCTCATGCAAACACTATACCCCATGCAAACACTATGCCCCAAGACACCCGCCCCTCATGCAAACACAATGCCCCAAGACACCCACCCTTCAAGCAAACACTATGCCCCAAGACACCCACCCCTCAAGCAAACCCACCCCTCAACAAACACTATGTCGCAAGACCCCCACCCCTCAAGCAAACCCACACCTCAAGCAGACACTATGCTCCAAGACACCCACCCCTCATGCAAACACTATGCCCCAAGACACCCACCCCTCAAGCAAACACTATGCCCCAAGACACCCACCCCTCAAGCAAACACTATGCCCCAAGACACCAACCCCTCAAGCAAACACTATGCCTCATGGCCCCCCACTCCCCGACCAAACACTATGCCCCATGACACCCACCCCTCATGCAAACACTATGCCCCAGGACACCCACCCCTCAAGCAAACACTGTGCCCCAAGACACCCACCCCTCATGCAAACACTATGCCCCAAGACGCCCACCACTCAAGAAAACACTATGCCCCAAGACACCCACCCCTCAAGCAAACACTATGCCCCAAGACACCCACCCCACAAGCAAACACTATGCCCCTAGACACCCACCCATCAAGCAAACACTATGCCTCATGGCCCCCACTCCCCAACCAAACACTATGCCCCATGACACCCACCCCTCATGCAAACACTATGCCCCAAGACACCCACCCCTCAAGCAAACACTATGCCCCAAGACACCCACCCCTCATGCAAACACTATGCCCCAAGACACCAACCCCTTATGCAAACACTATGCCCCAAGACACCCACCCCTCAAGCAAACACTATGCCCCAAGACACCCACCCCTCAAGCAAACTGTCAGGGCCACCACAGTAACCAGGGTGGACCTGGTGCATGGGAGGCAGCAGCCCAGGCCCAAGACAGCATTCATGGGACACAGACAATCATACTTCAGGACTCTGTTGTGTCCTTATTGCAAGAAATGGGCCGGGAGCAGCAGAAAAGACTATCCGGCATCCAGATCGATGAAAGACTCCATTGCCCAGCATGCGAGCCCAGGAACTACTTGCAGGACCACGCCCGACATTCTGCACATACGCGAGGCACGTGTGTCATGATGCCCGCTCCCGGGGAGCCGGTTCAAGCCCTGCGTCCCCGAAAGCGGACATCCAGTCCCCAAGGAAGGACCCAGCAACCCCATATAGGGGCCCTTTGGACAGTGTCCTGGCGCCTATGGCGCAAGGCTCATAAAAGACATCAGTCCTGGCGCCATTGGCGCCAGACTCATTATGGGAGTGCTTGGGTGCACTTACCTGATGCAGACCATGCTGCAGGATCCCGGCCTCCTTGAGGCCTGAAAGGAACTACTTTACCTGTGGGACTAATTTACCAATCCGGGCGTGGTCAGGGAAGGATACATACCTGATTGGAGGAAGGATACATACCTGGAACTTCTTCCAAGGCTATTTAAACCCCACCCAAACAGCCACACATGCTTCGCGTTGTTCTGCATCTAGCAACTGGACGCTCACCATGTCTGCTCCTGCACCCTGACTTCTGCCACGCCTGCCAGCATCCTGGATCACCTGCAAAGGAAGAGAAGAAGAGAACAGAAGAAGGAAAAGTCCTTACCTGCTAAATCTGCATCCCGGAGACATCTCGCCGACAATCCTGAAAAGGAAGACTTTAATTTAAAAGCTCATCACGTCGACCGCTGCAGCGCCGCATTCCACTCACCTTTACAGGGCGCCTCCATGTTCAGCAGCGATCATCCGGATTCGCAGTCACGCCCCAGCGCCTAGGGAGAAAAAGACCAGAACAAAAGTTGAGAGAGAGAAGGGAATAAGGAAAGCTAAATCTCCATGTTAAGACTTACCTGTTGATTCATTCCCTCTTCATTTCGGGTCCGCGCCGCATCCTGGCATTTCCAGACCCCAACCCCTAAGGGGAAAAAAAGACATCAGCGTTAATGAGCGAATGAAAAGACATTACCAAAAAACGCTCATTAAAGACTTACCTGATTGCTACAAGGATTTCACCTCTCATCTCGGGTCGGTGCCTGTTCCCCGGCATTCGGTACCCCAGCCCCTATGGGGAAAAAGACCCTAGCATTAGTACATTAATGCATGGACACAAGGGGAACCTCTTATCAAAAAACTTACCTGGAAGCCAAGCAAGTTTGGTTCTCACCAATCCGAAAATCCAGTGAAGTAACTGGATACCAACGCGCCCCTGCATCAGAAGCAGGATGGAGAGCTCGTCCTTCCAGACCCTAAGAAGGATACTTCTGTGAGCCAGACAAGCCAGATTTGGGGGCCCAGTCCAGTCTGT
Organism: Ambystoma mexicanum; assembly: GCF_040938575.1. Taxonomy (NCBI): domain Eukaryota; kingdom Metazoa; phylum Chordata; class Amphibia; order Caudata; family Ambystomatidae; genus Ambystoma; species Ambystoma mexicanum. The sequence goes on along the minus strand of NC_090923.1, from coordinate 875,338,827 downwards.
CTTCCGAACCCTGCGCATCACCTTAGAAGAGGTTACAGCAGCGCGAACCAGGCCAGCGCCTCCGTGGGAGTCAGGTGAGCATAACAGAACGCGAAGCCTTCCTACAAATTCCCACCCAGGCGCTATCGAAAGTTCTGAGACTGTTCAGTTGGCCCAATTACTGGGGGAATTACGGGCCGGAGTAATTGCCGCTCGTCAAGAGACTAATGCCCTCAGGAGGGAATTAATAATATCAAAGGAAAGAACTGATGACCTGGCCAGACAGCTTTTGCAAGGTCAAGCTGGGCAAACTCCTCTACCCGGTTCCGGAGGGAACCCCGCTCCTGTGGTTTCCAGTAACCCAGTGCAGATTAATCTACCTGGAAACATTCCGCTGGCCCCACCCGAACGCTTTGCTGGGGACCCCAAACGATTCGCCGTATTCATGAATCAGTGTCGTTTGCACTTCCTATGCAGACCTGGGGCCTTCCCTAATGATCAGACCCAGGTAGCCTTTGTATTGTCATATCTCAGCGGCTGCGCAGCCGATTGGTCAGTTCCACTGGTTACTCAAGATGACCCGATTCTCTGTGATTTTCAAAGGTTTCAAGCAAGCATGGAAAGGTTATTTGCTCGACACTCTCAGGGGCAGGCTCTGGATGACGAACTTCTATCCCTGCGACAGGGCAATCAGGACCTCCTATCCTATATTGCAACCTTTAATAGACTAATTGTGGAAACGGGATGGCCAGAGGATAAAAGAGTCACGTTGTTTTATCGAGGCCTTCGCGGAGAACTTAAAGATGTCTTGGCCCAAGTTGTAAATCCGCCCCAAGAATGCACAGAGTGGTCCAATTGGATCACAGACTTCAAAACAGAAAAGCAGATCGGTCCAGGTTTGTGACCCGGGTATTGGTCAAGAGTCATGCTAATCCCAAGGGAGTTGATGTCCCTGAGCCTCTGCAAATTGGAGGGGTTAAAGGACCCTTAACTCAAAAGGAACGTTAAAGGAGGCGGCAGTTAAAATTATGTCTTTATTGTGGGAATTCTGGACACTTTCTACGAGATTGCCCGGCAAAACCGCCGCGAAAGGCGGTAGGAGCCGCTGATAAAAACCATGAAGACTCTGTTTCGGGAAACGACTCTGCCCGACAAGTGTAGGGGTCCGCTTGCCGAGCTTAAAAACTAACTCTCAGACCTCGCATTTCATTGTGCCAATGGTTCTCGTAGATCCAGAACAGCCTAAGCGGTTGCATGCAATAAAGGCATACATCGATAGTGGGGCTATTGGAAACTATGTGGATCGTGAATTGGTCTCTAGGATTAACCTCCCTCTCCGTCCTACAACCAGCAAAGATGTCATCACCACAGTCGATGGAACTGAAATTGCCTCTGGACCGGTAACTCATTCCACTACTGAGGTGACTCTTATTGGTCCCGACGGCCATCGGGAGGGTGTTGTGTTTGATGTAATCAAGGCTCCACAGTTTCAGGTTATTCTTGGAATCCCTTGGTTAGAGACACATAATCCTCGAATTGATTGGCGAGCTAAGAGAATAACCTTCCCGGATTGTACACAAACCTGCTACCCAGAAAACCTGAAGATTAATCTAGCATCTGTAACCTCTGCCTCCATGCAACTACCTCCGGAACACCAAGACTTTCAGGACGTCTTCCAAAATGAACAGACCAACCCGTTACCTCCTCACAGATCGTACGATTGCCAAATCGATCTGGTGCCCGGTGCACAACCCCCTTGTAGCAGGATTTATGCCCTTACCGAACCTGAGAATCTGCATTTGAGACAATATTTGGATCAATACCTAGCTAATGGTTTTATTCGCCCGTCAAAGTCCCCGGCATCCTCGGCTTTGTTCTTCGTGCCCAAAAAAGAAGGTGACCTTAGAACTTGTATCGATTACCGCGCATTGAACCAGATAACGGTTAAAAACCGTTATCCTCTGCCTCTGATCCCTGAACTCCTTGACCAGGTGAAGGACGCTTGCATATACACCAAGTTAGATCTCCGGGGGGCTTATCATCTGGTACAAGTTAAAGAAGGCGACGAATGGAAAACTGCCTTCCGTACTAAATACGGATTATTCGAGTATCAGGTGATGCCTTTCGGATTGTGTAACGCGCCGGCTGCCTTCCAATACTTCGTGAATGATGTCCTTCGGGAACTCGTCGATGTTTATGTTGTCGTATATATCGATGACATTCTGGTGTACTCCTCTTCGGAATCTGATCACAGAAAACACGTCAGGGCAGTACTTGAAAAACTGCGCCAACACAAACTATTTGCTAAATTGGAGAAATGTGTTTTCCATACCACAGAAGTCGAGTTTCTAGGTTTCATCCTGACGCCCAAAGGAGTCCGAATGGACTCAAGAAAAGTGGATGCCATCCTCAAATGGCCATCACCAAGCTCTGTAAAAGGGGTTCAAAGCATGCTCGGCTTTGCAAATTTCTATCGCAGGTTTATCCCGGAATTTTCACACGTGGTACAACCCATTACTGCACTCTTGAGGAAAAATAAACGTTTTGAATGGTCTGAAGAAGCCGAGCAGGCCTTCCAGGATTTAAAAGCTAAGTTTACCTCCGCACCTATATTGAAACACCCACGTCCAGATCTCCCGTATGTCGTCGAAACTGACGCATCCAGCCTAGCCATGGGGGCAGTTCTGTCTCAAAGAGCTCCCGAAACCAACCAACTGCATCCCGTAGCATTTTGGTCCAGAAAATTCTCGGCACCAGAGATTAATTACGCAATCACTGACAAAGAACTGTTAGCCATAAAGTCCGCTTTTAAAGCCTGGCGGCATTACCTGCTTGGCGCTCGACATACCATCACGGTGATCACTGATCACCGGAATTTACAGCATTTGAAAACCGCCAAGGCTCAGTCATCACGGCAGCTCCGATGGGCTTTGTTTTTCGTGAATTTGATTTCGTGATTACCTATTGACCTGGCTGCAAGAATGGCAAAGCAGACGCCTTATCCCGAATTGGAATGGGACAATCTGATACAAACTCAGAACCAGTACCAATAATTCCCGAACAGAGGATTCTAGGCATGACTTCGTTACAGACGCTTGAAGACATTCAAGCCAGAGTGAAACAACTCCTGGACCCTACAACGTTACAGGATTGGATACAAAAGGGATCAGACTTTACCCTAGATAATGGTTTACCTTATTTCCAAGGACGCTTATTCCTGCCACATAAGGAATTACACAAACTAGTTATTTCTGGTTATCATGATACATTAACAGAAGGACACCCCGGTATTGCCAAGACAGAGGAAAAGGTGAAACGACAATTTTGGTGGCCCTCTTGGCGAAAAGATGTTAAATCTTTTGTGATGTCCTGTGGTGTTTGCGCCCAAAATAAAAGTCAAAAGAAAAGACCAGTCGGTCTCCTTCAACCTCTAGATATACCACCAGCATCCTGGCACACCCTATCAATGGATTTTATTACGGACCTGCCTCCTTGTTCGGGGTACAATACTATTCTGGTAATTGTGGATTTGTTTTCCAAAATGGCCCACTTTATTCCTTTGAAAGGTTTACCTTCAGCTTCTGTCCTAGCCAAAGAATTCCTCGAAAATATTGTTCGGCTACATGGATTCCCATCTATACTAATCTCTGACCGGGGAAGCCAATTCATTTCCCACTTCTGGCGCAAATGTTGTCAAATGGCGCAGATCGACGTAAGATTATCGACCAGTCACCATCCTCAGACCGATGGTCAGACCGAGAGGACAAATCAGACCCTTGAACAATACTTACGGTGTATGTTACAGCAATCTGAAAGCAACTGGAAAGACATTCTTTGGATAGCCGAATACGCATATAATAATTCGGTACACTCTGGAACTGGCCACAGTCCTTTTTATACCTTGTTTGGGCATCACCTTCGAACCTCAAACCTTGACTCACCTCAGAACCTCGGAATGCCTGCAGTAGAACATCTGCATTCTACAATTACCCAAGCCTTCAAAGAGGCAACTACGTATTTACAACAAGTCAAGAGAAAATACAAGGAGAATGCTGATCTACATCGGAGTGAAGCACCTCCGTATCAGATTGGGGATCAAGTGTGGTTAGCTACCAGACATTTACCACTCAAAGGGCCTCGAACTTTTAACCCAAAATATCTGGGACCTTATTCTATTACGGCAATAATTAACCCAGTGGCTGTTAAACTTGATTTACCAGCTAGTATGCGAATTCACCCTGTTTTTCATGTGTCACTTCTGAAACCAGTGGTACCCGGAACCCGACTACTCAAACCTCCAGAACCGATTCTAATAGATGGGGAGCCCGAATTCGAAGTGAAGAACATTTTAGACTCAAAAATGTTTAGGTCAAAACTGTTCTACCTAATTGATTGGAAGGGGAACGGACCTCAGGAGAGGTCGTGGGAACCCAGCGACCATGTGCATGCACCTCGATTAGTCAGGAAATTCCACCGACTCTTCCCAGACAAACCAAAACCCCCGGAGGGAACAACCTTGGGAGGGGCCTTGGGGGGAGTGCTGTCATGATGCCCGCTCCCGGGGAGCCGGTTCAAGCCCTGCGTCCCCGAAAGCGGAAATCCAGTCCCCAAGGAAGGACCCAGAAACCCCATATAGGGGCCCTTTGGACAGTGTCCTGGCGCCTATGGCGCCAGGCTCATAAAAGACATCAGTCCTGGCGCCATAGGCGCCAGGCTCATTATGGGAGTGCTTTGGTGCACTTACCTGGTGCAGGCCATGCTGCAGGATCCCGGCCTCCTTGAGGCCTGAAAGGAACTACTTTACCTGTGGGACTAATTTACCATCCGGGCGTGGTCGAGGAAGGATACATACCTGATTGGAGGAAGGATACATACCTGGAACTTCTTCCAAGGCTATTTAAACCCCACCCGAACAGCCACATGTGCTTCGCGTTGTTCTGCATCTAGCAGCTGGACACTCACCGTGTCTGCTCCTGCATCCTGACTTCTGCCACGCCTGCCAGCATCCTGGATCACCTGCAAAGGAAGAGAAGAAGAGAACAGAAGAAGGAAAAGTCCTTACCTGCTAAATCTGCATCCCGGAGACATCTCGCCGACAATCCTGAAAAGGAAGACTTTAATTTAAAAGCTCATCGCGTCGATCGCTGCAGCGCCGCATTCCACTCACCTTTACAGGGCGCCTCCATGTTCAGCAGCGATCATCCGGATTCGCAGTCACACCCCAGCGCCTAGGGAGAAAAAGACCAGAACAAAAGGTGAGAGAGAGAAGGGAATAAGGAAAGCTAAATCTCCATGTTAAGACTTACCTGTTGATTCATTCCCTCTTCATTTCGGGTCCGCGCCGCATCCTGGCATTTCCGGACCGCGGCCCCTAAGAGGAAAAAAAGACATCAGCGTTAATGAGCGAATGAAAAGACATTACCAAAAAACGCTCATTAAAGACTTACCTGATTGCTACAAGGATTTCACCTCTCATCTCAGGTCGGTGCCTGTTCCCCGGCATTCCGTACCCCGGCAACTATGGGGAAAAAGACACTAGCATTAGTACATTAATGCATGGACACAAGGGGAACCTCTTATCAAAAAACTTACCTGGAAGCCAAGCAAGTTTGGTTCTCACCAATCCGAATATCCAGTGAAGTAACTGGATACCAACGCGCCCCTGCATCAGAAGCAGGATGGAGAGCTTGTCCTTACAGTCCCTAAGAAGGATACTTCTGCGAGCCAGACAAGCCAGATTTGGGGGCCCGTTCCAGTCCGTCTTCCGAACTCTGCGCATCACCTTAGAAGAGGTCACAGCAGCGCGAACCAGGCCAGCGCCTCCGTGGGAGTCAGGTGAGCGTAACAACGTGCAAGGATCCCTGCTTGCGCTAATGGACACAGAGCAGAGAAGACGTCTCGGCTGAGGGCTCCTGCAGGCTGCGATCCGCGGGGCCACACCCCGCCTGCGAGAACTGCAGGCCCTGCTCACCCAGACAGATAAGTGCTTTCCCCTTCTCTGTGCATAATTACGAACAAGCGATCGATGAGGATCGCTTGTCATATGTTGGCTGACATCGGTGTGTAGCGTCCCTTCGCCGGGAGGGCGTCACTTGGAGTCAGGCGTCTCGTGCAAGCGCCGATCAGCTGGGGGAAGCCTCGGCATACCACGTAGTGTGGCAAGACCAAGTCGCAGATAATTTACTGGCATCCGTAGCGCCGTGTGCAGTAACACAGCATCTTGTTTACTCAGGGGCAGATTGTGAATGTACGTAGAACCATGTGAAGCAACACAGCCTTTGACCTTATCTCATATAGGTTTTTGGTTCTCTTGTAGCGGCGCACCGCTGTACTGACAGCAAGAATTTACCTCGCTCAGCGCTATGGTGTTATGGCAAGAACTGGCAGTCGACTTGCACACAACTCCGCATCATCACTCGAAGCTAAGTGCGGTTTGGTTTCTAACTATTGAGTTTGTAAATGAGTGCTGGGGGTCATAGAATCTTTTGGTTGTGATTGGGAAATAACAATCAAGGAAATGCTTTGAAGCTGGGCATGACAGTAACGCTCCACACGTGGTGTAATATGTACATTCTGACACAGTGTCATAGAATTGAGGTTATAGTGTGCATGAGTGTGAGAGAGCGAGCAAGGGCAGCAGAGTACCTTCGATCTCAGGAACCCCAGCAGGGGACATCAAGGCGGACCTTCCCCAAAACCCCCTTTCCTATCCATAACCACTCCCTTACCCTTTTCCCGGTTACCCTAACTCCCCTCTACCTACCCAATCCATCAGACCCTAACCCTCTTTCCCCAGCGGGTCGCGGTGGCCTGTGTTTTCTACCAAGCCAGGCACCAAGACCCAATGGGGACGTAGGTGTACGTGCTACCTCTGCGCAAGACGGCGAGCCTGACAATAGCGCAAGCCCAAGTTTCTTTAAGCGCCTGGGTAGCACATCACCATGGAAGAGGTATTAGCTGCATTGCAAGACTTAAAAGGGGAATTACAGGCCACCTGCCAGGATTATGTGAACCTAGCAGGGCAAGTGCATACACTAACTTTACAGAGCACTGCCCAAGCTACTCCCTTACCCTGGGACCATGTTCCACCCACCCCAGTCCAGGTGCAAGTGTCTACAGAGCCACCGTTACCCTTGTCAGCCCCAGAGAGTGACCTGCAGCGCTATAACCAATTTATCATGCAGTGTCAGATGCACTTCATCACCAAACCCAATATATTTCGTAGCGCCCAGTCCCGCACAGCATTTGTTATTTCATATCTGGGTGGGGATGCAGCTTCTTGGGCCACACCCCTGGTAACCAAGGACGATGCTATACTATATAGTTGGGATACCTTTCTAGAGGAGTTTGTCAAGATCTTTAACGGAAAAGCAGCGACCTTGATTAAGGATAGGGAACTACTCACTCTACGCCAGGGAGGCAAAGACCTGGTTACCTATGTAACCACTTTCAACCGATTAGCAGTGGAAACGGACTGGCCGGAGGAGAAGCGCCTGGCGTTATTCTATGAAGGCCTATGGAATGATATGAAGGATCTGTCATGATGCCTACCCTCGGAGCACCAGGCCAGGCCCAGCACCCACGGGAGCAGGCATCACGCCCCCGGGTAAAAGCCCAGCGGCCCTTTATAGGGGCTCTTTGGACTCTGTCCTGGCGCTATTGGCGCCAGGCTCATGTTGGGCATCAGTCATGGCACCATAGGCGCCAGGCTCATAAGGGGAAGTGTTTGGTGCACTTACCTGAAGCAGACCATGCTGCACACTCACCTGATGCAGACCATGCTGCATGAAGAACCAAGCCAAATGAGGCTTAGGAGGGACTATTTTTCTGAAGGAACTATTTTGTTACTTGGGTGGGGCTGTGGAAGAATACTCACCTGGAACTTCTCCCAAAGCTATTTAAGCCACGCCCGGACAGCCACACGTGCTTTGCGTTGTTCTGCATCCCAGCAGCTGAACGCTCACCGTGTCTGTTCCTGCACCTGGACTCCAGCCACGCCCGCCTCGAACCTGGAACACCTGTAAGGGAATAAGAGAAGAGAAAGGTGAAAACCAAGAACTTATTCAACCTTCTTACCTGCATCCGGAATCTTCACGCCAGCATTCCTGAAGGAAGACTTCCATTTAAAAGCACCACGTTGCTCGCTGCAGCGCCGCGCTTCACTCACCTGTTCCCGAGACGCCGCCCGGCTCCATTGCGGCTCTCAGCACCGGTCGCCACATCTCTGCACCTAGAAAAGAGAAGAAGAGACAAAAGGTGAGCAAGGGAACACAAGACGAAAGCCGAATTTTCAGCCATATTACTTACCGGCTTTTCTTGGTGAACCATTTCACATCTCGGGTCGGCGCCGCATCTTTGGCAGGTACCGCACCCCGGCCCCTATGGGGAAAGGACAAAAGACATTACTGGGGAATTATAAAGACATTTAGAGGGGTCGCCCTCGTCACTAACTCACCTGATTTTACCACCGGCAATTTAACCCCTCAACGCATCGCCTTTGTTCTGCACCTGAAATAAAGGACAGAAAAAAACAACATAAAAGGAGGCTCACACTTGAACTTTTGCATCTTCATACTTACGGCGTATCGCTCAGAAAAGTCAAGTGGATGTGCCAGCGCCATTCTGAAAACCAGTGAAGTAACTGGACGAACGCGCGCCCCTGCACCAGAAGCAGGATGGAGAGTTCATCCTTCCAAACCATAAGGTGAGCTTAAACCGGGGGTTTTGGAGGAATCAAAGAAGAACAAACGGTGAAAGGGGGGAGCAAGCACACTATTCAGCAGACAGTTAATCCCCTTTCTCATCTGCAGAAGGATATTCCTACGGGCCAGACAAGCAAGATTTGGGGGTCCTGTTCAATCGGTGGTCCGAATTCTGCGCATCACGCTTGAAGAGGCCACAGCAACCCAGACCAGACAAGCGCCTCCGTGGGAGCCAGGTGAGCGTTACAGGATCTCATAGTGCAAGTGGACCCCCAGCCAAAGAGTTGCTCTTCTATGATAGATCTTGCCTTACGACTGGATCAACGACAGAGCGAAAGAAGGCAGGATAGAAGAAAATGGGAAACCAAACCCGTAGCTAGATTGGACCAACAACTAAAGACTACTAAAACTGAGAAACCAATCGATGAATCTATGCAGATTGGAACAATACGTGGGCCATTAACGAAAGAGGAGAAGGACAAGCGGCGTAGGGAAAAGCTCTGTCTATATTGCGCTAAGGGAGGACACTTTGTTAGGGAATGTCCTGCGAAACCTAAGGGGGGACCGCCGGGAAACGAGAGCGCTCGCCAGTAAGGGTGGTCCGGGCGAGCCAACCAGAAAACACCCTAAAGCTTTTGGCAAATACCAATCACGTGCAAGTGACCCATGTAACTGTTCCAGGGCAAATTAGCTGGGGCTCTCGGCAATTGCCAGTTTTACTGATGGTAGACTCTGGGGCCACAGGCAATTTCATTGACCAGGACCTAGCAGAGAAATTAGAAATACCCCTTCACGACAAAGAACGTCAGGAGGAAGTTAAGTCAGTGGACAGGTCGCGCGTACTTCTGGTCTCATAACAAAACAAACTAGATGGGTACATTTGAAATGCACCCCTGAGCCTCATGAGGAAATCAGATTTGATGTAATTGCAGCAACACAGTTCGGAATGATCTTTGGGTTACCCTGGTTAAGGAAGCATAACCCAGATGTGAATTGGACTCAGGGTTTGTTATAGTTCCCATCCAGCCACTGCTCTACACGCTGTCGCCAGAATCCAGTCGTGATTCCAGAAACTCAGCAGATGCCAAGTCAGAAGCACGTGATCGGGAGTACATTGACCTTACCAGTCGTCTACCAAGCTTACCGGGATGTTTTTAGTAAAGCCGCAGCAGAGACTTTGCCACCCCATCGCACGTTTGACTGCAGGATCGATCTTGAACCTGGAGCAGCATTACCGTGTAGTCGCATCTACACCTTAACGGAGTCAGAGAACAAACACTTATGGGACTACATCGACACAAATCTAGCTAATGGCTTTATACGTCACTCCATGTCACCAGTGTCATCGCCTTTATTCTTCGTTCCAAAAAAGACCGGAGAGTTGAGAACATGAATCGACTATAGAGCGATAAACCGAACAACCATAAAAAACGATATCCACTGCCCCTAATACCAACCTTGCTGGATCAGGTACGGAATGCTAAGATATATACTAAGCTCGACCTACGAGGGGCCTACCATCTGGTGCGGGTGCACAAGGGGTACGAGTGGAAGACAGCATTTAGAACCAAGTATGGGCTCTATGAATATCAGGTCATGCCATTCGGCCTCTGCAACACACCCGCCGCCTTTCAGCACTTCTTGGATGAGGTTTTGCGGGGTTATTTGGATCTCTTCGCCATTGTCTACATAGATGATATACTCATTTATTCTCAAACTTTGGAAGAACATCAGGACCATGTAAAAGCCGTTTTGCAGCGTTTACGGGAACATCAGTTGTATGCCAAGATCGAGAAATGCATGTTTCATCAAACTACAGTGGAATTTCTGGGGTTTGTTCTTTCCCCTGAAGGAGTAACCATGGACCAAGGCAAGGTGCGGACCATTATGGAATGGCCATCTCCGGCGTCAGTCAAGGATGTACAGACAGTGCTGGGATTTGCGAACTTCCATCGGCGGTTTATCAATGGGTTCGCAAAAATGGTGCAGTCGATTACTCGTCTATTGAGGAAAGGAGTAGCGTTTCAATGGGATGCCACTGCCGAAGCCAGTTTCCAGGCCTTAAAAGAGGCGTTCACAACAGCCCCGGTCTTACTACATGCGGACCCGACTCGTCCCTATGTTATTGAGACGGACGCTTCAAGTTACGCTCTCGGGGCCATATTGTCTCAACGGGATAACACCGGTCAATTACACCCAGTGGCGTACTACTCTCGTACCCTGTTACCTGCGGAACGCAATTACGTAATAGCAGACAGAGAATTACTGGCCATTAAGGCAGCATTTGGTGAGTGGCGTCACTATCTGATGGGAGCTCAACATACCATAACGATTTTGACTGATCATAGAAACCTGCAGTTTCTGAAATCGGAAAAGGCATTAAGTCCCCGCCAATTACGTTGGGCCATGTTTTTTGCTGACTTCGATTTTATAGTTACATATCGTCCAGGAGCGGAAAACAGAAAAGCTGAAATTCTGTCCCGTTACCCAGAACTGGAGCCTAAAAGCGACAAGATGGAAGAACCAAAACCTATAGTACCACCAACACGCATCGTGGGGAGTTTGGTGGTAGATGACATGTTTACAGACATCAGAAAAGCATTAACAGCACAAGAGTTGGCCCAGTGGAATGATCCTAACAAGAAGAAAACCGTAAAGGGTGGACTACCCTTCTTTGGAACTGCTCTATATTTACCCACGTCAGCAACTTGTCAACGAGCCATTAAGTGGTGTCACGATTCCCCATTTGTAGGGCATCCCGGAGTAGCCAAGACATATGAGCTACTAACACGTCATTTCTGGTGGCCTCAGATGAAGCAGGACGTTCAACAATACCTACGTATGTGTGAATGTTGTTTGAGAAACAAGGCAGATCATAAAAAACCAGCTGGGTTATTACGCCCCTTACCCACGCCGCCAGTACCTTGGCACACTATATCTTTTGACTTCATAGTGGACCTACCAAGGTGTCATGATTATACCACAGTAATGGTGGTTATAGATTCACTAACTAAATTGGCACACTTCATACCTTGTAAAGGGGTCCCCACGGCTCAGGCTTTGGTTCACCTGTTTCTCCAAAATATAGTCCGTCTTCAGGGCATACCCCTAAATGTTGTTTTGGATCGTGGGGCACAATTTACATCACGCTTCTGGCAAGCCTTTTGCGCCAATGTGGGTATGCAACTGAAGTTGTCTACCAGCTATCACCCCGAGACGGATGGGCAAACCGAACGGGTGAACCAAACGCTAGAGCAATACATACGTTGTATGACATATGATAACGACACCATGTGGGCAGATGTCATCTGGTTGGTGGAACTGGCATATAACAATGCCATACACGCATCTACTAAAGTATCCCCCTTTTACAGTACTTATGGTTTTCACCCGCGCTTTCAGCCAGTGCCAGAGGTAGCAAGTACGGAGGTACCAGCTGTTGCCTCGCTCAGAGAACATCTGGGAAAAGTCTGGCGAAGTATCATGGCTAATTTGAATGCTGCTAAAGCATCCTATAAGAAGTACGCTGATGCTAGCAGGGGACAAGCGCCCGCATATAGGGTTCGGGATAAAGTGTAGTTGAGCACGCATAATCTGCTCCTGGTAGGTCCCCGTAAATTTCATCCCAGGTTTGTGGGTCCATTCCCAGTAGAAAAGGTTCTAAATCCAGTGGCTGTCCGTCTTACTTTACCTGCGCAAATGACAATTCACCCTGTGTTTCATGTGGCATTACTCAAGCCTGCCCCAGAGTCCATTCGCCCAAAAAGACCTCCCCCAATAACTGTTGATGGGGTTCCTGAGTTCGAGGTGAGAGCTATTTTAGATTCCTGATTTCGCCTGGGGCAATTGTATTATTTGGTGGACTGGTTGGGTTACGGGCCGGAGGAACGCTCCTGGGAACCAGCGTCAAATGTTCATGCAGCCCGATTGATACGCAGGTTCCACAGAAATAATCCGGCTAAAGCGGGACCTGTTGGGATGGGGAGTACTGTCAGGGCCATACCAGTAACCAGGGTGGACCTGGTGCATGGGAGGCAGCAACCCGGGCCCAAGACAGCGTTAATGGGACACAGACAATCATACTTCAAGACTCTGTTGTGTCCTTATTGCAGGAAATGGTCCAGGAGCAGCAGAAAACACTATCCGGCATCCAGATCGATGAAAGACTCCATTGCCCAGCATGCTCGCACGTTCGCGAGCCCAGGAACTACTTGCGGGACCACGCCTGACGTTCTGCACATGCGCGAGGCACGCGCAAGGATCCCTGCTTGCGCTAATGGACACAGAGCAGAGAAGACGTCTCGGCTGAGGGCTCCTACAGGCTGCGATCCGCGGGGCCATACCCCACTTGCGAGAACTGCAGACCCCGCTCACCCAGACAGATAAGTGCTTTCCCCTTCTCTGTGCATGATTACGAACAAGCGATCGATGAGGATCGCTTGTCATATGTTGGCTGACATCGGTGTGTAGCGTCTCTTCGCCGGGAGGGCGTCACTTGGAGTCAGGTGCCTCGTGCAAGCACCGATCAGCTGGGGGAAGCCTCGGCATACCACGTAGTGTGGCAAGACCAAGTTGCAGATAATTTACTGGCATCCTTAGCGCCGTGTGCAGTAACACGGCATCTTGTTTACTCAGGGGCAGATTGTGAATGTCCGTAGAACCGTGTGAAGCAACACGGCCTTTGACCTTATCTCATATATGTTTTTGGTTCTCTTGTAGCGGCGCACCGCTGTACTGAGAGCAAGAACTTACCTCGCTCAGTGCCGTGGTATTATGGCAAGAACTGGCAGTCGCCTTGCAAACAACTCCGCTTCATCACTCGAAGCTAAGTGCTGTTTGGTTTCTAACTATTGAGTTTGTACATGAGCGCTGGGGGTCATAGAATCTTTTGGTTGTGATTGGGAAATAACAATCAAGGAAATGCTTTGAATCTGGGTGTGACAGTAACGCTCCACACGTGGTGTAATATGTACATTCTGACACAGTGTCATAGAATTGAGGTTATAGTGTGCATGAGTGTGAGAGAGCGAGCAAGGGCGGAGTACCTTCGATCTCAGGAACCCCAGCAGGGGACATCAAGGCGGACCTTCCTCAAAACCCCCTTTCCTATCCATAACCACTCCCTAACCCTTTTCCCCGTTACCCTAACTCCCCTCTACCTACCCAATCCATCGGACCCTAACCCTCTTTCCCCAGTGGGTCGCGGTGGCCTGTGTTTTCTACCAAGCCAGGCACCAAGATCCAATGGGGAGGTAGGTGTACGTGCTACCTCTGCGCAAGACGGCGAGCCTGACACAAACACTATGCCCCAAGACACCCACCCCTCAAGCAAACACTATGCCCCATGGCCCCCACCCCCCAACCAAGCACTATGCCCCATGCCACCAAGCATGCACCATGCATACATACTCATACAGACCCCATCCCCCCACCCCTGCATACAAACTCACAAGCATACACCATGCACCCATACAGACCCGAACCCCCCGCCCCCAACTCAGCACACGAAACACGAACCCACAAGTATACACCATGCACCCATACAGACCCGAACCCCCACCCCAACTCAGCACACAAACCCACAAGCATACACCCATACAGACCTGAACCCCCACCCCAACTCAGCACACAAGCATACACCATGCACCCATACAGACCCGAACCACCACCCCCAACTCAGCACACAAACCCACAAGCATACACCATGTACCCATACAGACCTGAACCCACACCCCAACTCAGCACACAAACTCACAAGCATACACCAATACACCCTTACAGACCCGAACCCCCAACTCAGCACACAAACTCACAAGCATACACCATGCACCCATAAACACCCCTACCCCCAACTCACCATACAAACTCCCAAGCATACACCATGCATCCATACAGACCTGAACCCCCACCCCCCAACTCACCAAACAAACTCACAAGCATGCATGCATATAGACCCGGACCCCCCACCCCCGCATCCCAACATACACTGAACGTGCACACAAACACATTCAGGCAGACCCGACACTCACCCCACCCCCGCATCTCAACATAAACTGAACATGCATACAAAAACAAACATTCAGGCAGACCCGACACACACTCCACACCCATATCTCAACATGCACTTTCACACAACAAACATTCAGGCAGACCCGACACCTCCCTCCCCCCAACATCTCAACATACACTGAACTTGCACACAAACACATTCAGGCAGACCCGACACACACCCCACCCCCGCATCTCAACATACACTAAACTTGCACACAAACATATTCAGGCAGACCCGACACACACCCCACCCCCGCATCTCAACACACACTGCACTTGCACACAAACACATTCAGGCAGACCCGACACACACCCCCCCTCTGCATCGCAACACACACTGCAGTTGCACACAAACACACTTAGGCAGACCCGCCACACACCCCCACTCCGCATCTCAACACACACTGCACTTGCACACAAACACATTCAGGCAGACCCGACACCCCACCCCCGCATCTCAACACACACTGCACTTGCACACAAACACATTCAAGCAGACCCGACACACTCCCCACCCCTGCATCTCAACATACACTACCGACATACAAATACAAACACCCATAACACCTGACATACCCCCTCACCCCGCATCTCAACATACATACAAAAACAAAAAACACAGTCAGGACGGACCCGAGACAGACACATACACACACACAAACATACAGCCCCCCCACCATATACTTACCGGATGTGCTGGAACGCTGGCGAGGCTTCCGGCACTACAGCTGGCGTGGGCATGACAAGGCTGAAATGCCTTCCAGCATCAACGGTTACTGGCCACGCCAGCCGTAGTGCTGGTACCCCATTGGTGCAGCGCACACGCACTATGTGGCTTGTAGGAGCTGCGTGGTTCGTGTGCTCTGAACCAATGATGGCCATTGTTTTGTCTGGCCCGGAAGACAACACAGACTTTCCTAATGGAGGGTGGCTGATGCTGCTTGCGGGCAGCCCTCCATTAGGAAAGTCTTTATTGCTGGCAGGCCGGACAAAACAGCATGGCGGGCCGTATGTTGTGCAGCCATGATCTAATCTAATTGAGTAGTAGAGTTGAGGGACAGTTTCTCTTCTCCTATACCTATTAGATAGGTGGCGCACCATCCATCACCTAGGGCCAGGCACTCCTGTCAGAGACAGGGTGTTCTTCCACTAGGGACAGGCAGGTCATTGTTCTCCAATCATTGCTTGAGGATTATGATAGTAAAAATTGCATTGATTTGTTTTCCCATAGAACCAATGCTGTTGTTCTCCAAATCCTGGTCAGCCAAGAGCTGAAAACATTCTTTCAACTAACATAACATAGAGGATTCAGTGAAAAAAACGTTGTTAAAGGGACGTTATGGTTCCACGTAAAACCCTTGAAATTCGCCAGTTATGGTACGCTAAGCAACCATAACTCGTGCCACCACCGTACACTGCTAAGACTAACACCCAAGACATCAAAGATGGCATCACAAATGTCATTGATGACATCAAAGATGACATCACATGTCTGGCTCCCTCTTTTTTCCTTTACTGACATATCGAGGCCAGTAACAGTTAGGAACTAAAAATTCATATAGTCATGATTCATATTCAAGTACTATATTTGTACAGTAATTCACTTAGGGTTCACTCACAGCATATGAAACATATACATAGGGGAAAACACAGATTTGGAAAACAGCAATGCTTTGTGTGTATAAAGATAATAAGTAAGGTTATCAACACTTTCTTATAGTTCTGCCTTTTTTTATTACTTTCCTTTCCTGGATATGCTCAGATTTGTATACATTCTATGCACACTACTCTCCTTAGGGTCCAGTCTCATTATATGATAGTTATACATAGCGAAGTAGTAGCTTTGAAGCAGAGCGATCATTTCTGTGTATAAAGTCAATCAGTTGGGGTATGAAGATTGCTGGTAATACTGTTGTTTACTTCATTTTTCCTGTATATGCTCATATTTGTATGTGTTGTTATTATTTGTGTTTTGTTTGAATAATGCAATTATGTTGTGAGTTTTATTAGCTAGTTATTAATTGTTGCACATTAGACAAAACTGTAATAAAAAGCATTTATCATTTTACTATTCAACATGGTAAGATTAAAAATATTGCACATCCATCATGTATGTTGCACTCAATGCCTATCTGTCTACATGAGTAGCTTAGTATACTGGAAAGATCCTGATAATACAATGGTATTCGTATCAATGCATTACTTAATGCACTATGTACCTCATGATTTGTATTCCAATAATCCTTGACACTTTATCAACATTACTATAAGAATCCCTTGTACAGACTTTTCATGAAAAGTAAATGCACATGTGATGTCATCAATGACATCTTTGATGTCTTGGGTGTTAGTTTTAGCAGTGTACGGTGGTGGCGCAAGTTATGGTTGCTTAACGTACCATAACTGGTGAATTTCAAGGGTTTTTCGGTTTTCCATGGACCCATAATGTCCCTTTAATAAAGTTTTTTTTCACTGAATTTCATAGGTTTGTAGTAGTGCAACTTCACCAGAACGTCCCTTTAACAAAGTTTTTTTCACTGAATATAGATATAGATAATGTAAATGTTATAAATGTTTACTAAGACTCGCTTAGCTTACATACATATAACATAGAAAATACTGAATCCCCTGTCCCGCTAGTAATTTTGATGTCCGCGGTCCGCACGCATGTCCGCGGACGGGCGCGGTCACCATCAACACTATCCAAAAACTCAGGGGGTATCTTACATTATTGTATCATACAATAAAAACACCCAACATGTTCAAAAAGCACCACATAAATGCATTACATTTAATAATAAATAAGAAGTGTAAACTGTATATGTAAGACACCAACCATCCACTGAAATAGCGTTTCCAATATAATGGAATATACCAAAACAAAATAAATATGCCTCCAACAGAATTACCTCACAGAAAAAGTGCAGAAAAAGCAAGAGCATAACTACACAGCAGTAACACCAAAAGTTTGTAAGAAACTAGTAATTACACAATATTTATTTCATATATTTGTACATTTTCAGTATTACGTACACTAAAACTAATATATTTTTTTTACACAGAAATATCCAGCACTTTGGAATGGCTGGAAGAAAATTTCCCACGAGATGAAATGAGTGAGGACAGTGATACTAATGGTAGACACAACATTTCTCTATATAAGCCAATTAATAACCATTACTTTATGTGTAGTTAACATCTTTTTTTTAACAGACCATACAGACAATAAGTGTAATATACCAAGAGAGACATTAGAAGAATCTCTGAAACGAATGGAACTAAAAATGGATATGTTAATGAAAAGTTTCAATCTTCTAAACAATTTATTTAGGACCACAATAAAGAAAACATTAAATATCACCGTCCCACGTGTACCTGTTCCCCGTCTCCATGTCCCAGCCAACTATCCAAAAACCCTCCCCAGCAAGAAAAACGTTACGATGAGACTTCCAACCCTTCCTCCCCTCCCATACATCATGTCCAAACCCCTAATTCCCCTGTATTTGTTTCAGTTTCTGCTTCCCCCCTCTTTTTCGTAATTTTTATACTGTTAAATAATAATAACATTTTAAGTGTGTTCTTAGTATATACCAGGGTTTTATTTTTTTTAAAAGCCAGTTAAAGTGTCCGCGGACAGCGCAAGTGTCTGGGGTGTCCGCAACCAACCAGAATGGGGGTGTCCTAAGGACACTATAGCTGTTCGTACTGTTCGCAAGTAAAATGGCGGTGTCCATAGAACACACAAGATGCCCGCCTGTCCGCAATTAACCAAAATGGGGTTGTCCTATGGACAATATACCTGTTCATACTGTTTGTAATTAAAATGGTGGTTTCCTTAGAACACACAAGATGTCTACTTGTCCGCAACTAACCCAAATGGGGGTGTCCTCAGGACAATATACCTGTTCGTACTGTTCGTAATTAAAATGGAGGTCTCCTTAGAACACACAAGATGTCCGCCTGTCGGCAATCACTCAAAATGGGGGTGTTCTAAGAACACTCCCCCTGTTCGTAATGTCCGAAACCAGAATTAATATATCTGTAGAACACATATCCCATCCGCCTGTCCGCAAAGTTTTGACGCACATTTATTTTATTCAGGGATTTCAACACTGTTCGTACAACACCCGCGCACATTCGCACCATACCATTGGGTCCTACGAACATCGCGTCTGTCCGTAACTGTTCGCTGCACGTGTATCACACTTTTAATTAGTTTGGGGATCCGAACACTGTTTGCAGAACACCTGGGCCCATGCGCACAACCGTCTCTGTGCATTTGGTGTCCTGTGGACAGCCGTCCCATTCGTGAACGTGTCCGCAACATCATCATGTGACCGCACCCACGTTGAGCATGTGTCCTGATTTGCGGACACTGTCCGGGCCCCCGAACATTTAAAAAGTGCTTTTTCGAACACTCCAAGGTATTTTACAGTAAAAGATCACCATTGCACATGTCCCAGATAATGTCCCTGCCGATCTACATACTTTTTGAAACTTTTTTAGCCCTTTCTTGGTGTTCAATGTGTCCGCAACCTGCGCTGGTGTCCGTGAAGCATGCACCTGCCCCCCTATAAAAGGCCACACCCCAGAGCCGATCCACATTCTGCTTTTGGATTTCCAAGATTTACTACAGGACAATTGTGAAGGTTGCAGTTCTTTGTTCCTGGTTATTAACCTTCCCAATGACATCACAAATTGCTTCTGCTGCTACTCCCTCAGCACCCCCATCGCCTCCACCACCACCACGTCCCCAAGGGCCTGCAGAGGGGAACAGGCGTGAGGATGCAGAGGAGAGGGATGAAGAGGATGAAGAGGATGAGGTAGTGGAAGTCCCTACTACTAGCACTCATCGTGAGTCTTGGGTGTGGCAGTTATTTACCACCGTTGATGGAAAGTCAAAAGCTGATGCGAGCAAGGTGATCTGCACTCAGTGCCGCATGGTGCTCAGTCGTGGCAAGCCTGGTTCGTATAGCTATGGTACTACATCAATAAAGCGACACCTAAAGTTGTCCCACAATGTGGCTATTCGCAAGGTAGTACCTTGCGATAAACGTAGTAGGTTGGGTTCCTCTGCAGCATCATCCATTTCCGCTCCTGTCACCACAAAAGACACTCCTGTGGGACAGCGCATCCCTCCAGCTGCCTCACAGGCCATCCATGATGCTGTTGACCCTTACCTTTCGAAGGTCACAATATTCTGCATGTACTGTGACACAGTACTCTGCAGGAGGGAGAACCTTTGGAGTGCTTTCGAGACTGCGGTCAAGGAACATCAGAAGGTCTGCGACCTACCTCAATAAGGTCCACCCTACATCTTCCTCTCTCCACCTGTCCTTTTTTATCCCTGTGTTTGGTGTCCCTTCCTTTCTGTCCTTTGCCCTCCTTTCCTTGTGTGTCATGTTTGAGAAACCAAAAAAATATAAAACAAAAAAAACAAAGGCTCTTTTCAGAGACGCCTTTCACAGTTTAAAAATAGACGTGACAAATAAATAGTGCAGGGCCTCTGCAGACATTTATTTTTGGGAGTGAGGCCCTATCGGAACCATTGCACTTTTCTATAGGGGGAAGTGGTGGCTCTGAAAAGAGCCTTTATATGGTGTTTTCTTGTGTTTCAAAAACTTCAAATGGTCAACACCTATTGCAAAATGGATTGCTGTAATTCCAAAAAAGATTGCAATGCATTTTGTATATTTTGCCGAAAAATCTGATTGCTGGCAAAAGTAAGATGTACTCCATCTCTGTAAAAAATGTCTCTGCTACAAAACATAATGTTTTCATTCTGAAAAGAGGACATACCAACATCTCTCAAAAAGGCACAAACAGCCTTGTTAACATTGCGCCTTGCTTTCTCCATTTGTGGACCAAATGAAAAAGAACGCAACCACATTTGTCTCTATGCAATATGGGAAAACAATTACTCTGGAGTTTGGATACATGTCCATGACTTTCCCAAGTCTGTCTTTCATTGCAAATTGCAAAGAGATTCCAGACACATGTCCTAAACTGTTCCCTCCACAATGAATAATAATAATGTCTGGATGATGCTGTGTCACCAAAGAAGCACGGAGGTACCAAATCCACCCAATTCATTCCACGCACTCCATGCCAGTGCACTTCCAGTGCACTTCCACATGAGAGAATCCAAGATGTGCAGCCACTCCACAGCAACCTGCATGCACCTCCAACCAATTTATCCAAGAATCTCCCAAAATCTAGACAATCTGCTTTCTGAAACACACAGCCATAGCTATCTGCTCTTCTCTCAGAAAAAAGACCTACCGACAAACTCTCTCCTTACAGAACACACCCAGTAAAGCTTTTTAACCAATCCCTTGCACTGCTTAGTCTCATTTGCATGCATCTCAACCCCAAAATCCCCATATGTAATATGCATTGTCCGCGGACAACCGCAGTGTCTGTGGACAGATAAAAAAAATCTGAACGTTTAAATAGTGTGCCCCATTTCCCCTTTCAGGGTGGCTTTCAAAAGAGCCTTTTTTGTTTTTTTGCAGATGCTTCAAAAACACTTTATTTTTTATTTCTTTGGGGGGGGTTCTTATTTTCCTCCAAAAATCTTCGCATTAGCTTCTCCAAAGCAACCCTTATGTTCCAAAACAACATGGCATTTCCCATAAAAGATAAAGAAATGCCATCTTCTTTAAAATAAACAACATTACCAGAATCAATGTTCTCATTATTACAAAAGAACATACCAGCTCCAAGCATGAAAGCAAACATGCCTCGGTTGATTGCATACCTAGCAATATTTTGCTGAGGACAAAAAATAAAACTATTGTCCCATACTGCCCTACGTAACAAAGCAGAAAAAATAACCTTGGCATTTGGAAAAACTTTCATTATTGCCTGAACCAAGTTTTGCAGATCGTGCAACAAAGTATGGGCACTGACATAGCCCAAATGCACAGCACCACAGTGCAGGACAACTACTTCTGAACTATTGAACCTAGCCATATCCTGACAAACTTCCAAAACTGCCTGAAAATGAAAACCAGGCACAATACTCCACACCACCTCCACTCCTTTTACATCAAAATTCTTTGCCACATTCCTACATTTAGCATACTGCTCCAAACTATCAACAACCATATATCTGAACATCAACAACCTGACTTTCTCCACCTCTGCCATCTTCACTACACACAGCCTCTTTCAACACAAACCACAACCTCAACATCGGATTGGCTGATCTCTACAGTCCCTTTTCCATGCTGGATTTGCTGAGAAGCCCCAGATGTGGCACGCCCTGTCCACGGACAACCGCAGTGACCGCGGAGCGTGTAACACTGGGGCAGCCCTTCTACCCTTTCCACTTCAAACTCTGCACCATTCCCTCATTGGCTACTGTTAAGCAGTCACACAATCATCCACCAATCACATCCAAGAACTCTACATCTAACTCTATCATCACAGATCATCACTTTAGATATACGATTGATCACTTTTCGGCTGTGACTGCAAAGGACCTACAGCAACAACTACTATAAAACTCCCCAAGACTTCTACTTGCAGATTCATGCACATCCACATGCATGAACACAGACTACAGGTATGAATATTTTCTACACAGTACATGTACAGCTCTTCTAGGAATACAATACATCCTGGGAGCATAGCTCAGCGGCAATGTGTGTGCCTTAGAAGCAAGATGACACAAAGCAACACAGGTTCGATCCCCGGGTCCTTGCTTAGAAACCTCTGGGTGTTTTAGCGTGTTATAAATACGCAACTAAGATATGATAATTATGCACCTAAAAAACAAACAATTCCTGTAACAGCGCCTCTATGCCCGCGGGCTGTGTGAGCGGTTTAAAAATGTAAAATGAACTTACTGTCATTTCTCCCCTCTGCTATGATGAAGAGTCAATTGCAAACCTTTCTGCTCTCTAAATTTGTGTTTACACACACACCTATCTAAATAAATATGATTTCATATTATAAGATGGGAGAAATAACAGTATAATTATGAAAACCAAAAATAACAATGTCTACATTAACAAAAGTGCTATAAGCACACATGTTCACTAACTTCTTTCTTTTACAATTGCAGTGAAGACCACTCTCCTGAAAAGCAGCAGCGTCTGAAGTACGAACAAGGACTTAAAAGAAACCTACTCTTTCCATACAAAAAAGTAAGTACAAAACTAACATAATGTTCTAACTGTTACTCAAACACACTAGCATTTTAGTATTGTAGAACAAACAAGTGTATTAACCCATTACCATTAGATGTAGTATTAGTGCTTCCCCTTACCAGTTCCATACTCCATACTTTATATTGTCATCTGAAGCCCAGTATAGTAACACACAAATACAAGAATAGCCTTCCCAACTTGATGTAGATGCCCATTGCACAATCACATACCTCCACAATCATCCTTACCATCATACTCAGACACTCATGCGCAAAGCACGCATACACTGCACACCAGCCCAACCCACACTTTCTTTTTTCTCCAACAGACCCCAATGAATGCCTACCAAAAAGCAACTCTGTAGAAAGGAACGCAGAAGTAGAGCCAATCAAAATAAAAGTGTCCAAAATAAGCATCCATCTCTAGCAGATTTTGAACAAAAAGTTCAAACAAAACAGCTAATAACGTCATTAAGCGAAACAAAACAAGCTTCCAGTACAGAAACGTTCCCTCCTCTATCAAAATGAAAAACGAAACAGAAAGTAATTAACAAGACTTCACTACCACTCCTGCTAACGTAGCACCCATAAATCTTGATGTAGTGGCAAGTAAGCATACCAAAAAAAAATATTTTACAAAAAATGTTCCACCACAGAGTCCTTCAGAGCCTTATAAGACCAGGAGAGAAATCATGCACAACCCTTAAAATGTATGGTAGAAAATGTATCCTGGGAGCTCTCATAGACAGTGCAATCCTTCTCAAAAGGAAGTTATTTATTTTAGTTTTAAACAGAATGAAACTACTAACAAAACGAACTACTAAACTACAAAGAAAGACTTCTCAATAAACGGAATATCAACAAAAATAGCTTCTTAAACATCTGTGGGGGTGAATGGAGTCATATCACGACCACAGAACCATATTTTAATGAAGAATTATATAAACAAAACCAAACAAACCCAATTGCCATACATAGCAGTGGATGAGGGTATGAAAAACTTAATAACACCATTATGGAACAAGAAACTCTGCTCACAAAAATATCCCCAGAAAGCTCAGTATCACCCCCCCATTCTACTGAACCAAAACGTCTAGTCTACAAATGGCCGTGCACATCAATGTGTAACATTGCCAAAAAATCTTTCAAATCTTTACGCCAGCTCCTCAATCAGTATGTAAAAAGCAAAGACAAATTCAAAATGAAACTACTACAAAATATGGATGCCTGTCCAGTGCACAAATACACAGAACTACACAGACATCCATTAGCCTGCATTTCAGGACCTATTTGCAAAAGCACCTTCCATCATATCAAAATGATATCAACGCATCATTCAACTATAAGAAATCTGGTCCAAAAACTCTACTATGCTAAAAGTCCTAATTTAGCACTAGCCAATTTAAATAACAATCTTCTACATTGTACAGCTAAACAACTACTCGAAGAAATAGAGCATAACCAGAAAAAATATTTTGGAATTGAAAGCCACTTACAAGATGTAATAGATGTACAACAAACTAGCAACTACTGTACAAATAGCAACCTTCTATTAAACACATACAAAAAAGAAATACTAAACTTTAAAAGTACCTCCGCTGAAGTACCAAACCATGTGTGTGTGTGTTGCCGCAGGACTTTTTTTTATAAAAGTAGCACAAAAACTGTAGATATAACGTACAAAATAGAAGACAATGACGATTCCAAATGGTTCCAATTAGCTCTCTACCTTATAGCAGAAAACACATACGACATTACTGACCCCTTAATACTTTGCAATTACTGCACTGCAAAACTTGACAACATCCAAACACCTTCACGTGCTATCACAAATAACTTGGAATTATTCCCACTAGCAAAACCCCTGCCACAACTAAATGTATATGAGAGCATCATAATTCAAACAGTGCACCCATTTCAAGCAATAACACGCCTCCAACCAAAAACAGCAAAATTACCTCCCTCTGAATGAGTGAAAAGCATTTGTGACAAAGTAGTTTATTTATCAATAGATCTCAAAGAAAATATACACACTCTAGGAGTGCAACGGCCAATAGATCAATCTTTAATTGTCTTAATAAATGGCATACCTACAAAAGACAAAAGAATTTGGCATCAACTCGTGGACTTACATAAAGTTAGTCAAGCCCTGCAATATCTAAAAAAACAACAATGAATACTACAAAGAAATTAATATTGAAGAAAACCTGAGAGAAACCATTGAAATAATTCAAGAGTAGCCAGAAACTGGTCAATTTGAACTTCTAAATCCTGCTACAGAATCCAATATTTTAGACCATTATACAATTCATCCTTTACACTCTAAAGATGCTATAGATGATGCACTGGAAACGTACCAAATGCGAAAGGCCAAATGATCTCTAATCAGCATATGGGAAAAAAGTATAGAAGCACGGGCCTTTCCTCTACTCTTTCCTACTGAGAAAGGAGAAAGGAGAAAGATACGAAGATACGATGATAGACCCACACAGATAACAGCATCAGAATATCGCTCTTTACGAATGTATTCTGATGACCCCAGATTCAGACAAAAAGTGGAATACATATTCTACCTTCTCTTTGAAAGTGAACTAGCAAATCTATGCTACAGAGTTGCACACACATTAAAATCAGGTACCCATTTTCAAAATATGTCAGCTACACAATTATTACAAAAAGTGCAAGAAAAAGATGAGGTTTTACAGTCAAGTATTACAAATCTTTTAGCAAACGTGCGTGGTACAAAAGAATACTGGTATGCTGTATGATACGAAACCTTGGCCCACCCACTTGGTTTGTTACATTATGTTGTGCAGAATACACATGGGAAGATTTACACGATTTCCTACGCATAGCAAACAAAAACAAAACAAACAGATATAAAAACACCAGCAGAACTCTGCTCTCTAGATCCTGTAAATGCATCAAGATATTTCCATCATCGCTTCTTTGATATGCTATACTTTATTTGTAATAAGACTGCTCCTCCCCTCGGAGAAGTTCAACACTTCTTTTGGAGAAAATAATACCAAGCCAGAGGAGCACCACACATCCACATGCTATTTTGGATAAAAGATGCTTTTTGGTCAGGACAGTGATGTCACTGTTTTGCAGTTCATCCGAAAATATGTCACTTGTGAAATCCCTTCACAAACAACACATAGTGACCTTCATGCATACATTTTTACAATTTCAAAGACACAAATGTGGGAAATATTGTCGTCGCAAATATTTTAAAAAAGGGAAATACTACACCAAATGCCGCTTTGGTTTCCCTAGACCAGTTTCAGCAACAGGTTAAGTAAACAACTTCATGTCTTCAGTCAGACATAGTGTCAAAGGTAAATCACCTAAGAACACATATTACATAAAAAGAACAGAAGAATCAAAATACATCAATGATTACAATGCAATCATTGCCCTCCTATAGAATGCAAACATAGATGTGCAGTACACTGCAGACAATTCTACTGCAGTTGCTTAATATGTCACAGCCTACTTAACCAAAGCAGAGAAAACAGAGCTTCAGGACCTCTGGGATAACATTTCATCTGACAAAACACTATCACAAAAATTAAAAAATTGATACAGCTTAGGCATAAAAATGCTCTCTCATAGAGAATGTGGCTGGTATGAAGCTGCAGACCGTTTAACTGGTGCTGCCTTGTATGGTAAATCTGACAATATAGTATGGCTAAGTCTTGGTCCTGCTAAATCTGGAAAAAGAGTTCTCAAATCATATGAGGACATAGAAACAATGGCCAAAAATGATCCCAACAGCCAAGACATTTTGAAAAACAATTAACTAGACGCATACTACCCAAACAGAAGTACCACTTTCGAAACCATGTGTCTCTACCACGTAGCCCAAAACTTCACATACAAAAATAATGTTAAACCAGATGAAAAGAAAGGTAGATACATAGTTGTAAATTGTGAAGGAAGTTTAGTGAAACTTACCAAACGCAGCTTAATTAATCATATCAAATTGTCATTAAAACCTCCTCAACATAAAGAACTGTCTTACATGTCCCTGCTACTTTTTAAACCATGGAGAAAAGAAGAAAAGTTACTGGATACATATGACTCCTATGAAGACGCTTTCAAAGCAAATGAAATCACTATAACAGATGTAAACTTTACACAGTACCAAACAATGTTTTACAATGAACAGCAACACGAAGAAGAACTTCAGGCCCACCTACAAGTGGACACTCCCGACAGTAGTCAACCTTCTGTAACAGGAAGCCAAGAACCACTTGGACAGCCACTAATAGCAAATGAGGCAGAATTTGCCATGATAGAAGTAGAAAACACCATGTGTCAGTATGAACAAGCTACAGACGACTTCGCTGTACTAAAATTACAACTGAACAATGAGCAGCGTAGCATTTTCCAAAACAAAACAAATTGAACATGGTGTGGAACATGAAAATAAAAACTGTACCTGCCAAGACTACAAACCAATACTGCTATACTTGAGTGGTGAAGCTGGTTCAGGCAAAACATTCTTAATCAAAATAATCAGCAAGTTCCTTCAACAATTGACAACCAATAAACTGTCAGCTGTTGTAACTGCCCCCACAGGTTTAAACATAGGCGGTGTCACTTTACACTGATTACTACTCCTTCCAGTAGAACATCAAAACAAATTAGACTATTACAAACTTTCCACAGAAGCTGCAATGGAACTACACAATGTTTTCAAACAAATGGAAATGCTGCTAATAGATGAGGTGAGAATGGTCTCCAACCTAATGTTGGCTTTGATTCACCTCAGATTACAAGAGGTCATCAAAACAGACTATGAAGAGCTCTT
Organism: Ambystoma mexicanum; assembly: GCF_040938575.1. Taxonomy (NCBI): domain Eukaryota; kingdom Metazoa; phylum Chordata; class Amphibia; order Caudata; family Ambystomatidae; genus Ambystoma; species Ambystoma mexicanum. The sequence goes on along the minus strand of NC_090923.1, from coordinate 875,311,121 downwards.
TGGAGGAAAACACATTCGTGTTTTCGGAGATCTTCTTCAATTGACACCAGTGAAAGCTGAACCTATCTTTAAAACCTTAGGGCACAAACTGTGCCGTAAAACTCTTGGCAGCATAGGAAATGTCAATCTTTGGCAACATTTCCAATACAGAGAATTAACAGAAAACATGCGCCAGTCTGCAGACCTCCCATACGCCAACATTTTAAAAAGTATTAGAGTTGGTGTACTATCTCAAGAAGCACAATCAATATTCAAAACCAGGCACATCCATGCACTCTATGGCCATAACTCATGTGCTACTGATGTCATGGAACAATTAGCACACAGAAATGTCAATTGTATGTCCTTGATGCCAACTCTTGCAAGCTGTTCAAAATTAAATGAAACAATGTTGAAAAAAGAAATGCAACCAATAATTGAAATTTGCTCCACAGATAAACAGGACGTACATGGTATGACACTACCCATGTGTCAACAAGCCACAACAAGACTAAATACCTTAGAAAACACTATCTCCAGCAAAGCTGGTTTGGATAAAATATTAAAATTATCTTTAAACTGTAGAGTAATGCTTAAACGTAACCTTGACGTAGAGCAAGAACTAGTTAATGGAGCACTTGGTACAGTTGTTGGCTTTCAAACATACCCACATGACAACAACATTCAATTTGTCAAAATTCTCTTTGACAAACTATCAGAAGTTAAAAGGATAGGACGCTCAACAGCCTGCTTCCTCCTTTTTGAAGACATGTATGTACGCAGAGAATAATTTTCACTAACTCTAGCATACGCAGTTACCATTCACAAATCACAAGGTCTAACCCTAGATAAACCTTTTTTTAAAAATATATTTGTATTGATTTTCAACAAACACAAATACAGTGCACCTAACATGGTACACAAGAAACAGCAACAATCCCCCCCACTAACTGCCTACCCACCCCAAGAGTCTCGCCATCGGCAATCATACTTGGTTCTCGGTCATCTCATTTCCGTATTCCTCCTGTGAGATTTCCGAATCCAGTTCCACAAGCTCCAGGCATGATAAGGGGGCAATCCACTGTAGCCAATCCATCAGCGTTCCCTCCTCCTCCTCCTCCCCCCCTCTCCAAGCAGCTTCCCTCCAGACGGCCATCTCAGCATCCGCCCATTTCAATAGATCCCTCCACCATGCCTCTGCGCTTGGTCTCGCCTGCGCCTTCCAGCCCATGGCTATTCTGTGCTTCGCTAAAATATATGCCAGATCTTTGAGCTTGCTGACATGCTTAGGTTTACGGGGTCTCGGGATTCCCCCCACCATACATGCCCATAGGGAATCCACTTTCAGCTGTATCCCTTTTCTACTCAGCAGGTCTGCTATTTCTTCCCAATATCTGACTATTTCAGGACAGGCCCAGAACATATCACCATCCCAGCATTCTCCTCTCGACATTTTGGGAAATATTGTGTAGTTGCATTCGTAAATTTTCATGGGGGTTAGGTACGCTCTGTGGGTAACATATAGCTGGACTTGCTGTAGTCTAACATTCCTTGAAACTTTCTTATGATATCTTTGCATCCTTTCCCATAATCCATCACTAATGGACTCTCCACTTTCCTCCTCCGAGTCCCGTCTGTTGGGCCGGCTCCTTCACCACCTTAGACATCAGTATCTTATATATCCGGGAGATCTCATTGCCTCCCTCTGAGACTGTATGGAACATTTCTATGGCTTCATCTGGTTGTTGGGCCAGGTCTATCCTGCCCTCTTCCCTCCACATATCCCCCAGAGTTGCCACCCCCATGGGTTCCCAGTGTTCCCTGATCACCCTTCTCAGCTGATCGTCCATCCCTTTCAGAGTCACCAATGGTACTTGCTGGGAGCATGGCGACGGGTACCCTATCATTCTGCATGCTCTCTGCCAAATGTCACTACCCAGGAGTTACCCACATCCACTCATTTAAAAAGTAGGGCCTGCATCCCGTCCTCAATAGCCTGTTCTTCGGCGTGGCCTCCTCTGATAGCCATCTTGCTACATATTGAAGGTGGGCTACTAAATAATACACTTCAAAGTCAGGTAGCCTAATTCCAGCTCGGTCGTACTGATTCTGCAATTTCCATAGAGTCACTCTATTTCTAGCATTATGCCAAATAAACCCCCTGCATATGCTATGTAACTTAGAGAAGAAACTTTTAGGTATATTATATGAGACATTTGCGAAGTTGTGCAACAGCCTCGGGAGTGCCACCATCATGAGCAATGCCGCCCTCCCCATCATGGTCAGGGGCAGCCGTGTCCAAAATGCCATGTCCGTTCAAGGCCTCTAACTGCCTCCTCCGTGTTGTTCTTGTGTTCTTCCTTCGCCTTATGGTATATCTTAACTCCCAGATATCGGAAGGTGTCCACCGCCCACCCAATCTGCAACACCGGCAACTCATCCAGGGGCCCCGCTTTGTATATACCCAGAGTGAATATGGTAGATTTCTTGGGGTTTACTGTTATAACCGACAGTATTGCATAGCGTTCCAGAACGTCCAGGATGTATTGTAAGTTTTCTTCTGGGTATTGCAGATATAGCAGCATATCATCCGCATACAGGGAGATCAAGTGCTTCCCCCAGTTCGTTTCAATGCCCATTTCCTCATATTGGTATCGAAGATACACAGCTACCGGTTCCAGCGCAAGAATGAAAAACATTGGGGACCAGGGGGCAACCTTGTCTGGTACCTCTACTTAGCATCCATTTGTCTGAGATGACCGATCCCGTCCGGACCCTGGCCTTAGGTTCGCTGTATAGTAATGTGATCCATCTAAAATATGCCGGCCCCATCCTGTAATTTTCTAAGACCCCGCGCAGCAATGGCCACCTGACTGAGTCAAATGCCTTGACTGCGTCAAGCGATACCACCGCTATTTCTTGTGAGCTCTCAGCCGTCTGGTCAATGATATGGTGTAGTCTACGGAGGTTGTCGGAGATACGCCTCCCAGGAACATATCCGGTTTGGTCCTGATGTATCAGGGTATAATTAGTGGCTTCAGTCTATTTGCCATCACCACGGTGAGGATCTTACTATCCTGATTTAACATCGAGAGCGGTCTGTAGTACCCGCACTCTGTATCCAGTTTACTGGCCTTGAGAAACGGGACTATGATTTCTTCCCTCAGAGATTCCGGTAACCTGCCAATTTCGAACGCTTCATTGAGCATAGCCAGCAGCGGGGGGAGTAATTCTGCCATGTATTTCTTGTTAAATTCGCTTGGGAACCCATCTACACCTGGAGCTTTATTCGTAGGTAGGGCCCGGATAACATTTTCTAATTCTTCTAGCGTGAGCGGTGTATCTAACCTGTCTCTATCTGAAACATCTAGTTTAGGTAGGGCAATCTCTTCTAATGTTTCTCTTATGTCTATCTCCTCATCACCTGGCTTGTCCGAGTATAAGTTTTGGTAGTATTCATAGAAGCATTCATTCACGCCTTCTTGGGTATCCGCCACTGTGCCATCTGACTTACGTATCTCCCATATCGCCTGGCTGGGCGTTTCATTCTTATACATCCAGGCCAGTGTCTGCCAGGCTTATCTCCCTCCGCATGCTGTCTTTCTATGTATTTCCTATAGTTCAGATTACTCAGCCTTTCCCAGTGGACCCTGCACTTCTCCTGTAGTTGTAATATGAGCTCTGTCTTCTCTGGAGATTCCCCTCCGTCCTTCATTCTAGCTTCGATCTCCTTCTCTGTATCTTGCAATTCCGTTATAATGCCCCTTTGTAGTCCCTTAGACTTCAAGGTCGCCTCCCCTCTCATTACTACTTTAAATGCTTCCAAGAGCTTCCCCGCTGACTGGACACTGCCCGTATTTAATTCAAAATAGTTCTGTATAGCCTCTATGAGGTCTTTCCTGAATATGGAATCTTTAAGTGCTTCCGCTCTTAACTTCCACGTTGGTATCTTTGGTCTGGGGGGTGTGGTCTGCCACGTTACTACTAGCGGAGTGTGGTTCGAAAGGACCGCTGCCTTGTATTCCACTGTACTAATAACTGTCATCAGTGAATTGGCCACAAACACATAGTCTAGCCTGGTGTGCAAGTCATGCGGGGCTGAATAGTGAGAGTAGCCTCTCCGCTGTGCATGCAGTTCTCTCCATATATCAATTAGCTGCACATCGTGTGTCAACGTGGCCAGGGCCTTCGCTGCTGGGTTGGGTCTGGTCATTTTATCAGCTGATCTGTCCAGCCTGGGGTCTATCGTGCAATTAAAATCCCCCCCATGATCACCCATCCGTCTATATATGGGCTGAGTTTGGCATACATATTCCTGAAGAACAGTGCGGTATCGTTATTCGGGGGATACACGTTAATGAATTTAACTTCTTTGTTACCTATTAATCCCTTTAACATTACTAATCTGCCATCTGCTTCCGCCTTATGGTGTAACAGCTTGAATGGGACATGGGGTGCTATCCAAGTGAGGACCCCTCTGGCATAGGCCGAGTGTGGGGCCCCTATTGTATTTCCTTTCCATTTCCTCTCTATCACCTTCATTTTATCTCTGGTTAGGTGGGTCACTTGTAACATAGCTATGTCAATCTTCTGACGCCTCAGGTACATCATAATTTTATTCCACTTAATATAGTTATTCAGCCCTCGTACATTCCATGTCACAATCCTTAGATCTCCCATTTTAACCAGACTCCCTTCCTCCTTTTTCCATACCTTCCTCCTTCCTGTTCCGACCTAATTGCGATGGTAGACTCTTATCGTTGCCAAAAAGCGGCTCTGCCCTCCCCTTCCCCTTCCCATTAACAACCCCCCGGTTCACCCCAACCCCCTTCCCAACTCCCCTTCCCAACTACCCTCCCCCCCCAACTTCTTCCAACTGTTGCCCAGCTCCATCCCTGGATATCAGGATCCCTCACATCTCAACCTTCGCTCGGCTGTGCTTATGCAAAGGTTGCAGCAGGTGGATACTTACTACTGTATCCTACTGTAGCTACCTACTGGGTTTGAGGCCGCGCTACTGGTTTCCCCCCTGTACTACAAAATCAGTGCGTGTCCCCTTGTTAGTCGATTTCTTCCCAGCCATATTTACCCGCAGAGTCCTGCAAGCCCTGTCCCCACCCATCCCGCTATATCTGTTCGCAAATGCTTAGGCCATAGCTGATCTCAGCCCCTAGCCCCGTCTAGCTATAAGGAGGAAACAGCCAATCACTTAACCTGCTCCTCCGGTCTCCGCCCATTTGTGTCCTCTGGGTAGCTCATCCTGTCCATCCATGCCATGGCATCTTCAGGAGTTTCAAAAAAGAAAGCCTTGTCTTCTCGTGTGACCTTGAGTTTCAGCGGGTAAAGCAGCCTGTACTTCAGGCAGGCCTCTGGTAGTCTTCTTTTGGCTGTCACAAAGCTTAAGCGCTGCTTTTGTACCAGGAAGGTATAGTCTGGGTAGGCAGTGATGGTTGCTGACGCCCTGGAAATCGTTCCTCCTTTCCGGAAGTACTCAAGTATCTTCTCTCGGTCTTTGTAGCTGAGTATCTTCGCTATTATCGGGCGAGGCTGGCCCCTGGTGGGGGTTTCCTGCTTAGGGCTCTATGTGCCCTCTCGACTCTCTAGAAAGTGACCCTGCTCCGATTTCCTGTAATATCATGTGCGCAAGGTAATTAGTTGGATCTGGGGTCTCTTCCCCCCCCCGATAGTCCGATGATGTGGACGTCATTTCTTCTCACCCTTCCTTCCGCTCTTCGGCACGATTTTCCAGATTGTCTACCTTCTGTTGCAGTATGTGTATCGTCTTGCTGTTCGATTTGCTAGTGTCGACGTTAACTTTCACTTCCTTCTCCAGCGTTCCCATCCGCTCGGCTATGTCTCTAACATCTTGCCTGAGAAGGTAGACATCAATACTAACTGCATCAATCTTAGCTTCCAACAAGCTTTCCAGTTCGCCTATTGTGGCTTCAAGTTTCGATTCCCATGCCAGTTGCAACACAGCGATAGCTTCCAAGATTTGTTGGTCTCCTCAGGGTGAGTCCCCTCTATTTGGCGTGGTAGGCCTCTCTGAGCATGCCCCCTCCTTGGTTTGGCTGGGCTTCGCGAAGATGTCCAACAAAGTCTGTTTCCCTTTTGGCTTCCCCATTTTTGTCACCATTTTGTTCCTTGCAAATGCCTCTGGACTTCGCAAGTTTTCCTTTCGGGCTGGAGGCCCTCTTTGGTCCTGGCTCGTGTCACTCCGGGGCGATTGGTCTTGCAAGGTTCACTGGTCTCTGCTTGCCTCTTAGCTAGAACTCCAGGTGGTTGCTCTGGGCGTGTCTATGCTGATTTCTCCCCCCTGTGAGACATGTCCAGATATGTCCGGTGCTGTCCACTGCCTTTGTGGCCCACTTCCCTCTGTGTCTGTAGGCGGGGCTTCAGTATAAGGCTCCGTTGCTGGTGCGCATCCTCAAATGGTATGGGGGGTCGTGTTGCCTTCAGGGACCCCTTATATCCCTGCGGTATCACCCACCGGCCATCGCCACTCTGGGTGCTCACCGTCATTCGCTGCCCCTGTTGCCTGGTCATCTGTAACCCTTTAGGCCCTTAGGGTGTTGGCTGCGGTCCCCCCTACAGGCTCTCTTCCCCCCTTGTGCACAGCAGTGCGGCCGATCTCACCACACAGTATACCTCCGGATCATCTGAGCCTGCAGGGGCCCTGAGATTGATACCTCCCCTCTCATGTCCTGCAGGCCATGTGTTTGCCCCTTGGTCGTGACACAGACCTCCTGTGCCTCAGGCCCCTTTCCTTGGTCCCAATCTCCTAGTCCGTATATGTGCGGGCCAAATGTTGACCCAGCTTGTGCCGAGACCTCCTCTGCGTATGGCCTGGTCAACTGTCATGCAATTGCAGTCTGTGGCTAAAGCCAGCTCCTTACTGCTTAGCTTGGCTGCCGTATGCTTCAGGGCTCTCATTTCTACCATGGCATGCAACTTCGTTCTTCACTCCCGTTACTGCAGCCGCTGCAGCGTTTTCTTTGCTGCGGGTGGTTTTGGTCACAGTCCTCCGGTCCGCCGCCTGCCCGTGTGCTCCTCCCTCGCCCCGGCTCCTTCGACTTCACACTCACGTGTTCCGAGAGGATCGGAAGGTCCTCTCAAGCCACACGCACATAATACGCTACAGCTCCCCTGGCAATCCTCACGCCCAGGATTGCCGCAATGTATCTTCTTCCGGTCAATATCTTCGGAGGCCGTTACTGTAGCCCGCGGTTCGCTCCTCCGCAATGTTTGTCAGCCGCAGCCATTTTGTTCTATTCCACACCGCAGAGGGCTGATGGGACTCGCGTCCTAGCTCTGTGGGCTGTGGACCGTGTTTCGCTCCGGCAATCCCACGTCGGGCATCTCCAAGTGGGGAACTGCTCCTCCTCGCCCAGGGACATCACGCCAACAGTCCCTCCATGGATGTCTCACGCAAGTGTTCCGCTGTGCAGTCGGCTGGCCTCAGGCTCCCCTGGTTTATTCCTTTGTTACGGGGTGTGCCATTTTGGATCCGCGCAACTCCGACTTCTTACGACCTCGATGCTCACAGTCTCCGTTCTGTAGCGTTGTGCGGGAACCTAAGCACTTTTCTTAGTGCTGTGGGAGTTCATGTCCACGATCCTCATTCCTGAGCGGTGTAGTTCCAGTGCAAACGCACTTTTGTTGCGGATTATTGTCGGATCAACAGGAGCTCCTCCAGGAGCACTTCCTCTTCACATAGCTTCCTAGCCACGACCCCTAGATAAAGTATTAATAGATATTGGTATCACAGTCTTTAAAGAAGGCATGAGCTATGTAGCACTATCACGCTTATGTTCACTTGACGGGCTATTCCTAATCAACTTTGATGCAAGTAAAGTAAATACAGATATTCCTTGCATTCTAGAATACAATAGGCTGCGTTCACTCTACACCCCCATTTAAAAACTTATCCTGTTCCACAAAAAGCAAAACGTTGTAAAAGAAAACTACTTCAAACTGAAACAATACAGGATATCACTGCAATCCCTCCAAAAAAAAAAAAAACTAATACTTCATCAAGTACCACAACCAAAGAAGAATCTACTGGTCAAAGTAACTCAACTACTTCTTCAAAGAAGCAACACACACTCCGAACAAATGACTTTGACACAGAACTGTCAGGTCCATTCAAATTTTCAAACATAACTGCTGTAAATTGCTACGCAAATGTAGCAATAAGTATTCTATTGCAATTGCCACCAATTATTGAAAACATTTACTTACACAGTACAGACCAATTGTGTTTGCAAATGTTAGTCCTTCATAGAAATACAACCAACAATCCTGACAACACTTAGTGTTCATGGAATAAGACAAGAATTGGACTACTGTGCTGGAATTGTCAAATTCACTATAAACTCACAAGAAGATCCACAAGAATATCTAATGTACTTACTACAAGTAATGGAAAACAAAAACATACCTATAAATTAAATCTTCCAGATGTCATACATGTGGAAACATACATGCATTCTCTGCAGCCATGTGGCACAGGAACAAGTCCCTAATGAACGCTTTGTGTATGTATCCATACCTAACTGTGAACCCATTCCATTTCAGCAACTTGTACAAAATGCAAACCATGGCAGATTATGTACTACCTGCAATTCAGATAATCGCTCCACCTTACAAATAAAGACACATAGTAAATACGTAATACTAATGCTTTTATGTTACAATGCAGATGGTACCAAAAACAACTGTAAGCTGACTGGATTCACACATGGTCAAGTATCACTTGGTAAGAAAACCTTCACAACAATAGGTATAATCTACCAGGCAGGAACCACAACCAATGCAGGTCACTACACTACATATATAAAAAAGAATTTTGGATGGTTTGAATGTAATGATAGTACCATTACTCTAAAGCAGAGATTACCAACAAATCTTGTAAACGCTTACTTAATATTCTTAAAACCAAAATGTAGTACATAACCTGTGTATGAACATAAGCAAAACTTCAACTTCAAAACTGTGCACAGTTATAATACGCCAACATGTATCTAACTGCCCCAAGATTCTGCAACAAGCAAACAGATAAATAAATACCACTAAAATGTAACAAGAAATACACAGTTAGAATTTGCCAACAGTTATCTAACTGCCCCAAGATTCTGCAACAAGCAAACAGATAAATAAATACCACTAAAATCAAACAAGAAATATACAGTTAGAATACACCAACAGGTATCTAACCGCCCCGAAAAATCTGCAACAAGCCAACAGATAGAAGATTAGCAAGAAACAAGAAATAAACAATAAAACAATGAAAGAAATATATTTTACCACAACATAGGTTTTTTTTAAATCCAACATGGATTTTTTTTACCACAGACCCAATGATTTAGAAAACAAACACAAAAACTGAGCAGATTGCGCAGTACACTGGTTTGAACTATAGTACTTGTAAAGTACTAAATATGAGGTTCATAAAAATACAGACATGTCTATTATGCAATGCAATAACTCATTATGAACTACCTACTCTAACATATGATCTTTTCTTTTATCACAGAGATCGAAAAATTATGTCTGGACCAGTTACCCATGTCATGAAAAAACTGCATACAACCACAAAAAACTCAACCAGTAAGTATAAAATAAAAAGACTCACAAACACTGCAGTCCTTGTTACAAACTCTACAATCTTAACTTCATAGCCTAGCCAAAACGTCACATGCAAACTCTACAAATGAAACAGTACACAAACGTTTGGGATGTGGATATTTAATGGGTGTTTGATTCTATGGGTGTGTTATGCCGCAGTGGTTGTGGCCAGGGCTTAGAGACTTGGGTGCATGGCCTATGGCCTACGGCCTTCAGCCATGCACCCAAGATTCTAGGCCCTGGCCACAACCACTGCAGCATAACACACCTCTGCTATCAAACATTTTGACTGTCGTATGTGGGCTGCTTATAGGGGATATTAATTACAATCAATGCTCTACTAACAACCCAAAACCAACATCATACTAAAGTAAAATAGCCAGTAGTGCATCTATTATGTCCGCAGACAGCCTTGAACACTGCGGACATGGCAAACACATCAGGGGCACCTGCCACCTAAACAAATACAGTATTTGACCCATCTCTTACTCCCCAACCCTCCCCAAGCACTCCTGCACACCAACACACTCCCCAAAATTGCATTTTGCCTCTGTTCCGCGCTGCGCTGTTGGCGGATCCAAGATGGCGGGCGCATCGAAATAATGGGACGCACCTCACGCCTCACTCCAGCCAATCTGTGGACACATTGTGTGTCCGCGGACATGACGCAAGCTGATTAGCCAATCGGTGTCCTGTCCACGGAGCGAACAGGGAAATGTGTCTGCGGAGCGGACATAAATATCACACATTTATTTGCCTTAAGTTTTGGTCATTTAAAAAAAAAACTACGGGATGGATTTACACCGAATTAACAAAAGCATGCTTTCGGGACTAAGCTGCAGCTCCTGCCACAAGTTTGGTGGAAATCTGCCCAGCGGTTTGAGCTGTAGGTGTGCGCAAAGTTTTTTCCCATTATGTCTATGGGAAAAAAATAAATTTTGGGACCCCCCCAATAACTTTGCCCCCCCTGGATCAAACCTCAACAAAATCTGCAAAGAAATATCAGAGTGGGCAATATACTGTTTTTGCAAAGTTTGGTGAGGATTCGTCCAGGGGGAGCGAAGTTATATGCCGCCCAAAAAGTGCTCTTCCAATGCGATTAGCAACTTAACCATAACTACACAGCCACTACCGTAATGACAGGCTTGAATTAATTGGGTGGAAGCTTTCTATTCCCCTCAGCCTTAAAAGGTCTTCATTTTGTTATGACGCTAAACTGGAAAAAAAATGGTGGTGAAACGGCGTAGTTTGGCCAAGACGGACAGAGTCTGTTGAAGGGGTGGGCTCTGGTGAAGGTGCAGAGTCTGACAGAGGTGGAGTAAAGTTGGGGAGGGCGAGCACATGCACACGTATTTTGGCCTAGGGCAGCAGAAAGCCTAAATACACCAATGTGACAACCTGTGGTTTCCATTGCACCACACAAATTTTGCTTTGTGCCGCCTTTCGGCTGAGGGGACCTGGCCAAGACTGTGACATGGCAGAGCAAAATCTACTGTGATGAGATATATATATATATGCAGACGTTTCTTCCAAACATTGCTTCTCAAAAGTAAAAAGAGAGTAGCAACAGAAATGGACTCAAGAGGAGGCGCAGAGCAAAGGGGCATGTCATTAGTTGGAGTTGCATCTCTATGACTGGGGCACGAAGAATGTATTTTTTATTGAAACTTCCCATAGTGTAATGGCTGCTATAAGAGGTTGAATAATTTACCAGATGGTGCTTTTGTAACAGCACTCTGTGGTATATATGGCGCAAGCCCAAGCCTTGAATATGAGTGGCCGCCACAACAAAGGACCTCCTACAGCACAACCTTCTGTTCTAAAATGCACCATGCTAATTTCCAAATGCGGGCTCTATATATGATAGGATAGGTTATTTATCACACACTTAATACCAGAGGTTTCTAAGCCGCACCCGGGGATCGAACCTCTGTTGCTCCATGTGTCTAGCTTCCAAGGCGAGCACATTGCCCATAAGCTATCTGTAATGATGTCTAATCGTAATAAGGTAAGTTCACAACGTGGTTCTTCAAGTAGGTTTATTGTCTCTTAAGTCAAGCATGTTATGTGGAAGAGACACTGGCAGCATCCCACCCGGCAGGCATATTCCCCAACGTCATCCCCCACACCAACATTCCAATCACTTAGAAACGCGCGTGCACTCCCCACCGAGATAACATGACACTAATTACAACACTTCTCCCCCCGATAATTTCTTTGAGACATACATTCCAAAATACACAACATGTGGCCACCATGCCATACACTCAACCTCTAGCAGAGAAACTCAAAAACCCCTACACCAATAATGGCCCACAAGAAAGAACGCTGCACTGAACACCACTTTTAGAAGGGAGACAGAGCGCTGAATCGCCTCTGCCGTGTATCCACAAACCCAGGTTGTACAACCTCCTGGCTACTAACCATCAACAGATGAAAAGACAAACAACCACCTGCCACAAAGCAGCCACCCATAAATATGGAACAACCAACCACCCACAATGCCAAAACCCAACAAAGTTGAAAACCCGCCAAACCAGAATTCCAGTCCAACTAATCCCTGCCAACCTATCCGGGACCTAACTACCCTCGAGGACAAAAACAACAAAAAGAAAGCTCTACCACCAGACCCCGAGCTGCCCCTCGGGGCTCAGGCCTGCCACACCTGACTAATCCTAAATATGCACTCTAACCAACCAGAACCCTCCGTGCACCCAACACCTTCTGCCCCAGGCTGGCCCCCCGGAGCCACCAGCCTGCCACGCTGGAGCACTAACCAAACAGGCCAATGGACCCAACCGGCCGTCCACGACCCAAAACAAGAACAACACCACCCGAGATAACCCACAAAACAGAATAAAAACCACTGGAAATTTACCAACACACGCTAACACTCACTCATCATCTCCAATGTGGCCCCAGGCCACCACCACCAGAACCACCACTAACTGTGGTACACCTCCACTCACTGTGGCCCCAGGCCACTGCCACCACCACAACTGTGGCCCCAAGCCACAGCCACCAACACAACTGTGGCCCCAAACCACTGTCACCTACACCTCTCCGTGCTCCCAGGCCACTGCCACCAATAAACTGTGGCCCCAAGCCACTGTCACCTACTGCTCTCAGTGGCCCCAGGCCACTGCCACCAACACAACTGTAGCCCCAAGCCACTGCCACCTACTGCTCACCTCTCCATGGCTCTAGACCACCGCCACCGACATCTTAGCACACTGTGACGAAAATTCAGCCAATAAGGACCTGGAGCTTCCTGATATTGAACGCCAGTAATGCCAACAACAGGACACCAAGGGTGGGCCCGGGCCCGGCTGCCCACCACTACACAGACCCATACGTAGGTTCCCATTTATCCACCTAGGGAACAAACTGACCAGGTCCTAGAAAAAACAAAGCTAGGGAAACATACCACTCACCCAGGCGGTATGATCGCAGTTCCAAACCCATACGCATAATGAACACACACTATAACATTTCCATGTATCAATGAACGCGTATTATGCATATTCCATTGAAGGCCCTAAACTTTGCACAACCCAAATCGCAGGTTGAACAAAAACCTCTCCCCCACACACGAGGAAACCACATATAATTGTTCAATAACACATGACCCAAACATTATATGGAAGACCATAACACCCCCAACCGTAGGAAGTCCAAAACCTCTGTGAAAAACTAAACGCAGTGCAAGGGAATGTTCACAGCTCCAAAGGTTCACAGTTCCAAAAGTTCAAAGGAACCCTCCCCCCCTCCCCATTCCGCAAGGGAAACAAGAAATACAACACATAACATGAAATTCCTTGCTGTAGAATGCACGCTATTCCGAAAGTAGATTAGACCTCCCCCCCCTGCAAAGGAAGACAGGAAATAAAACATTGGTCGATTTGCAAATAAATGCACACATGGCAGGGCCACAACACGTACCTATAGTCGCACCATAGACACCATACGGCCCATACAAGAACACAAACAAAGGCCACTAACGCCACATACTCATACGCACTCACACTGGCCTCGAACACAACTAATTGAATTAATCATCGCTCAATGTGAGATCGAATACCCTCACACAAAAATCGTGTACAACTGGATCGAATCCCTTCAGGATATCAAGAAAGGAACAACATCTGTCGCAGCATTCTCCATTGTTGCATCCTTCCAATCCACACGACACACATGAATGTTGACACATCCTTTTAGGATGCACACAGTACTTGCCGCCACTGTCCACCTTTGAACATCTCTTCCGTGAGGTGAGATGAAGTCTGACTGCTTCATCCATGACGGCACCTTCATGAGGATCCTTCTGTCCACTCACGTCACTTGGATGCCCCCAGTCACTGTCCCTGCGACACTCATCCGATAACAACACAGGAGACAAAAGTTCTGTGCCGCACACGGAGATCTTGGAGGGGGCCGGAACACCAATGTTATTGTCCCTCGACGAACACGCACCGTCCTCGAACTCCATAGTCAGCTATACTATGAAGTCAGACCCAGGGACAAAAACACATGCACCCGGAAATCAAAACTTCCTCAAACCAATAAGGAAGTGTACAGTAGATGTCCAACTCCTCCAATGGCCACGCACCATAGCGCCACCTGCTAGACTCTCAACACGACCAGCTCCTGGCGAAAGACTCCACTGCTGACCGACGCCTCGGCCGACGGCGCAGGGCATGACTTAGTATACCAGTCCCCTTCACTTGCCGTACAAACGCCTGCAAACCCAGCAGAGGGCTAACAGTGGCTGCTTCTATCCCCAGTCACCAAGGAATGTGAAGGGGTTGGGACTCACCAGGCTGCCGCCATACCAGAACCCCGTCGGCACCTAGGGCTCCGGGCTCACTGCCAGCGCTCACTGACCCTCGACACTCTTGCTCCGGACTCAGGGGTACGCTCCCCCGCTGCAGACCACCAGAGCTCTCCAGTCGGCCTCCCTGACACTCGGCTCCGGACCCAGGGGTACGCTGCCCCGCTGCAGACCACCGGAGCTCTCCAGTCGGCTCCCCTGACACTCGACTCTCCGGACCCAGGGGTACGCTCCCCCCGCTGCAGACCACCGGAGCTCTCCAGTCAGCTTCTCTGACACACACTGTTCGCTCCAGTCCTGCAGCTCGACGCCAGCACTTACAGTGGGAGCAGCCACAGACTGGGGTTATGCCGGAGCCAAAAGCGTCTCACTCCTGGAGACAACACGGACCAACACAGTCTCTCTCAAAGGCCCGGCGCCCAGCCGGGTGGGATGTCACATCGAAAGGCAGTGTCACCTTCTTCTCCGCTGCTCCCTCCGCAGCAGCCCCAAACTTCGTCGCCAGCGTAACGATGTCTAATCGTAATAAGGTAGGTTCATAACATGGTTCTTCAAGTAGCATACATGCCAACCCTCCCGATTTAGGCGGGAGACTCCCGATTTTCGAGTGAAAAATACTGCTTTTTTTTCACGTTCTCCCACCTAAAATAATTATTTCCCAATGCATTCCAATGGTGAAATTGCTGTCTCCCGATTTCGCTGTAGAAATCTCCCTCATAGACACTTCGGAATGTTGGCATGTATGAAGTAGGTTTATTGTCTCTTAAGTCAATCATGTTACGTGGAAGAGACACTGGCAGCATCCCACCCGGCAGGCATATTCCCCAACCGTCAACTGGCGAACACATACACGTCATCCCCCACACCAACATTCCAATCACTTAGAAACGCGCGTGCACTCCCCACTGAGATAACATGACACTAATTCTATGTCAAGACGGAGGCGAGCATTATGCTTCATCTTCTCATTTATTTGCTCTCCAGCTCATTTATTTGCTCTCTCGCCTCCTTGTCTTTAATAGAATCAAGAGCTCCCTGCGCTATTAGCAGGGGGAATCTTCATTACAAGACTATCCTCCCGAGATATACTTTGTTTCCACTCTATTCTGAAGGATGCTTACTGAGTTAGGCAAATTTGCAGTGTAAGGAGTGAACCATTCGTTGAGCACGCAACAGTAACAACACGTGCTAGGTTGTTTATTCACCCTTTTTTACACACTAACATACTTCTTCCGCCTCTCAGACACGTTTTCCACAGCGTGTTATTGTCGTGTAGAAACAATCACTATATGCCTCTCGAACAACAGATAAAAGCACTCAGCCACAGCCCAGATTACTTGACGTACTGCAAATCAGAGACTAGTGGCGTAGCCTCTCCTTGCTTGGCCCCACCCAGTAATTTACATTGATCCGAGCTGTTGTATCAAAGCCCAATAACAGGCTTCAAGCGCGTGGACACTGTGATTTATTTAATAAGCCGGTGACGATTGCCCGTTTCCTTTGTCATCGGGGAAGTTTGTTAGTCAAATGACCGCGGGTCATGAAATCGAACTGCTCGCAAAGCTGTCCATGGAAACAGGTTATTCAAATCTTAGGAGCGGCAGCGAGCGTGCGGGGTTAGAGGAGGGGGCAGAGGGACATATGAAAATGCCGTCTGCGAGCAGGACAGATTTGCGTGGTTCCTCTTACCTCGCAGTTGGACCGCGGCATCCGAATATCCGTTGTACGAGGCTGGTCTAGTTTTGCGTTCAATATACGTTTTCCATGAAGCCTCTTTAACCCACGGGGTTGTCTTTCTATCTCTATGGACGAAACATGGGTCTTATGTCCTTCAATGAGTTTCTCATACACTCACGGACAGCATCCACGCAGTCCTCCTACAGTTCGCCACCAGCAAGAAGTATGTTTAGAAAACAAGAAATGGTCTATGACAATACCTCGCCCTCACTGAGTTCAAAGCGTCAATGGTTTTTCAGGTCCCAAGAATGAAGGCCTCTGAAATGTTGGGTTCATTGTCCTCTAGGCCGCTTTTGCAGGGCAGTTGGGCTCTTTCCTTCAGCTATTGATATCAGTGGGTGCCTCAGAGCATGTTGCAAAATCACACGCTGGGTGGGATGAAGGGAAAAGCATCTCACTCCCTATTGGCATTCCAACTCTCAAAAAATGTATAGGCCACTACCCAACCGCCATCGATAGTCAACGTTCACATTATCAACGTTCACATTAGCAGCTGTGTATTCCAGGTTAGCCGCACTTGGCCCCCGTTCCAAGGCAACCTGATGCAGCAGCCGATTCTAAACTCCCAACTGCCACATTTACCTGAAGAGACTAACTTACTGGAATTCAAGAAGCCCTCTAGCAAACACTCGTCTTTCTTCTTCTTGTGGACAGTTTTTTTCCATCAGCAGTGGTGGTTATTGGATACTGAGGCTTGAGTCTCATTACTCCATCTTCACGGGTTGAGTGTGTAGTCGTGGGTTGGATCTCTTCATGGTCTGTGTGGACTTGTCACAGTAAGGTTGGGTGTGGTCCCCCAATAAACACAGGACACCAGGACGAAGATAAGGGGCCTCATTACACGGTAGGCAGTAAGGGTTTACCGGTACCGGTAAGGGCACCGGTAAACCATTACTGCCTTACTACGAGGTCCCTTTGCGGGACCCGACCTTAACGGCTGGTTTTACCAGCCGTTAAGGAACGGGCCAGCTAAGGGACCTTGGTGCTAATAGAGTACCGCAATTTGCGGTACCGTAATTAGCCCCTTCCCCATTCCCATTGTGCCCTATGGGGGCAAAAATGGGAATGGGGAAGCGCCTTAGTGAAAGGGGAATTACTGTTCCCGCTCACCTTGGAGTAGGGCGGTAATTCCGCCATCCACCAAGGCGGACACGGTAAAATACCGGCGGCAACCATGGCGCCAATAGCACCATGGTTACCACCTACCGTGTAATGAGGCCGATGGTGTTTTATTTGGCACCTTTCAACAAGCAGAGAACTGGCTTTAGTCACAGTTAAGTCCTTGATGGATCAGTGCAGTTGGCTTCACTGCACTGATGTATCAGTCTCTGCTCTAGTGTCTTAACCTATTTACAAGAGCTCCCATTTGGCTCCCTCTGGAAGCCATAGACTTAAGCTCTGCCATTTGATGAACAGCATCCGGGTGTCTAGCTTTTCAATGGACGCTTCAGGCCTCACCTCAGGAGGAGTGCTGGGGCGCGACAGTAGCCCTCACGCGCTGCTCTGCATCTGATCTCTTTCCTGTTCCTTTGCACGCTCTGCGTGTTTGTTCTTGCAAGATCTCAGGAGCCCGAGATCTTGTGGCACGAGTCCTCATACTGGTTTCTCAAGGTCTTTGCTGTGATGGGGCATGGGTATCAAACAGCTCTTTCACTTTCAATTTATGTCAGTGGACAGCACCAATGTTTCAATCATCTTCACGATGCCCTGCCCAGGCCATGTAGCCTATACAAAATTAAAAAAACAACATGTCATTAAAAAAACACTCCCCCTAGAGGCGACCCTACCACACCTGACCCAGACGGTCAGGGAAGACCTGGAAGCCCCGATTACAATCGAGGAGATGGAGGCGGCCATTAAGAGCTTAAAACCCAGAGGCCCGGACGGGTTTTCCACTCGCTTCTACAAAATCTTCCGGCCCCAACTAGCGGCCTCCCTGGCCCACCTCTTCAACTCATTCGTGGCCACTGGCACCGTCACCCCAACGATGCAAGAATCTATTACAGTCCTTATCCCCAAGCCCGGGAAAGACCCTCACGATATCGGCTCATATAGACCCGTTGCGTTGCGATATTTGGGCGCCAACATAAAGTCTTGGCCAACTGTCTGGCACCTATCCTCCCTAATATCATAGACCCGGATCAAACAGGCTTTATAAACCACAGGTCGACGAAAGATAACATCCGCAGGGCCCTGGATCTCATTGAAATCGCCACTCGGGATTCCCAACAGCTAGCCCTATTGGCATTGGACGCAACTAAAGCATTCGACAAGGTGGATTGGTCTTATCTGCGCCTCAATCTGGGGGCCTTTGGCTTCGGTCTGACCTTTCAGAAGATTATCCTGGCGAACTACCAGTCCCCCAGGACGAGGCTGAGAGTCAACGGCCGCTTGTCGGACCCAATCTCCCTCACGTGTGGAACGAGGCAGGGATGTCATCTATCCCCTCTGCTTTTCGCTTTGGCCATGGAGCCGCTGGCTCAACGAGTCCGGAAGAACCCCCGAATCAGTGACCTATGCACCGGCTCTGCGCAACATAAAGTGGCCCTCTATGCGGATGATGTTTTGCTTACCATCACAAACATTGAGAGATCCATGAGCGAGGCCTTAACTGAAATCCACAACTTTGGGATGGTCTCGGGATTCGCGATTAACTATCAAAAGTCGGCGGCGCTGGGAGTGGGCATGACGCCAGCTGAACGGGAGGCTCTGGTGAAGAGGGGTCCGTTTCAATGGAGCATCAAATCGATCCCCTACTTGGGGGTTCATATCCCCGCACGCCCAACGGAAGTTTACCGAGCTAACTTCCTGCCACTCTTCGAGGAACTAGAAAAGGATCTGACCCGGTGGCAACCCCAAGAGATCTCCCTCCTAGGCCGGATCACGGCGTGCAAAAGGAACTTACTCCCACGCTTCCTCTATGCCTGTCCCGCCCTCCCGGTCACCATTCCGCTTCCCCCCTTGTAACGGCTCCAAAGAAAGATGGTGGACCTTATCTGGAACGGGAAGAAACCGCGCATCCCGCGGAGAACAATGATGGCCAGCATGAGATTGGGAGGCATGGGGCTCCCCGACCTCCGCAAATACCATATGGCGGCACAGCTGGCCCACCTCCAGGCATGGGGACTTGCTACGGGTTGACCGAAATGGTTGGAGATCGAACAATCCTGCCTCTCTCCTCCCCTTCGCTTCCTCCCTTTCTTACCCACAGCTTTACGCCGCAGCTGGCCGGGCACTCTCACAGCTACAAAACATACAATTAAGGCCTGGGAATGGGCCCGCAGACACCGGGGCATCCCAGGAGACTGAGTGCGCTCTCCCCAATCTTCCTCAACCCAGCTTTCTCCCCCGGGGCCCGTCCCCAAAACTTCAGAAACTGGGTCGCAGGGGGCCTTGCCACTTTAGGGCAACTTTTTGAAGGGGACCCCCCCTAACCTTTGAACGATGCAAGATGACTTTTCAGTTAGCGGAAACGGATAGGTACTCCTACGCTCAGCTCAGACACTGGTGCTCTCACCCACAGACCCGAGCGGAGGCCACAAGACCCCTTACCTCACTGGAACTGACGGTGAGCGACCTACCGGCCCGGGGGAAAATATCGACCTTGTATAGGCTGCTGCAGGAGGACCCCCTCTGGTCCAGGCCTTCCTACATGTCCCAATGGGAAACAGACCTCGGACACACCATCGAGGACCATACATGGGTAGACATTTGGACAAGAACGCGGACGTCTTCCCGCTGTATAACCAACAGGGAGTGTGCCCATAAACTACTCCTGCGCTGGTATTACCCCCCTCTACGCCTTCATCACTTCCAACCAGCACTAAACCCTCTCTGTTGACGACTTTGCGACCTCCCAGGATCCTACTTCCACATGTGGTGGACCTGCCCCCAGGTGCAGGAGTTTTGGTCTCTCTGTCTAGCCACCATTAACGACGTCACCCAGGCGATCATTCCGCTCACGCCCGAACAGGTCCTTTTAGGGATTCCATTGTCAGGCTCATACCCGCGGTCGGGGAGAAGAGCGGCCCTGATATCCCAGTTCCTATTAGCGGCTAAGATCACGGTGGCCCGCACCTGGAAGTCCGCGGACGGACCCTTGATGGCCCTTTGCTGGGTCAAACTTTGGGATATTTTAATAGCTCAGAAAGTCACGGCAGCCAGGGCGGGACTGCTTCATCGTTTTCAGGATATCTGGGAACCAGTACTAGACTATGACCGGAATTATCCGGCCCTGACCCACAAACCGCCCCTGATCGCAAGGGCCCTTCACGCTATGGAGGACCCACCAGTGCCGCCGAGCCAGTCTGACTAAAGCCGAGAACTATGCTTGCCGGGGAAGGTGCGGGGTGGGTGACGGGGACTCTGGGTTACATGACCTGAGATACTATATGTAATGTTCTTGTATAATCTCTCCAGTGTGTCGAATGATAAACACATGTTTTAAAAAAAAAAACACTCCCCCTTACTGTTAACAGGGTATTCCTTTGCTTACTCAATTCCCAGACCCCAGAAGTTCACAATCTTTGTTCTTAATAACGTTCTGCCTGTCTAGTCGGCTCTTTTCCCAAATTGGGGGCTGGGAGGGACTGCTTCCAGCCCCTCTGTAAGCTTTTCTGTATTGCCGAATTTGTGGGAGCACAGTGCACTCACAGCGTGGGCATTCTGGCGTGGTTGATACTCTCCTACACTATCATGGAGTTTATGAAACCCGAAAGAATGCCCCAGAGTTCCATTTGGTCTCCAGAAAACCTCTTCCCCTCAAAAGTCCTCCTATCCAAGAGAGCTGCCAATACATCTGTAGAAACATCTGCACGTCATTAATGCATTCTCCTGGCTGCTGAAGTAATCAATGACAGCACCATTACAGTCTTCCTACCAAGCCACCTCGAGCTGCACGAATGCCTCCATTTATCAGCCAGAGGTTGCCTCACAGCTTTGGGTAAATATTTGACGGCAGCCACCACACATTTTTCCAAATAGTGAAAAGCTTTTATTTTGCCACAGAGTCAATCCTTTAGACTCCATTAATAGGAGAAATGGAAAAGCATTGGGTCTTGCCTGGCGTAAAATGCACGACGACCAAGTTGTCCACAACTAGACGATCAAACAGGTATTTCCAATTAAGGGCTGCTGTTTGAATGTGGTGTAAACATTTCCAGAACCAAAGCTTCCATTTTATAGCAATAATATCATGTTTTTATAAACCGCTTTATGCAGGACACCCACCCAACACACAGAACCATTTTTATATATCCCAATAAAATATTCTCCAGTTATGCTTCCAAATGCAACCATGATTCGGCCACTGTGACTGCTAGAAATGTAATTCATTTACTGTGGGTTACTGTGGGATCCCATCAGAGATGCTGGTTGGACGGTTTGCTGCCCTCCCCAAAGCCCTCCTTTCAGAAGATCAATCATGAACACACGGAAAATAATGCAAGAAAGAAGCGTTTCATATAATGTTGCAAGCAAAGTATAAAAGGTGAACATCTTCTAAACCTAAAAAGCTGTACTTAAATAGTTTCTGCAGGCAGTGATAAACAAGTGATTGCACAGAAATCCAGACCAGAGTTCAAGTGGTCTTATTTATTTATTGTATTTATTGTTTGCTTGTTAGGCGCTTATACAGCAAGTAAAATACTGTTTCAAAGCGTCCACAGGGCGAGGGGAGGGAACAAGGGAGTGAAATACTTTACAAAACACAATCATTATTAAAAGCAGTGGAGGGAAAAGGAGAAAGGATGAACCTACTATGCCTTGTGTGTATTCAGAACGTGCAAGTGCAGCAAGGAAAATGGCAGAGGGCGTGATTGCTGTGGAGTCCAGGCTCATGGGTGAGCCACAGATGAAGGGCTTGGGTTGATGAGTGCTACAAGGCCAGGGGCTATGTTAGGAGTAAGTGCAGATTGTGTGCCAAGGCAAGTGCCGAGGGTAGACAGGAGCTGGGCAGATTGGGTGTGGGAGGTCAGGGGCCCTAGGATACATAAGGGCCCTGGACACCAATCACAACAACTGTGAGATTAGCAGAGAAGAGAAGAAGGGAATGAGGAGGTGAAGAGGTAGGACTTGAGGAGCTTCTGGAATTTAAGAAAGTCCTTCTCAAGGCGCACAGGCAGGGGGAGGCTGTTCCATAGGAGGGAGCCAGCTGAGGAAAGCCATCAACCACCTACCCTCTGTTTAGCAAAGCGCTTTACACACAAAGTGTTGGTGCCAGAGGAACAAAGTGGTCTAGAGGGCGAGTATTTAGTGAGATAAAGTTGGGTATAGTGTGGTCCCCGGACCCAGGCAGCCTTGTGGATGATGCAGAGGGATTTGAATTTAATCTGTGCACCAACCAGGAGCAATGAAGACTTTTTAGGGCAGGAGAGATACAGTCCATGGGTTTAAGACCAAGGATACATCTTGCTGCCCTATTCTGGATTAGCTGGAGGGGGTTGCACAGTGGAATATGGTAGATTCAGGAGGAGGCTATTGCAATAGTCAATCCTAGAGAAAACCAGGGCTCGGGTAACATTGAGGCTCTGGGGAAAAGTGAGAAAAGTGAAAATTCCTTTGAGAAGGAAGAGCTGAAAGTCGGACTTCTTGACAATGTCCTGAGTGTGACGGAGGGAGGAGAGAGAGGAGTCAAAGATGACTCCAAGGTTTCTGGCTTCAGAAGAATGAGCAGGGGGAGAGCCCAAGGAGGAAGACCAGAGTGAAGGGGAGAAAGAGGGTGCAGTGGTCCCAATAGGAAGGATCTCAATTTTACAGGTGTTGAGGCAGAGATTGTTGGAGATGCACCAGGACCGGATGGCAGATAGGCAGTCAGGGATGATGGAGGGTGCAAGAGGCACAGCAGGAAGTTTGAACAAGAGCTGTGTGTCATCTGCATAACACTGGAACTTGGAGGAGGAGGAGATGAGATATGCACACAGGACAAGGTAGATGTTAAAGAGCCAAGGGGGGAGGGTAGAACCCTATGGGACACCACAGGTGGAGAAGCAAGTAGGAGAGGAGAAGGTGCGCAAGATGACTTGGGAAGAGCGGTCAGTAAGGAAGGATGTCAGCCAGTCTAGTGCCCATTCCAAGACACCAAGGGTATCGTGGAGACTTTGTATGAGGATGGAATAGTTGACTATGTCAAAGACAGAGGAGCGATCGAGGAGAAGGCTGAAGACAGAAGGGGATTTGGAGTCTAGAGATGCAAGAAGTTCTTCACAGGTGTTCAGAAGAGCAGTTTCTGTGTCTCTGGATGCTCAGAAGCCAGATTGATGGTCATGGAGACCGTCAACACGTTTGGTGTGTGAGTTGAGTTGGGATAATGCCAGCTTCTGCAACAGCTTACCCAGGAAGGGGGTGATGGAAATAGGGTGGTATTTGGCAGGGCATTTAGCTGAAAGCTTTTTCAAGAGTGGGCACACAAGGGGTGCTTAAGGGAGGAGGGGAAAAATCCAGTGTCAAAAGAGTGATTGCAGAAATCAGTGAGTGCGGGGCAAGGGATCCAATGTTATCCTTGATGTTTCTGTATGAGCAAGGGGAAACCTGTTTAGAAGAGACCTTCATGGAGCGAACGACTCTGGTAACTTCATCAGGTGTGACAGGGGAGAAGGAGTAAGGAGGAGGGTGAGGGGCCAAGGGAGACAAGGGGGTGAGGGATGGGTTTGGAGGTTGGTTAGCAAGGGAGTTCAAGATGTCCTGAGTTTTGGTGGTGAAGCATGTGGCCAGTGCGCTGCAGAGGACATGGGAAGGAGAAGTGGAGGAGGAGACTGCAGAAGGGTTGTTCCCTGCAGAGCTTGAAAACCTGTGCATGTATGTGGGCTCTTTTCTTGGCGTGGTTGGGGTGTCTGTATTGCCTTTGGAGCAGGCGGCAGGCCAGTTTGTCAGAGGATGAGCCTGAAGTTTGCCACTACCATTCCGCTGCCCTGCACTTTCGTTTCAGGGACACAAGTTCGGAGTCATACCAGGTGTTACGCTTAGAGGCAGGTTTCAGGCACGTCCTCATGAATGGGACGAGAATGTCAAGGGTATTGGTGATGGAAAGGTGGAGGTTGCTGAGAGCAGTGTCAGAGGTTGTATCAGAGGTAGGTGGCTTCAGGGGGAATTAAGGGGGAAGCGAAGGCAGCATCAGTCACTCTTTTCATCGGGCGGAGAGGGTGGAGACGCTTTTTGGGGGGCGGTCAGGGGGCCAAAGGGACCCAGGTGGGAGGAGAGGAGAGAATGGTCTGACCAGGAGAGAGGGGTGACTAGTGGAGTGGAGAGAGAGAGGACAGAGTGTGTGAGCTGAGTGGGTTGACCCAGAAGGTAGAATGGCGAGGGAAAGGGAGATGCAGAGGTCTGTGAAGAGTGTGGGTGCAGAGCCACATAAAGGCATCCAGAGTGTGTCTAGCTGAATGGCAGGGCATGTAGGGTCTGCTGAAGGTTTTTTCAGGAGTGAATCCCAGCTTTGGCAACGTTTAAAGCAGATCAAAAACATAAAGAGCCAAAAGCAAAGGGGAAGCAGTCTGCAGTCACTGCCTGCAGAGTGCATAGCACTGCTGCGGACCGTTGGCTGAATCAGCCCGTGAACAGGAGATTACTCCTACAAATCTACAAAACCTGCAGTACATCTGCAAAGCCAAAAGCAAAGGTGAAAACAGTCTGCAGCACTCGGGAAGCTGCAGGGTGGCGACGCAGACCCAGAGGTGAGAAATTACTGTCACACGTGGATTGCTACTGTTACTGTCGGCCCATTAAAAAGAAAGGAAACACGCAAGTGTTGTGGCCGCTAAGGACGGCAGGACGCCTGGGTAATTATAACTGCCTTTATTGCTTAACAGAACGCGTGGCTGCAATAGTCCATGTGTGGGACGGGGCAGGTACTCACAGTCTTAGCTGAGCCTTCCAGTTATCTTCACTGGAGACAGGGTGTGCATTTGCGCTGCACGCTATATACTTCCAGGGCTTCCATGAGGCCTCCTTTGGCATTGGACCTATGCCCTGGAAGTAAGCTGGCACTGGCTCGTTGGCTCCTTATAAGGAGCAGCGCTATCCAGACCGACTTGTCTGGCGCTCCGCCAGCCTCATACTGGCGCCAAAGTCCCCGCTCGCAG
Organism: Ambystoma mexicanum; assembly: GCF_040938575.1. NCBI lineage: Eukaryota > Metazoa > Chordata > Amphibia > Caudata > Ambystomatidae > Ambystoma > Ambystoma mexicanum. The sequence continues at coordinate 875,285,873 of NC_090923.1, read as the reverse complement.
AGCGCGGGTCAGCGAGATCGCGTTGGGCCGAGATCTCGCGAGACCGCACTCCCGCGATCATGTGATGTCCCCACACACCTCCTTTGCTGGGAAAAGGATAGAGGGTCATTCCATGACGAAGTCTGCAAACTTGCTGGGTTTCCTTTTCTCCCTCTGCAGTCTGCCTTGGTCTAGAAGTGGAGCAGGGTTGCGGGAGTACTCCTGGGGAGGTGCGGGCGATTCAGATCCTCCTTGTTTTGCTTTCCGTTGCAGCACCCTGAGTGGAGCGGGGGAGTTGCTGCTTGAGAACTCACTGCCGTAGGGTGACTCCGAGGCATCTCCTTCTGGCTGGCAAGGGTTTTCTGATGGCTCTGGTAGGCCTTGGTCTTCTCCGGTTTCCCAGCGGGGCTGTTCAAAGGATTCTTTCCTGCGGTACATGGCCACCCTTTCTAGGTTCCATTTCCTTCCAACGCTGGTGCAGATGTGGTTTGGCCCTTTGGCAGCGACTTCTATGGGACTGCTGTACCTGGAGCCTGTCACAGTGTCCTTGTGGGGAAGCCGTATCTTGACCCGGTCGGCTCTGTTAACTGATGTGCGGCGGGCAGCCCGCCGCATGTCTCTTTGAGTCTTCATGGCCTCTTTGCTCCACTGCATGCGAAAGACTACGTCTTCCATGTCCTCATCAGCCCTCACTTGCTGGAGCCACGGTGGTACCAGTGTGGTTGCTGCCCTTCTCCCCCTTAGCAGATGGAATGGTGACACGCCGGTGACAGCGTTGGGAGTGATGCAGTGGGCTGCGACGGCCTCTTTGACTGTCTTGTATGGGTTTAGGCCTGAGGCATGCGCTAGTTGTAGCGCCCCTTTGATGAAGCGGTTTGCCCGCTCAACCAGGCCATTTGCCTGAGGATGGTAGAGACTTGCTCTTCGCTGTTGAATGTTGTTGAGTTTGAGGAATTTCTCCATTTCTCGAGAGGTCAGCTGGACCCCATTGTCCGTCACAATTTCCTCTGGTAGGCCCTCGCGCTGGAATATGGCAGTGAGTGCTTCAATGACTGTTTTGGTGGTGATATCCGAAGTAAAGTCAACTTCGACCCATTTTGAGAAATAGTCAAACTTGACTATCCCGTATTTATGTTCTGGGGCATGCTGTCCAGCGGCCCGATGAAGTCCAATCCTAGTTTGCGCCACACCCCTTTGGGGACTTCGGTGGGCAGCATGGGGGCTTGTCTCACGGACAGGCGCTTGTTGCTCTTGGTGCACTTGTGGCACCTTTCAACCATTTGTCGTATGTCCTGATCCATGCCTGGCCACCAGTAGGCGTCGAATATCCTGCGCCTGGTCATGTTGCATCCCAGATGGCCTGAGTGCGCTCTGCACAGTATTACTTTGCGAATCCCGCTGGGTGGGATCACTCGGTCGCCTCTCAAAATGAGACCGTTCATGGCAGTGATTTCGTCGTTCACCTTCCAGTAAGGGCGTAGGCCTTCGGGAATCACCCTTTCATCAGGCCACCCTTCGCGGACCCAGGCTGTTACGTGCCTTAGGGCATCGTCCTGCTCGAATTCCTCCTGCCAGTGGCGCTCACTCATGTTGTTCAATGGAATGAATGAAGCATTGAATGGTGGTTTGTAAATCAGTAGCTGTAAAGTACCACTAAGCTGCTTTTTATTGCAACACCATTAGGTTTGCCATCACGCTGCAAGAGTCAGCATAAACAGAAAATAAGCACGAGATTACTAACATACTTGCACGCTTTTGAAAGCACTTGCTAGTGTGTCCTTAGGCACGGTAGGAACATCTGTTACTGCTTGCTGAGCCCCTGTGTACACACTTGCAACGGCCACCGCTTGCGGTGCAAAAAGACGTACACTTTTGTTAGGGACTCCGTTATTGACCCCTGTAACAGCCATTTCTATTGGCTAGCAGGCAAAAGGGACTACAATCCCGAGAAGCACCAGCGCCCCTCTTAGGGCTTTGTCAGGCGCTTCAGCGCCGGCTCTTCAGGGTCAAGCCGGTCTTGCGCCGGTCCCGCCGGACAACCATTTAAAAGCAGCCTGTGTGCTTGCATTCCTCTACAGGTAACTTGGTGGGAGGTCGGAGCTTTGCACACCTAAGGGTTAATCAGTACGTGACTTTTTACGAGTGTTTAACTTGCTGTCTGCCTGCCTTCTTACTGCCAATGGAATGAATGAAGCATTGAATGCGTGGTTTGTAAATCAGTAGCTGTAAAGTACCACTAAGCTGCTTTTTATTACAACACCATTAGGTTTACCATCACGCTGCAAGAGTCAGCATAAACAGAAAATAAGCACGAGATTACTAACATACTTGCACGCTTTTGAAAGCACTTACTAGTGTGTCCTTAGGCACGGTAGGAACATCTGTTACTGCTTGCTGAGCCCCTGTGTACACACTTGCAACGGCCACCGCTTGCGGTGCAAAAAGACGTACACTTTTGTTAGGGACTCCGTTATTGACCCCTGTAACAGCCATTTCTATTGGCTAGCAGGCAAAAGGGACTACAATCCCCAGAAGCACCAGCACCCCTCTTAGGGGTTCGTCAGGCCCTTCAGGGTCAAGCCGGTCTTGCGCCGGTCCTCGCCGTCCACGGCGTCCGGTGCAGAAAACGCTGCCTGAAAACCTAGCGACATATACCTTAATCTCTTCCAATCAGACAAAAATGGGCCTTTTGCCCTTGAATACCCTGCTCCTTGAGCAACAAAGACAAATCCGCCTAAACAAAGCCACGATTGCCACCCGCCTTATCCTGAACAGAAGCCCAAACAGCAACAAAGAGGAACTAGCTATTAAAAGACGACATAAAGAAAATAAATCTTTAACCACTCAGCTGTCAGTTACACCCTCCACAATAAAAAGTAGTACTGATTTAAAAATCTGTCTACTTAACACTAGATCCCTCAATAAACACGCTCAATGTATCCATGATAGGATCATCGAGGAGAATATTGATATTTTTTGCATCACTGAAACATGGCTCGTAGATCCCATAGGCCCCACCTGTGACATTGCGGTCCCTGACGGGTATATAATTTACTACACCAACAGGGAAACCGGTAAAGGAGGAGGAGTTGCAATTATTGCCAGAAGCTCCATTGCACTTTTCCAAGGTAAATCATCATGTGGTGAATGCGAAATGATCCACCTCAAGCACTCGCCCACTGAAAAGAATTGCCTTAACCTTCTAGTAGTCTATCGACCACCATCTCCCACTCTGGAATTTAATGACAACTTTACACACCTCCTCAATCTTTTGAAAGGTCCAAACTGTGCCACATTAGCGGTCGGAGATTTTAATAGATGGTACGGCAATCAAACTGACAAAGAGGCCACCAATCTCGAAAACTCGTTATTAAACATAGACTATACCATTACAAATAAAGAACCAACCATGAAAAATGGATTGGATAATTACCAACAACCTTGAAACACACAACTACCAAACCAAACCTTGTATTTGGTCAGACCATTACAGTGTCTCATTTCAAGTCTCACTTCCCTTACCTAAAGAAAAAAATCCCAATCCCCCCAAAAATGCTATGCAAAGGAACTTTAAAAACATCAAGAAAGAACAACTTGAATCATGCATAAAAGATTACATCGCCACCTTTAAAGAAGAGGACTCATGCGAAATTATGATGTCGACTCTCTTAGACCATCTCAATAAGCTAGTAGAGAAAAACGCACCCTTGCAGACCAAAACATTTAGAACCAAAAATACAAAGCAAGAATGGTTTTCTAAAGAACTACTCGAGCTTAAAGGGGACAAAAGAAAAATGGAAAATAACGAATAAAAAACCAACACCTGAAAACAGGGAAAAATGGAAAAATATAGAAACAAAACACAAGAAAGAAATAACAGAGGCCAAGAAACAGTATTTCAACAAACAGATTTTGGAAGCAGAAAATGCCTCAAGCAAACTTTTTAACATCTTGAAATCCCTAGACAAACCCTCAGTTATATTGCCACCTTTTATACCATCCCAACAGGAATGCGACAATACTCAAAAAGCTTTCTTTGAGAAATTAGAAAAGGCTAGAGATAAAATCACAAAATCACAACTAAACAAATCCACCATGATTAAAATGCCATCTGAAGAACCACTTGAAAACATAGAACCCTTTCATTTTTCACCTATCACCACAGAAGAGATGAAAAGAACACTCGTCTCCATGAAACCTACCTAGTGCGCGGAGAACATCTTACCCGCCAAAATAATCTTATAAAACCCAGACACCTTCGCCCCTATACTTGCTAAGATCATCAACACTTCCTTTAGGGACCAACTAGTCCCCCAGGCTATAAAAAAAGTCACAGTTACCCCACTAATAAAAAAACCGGGCCTGGATCCAAGAGACCCATGCAACCTTAGGCCAATAACCAACTGTAACTTCCTGCTAAAGATTATGGACAAGGTAGCCACGGCACAACTACAGGCACACATTGAGGCCTCTAACGCGCTACACCCACATCAATCAGGGTTCAGACCATCTCATAGTACAGAATCAGCCAGGCTCGACTTACAGACAAAGATGCGTAGCATCTTAGACAAGGGGAAAACAGGACTTCTCATCCTGTTAGACCTCAGTGCTGCCTTTGATCTCCTGGATCATAACCTGCTCGAAACTGCCTTAGGCAAAACAGCAAACTGCTCACAGGAGGCAAAAACATGATAATGTCCTTTTTAAAAGGCAGAACATCCCGAGTCCATTGGGGAGACAAATTCTCAATTGAAAGGAAGATCCTCTGCGGGGTTCCCCAGGGAGCCAGCATGTCCCCATTGCTGTTCAACCTCTACATTAGATACTTATGCTACATCTTAGATGCTGACATATTCTTTACCAACTATGCGGACGATACGCAGCTGGTACTGGAGCTCAGCGGGGACCATAAAACCGATAACAGCAATCTAAGTAGTATCTATAACATCATAGAACAATGGATGGATTCCAACTGGATGTGTTTGAACGCCAGCAAAACTGAGCTGATGATCTTCGGATCCACCCAAGCCAGAAAATCACTGCCCCACGACTATGCAAATTTCAAGATCAAGGATGCTAACATCAAAGTACTTGAGAAAGTAAAAACTTTGGGTATGATGATGGAAGCGTCTTTAGGAGCAGAGGCCCAGACTCAATACATAAAAAAAACCTGCAATTACTACTTGAGACTCCTCAGAACTATTAGACGTATCTCACGGAGAACAATTGTGCCACAGTAGCCAGAGCAACCATCCTTTCCCGTTTGGATTATGGGAACGCACTTATGCTAGGAGCCAACAAAAAAAACATCCAAGCGTTCCAGATTATCCAAAATAACGCAGTTAGGATAATCAAATGCAAATCTAAATCAGACCACATCAGTGCATCTAGGAAGGAACTACATTGGCTCAAAGTGGAGAGCAGAACCAACTTCAAGGCTCTCACAATAGCCCACAGATGCATCCACGGGAAGGCACCAGGCTATCTAAAATCGAAAATACGTTCTTATGTTCCAAGCCGCGCCTTGAGATCCTCGGATCAAAATAGGATCGCAGTGATGCCACACAAACTTAGATCTGGACTGGGAAAATCCTTCCCAGTCATTACAGCAGGCATCTGGAATAATCTACCAGCCCACATAAGGAAAGAATCTAACTACTTACGTTTTCGTAAATTAGTGAAAACATATCTTTTCAACTGACCACGTTCATGACCCACTAAATCATTGATTCCAGGAACTGTCCCGTCCATTTCTGTTGTCTTTGTGTCCACGTTTCTGCGCCCCGAAACTCGCGAGTTAACGGCGCAATACAAATAATTAAATAAATAAAATAAATAAATGTCCATGTACTCGCCGTTCCTCAAGTCGCCTATGGAGGCTACAACGCATTCGTCTTCTAGGAATTTGGTCCCAGGGGCGTCTTGGTTCAGGAGCCTGGACATGCAGTCCACTTGTGCTTTTTTCCAGCCAGCAATGTGGGCTATTTCGTACTGGTCAGCCTCGAGGTGGCAGTCTTGGTGCCACCAGGGCTCAACATGTGAATGAGGGGTTTGTGGTCGGTGACCAGCCTTAATTTCGTGGCCCAAACGTAAGATCTGAAGTAGTCGACGGCCCAGGCACAAGCCAACATTTCTTTCTCCACGGTTGAGTAATTCTTCTCCACTGGCGATAGTGCTTTAGATGCAAATGCCACGATGTTTTCAGTGTCGCCCTTCTTCTGGGTCAGGGTGGCCCCCAGTCCTTATGCGCTGGCATCCGTAGTGATGCAGGTGTCCCATTCGGGGGTTGAAGGGTTTTAGGCAAGGTGCGTGCAGAATTCTGCGTTTGATTTCAGCGAAGGCATTGTCTTGCTCTGGGCCCCAGGAGTAGGTTGCCCCTTTCTTCAGAAGGTCCCTCATGGGGGACGTGGTTTCAGAGAACCTTGGGACAAACTTTGCGTAGTACTCCGCTAAGCCCAGGAATGAGCAGAGTTCCTCTCTGGACCTCGGAGCCGGGGCATCCGCTATGGCCCTCATTAGGTTCTTCTTGGGGCTCACCCCTTCGCTCGAGATGCAGTACCCAAGGTATTCTACTTTTCTCACTCGGAAAACACATTTCTCGTGGCGAAGATAAAAGCCTGCTTCCTGAAGCTTGCTCAGGACTGCCCTGAAAGCCTTGTCATGAGTCTCGTTGTCCTTGGCATACACGAGAATGTCACCCTGAAAGAATGAGACATTTGTGAGGCCTTTGAGGAGGGCATTCTTCATTCTCTGGAATGCTGACGCTGGCAAGGATAGCCCAAATGGCATGCGGGTGTATTGAAAGGTGCCGAAGGGAGTGATGAACGCCGTAAGGGCGCGCAAAGACTTGTGCAAAGGAATCTGGTGACAGGCGTCACGCGTGTCGAGCTTCGAAAAGATTGCTGCCTCCTTCATCATCAAGACAATTTGGGGAGCGTGAAGCTATCGGTAACGACCTCTAGGTTAAGACTTTGCAAGTCGATGCATATTCTGAGGTCGTTGTTGGATTTCTTCTTGACTAGACCACCGGACTCAGCCACTCTGAGGATTCCAAGGTCTCAATGGTCCCTTCTTCGACCATCTTCCGGAGGTGGGCCTCTAACGCAGGTCTCGCCGTGGCAGGCACTGGTCTAACTTTGTGTTTCACAGGCATCGCATTGGGTTTCAAACGAATCTTGTGAACAAAGTCTCTCACTTTCCCCGGTTTCTCGGAAAACAGGCTTGGGAACATCTCCTTGAAGTTTAGCGCTGCTCCTGAGGAGACTATGAGTACCTGTTTCGGAGTGCTGGGGTCTAGTTTGATGCTCAGTCTGGGTTGATTGTCCCACCCGAGCACGGCCGGACCTCTGGTTGAGAAGTACACTTTGGAGTTGGTAGACCTCCCTTTGAATTCAATTTGGGCTCTGATGTAACCCAGTAGGTCGACGGTTGCACCACCGAAAACCGTCGGTTTTTGCCTGGCCGATCCTGAGTCTGCCATGACACATGTTTCTTTGTCATCCACTTTAATGGTGCAGTGGGGCTTTTCTGTCCTGGCGTGAAGAGCATTGACCATGACGACCATCGGTCTGTCCTGTGGCTCGTCCTCGTCGCTTGAAGCACGGTCACCATCGACGCGGGAGATGGATTTTTCCCGCCACGTGCATGCAGGGGCCACGTGACCAATGCATCCACACTTCGAGCATTCCTTGTTTCTGGCGGGGCAGTCGCGATCATTCGCCATGTGTTTGGTACTGGCACACCTGTAGCATTTAGGAACATCCCTTTGCCTGGGGCCTTTTACTCTGGGGCTGTCACGGGACTGCTTGTCTCTGCGCCCTCTCCATTGTAGCGCTGTCAGCTCGGGTACGGGTAGATGACTTCCCGCCTCTTTGCGCCTGCTTGAGGTTTCTTCTTCCGCTCTGGCGATTTGGATGGCCTTGTCGAGGGTCACTTCCTTTTCTTGTATGAGCTTGTCCTGTACTTTCCTGGAGTTGGTGTGGATGACCAGCATGTCGCAGATGACCTGTTCAGCGTTTTCGCCGAAGGCACATAAGGATGCCAGCTCCCTCATCCGGGTGATGTAGTCGTCCACAGGTTCGCTCCCTTCTTGTTTGCAGGTGTAGAACCTCAGCCTGTGTAGAACTATGTTCTCCTTATTGGTGAACCGCTTTACGATGCAACGGATTGCCTCTTTATAGACGTTGTCGTCATCCACTGGTATGGCTGTCAAACTGGCAAAAATGCGCTGTCCTTCAACCCCCATTGCGTTCAGCAGCAACGCCTTCTTCCTGGCTGGGGCATATCCTATGCCGCCTACGGCCTCAAGGTACGTGGAGAAGAGTGGCTCCCACTGCATCCCAGGTGAGGGGAGAAAAGCCGGGGGCGGTGTGGCGCCTTGCATGGTGGGTCCGTGGGTATTCAAATATCCTTGTCGCCAGTTATGTTGTGGCCACTAAGGACAACAGGACGCCTGGGTAATTATAACTGCCTTTATTGCTTAACAGAACGCATGGCTGCAATAGTCCATGTGTGGGACGGGGCAGTTACTCACAGTCTTAGCTGGGCCTTCCAGTTATCTTCACTGGAGGCAGGGTGTGCATTTGCGCTGCACGCTGTATACTTCCAGGGCCCCCATGAAGCCTCCTTTGGCATTGGACTTATGCCCTGGAAGTAAGCTGGCACTGGCTCGGGGCCTTCAGTCACGTTGGATCCTCATAAGGAGCAGCGCTATCCAGACCGACTTGTCTGGCGCTCCACCAGCCTCATACTGGTGCCAAAGTCCCTGGTCGCGGAGCGCGGGTCAGTGAGATCGCGTTGGGCCGAGATCTTGCGAGACCACGCTCCCGCGATCACGTGATGTCCCCACACAAAGCTTATACCATGCCTATACTTTGCCTCTTAGCATGAAAAGACGTGTGAAGAGTCGAGTGTGTTTGACTATAGCAGTCATAAGTGTCAAACAATATGGCAGAGAATTGTAACACCATGAAAAATTGTATACATGACCTGCACAGTAGGATGAAAGTAGTGTGGCGGGCATAACACTTCCTTATTGGATGCATCGGCAGCAATGAGTCTGCCCATAGAAATCCCACTGCCAACCTCTCCTAATGAAATGGTGTTGACAGATACAATACAGGAAACAGCCCAAAGAATAGCAGCTCCTACTTCAAAGTGAGATGGAAACGAGATTGCACAAAAGGTTAAAGCTGCGGTATCGAAATCTATTTCAACCCATTTTACAGCGGTTCAAACGAGAACTGAAGCCGATGTACAACAACCAAGCTCATCTGGAATTAGAAGGGAAATACTTATTGCAAATAACTCTACCTTCCCAACTTCATTTAGTCTTGGATCGTGAACTTTTGGTTGTATCTGAAGTGCTAGAAGATGGGTTAGGGGCTGAAGATTTCTATTTAAACACCCCTCAAATTTTCTCTGAAGCCATTGACACATACTCAGATTCATCGATCACATATTATTCTTCGATGCTGGTTCCGGCGCAGCACAAATGTTTGTCTTCGATGATAGGACAAATTGACCAGGTGGCAGTGGGTGCACAGGAACCAATATTGCAGGAATTTAATCAAGTTTTATTCACCCCACTTGCCCAATACGAAATTCTGCAACATGAGTCGAAAATCCACTCAGCACTCTTAGATTTGATCTTGCTAATCTTAACAGCACATGCACAAGCCCAAGGGATCCCCAGCCAGAGTGGAATTTAACAATAAGAAGCCCTTAAATGAAGAAACTAGCTTCGTTTTTCATGCATTCCACAGAATGACACGCTCAGGGTTCCGGGAGCCCAAATGAGTTTAAAAGAACTGGATGTAATTTTGATGGGAGAAACTCTAGGGCCGAAACTCAGAGCAAAAAATGGGAACCCCTTCCTATAAAGTGCGAGTCAAAATCCGAAGGGAAGTTAAGAGAGGGTCCCGGAATGGCCCTCATGACCCCTTAGTGAATGTCGACTCGCAGGATCAAGAATGAAAGTTTTAACTTGCTGTTGGCCAGTCACCAACTGCACCAATGTACCAAAGATACGACAAGAGATATTCTCTCGGTCAGCCATTCAACCCGTTTCCAGTTGATCGTGTCGAGGAGACAAAGGTCTCATCAATGGATCAGATTGACTGACAAAGCCAGGTATCGAATACATAATTAATGACATCACGACATAGCCACGTTAGCCATGAAGCAAATATGCATCCATGCTTGAATTTACACGTACATGCACTAGATGTATTACTTGTAGACATGAAAAACATGCTTATAACTCCTGTAGGTAGAGGACAGACACATTTACATAATGCTAAGAACCATTCCTTTCTTTTGCCAAAGCGAAAAAGCAAGTAGCAGAATATACGTGGACCAAGCTAGCATATACTTTATTACACCTAACTACAAGAAGCCACGAAAACACATAGGGAATCTATAGAAGTGATTGAAGTGAATCAGGTAGGAAAAGCCAGGCCTCAAGTACATGGAGGGGGGAGAGATGATCCCTGCAGCACGAAGTGCAGAGCTGGTGTTCGCAGCCAAGGACAAGGCTGGGTGGAAAATTCCTGGTTCCTGAGGCAGCAAGCCCCCTGCAAGACTTCAGAGTAAAACCCTCATAATTGCAGTCCACTCTCACGTGATCCAGCAGGACAGGACAATGCCAATTTACTCATGGTGGGAAGAGAAGCCGTTCCCAGCTAAACCAAGTAGAATGATACAAGTGTTGGCCACAAAAACTGCAACCTGCAGGCACTCTCCCAGTCAAGGTGATCAGACCAGTAGCAACAATATGGAGCACACCCACCCCCCCATGTCCCTTCCCATCACCTTGAAAAGGTACACTGAGCTCTGTGGCTAGAAAGGGTCCCAGGCCTGGGAGGACCCACCCTAGCCAGTCCAGAAGCTCAATTTCTGAGGTGGTGTAAAATGTTGCTTGGGTCAATGGTGTTCCTGCGATCTTGCAACAGTGTTGTTTGCAACAAGTTAGGGGAACTCTCAGGTAGAGCCACCTGATATCAGAAGCGAGTAGAACCACTAACCCATATAGTTTCTATAGGTAGTTAGTCTGAGCTAACCAACTAGAACACCCTGTAGGTTTTTTGGGGTGGAGCTCATTTTTGTGACATCACTTGTGAACAAAAACGTGTTACACAGGTTCAGGAACGGAGATTGCTGGAGATTTGCTTTCCTGTATGATCCCTGCCTGTATTGGATAATAAAAGACAGTATACTTTTCCCCACGGCTGAGTCGTCTGTTTTTGCATTGGGGAATCTTTGATGGGCCAAAGATTCTCTGCTAGCGTAGGACATTGGTATTGCAAATCCCCAATTCCTCTGGTACACAACAGCTGGTGGCAAAGGAGGGTCACTACGTTCGATCGGTGAGGCTGTGCCATCCTGCCATGTGCCTGCAGGGCTGTGAGGTGACCCGTGGAAGTCGAGGGCCACACGGAGAGTGCACACCGTGAAGAGGTCCTCAGGAACCTCCTTGGAGAAATTCCTGCTTGCTTTCTGTGGGACGCCCAGCTGTCCGGAAAGGCAGGGGGGAAGGTTGGGGGAGAGTCGGTGTCTGAGCGACATCAGCGGATGATGGAGTGTAAGTATAGACTCGGCTATATGGCAAACAGGGGAGGGAGTGGACAGGTTCCGCTCAATGGATATGTTGGGGGTTTTGGTTTAGTAAAGAGTGTTGTTGTGTAACTTTTGTTCTTGGTTGGGGAACATTCGGGCTTGGGTGATTAGTTTGAGTAGTCAGCTTAGACAATTGACTTTGAGGTATGGATGATGAAAGATATGTAAATAGTGGCTTTCCTTTAGGTTGGGCGTTGTAACTCGGATCATGGATGATGGTGTCCCCATGCTTAAGGCTTAGCAGATGAAGCTATCTTGTATTGCTGAAGATGTTCTCCTGGTTAAGTCTCGCAGAGGCATTTTATCTATAAGGTGACACTAGAGGTACAGGTAGATCACGTGAATTATTGGTTTTTCCTGTTGGTTAGGCAGGAAAGTGGCCATGTATATATTATTTATGTTCTGTCAGGTTTGTCATTGTGTTCGTAGACTGTCTAAGTGGACATGTTGAAGGGGCAGGTGTCAGCGATTTCTTCCTTGTTGTAGAGGTGATGTCACCAATGAGGTTGTTGTGTAGGACTTAAGGAGTACGGGAGGTACAAAGCTATTTAGGCTGAAAGATATAATCGAGTTTTAAAACAGTGGTCGTGCCTTTGGGGCGGAGCGGGGGCAGCGCATAAGCAAGAGTTGTCAGTTGAACCTTTGGGGCGGAGAGCTACAGAAGGGCAGTGCACAGAGCACACCCGTGGTATTGGTTGAGGGCCTACGGGATGAGGTCGATGTGGTGATTTAGTATTTGTTACCTGATATTGAGGTGAAAGAAATTAAGAGTATCCTAAAAAAGGTGGATGTGTTGAAATCCCTATTTGAGGTCAAGTAAGCATTGATATATAATGTATTCAGGTGAGGGACATACCCCTACAGCATAGGTTCAAGTCCCTCCAGCGATATAAGGTCAAAATATGTAAATATAGCACAGAATAGACTTGTGGCACAGAGGGCAAATTGGCAAAGCCCTGGCCAAAAGAAGGGAGCTTCTTCAAATGCGTGCTGCAACAATTACACACGTACACAAGGCTTACAAGGGGAAAAAGTTAAGCAAAGCGATGGCCATATTAGAATTATGGAAAATGTTTCAGGACGAGGAAGGAGACCTGGCTATTAGGTAGAATCATATGCAGTACCCTTTGGGAACACCACACACAATTAAGACTACAAGTGCAAGTACAAATTCACCTTTGGTACAAGCCTGTACTACACAGCAAAGTGGTAGCGATGGCTGAGCAGCCAGACTTATCTGAAGAGTAAATTGAGCAGTATCAATAGTTACACAAAGGACAACAAATTACTATGGTTCAAACAAACACTGACTCAAGGCTTCTGAGTAAAAGAATATACATTTATTTGCACATCAGTTGTAAAACAGTTCACTAAGTAAAGCAGCAGAAAAATCACACTATTAATATACTACACAACACCTGATGAACTCTGGACAAGTTAAACTCAAAATGAAGTGCGAGTAAAATGGCACTCCAGCAATTTAAAAGGGAGGGAAAGACAAGGTTATACAAAATTAAGCAGCACCAACAAGTAAGTAGGCAGGGCAATCTAGAAAAGGCTTGCTACAATGAGGATTCAAATCAATAGGCCTGGGCCAATGTTAATGGTTCAGAGTCTTTGTAGAGGATCACACAGTTCAGAGTAGTTTGCGGTTAAGTCTTTGCCAAGAGTTCGAAACGAAGTTGGTCAGAAGAAAATTTACTTAAAAGAGTAGAGAAGGACAAGCCCTCGGATTGGTTAAAGATTTCAAACACTTTCACCGCAGTCGGACGGAACGAACAACCGGGTTTGAACAGTACCTTAAATGAAGAAGGAGGCTGTAGCTGAGGCAGAAGTTCCTGGCAGGTCTGTCGGACTGACAGGAAGTAGGAAGACTGGAGGGTCCTGCACTGCCCAGGGAAGAAACCAGCAGCAGAGCAAAGCAACAAATAAAAGGTGCGCTCCTTAAAACCCAAACAGGGTCCGAGCCTTCTGGCTATCTGGTTTACTGCAGCGATGCACAGCAAATTCGACCAGAACGGAGGCCTAGTTTGGTGTTTGGTGAACTGGTTGGTCCCACCAGCTAAAGGGAAGAAGATTCCTTGCAGATCTTCTCTCTCATCGAAGTTTGGAGATTCGGAGCCGCAGCAGGGCTTCACCGGGAGGCTCAGTCGTGGTAGTGGTTCTCTCGATCCAGTGGCGACTCTGCCTTCCTAGTCCCAAAGACCTGCTTTTTATGCAGTTTTCCCCCATTCACACAGCCTGGATGGCAATCACACAGCAGGGTGGCTGTCCTGGAAGGACAGTTACCACAGCCAATCATACAGAGTGCAACATGGGTATTAAAGGAGACCATGTTCAGGGATTCTCAAACCCCTCCCTCACATCCTGTCCCCCTCAGACATTCAGGTGCCTAAGGAGGGCTTTTGTGCAGAAGCCCACCAAAGGACAGCAAACAAAGGAACCAAACCTGGTTTGGTGTGCAGAGTAAAACCACAGAAAGACCTTTACAAAAAGAAATGGCAAATAAACCCAGCCAGAACCAAATCAAAATAAATGGGGTCCAGCGGATTTAAGTTCGAGGCTACTAACTTTGCCTAAAACAGTACCAAGGCTATTTAAATAAACCGTGGTAGGAAAAATATGGTAGATACCACTGCCACCAGCCAAATCATAAAGAAAGGGGCACTGAATAATGTTCCATGAGAGACAGACAAAAGGGGATAATTATTCACCCTTTCCAGTACTCTATGTAAGATAGGTTGTACTGGGTCTGTGAATTTAAGAAGACTAATAAAGTCAATGGCAACTTTACATGTTCTGGGAGACAGTAGTCAGTCCCAGAAAATGGAGTTTAAAGTGGGAAGTCTGAAAAAGACAACCCTGTGTCACTGCACTAAATGTGCTGTGTGACTCATAGTAAAAAATGATGCCTATGGAGTAGGTGAGGCTCCACAGTCTATGAACACAAACATGTTAAACACACACAGCAAAACACTGTTAGAGTGGGTAAAAAGGCTCACACTCTTACCAGGTGAAAAATATTAATCCTAGAAATCCAGCAAAGCTGCTGAGGGACTCAATAGGTAAGTTAAATTAGCCATTCTGGAGAATTCTCCCTAACACTGACACAGCAACAATTGATGCTGAGCCAGCGAGAGGCAGAGAGCCAATCACCCTCAGTTCCCCCTCCTCCTCAAACAGAGAGCGAAAGAGCAGCATCAAAAATACAGGGATTATACCCCACGAGGGAATTAAAAGCAGTGCAGGTTACACCAATTGCACATTTGCACCTCCAGCATATAGTAAGAAGGAGGGGCAAGGCGAGGCTGAACAGGCAATTAAGGGAGCACAGAGCGCAGGCAGCGAATATAAGGAGCACAGCGAGATGCAGGCGAGGTTAAGGGAACAGGACCTGGGGATAAGGGAAAGCCTTGAGGGGCAAGAGCCAAAAGTCCCAAATGAATGGGTAGGCAGACATATATTACTTAAATTGGACGGGAAGGTTGCGGGAGAAACAGGAAGCGCAAGCAGGGAAGTAGCAAGTAACAAGAACCCAGAAGAGGCAAGAGAATAGGCAATGATAATGGAGGAAGTAATTAGAAAGACAGGAAAGGGAAGAGAAGGAAGAGAATGTAAGGTTGTGCAGAGAGAAACAGAAGGTAGGAGGAAGAGAGCGGAAGGAGCGAGAAGACAGAGAGCTTGAGGACATGGCAGGAAGAAGAAAGGGAAAGGCAAGTACAAATAAAGAAGGAGAAGAGGAAGTTAGAAGTCCAACGACTCCTCATGGAGCGACGACGCAAAGAAGAGGAGGGGCGCGCCTTAACGGCAGCACAAGTAAAGATAGGTTTGGCACGTTTTAATGACGATGAGGAAAAGGAAACGCAAGGGAGAAGAAACCGAGACAGAAGTGGGAAAAGAAGCAGGGCTACACCACGGATAAACAGAGACAAGATCGATTTCTTCGTGAGGGTTGAAGGCGGAAGTACAGTTCAATTGGGATGAAGGTATCAGGGAGACGCAGTATTGAGGAGGCTTGGCTTTCAGGAGGACATTGACAGTATCACTGGGGACACGGGGTCCAATGACGATTTATTGGGTAGTGAGGACGACGAAGAGGAGAGACCATCTTGCCGCTCCCGGGGAAAAAGCCCAGGGGAATAAGCCCAGATAAAGACAAAATATGGGGAGATGGCAAAGATATGGATGGATTAGGGAAGACAGAGGGGGACAGCTACAGCGTCTGAAAGGTATATCGCACAGCACAGGTGATATCACCCCTTATGCACATAGGCTTAGGGATTGGCCAGGGCAGGGGAAAGGAGTACGTTTACTGCCACAAAAGACATGTGGAGACAAGGCGGAGAAATAGTACTGACATAGTGTCCACTATTAGAGAAGGGAGGGGGGCGGCCTCAATATATACCATGGCAGCAGATGTAAGTTACCTTTGTTGACTGCAGGGGCTCGGTAGTAGATATACGACATTAGCGGTGGGTGACATGAAGAGGCTGGTCTCAGAAGTTCTCGGGGAGGTTGGAGACGATATATGGAAAAAAGCAGGTTACCCTGGAGTACAGTACACAACACAGCACACAATGGTTCACTGTTTAATAACTGTCTAGCGGCCGTGTGGCACTCTCTGAGGATACAATACCCAGACACCTCAGACATTAGTGCGATTAAGGCACACAAAATGAGGGAGGACGAGGATCCCCTTCAATATATTCAAGCTATTCAAGAGAAATAGAGGCTGGAGATGCGTGAACTGTGGGATAAAACAGTGGGATTATTTTATCATATATTGTTTCAGGGGTTACCTGAACAAGTGCAAAAGCAGCTTAACAAACTTGTGGGGATGGAGGCCAAACCGGGGTCAGAAATTGAGCTGATTATAGTGCACTATTTCAGGCTAATGCAAGAGAACAGAAGAAATAAATGTGGGGACAGAAAACAGGAGGAAGCAAAACTAGTGCAGAAGAAATTATCAAAATATACAATGGAAGGGGCGGTATTAACCAGCGTACAAGGAGTAGGTGCAGCACATGCGCAGTATAGACAGCCACCCACAGGGGGAGGCTTCAAGGGGCATTGAGACACGCACTAAGGGTTTAGAGGGAAAGGTGGAGCACCCAGGGGAGGGGAAATGGACATCAAATGCAGCAAGGACCAGAGGGATTTCAGGGAGGCTATCAGAGACCAATGGCGGGATCACCACAGTGCTAGGTGTGCAGACAAATAAGGCACATTTCTCGAGTGTGCAGGAACAGAGGTGAGATGCCACAGAATGGGGGAATGCTGCACCAACCCACGTACCAAGCTGAACAGACTGACTATTATGTCCAGGACCAGACACAGTGACAGGCCCAAGACGCATACATGCAAGCATATCAGCCTATGACACAGGCATCACAAATACAGGGACCGGTACAGCCATACCCATATGCACCACCTGCACCGCAAACGCAGTGACACATGCAGCCACCACAAGCAGCACAGCAGGATGCTGGGACACCGACACTCGCAGACTCCATTGGATCGACTCCCATTTGAAAGTTGGGGAGGTGACTGTTGGTGGCCAACCCATTCATGGGGACAGCGATGTCATTATTGTAAAGGACCGGTAGGGGGTGGTCTGTACTTCTGCTCTCTATATGGTAGAGGGGAGGCACAGAGGACCCCAGCCTAGATTCTCTATTCGGTAGCTATGGTCGAGCAATCAAGGCCTAGCTTCTCAGGAGGTGATGCAGGCTGGGTCTTAAGTACAGTGTAGTCCCCAAGCCCCCACAAAGGAATGTCCACACACTGTATTGGTTAGAACACAGTCTTTATATAATCAATATTCAAGGTTATGTACACTTATCATAATAACTCACTTTGTACTTAGGAAAATCAACAATGGCAAATATATACAATTCTAAAGTGGTACCACCCTTTGTATTAGATCTCATTAAAGTGCATCAACAATACTGTAACAATGTCAAACAGATCAATAGAGTGAAACCAGCAATAGAGAGAGGAGAGAAAATAAGATGGTTGAGCAATAGGCAGAATACTGGCCCCTACCACTAGACACAGTTCTGTGTGGAGATCCCCCCACCTGGGCAACCTGTAAAATAAAGATATAGCACAAGCCCAGTCCATATATTGTTCTGCAAGTCTTATTCCCTCCTATAATGTTTTTACCCCCCCAATGTACCTGGTGGAGTCGAGTTCTTCGAAGAGGCGTCGACAGATCCTGCTTGAGCGACCCCCTTTCAAGCGGGAGTCACGGATCGTCGAGAGGCGTTGAGAAGCGTCGAGGAACTCGGCATTTGGCGGCGGGGAATCGACAGCCCTTCTTGAATGCCTTCCCTTTCAAGCGGGAGACACGGGGCGTCGAACGTCCGTCGAGGAACTCGGCGTTCGGCGTCGGGGAATCGACGGCCCTTCTTGAATGCCTTCCCTTTCAAGCGGGAGACACGGGGCGTCGAACGTCCGACAACAAACAGGGTAGAACGGAGTCGATGAGGCGGCAGCTTCGTCCGAGCGTTGCTCGTCGGCGTCGGAGCGTCGGCGTCCTGCAAGGCAGAGGCGTGCGGGGCACCTCGGTGACAATAGTTCTGAAGCGCAAAGATTGTGGAGACGGAGGCCCAGCAAGGGCGTCGAGTCGTTCGAGTCTTTGTGGTCTTCGGGTGGCGGGAAACCCACCGGTAGGTTTCTCCTCGGCGCGTTGGTCGTCCTCGACTTTCTCCAGCAGGATAAAGCGGTCGACGGTGCGGACGAGGGAGTCCTTCGATTCAAATGTTCTTAGGCAAGGAGCGGACGGCTCCGGTCGTCGGCGGCACGGCGTCAAGTGGTTCCCATGGCTGGGCAACACAACTTCGACGGGCCTCCAGCGGTTACACAAATCTGCGAACCCTGGTCGACGGCAATGGACTTCGACGGCGGTGATGTCCGGGTGCTTCACTTCGATCTCCTCGGCGGTCCCGTCTCCGGTCGGCAGCCTTTCGAGGGTCTGACTTCCAGGGCGCTTCGGCGAAGATGGAGCGGTGCTCGATGGTCCCTCGGAGCACGGGAAGAGGGCGCCTTACCAGGTCCTCTCTTGGGTCAGTCTTCGACGATTTCGGCAGCCTTCGGATCGGTCGAAGCAAATGCAACAGCAAGTCTTCTTCTTCCAGCTGGACGTCGAGGATCAGCAGTTCCAGTTACTCTTAGAGTGGAGACTCAGCTCCAGAACGCTTCTGAACAATTACCAGTGGTGAGAGGTCCCCAGATATACTATTCTGTCTCTCATCCACACTGCTGGCACACACTCAGCAGCCAATCATACAGAAGGGCATTCATGCAGTCAGTCAGCCAATCAGGCACACAGTGCATTCAGGCCACACTCCTCCCTTTCAGACACTCACAACAAGGAATGTGGATTGGGACAAGTACCCAGCCATTCAACACTACACCTGCATTCAGGCCAGTTTCGGGCAGGGCGGTCTCAGTCTTTGTCTCTCATGCCAGAAACCAGACAACCACAACAAGGAGTGTATATTGGTCACACACTCCATTCACCCAGGTCCCACCCACAGGAGGTACCCACAACATACAGTCACTGGGAAGGCTCCAGTCAGTCTAGCTGGGCCTTCACAACAACACCATATATGGAACTTCCACCCAACAGCCAGTCAGGGGGAAGGGACAGAGTCAGGGCTTCCCAGGACTTTGGGAAAACAAGGTAACAGGCAATAGAAAGCAAGAGGCCACAGGGGCCATCTTGTTTCCTATCAGGAATCAACTGATCCCAATGGCAGGGCCTGGGTATCCCAAAATGGAGGACACCCAGAGCACCTGTCAAATTCAGCATGGAGCTGCCACCAGCCCATACCCTGCTCTGTGGGGCACCCACAGGTGCCCAAAAACATACACTAGGGGCACAGGGTTGTACCCCTACCCATGGGTGCCATAAGGGTATCCCATGGGTCTGTTCACCAAACCAAAAGAGAGAGCTGCACTGCCAGGAGTCCCACATGGACTCCTGGGCAGAAAACATGACAGAACACACGATAAAAAGCAGTAAAGGACAAGGATTCAGAGGCCCTGTCCCTCTGATGCATTTCCAGCATCACAATTATACCCATAATAGGACAGCCGGACCTGATGTTTTCAATCCTATTGGTTACTTCCAAGCCGGCAGAGGAACCACATATAGGGGTGACAATAGGTGACAAGACTTTTTCCTTTCTCGTAGACACATGGGAAACTAGATCCTGTATTAGGGAAGGGAGATCCCCAAAGTCAGGCAATGCCATGAATGCGCGGGGATTCTCGCAGGCAACAGACTTGGTTCCTTTTACAAGCAAACTCTCACTCTCAATAGGGGAGCATGACTTAGCTTTGCCACTATTGTATTCCCGACATACACCAGTGCACATAATGGGAAGAGACATAATGAGTAAGCTCAATATGACCATCTCATTTACAGACCAGGGGATAGTGTATTCAAACATGAATGCAAGGGAGATTATCCAGGCATACTGTGGGCACACGGTACAGAGGAGGGTGCCAGTAGATATTGAACTGTTCCAATATGGGATGGAAGTATTGATATCATGGCATCCAGAGATTCAGGGAAAGCTATAGTGATTACCTAAGTATATATTCAGGCCGGACGTTCCATTAGATGAGCCTGATGGGAAAGTGGTCCCAATAGAACTCAAGGCGGTAATAGTGGGGGAAGACATGATAACATTACATGGGACAGATGACACAGGACGATCCTGGAGGACAGTGATTGCAGTGGGGGAAAGGTGAGGTTGACTGACATGACTGATAAAGAACTGTTTCAGGATGATCGATCAGATCACAAGGTAGTATTCGACATCAGCATTACATATTGGGTGAGAATACACTACAGAGAGGTACCACAGAGAATGGCTATATTGCAGAAACCTCCCTTATGGGATGTTTTTACGGTTACGCTGCAATTCTTCCAACCTTATACAATTTAATACCCATGCGGACGTACTACAGACTAGATGTTAGATCGCGGATGCCCGCGTAAACTTATCAAACATTCAAGAAAAAGAGCGCGTCATACCAATCGGGATGCCCTTCTAAGACCTAAAAACAAAATTGCGGACAAAGAACAGTTAGTTTGTGTGTCCACTTTTTGCCAACACAGTGAGACAATCAAAGCTATTGTTCTGAAAAATTGGAGGATCCTTAATTCCACAGATCTCCAGTTAGAGAAACCTTTATTTGCTTTTAAAAAAAAGCAAAAACTTAGGGCAGAAACTAACCTGGGCCTCCAGACTTCCTGTTCGCATTAACCAGGTCAGAGATACTAACCTGAACCAGGTTAAAGGCCATTATCCCTGCACTTCGTGCGCAGCTTGTAAATTTTCTTAAAAAATGACAGACTTTTCTTACAATGGTAGATCTTGGGAACTACGTACATTCACTACTTCCAAATGTAAGAATGCTATTTATGCCATCCAGTGCCCGTGTCAGCTTTTGTACGTAGGAAAAACCTCTAGAGAAGTCCACTTACGTATCAATGAGCACCGGTCTAAAATCAGAACACGCAGCCTTTCGGCTCCACTAGTGATTCATTGCGTAGAAATGGGACACAACCCAGACTCTTTAATCTGGTTTCGTTTGGAAAACTGGACTACAACTCCCAGAATTCACTTGGTGTGGTGCTGGCAGCCCGTAATTTATTTACGCTGCTTTTCAGTCTGATGTACATCCAGTTTCAGTGTTTACTTATTATTATTTTTCTATCAGCAGCGGCGTTCTTCATCATTATTTTCTTTAAATTTGGGCTGCAATATTTGCGCCTTGTTCTGCTCGTGGAATGTCTTTACAGGCAGCACTTGCTGACATGCGCAGTCAGTCTTCAGCTTTGCCTTTAAAAAGTATTTTGTGTACTATTGGCTGTAGCCAGCACTCCTTGCAGGTCCCTACATGCATGCGTAGCGTTTCGAATTTACAATTAGTTTGGAACAAAGAGATTACCTCTTTGCTGGTCAATTTCATTATACAGCAACCGTTCTGCAGGTAAGCGTGTGGCCAGCCTTCCTGCAATGTTCATAGCTTTTAAGCTACAGTCCTCTGCACAATTAACTTCGCAGCGCCGCCTTTTAGACTGCTGCTAGTTGCCTTTGAGCTCACTTTCACATTTCAATTGTGCGAGCTGCTCCAATTGATTTATTTGGCACTTTGTGTGTTTACATTTAAACATAGCACTGTTTATTTTAGACTGCTGCCATTTGCCCTGAAGTTTACATTTTCATTTCAATTGTGCTCGCAGCTCCATTTGATTTATTGGGCTTTTCGTGTATTTACATTCAAAAACCTCTTGGATCCCCCAGAATGGCACGGTTGTCTGTAGGCTTCCTCCCATTTTATTGGAGATCTTTAGATGCATTTCATGCAGTGCCCTTGTATTCTGGTAAGCCGTGGGTCACTGCTTGCCATTTAACATTGTAATGGAGCTCTTTTGCCACTTTTTCAGTGATTTTTTTCAGTGATTTGCAGACGGCATTGAAGGCTCAGGCTAAGTTGTGCTGCTTCTTCACTTTTCAAATACATTCAGCTCTGGATCGCCTTAAACTGCATGGGGCGCCCTCCAGGTGAGCTATTATTATTTTTGCCTTAGTTATAGGCACTCCACTTTGAACCTAGGTCTTTTATTTACCTGACCTAGTGCATTCTGGTCTTGTTTCTTGTTTCAGGTTATGTTTTAGTCCTGAATTGTCTGGCGTGACTGGCCACACTACACTGCATAGGTTGTTGCAGCAGCTAGGTTTTCATCAGGTTAGTTCACTGCAAGTCCTTTTTAGACACAGACATTGCCATTGGTCAGGCTATTCTGATATTAAGATATATATTATTATATATATATTCTTGTTGCCGATCCACCATGGTCCTGAAGGTTCCTTTTTATTTTGCACAGTTCTCTTTTGGGAGTCACTTACCCTCTTGTTCTGGTTTACACAGCTGTTGTAGCGGGGGCCGTATATGCTTATTTTCACTATGGTACACACGGTTCCTAATTGTTTTTAATAACTCAGGCTGCTAGCAGCAGTCCCTTTTCTCTTTTTCAATTGTATGTTGCAGGCAGTCGGCAAAGACTTTTTCATGTTGTAGCTCATAGTCACTTTTGCGTACTTGTTTTTCAGAATGGTAACACCCACCTCCTGAGGAAGACGTTCTGTTAACCACCACTACACGTCGAAACCGGTCGAGAGATAAATTCTACAGGGATGTGATCTTTGCTTCTGTTATTCCTATCCACCCTGACAATAGATTGTTTGTGAATTATTTTTATTGTTTGTAAACATCGCAATAATGTGTGTCATTATGGGGACTAGTTTTGAATTCCTCTTCCCCATTGGTTCTTAGCATGTTTTTTGTGTCTTTTAGTACTTTGGATGTATGCCACGGTATGATGAGTTGTGTGTGTATGAATGCACCATGTATGTTGAGTATGAGTGATGAAGTTTTAGCCGATTTTCGGCATATTGTTGCTGCTGTTTTGCGATGTTAAAATGATCAGTGTATAATCATTTTTTGTGATTTATTCACTAGTTTTCAATTTTTGTATCACTTTAAATACATTTTGATACATTTTTTCTAAACATACTTTGCTCTGGACATATCTTTTCTGTTTTTTGATATATTGCAGAAAGCACCATCGCCGCTTCTCGAAGAAGACTTGGGAAAGGTACCCAGTGATTTATGTACCACAAGTCCCTATGACATGGGGCTACTGAAAAGGGATAGGGGCAGTAAAGATAAAGCTTAAACCAGGAGCAATTTTACCAAGAGCAAAACAGTATCCCTTGTCAAGAGAGGCAGATGAGGGCATCTATAAAACCATTGCATCATTAGTGAAGCAGGGCATTCTGGTACCATCAGAATAACAGCGTACCCTGTGAAAAAGGCAACAGGGGGTCATGGTGTTTTATACAGGATTTGCACCCTTGAACCAGATTGTAGAGGCAGAATTCCCATATTCAATAGAGTCCTCCAGATGGATCTAGGCAACATACAATTGGAGAGCGCCATCATACAGTACGTTGACAACATTTTGATCTGTTGCAAGACAGAAATACAGTGCAGAAATGACTCAGTTCACATGTTGACAGTATTAGCAGAGAAAGGGTACAAGGTAGATAAAGTGAAATTACAGTATTGTCAGAAGGAGGTGCTGTACATTGTACAGTCATTTCTGCAACAGTGTTTAGGTCTCTAACTATTGCAGAGCTTGGATATTTGACTACAGCACATACACTAAACCGTTGTTAAGTGCACTCAAAGAAGCACAAAGAGGGGAAGGCACACTACAGCAGACCGCAGAAATGACAGATGCATTGAGGAGCTGAAGAAAGCAATATGCACAGCTCCCGTGTTAGGGATCCCAGATTATCAGGGCAAATTCTATTTGTTCTCACACCTCACTGGAGCAGTGATGACTGTGGTACTGACACAGAAGACTACTTTAGGACACAAACCATTGGCATACTATAGTGGGAAATTAGACCCAGTAATGAGAGGACATTAACCTTGTGAGCAAGCACTGGCTGCTGCTGGGTTCGCAGTAGAGAAGTCTGTGAGTATTACAATGGGGTGCAGTACCACCATATTTGTGCAGCATGCTCTCTTTGCAATACTCGAAAGACCCAAGAGTACCTTGACCACACAGAGGGCCTCAGGGTACTAGGTAATACTATTGAATTCAGCCATAAAGGTATTAAGATGAAGGACTGTAAACCCGGTGACATTTGTAGCAGAACCAATAGCGGAGGGAGAATACATGCATGACCTTACCTTGCCTGTAGCCATTATTACTCAGCCACGCATGGTGATAACTCCTACACATCAACTCCCTCAGCTGTCTGATAGCAGCACCTTCCCCAGCCCATACCACCAGCCCAGCTTAGACCTCACAATGGGCTGCCCCATGACTACCACCATCGAACGCTACTACAACAACAACTATGCCAACCAATATCTTAATGACCCGGCCCTTTGGCTGGAACACTTTGCAAGGAAACCCACGCCGAATCAGCCATGCTCCTTTTCGCTTAGAAACAAGAGACTAGGCTCAAGATTCCGCCTACTACACACTGCTAGCAATAACTCCAAGAACACTTTGCATACGTCACCTCACTCATCTTCTCCCACCATCATGCTGAAATCCACTACTACAGCAGCCAAACCGCCACAAATCAAGAGCGTCCTTATTAACGCCAGATCCCTTCCTGCTCATGCACTAGATATCGCAGACCTCATCGCAACTCTTGAACTCGATTTTATTGCCATATCTGAAACATGGCTACATGCCGCATCCGGACCTTCACTGTCCTTGGCCTTACCACCAAACTATGGCATCACGCGATGCGATCGCAACACAGCCCAAGCTAGAGGTGGTGGAGTGGCTTTCATTCACAAAAATTCTCTCAGCCTAAGAGTGTCAACCAACTCCAAACTTGAGTCAGCCGAACTACTCTCAGTCAAACTACCACTAACGCCCAACCGAACCGCCGCCCTCCATCTTATCTACAGACCCCCGGGACCTGCACTCTCCTTTGTTGACGAAATGTCCACCCTTCTGCTCGACAAAACTAAAACCAATTCGCAAATCATCCTCCTAGGTGACCTTAATCTGGGACTTGGTGACCCTAAAGACTCCTCTGCATCTGACCTGGAGAATGTACTAACTGACTTCGGCTTCACTATGCTCATCCAAGAACTCACCCATTCCAAAGGTAGGACCCTTGACTGGTTAGCCGGATCCAACTGTAATATTAATGTCCTCTCCAATACCCCTTGTTTATGGTCCGACCGTCACATCATTACCTTCAACATTGAAGCAGCCCCACGTGCCCCGACTATGATAGCTCCAGCCCTCCCCCCAAGAAATAAAAGGGACATAACCAAGGAGAAACTACTCCCATTGCTACTCCCTTCCCTCAATGCCGCCGCATATTCCAGCACTGACCCTACATCCTTAGCGGACACCTACAACCGTACTATGCTCACGGCCATAAATTCCATCGCCCCTATCAAACTCAGGAAGTCTAAACCACGTGCACATCTCAACTTGTGGTTCACACCACAGTTAAGAGTGCTTCGCAAAGCTAAACGCTGCGCCGAAAATCGTTGGAAAAGTCACCCTTCCGACGAGCATAAAGACGGTTTCATCCTTGCCTCCCTCACCTACAAAAACTCCATTATCACTGCAAAAAAGGAGTCCCTTAATAACTGCATCCTACAAGCAGACTCAAACACAAGAGAACTTTTTAAGATCTTAAAAGAACTTGAATCTACAGCCACCCCCCCCTGACACTTGCACTAAAGATAGTAAATGGTGTGCAAACATCCAGTCCGCTCTTCTAAATAAGATCTCCACCCTACAATCTAAAATCAAAGACAAACAAGACAACCTGAAGCTAGACAACCGTCCACCCACCACTGTAAGTGTCGCCCCTATAGATTCGCCTAACATTAAACCTTTTGCCTCCTCCCCTCTCACTATTGCTGAAGTAGAAGACATCATCAAGAGAATCAAACCTTCAAACTGCCAAGGTAATCCGTGCCCTGCTCCCATCATTAAGGATTCTGCCCACGACTTGGCCCCATTTATCACAGCCTTTATTAACTCCACTTTCAAAACAGGCACTGTCCCTGCCAACCTCAAGGATGCATGGGCTTTAGAGCCATGCATACCCACCAATTTCAGACCTATAACCACTGTCCCATTCTTGCTCAATATTTTAGACCGCGCGGCATACCTGCAGATCCAAGACTACTTGGAATCCAATAATCTGCTAGGCTTACGACAATCTGGACCCCGCCCCAGACATGGGACTGAAACGGCTCTGATAGATCTAAAAACCCAAATTGAGATCCTAAAAGACAATGGGAAACTAGCTATGCTACTTCTCCTAGACCTCTCTGCGGCCTTTGATCTGGTCAACCACCAAATCTTATGCCGGCACCTTCACTCTGCTGCACACTCCTCAGACTCAGCCACGGCATGGATCAAATCCTTCCTGAGTAACAGATCCATGAGGGTCTTCTCTCCCTCCGCAGCTGCTGACCGCGCTCCAATCCACTGCAGCGTTCCCCAAGGATCCTGCGTGTCACCCACACTTTATAACGTTTTCACTAAACCACTCTTTGATGTACTTGATTATCTAGGTGTCTCCTATACCAACTATGCTGACGACACCCAGATACTCATCCCCATCATGGGTGACTACCTAGTTAACACCAAGGCCTTGAACGACGTTTATCTGGTCATCCAGGCTTGGATGGCCCAACACGAACTATGCCTCAATGACGATAAGACGGAGCTCCTCATCTTGGGCTCCTCGCAACATCTTAGCAAACAAGATCCCTCCTACCAATCATTTAGCATTGATGGAAACAACATTAAAGCCTCCAAAGACACAAAAACACTAGGTGTTTACCTTGATGCCACCCTATCCTTGTCGCGTCAAATAAATGCAGTCAGATCAACCTCTGCTTACACCTGTAAACTTATTGCAGCTTGTAGACCATTTCTGACTACCCCGAACTGCATCACCTTAGCCAGACCACTCATTATGTCTAAAATTGACTATTGCAGTGCTCTCTATTTAGGGACTAGCCAAGGGAATCTGAATAAACTACAAATTACCCAGAATAATGCCATAAGGGCAGCCCTTAACATTCCTAGAAACCACCACATCTCGGAATCCAGATCCAACTTACACTGGTTACCTGTCAAGCAGAGAATCTCACTAAAAACACTCGCTCTTACGCATAAATGCCTAGCCAACAAGGCACCCCCCTACCTTTGCAACCGGCTCTCCTTTCACTCTTCCACCCGACCTCAAAGAACTGCCCGGGCCCATAGCCTGTCCATTCCAAGGTTCAAACTCCAAAAAGCAGGGGGCATGAGCTTCCCTGTCCTTGCTACTAAGCTGTGGAATTCCCTCCCTCTCACCATCAGAGCTGAGGACTCATTTAACACCTTCAATCTGAAAACAAAATCATGGCTCTTTGATCAAAAGTGAGGCACTTCCTCACCTGCGTTATATGCCATAGCTTCACAGTCGCATGCTCATGCCCTGTCATTGACTACTCTGCTATTCAGTGAAACACCTTCTAGTTCACTATGCCTATCGCTCCTCTCTACCCACTTATCTCTGGGCGTTGTACATTTTCTGCCTTCATGCCAATGTTAACTATCATTGTAACTCATGTATATCTCTATGTTTACATATTACCCATGTATATATGTATGTATATAAGCGATGTATGCATATAAGCTCAAGTTGCGCCCTGATGCCCCCAGGCTGGATGGTGCGCGTTACAAATAAACAAAATACAAATACAAAATGACTGCACCATATACATGGAGCAGTATGACGCTCTTCCAAAAGTAAGAGAAAAGCAACTTGAGGAGTAGAAGTGCTTTACATTGACGGTTCTTCAACAATAGACCAGACAACGGGGGAGAGACACAATGTAAAAATAAAGACAGACGGGACAACTGAAGTAGTAGCAAGCGCACAGTTACCTTCACATTTTTCTGCACAGGCAGCAGAATTAGTGGCTCATATGTTGACATTAGAGCAGAGAAAGAACCAGGAAGTGACAGTCTATTCAGACTCCACCTATGTGACGTCTATAGTACACTCTGGGTTATCACAATGTCAGAGGAGCTGACGGCACGCCATTGCAACACGTGCCCCTATTGGGCAGACTCATAGAGGCACTTCAACTCCCAGTAGATGTATCGGTTGTGAAGTTCCAAGCCCACACGAGGGGGAGGACCCCACTCCAGGGGCAATGAAGTAGCAGATGCAGAAGAAAAGTGTGCAGCAAATTTTATTGACATTTCAGATTTTGATGCTCCATTTCACACACGTATTTGTGTGGGTGTAGTGGTGTTAGAGGAAGGGTACAGCACATTACCAGTGACACAGATAATGGAGTTACAGGGAAGTGCACCAAGGGAAGAAAAGGAATTATTGGTAAGAAGTGGATGCTTTATATCTCCATCAGACACCCTATGATGACAGGAAAGTACAGGCAAGCTGGTAATGCCACTGCTGTTATTGCAGACTGCACTCCTACAACTACACCATTTGACCCACATGGGGAAGGGTGTAAGTGCTGCCCATATTGGGGAAGAGTGGTTTTGTCCCAATTTCATGGAACATGTGATTGCATTTGTAGATAATTGTGTTACCTGCAAGAGCTTTGCTGCAGGGCATACCCTGAGGGTAGTGAGAGGAGCAATACCTCGTCCACTAGGTTCTTTTCAACATCTCCACATAGATTATGTAGATATGCTCTAAGTATGTCAGGGCAACCGCTATATGATAGTAGTTGTGTGCCCATTTTCCCGATGGATTGAGGAAGGTCCCTGTTCACACCCCTATGCCCTTAGAGCTGCAAGGGTCCTGGTTAGAGAGGTTTTCACCCACTGGGGTGTGTGTGAGGTCCTGTGGTTTAACAATGGCCCTCACTTTGCTAATTAGGTATTTCAACACATAACAACTTTACTAGGGAAACAGCATATGTTTTCCTGTGCTTATCACCCACAAGGGAATGGAATGTATGAATGCCTTAACGGCCTACTAAAGGAAAACATTGCAAAAATAAAGGCAACTCTAAATAAGAGTTGGCTACACTGTCTGCCCTTAGCCCTATTTGCATTGCACAACCAGCCTGGGTCCGACTGGATGGTGCATGTGACACCTCCTGTCTCCTCCCACTAGGGCGGTGCTAATTCTGTGTCAAGTGTTTTTAGTACTGAGATGCATGAATATGTTGCTTCTTTGATGGCTAGTGCGTCTTTTATTTCTCGCCAATTGCAGGCACGGCGGGGGAGGTCGAAGAAGAACGAAAAGGATGACATTCCAGAGATTAACGAAAATCACTTATCACAACCACAGCTCTACCCTGGGGATACAGTGCTCTTAAGAAACATTGTACGTACTTGGTATAAACCCAGGTGTAGTAGCCCCTATACTTGGGGAAGCAACGGACCGAGCAGTGAAGATACGCGGGAAGCGGGCCTGGAACTACATTGGGGATGTGAAATCCTGTCTGTCAGAGACCTCTTCCGGCCGCGAAGAAGAAGACGGGGGCGATTTGAGGCAAGGGGTAGAGACAAATACCAAACCAAGAGAAAGACGAGCAGAATATGTACAGCAAAGTCTTACACGCTCTAGATCAAGACAACTAGGGAAAGGACTTTTCACGCATCCAGATTAGGCACACTTTCTTTTTCTTACACATAGCTATTCATAGTGAAAGTAGCGACTGTTCCATGATTTCCCAAATGCCCCTAACTGTCCAGGATTATTTTGTGCAATACGTTATACAGTCAGAATCAGAGAGAAGGGCGCCTCCTGGTCTATTTGTTCATCCCTTTCTGCTTTATTTGGCGGCAACTTAACCATGACTTAATCGCGGAGACCCATCTGCAGTGGCATCACAAGAAATCAGTATTAGGGGGCAAACCCTGGGGCAAAAATAAACATGGTGGCGTGGTGGCGCACCAAATGAGGGTCAACAGGCAAAACCCATTTAAGTATACCTATATTTTACCAATCTCTTTAAAAAACTGTGCCATTAAGCATGTTCAGAGTAGGTATAATGCAATAAAGGTTTTGTATCAAGTTAATATACATCCTAAAAAGTGAACTAATATTCAGCAGTCCCAAAAATGCCGCTGCAGTCAGCAACAGACTGCATTCATTTACTTCAAGCAGACATCACTCCCAGCACAGCTTCAAATAATGTGTAGTTTGAGGTGGTATTTAGCAGAAGAGACATCACTTCTGGCTCAGCTTTAAATAATAGCTAGTCAAAAATTGTCAGTTTAACAGGAGAGCTATCACTCATACCTCAGTTTCAAATGATGGTCAAGGACAGTATGTTTAGCAGATGAAATATCACAAAAAGGCACAGAGTACAGGGGGAAAGTAGGCAACTGCTCCCTTGGTTCTAGAATTGTTCACAGTTTTCAGTTTGTCTGTACACCCCGGTGGCAGCTGGTACATTTTTTATTTGGAGCGGCGTAATTATTTCTCCAAATTTGCCAGTGTGACAGAGCATAGCAGGGGAGCCCAAACCATATTTAAGAGGTATTGGGGGCTTACCACTCAGAGAATTGTTTTTGAATAATGGCTTAAAAGGGTAAAAAAATTGGGTAAAATGCCAAACAGTTTACAATTGGTTTTGTACGGTAACGCATGAAAAAATCCAATAGATGCAAGTCACCAACAGTGAGGAGCGTTTTGCCAACACATTCTCAGGTGGCTTTTGCCCACAATATATGCCAATATAAAAAGATATTCACGCTGGCAGCACCCATGCATTTCCATGCTGGCTGCACCAATATATGCCAGTTTTCCCATTTAAGCACACATTCATATTTGCTTTATGTATAATCCCAGAAATGATACTATAAGAAATCAAGTCCATGCTTGTACTGCCAAAATATGGCAGTATCTCCACATAAGAACATACTCCATTTGGCTTTACCATTAAAAATGTCCTGCCGCAGTATGAACATATGTCAAAACTGGCTGCATTAAAATGCCATTCTAGCTATATAATATCACTTATCATGCTTGCTTTATCAAACATACCCAATACGAAATGTCATGCCACAGTAAGAAATAGCAGGACGGGCTGTACCAAAATGCCAGTCTAGCTACACAATGGCACTTATCATGCATGCTTTATCAAAGATGCCCAAAACAAAATGTAATACCATAATATGAAATGGCTAGATTGGCTGCATTAAAACGGCAGTCTAGCTATATAATAACACATCATGCTTGCTTTATCATAAATGCTCAGTAAAAAAATGCTATGCCTGCCCTCTAGGTCCCCCAGTGCCTCGCACAGGGATCTGATTTTGGGTGATGCACAACCCCACTCCTGCCAAATTAAGTTCCACATCCCAGTACAAACACATGCGCACGCACATTCACACAACCTTCATACGCAGCATGCAGTCTCTCATTCACACACTCACGCATCTTCATACACTCACTCATGATATACAACACAAGCATATGCACATATATACACATATTTAAATTAACATACCTTCTGCTCCGGTCCTGATGTTCCCTCCCAGTGCTCCAGCTCTCATGTAGCATGAACGGGAAGCAAAGAGCACTTCCTGGTTCGTGCACATGCGCGCAGGAGCCAGAGTGTTGATGACGAAGTGGCCTGCTCTGTTTGTATGTGCAAGGGGGCACAATAGCGTTTCCAATTGCACAAACAAACATGTAGTTCCTCAGCTAGCATCCCCAATGGGCCATGCTATGTTGGGGAAGCAAAACGCCCCCGGATTTGCATGACTCATTGGTTATGCAAGGCTGGGAAACAGAACTGTCAAACGGAAACCACATTTTCCTTGAACAGTTAAAGCCAGCTGAGGGAGTGCTCAGTGTTTACACTGGGCTGGCTCCTTCATAATGGGTGAGCGTGCCTGTGGGTTGGTGCCCCTCGCCCTTTATGGAGATGCTGTCAATGGTACACTGTCGATGAATCTGTGCACAGGGTCAATGTAGCTGGAGATTAAATACAGTTGACTTTGAAGTCCTGTACATGAACTGCACTGTTGTTAATGCAGCGATTTTGAACACATTAAGGGATCCATAGACATGTCCTACAGTAGAAGGCTACCAGGGTAGCTCAGCATGTTGAGTGACTCTTGCTAAGATGTTATATATTTAAAACTGGCTGTAAATATTATGACTTTTTGCAATTCCTTGTGTTCGGTACAGGGATGGGTTGGGTGGTAGTTTGCTTATATTCTGGGTGAGTGTGGGGGGAATTTCTGCCTCCATAGTGAAAATCAAAAGCTGGCACCCATGAACCCACAGCAGTTTAATTTCCTAATAACTGCTGTCAGCACAATAGAAGTTTTTATTTGTAATTAAGCAGGTTGACAAGCATATAACAGCTTTAGAAATATATCCTGTGATAAAACACAAAGGAAGGGACACAAAGATCACAGGGTATTTGTGTGGCAGTCCGACAAAATAAGAAACACAATTTAAAGAAAACTAGTGAGTGTAAGTGTAAGAGCATGTTTCAGTTTGGAATCATCTTTTTTTCTAGACAAGTGTAAGATGCACATTTAGAAAATAATAGTGTGCCCAGAATGTAGGTAGCCTACTTTTAACAGTGATAGCCCCCACCCAGTGATATTCATGGCCCATTGATTCCTTTGGTGTCCCTTTCAGGTCAGAAGAACAAACGTGCAAATGACGGCTGAGCAAAGGAGCACCTTTAAGGCTCCTGGAAAGAGTTATTTGGAAGATGAGAGGAGGCAGGCAACCAATTAGGGGGGGAGCAAAACAGCCAATAGGGGGGCAATTGCCCCCTTTGCTCCCCTGTATGGACGCCTATGCCCATCTGTCATTGAAGTGCTCAGTGACACCAGAATCTGTATTATATTGGAGTGATTGTTTTTCATCGCACTTGCACAATGCTACACCCATACAGCTCAATCTAACCTACATTAACACGCACCCGTGGAAGCCCCGGAAAGTCCTGCTTAGCCGCGGCACGCTCTTCTGTCCTCTGTGGATTTGCTTGCTTCGTTTTCTGGATTGGACAAGAATCACAACTTCAACACCCATAAGGTGAACACTACTTCCAAAGTGAATTTTAAAAGGACTTTTAGCCTTTTAGCTTATATTGAGCTACCATCATTATTGTTCTCTTTGTTTAGGAACTGCTTTGAAGAGGTGTGTCTATAAAACTGTGGAAGCCCCGGAAAGTCCCGCTTAGCCGTGGTTGTCGCGGTTGGCGAGTTTAGGAGGTTACTTTCCGGGCCCACTTTATAGTCTTGTGTTTAGTTCTAAATTTTGCCTCATTCTCCTTTTGTGCTTATTGGCAAAATAATGAAGAGAACATTACCAACTTTAAAAATGGGCATGCCATCAGTGCATTTAGCCCATGGCACAAATGGCGTCAATTTTGGAGGCAATGCATCGCCATGCCCAAATAAGAAAGTGCGATTCAGTTCAACACCTCGCCCTGGGGCGACAACCTCAAAATCATGTTTGAAGCCCCAAATAGCAGTTTGCATGGACAGTCGCCCCTTTTGTAAGGAGCTCATTTTGGGGCAAACTAACTCGAGCAAAGTTGGCGTCACTTCTATTTTAACACCACCTTCTACACTGAAAGTAGTTTCTAACTTGCCAACAACTGATCATCTGCACGAAAATATTGTAACTGAAAATTGTGTAACCCCAAAGGATCAATTTACATCGGAGAAGGAAAATACAGCTACAGAACCATCTGTTGTTTTTGCTAAGGAAAATGTCTCTGTCACGGACAGCATATTGCTATGCAATGTATTGACAGGTGCTGTTGCTCAGGACTCCACTCCCCCAAGTCAGAATGCTACTAACAACTTGGTTGTTATTGATATAGATGTAAATAACTCTTGTTTCTCTTCACAGACCTTATCTGAAAATTTGTCAATCTCCTAATCTACAAATAGATATAAGTGACACAAACTCAAATTCCATTGAAAAACTATCATTTATAGCCCCAACTCCACGTAAACCAGTGATATATGATTTAACTCTTGAATCAAATGCTCATGTAAGTAATGAGAATGGTTTAACTGAAATTGCTCTGAAATCTATGAATGCCACTATTCATTCATTAGCTAGACTATTTGAGACCTTGAGCACCAAATCTGATAGACATTCTCATCAGCTAGACCATGTTGCCGCTTGGCAGCAAGAATTGTCTAAACAAGTGAATACTAAGGTTTTCCACCCAACTACCTTTTCCACTAAACGTTCAACTAGTACTCAAACTGATGGGTCTTTAAAACAAACATCAAATTCCAACATTTATGAACATCAGCTTCCTTTGATATTGGAACCAGTAATTGATTTAGTCCATAGTGATCCTAACGAACCTAATCAATGTACTGGTACTAAAAATATGAGTGAACCGGAGAAAAAAACAAATTATGCTCTTTTTGGAGGCTTTAGTATTCATGCTCCTGAACTGCCTTCTAATAATAAACAAAGCATAATTAATCCAGCGAAAAAGACTAAAAATAAAATAAAAGGCAAAACAAAATCTTCATTGCAAACAAAACTTTTGGTGAAAAATCCTACTCATCCAAGGACAGCTGCTATTGCAGTGTCCAAAGCAATAGCAAAAAAATATGTGCAACAAACTTACACCAAAAAAAACAGCCCTCACTAGCACAAACTCGACAAATAGAATCTTACAGTCCTCTTAACAAGTTGCTCGAAGCAGTGTCAAATCAGTCGCCAGAGATAAGTTCCTCTCAAGACAATTCTGATCATCAAACTTGTAATTCTGCGTCTGAAGATCAAAACTTATAGAGCGTCGTAATGAAATTCGACATGCAGTAGATGAGTACATGTCTACCATTCCTGTTCAGAAACAATTACAAACAGCAGCATTGCAAGAGCGAGTGAAAAAGTGAAAAAGGTTGATTTCAAACTTTCAACCCCCACTCCTCAAGAAAATCACCCAAGGCTCTCTGACACACATTCTAAAGAGGTCTCTGATAATGAGCATTCGGACATTGGTCAAGTGGGCTCTGTCCACCTTTGTCAAACAGCTTCTGACAATGAATTAAAAAAACTTAATACCATCTGTATTAATTAAAATTCTACATGAGAAAGAACCAGCAAAAGATATCACTCAGAATAGTGAGACAAACCAAGTTTCACTGGGTCAAGATAAACGCAGTAAACCTGTCATTTCCACAACAAAATGCCCTGCGCTTCACTCCTTAACCTTGATCTGTCGTCCCCCTCCTGTCATCAATACAATTTGAACCGAGCATCGGTACTCTCAATATTTAGCGAGTTACCCGCTCTAGATGATATAGGTTCTATTGATATAGAACAAGTTGAATTCACCGATGCCTCAAACAGATCTTCTGTCACTTTATGGTTTAACTCTTGTGTAGTTGTCAACACCATCTGGGCGGTTAAAACTGAACTTTTTGACCTAGGCTTTGTTTTTCTATCTGGACCCACCTCTTCTGATGTTAAAAACAATAACATGTTAACAAAACCATCTAACAAATCGTTACCATCAAACCAATCATCCAGAAACAAGACATGTAATTGCAGTCATCAAACTAGTCAATGTTAGCTATCTCAAGTTGACACACAAAGACTATCCATAATTAGCTGGAATTCAAGAGGATTCACGCATTTAATTAATAATGTAAGCTCAAATCTCCAGCTCCATGAACTTATCATGCTGCAGGAGACCTGGCTAATGCCTACGCCATCTTGGGACAATTACGATATTTTTCTGAATCCAGCTACCAAGGGGATCGCAGGGAGACCCGTTTCAGGTCTATTAATTGCTGTTAAGCAAGGTATATTTACCAATTTACAACTATGCTATGCACCAAATCCTTATGTACAGATGCTTACATTTTATAAAAATAACATAGTGCATGTGCTGATAAATGTGTATTGGAATCCCTCTGGGATCTATGACGTGGTGTTTCTCGAAAGCATGAATGAGGCTCTGGATTTAATATCATACGAAAAACAACCTATCAGATTAATAATAGCTGGTTATTTGAACCTACATTGTCTAGCACCTGGGAAACAAAAGAATTTGATCAGATTAATGAAGTGGAAACATTTTGTAAAATCCAGAAATCTCTTCATGTTGACCGGATCCTGCTCGACAGATCTCCCACCAAATTCAACTTGGCATAGAGGGAATAGTAGTGCGATTACAGATTACATTTATATAAACAGCGAATGGCTGCACTTAATTGAAACTTTCCAGGTACAATATTCTAACGTAAGCGACCACAATCAATTGAATGCTGTTTGGGCTGACAAATGTGGAGGGAGAAAACAGAATGTATATATAAATGGTCCTATTACCATTAACACTGCTCGTAATAGATTAATCCTGTCAGAAAAATCTCTCAAAGCATTCAAAGATTGTTATAGCTTGCGGATGAATAATCAAGAAACAGATTCTCAAGCTTCTAGCATTCCATGTTCAGATCTTATGCAGTTGTTTCAACCTGACTTTATTAGACATAAAGTCAAACAAGTGCCGCATTTACATATATATAATCATGATATTAGAACCATGAAATCACAAATTTGATCAGAAAAAAGAGCCGTTTTGAAACTGCCCAAAGCCAGCCAACCTTCTGCTCTTATACAAATTAAAACCAAATACAGGAACTGGTTGAGGAGCATGAAAGCCAAATTATATCAAAAGGACGGGAGCAATATGTTAAAAATACTGGCCTCCAATAATTTGGCTGAATCCTGGAGAATCATCAATCATGCAACAGCAGGACATCAATTAGCTGTTCAGACGAATGATGTAAAAGAGGAGATATGGATTAAATATTACTCTTCTATATACTCCAAGTCTACCCCTGAACATCTTAATCCGATTATTGAGAGAGATGATAAGATACATCTGAAGTTTGAGAGAGATGACATTCTTTATTGTATTCATAAGTCTAGCAAATCACAGGCTCTGGGTCTGGACGGATTATCAAATCAAGCTATGAAACAATTCCCTGAACTATGGGCAGACATACTTAACATCATGTTTAAAAACATACTCCATAGGCAAAAAATTCCTATCTCCTGGAAGCACTTAATCCCTATTCCAGTTTACAAAAAAGGCGATCGAGCTAACCCAGCAAGTTATAGACCAATATCCTTGCTTGATGCCCCTAGCAAGATATTTTGTGGTATTATACTGAGAGGACTGAATGAGTGGTCCAAATTAAATCTCAAGAGAGACCCCTTTCAGTCAGGTTTTGTACATGGCCTCGGAACATTACCAAATATGATTGCCATTAATTTACTGAAATCACAATATGCTGCCTGCAAACAACCACTTTATTTTGCCTTTATTGATTTCCATATGGCTTTCGATTTAATAGATCGAACCTTACTATTTGATAAATTAAAATCATTTGGCTGCCCTACGTCCTTATTGGCTTTGATAAAACAACTACACTCAGAGACATCAATGCAAGTTCGTCTCTCAACGGGCGGCTATTTAACTGCGAAATCTAACACCTATTCAGGACTCAA
This sequence comes from Ambystoma mexicanum, assembly GCF_040938575.1. Lineage (NCBI taxonomy): Eukaryota > Metazoa > Chordata > Amphibia > Caudata > Ambystomatidae > Ambystoma > Ambystoma mexicanum. Next base: position 875,248,185 of record NC_090923.1, on the reverse strand, counting down.
ACAGGGTTGTATAACGGCATCCATTTTGTTTAATCTTTTTATTTTGGATATGGGAGCTGCTTTTGCGAATATTATTTCAGATGCTCCTAAACTTGGAATACAGCAAATAGCCTGGTTACTTTACGCTGATGACTTGGTTTTGATATCCCAGACACCATGAGGACTCCAAAACCTTTTAACATCGTTAATATCCTATGTCACTAAAACAATTTAGTAGTGAATTTAGAAAAATCACAGATTATGGTATGTAAGAATTCAATGAAACCACAGAAGTTCTCCTGGATAAGATGGACCCTCTATGACAAATCCTTGAAAATTGTAAAAGAATACAAGTATTTAGGAATAATAATCCCGAATACAACAACACATACTGTATTTCTTATTAATATACAATCCAAACTGGTCTCCTTGATTCCCCAAGCAAAAATTTTGATCTATAAATTTGGGAAATTCACATATAAACATCTACATCTGTTCTATGGGCAGAAGGTAATCCCCATACTAACCTATGGTATTGAATCAATGATATATTTCACCGATAATATATGGAATAAACTAGAGGCACGTTTTTGGCGAAAAGTGCTATTCCTTCCTGATTGCACCCCGATGCCAATTATAAGATTTGAATTGGGTATAGTCTCCCTAGCCACCCGAGTCAAGTGGCGAATGTGTTTCTTTTTCAGAAAATGCCTTATAGGCCTAGAAACAAATAATATGTTGAGTGTGGTAGCCCGCCAATTAATTCTACCTAAATCTCACTTTCCAAACAAATGGCGCATTTTGGTTCTGAATATGTTAACTGAGGCAGATATTACCATCAATCCTCTACTAGAAAATCAAACTCGTGCTAAAAATAAATTTTATTATTGGGACTGGATGATAAACAGAGAAACCTGCTTAAAGTACAAGGATTTTGAGACTCACACCTTTGGGCACAAAACATGATCTTGTATCTCTTCCTATTTGCTGAAATGTCCGTCTCCAATAATAAGGAAGAAATACTTACGTTTTAGACTAAATCAGTGGCCCACTAGAGAAATTCTTGTGCGGAGAAAATTCTACCATTGAATATGAACTTCTGTAGATTTTGTAAAAATCAAACAGAAAAGGAAACCTTACAACATGTCATAATCTCTTGTCCTCAACTGAATGTTCAAAGAGAGAAACATTTATCTAAAAAGTTAAATCTTTTTCATGCTGCTGAAGATAAAGAGATATGGAACATGCTATTTCAGTCCCAAATTCACTGTATGGAAGTCACTAGTACAATTTTTAGACAAAGTATTTCCTGAAGAGAATGATGTAATTTCTTAAACTGAAATTGTGTTTTATAATTCTATATTCTATACTGTTTATAATGTTTAGATAAGTCATTGCTATTGAAATAATCATGTAATTGTATGTGGTATAATTATATTTGTTTATGTGGTTATATGGAAAAGTTAATAAGTGTAGCTGAAAAGTTGATTTATCAGCTAAATAAAATTAAAAAAACATAAAAAAAACATTAACACCATAATCGGGCATTCTTGAGAAATTACAGGCAGGTTTTCTTCAACACAAGATTCCGAACAGGAGTAAGTAATGGGTGCCATTATTAAAAGTGAAATTGTGATATTGTGTGCCTTCTGTTGTCTCTACCTCTTTAACCTCATCCTCGCACAAAGATTATTTTTTGTAGATGCACAACCTGTGACCCCTACTAAAATAAATGATGGATTATAACTGGAAGAAAGACCAGGCCGAAGAATACATAACTGAAGGTCCACAAAAGGGAGAAACAAGGGTAGTGACACAATAGGAGTTGCCTTGTCCCAAAAGGAGACCAGTAGAGATAGGAGGAGAACTAGGATATTGGGAAAGACCCCAGATGCTGATGCATGGACAAGTATACACAGCTGACGGATGGAAAGAAGGAGTGATGGGGAGCAAGGTACATGCGCTCCTAACAGTTCCAGTTCAAATAGTACAAGAAGAAAATGACAAATGCCTATATGAATGGGGAGCAAGCGCAAAGTTACTCACATGGGTGAGAATGAAGCTTGGTCAATGCCCATAATACCAATCAAAGGAGCAGCATTATGCTTCCAGAATGATGGTGCAGTAAAGGTTGGAGAAAACAAGGAATGTAAGCAGACAGTGAAAGTCCCAGGTATGAGAGTCGGAACGGCTGTGCTGATGGACCACTATTGGGCCTGCGGATCAAAGCATACATGAAACTGCCACCTAACTTGGAGGGGCATGCTCAGTGGTGCATATGAACACACCAGCACTGGTAGTACCCCAGAAGGATATCAAAGTGGATGGATTCCCCAAAATGGACAATAGAAAGAAGAGATCTGTAGAGCTGACCAGAGTAAACAGGGGAAACTATGCATCATCAAAAATGGAGGAATCTCTGGAAGCAATACCACCAGAGCATAGACTATTTAGCAGAACAGAAATATTCTTTGCATCTGTCATTCCAACAGTGCAGGCCAGCACTAACGTAAAATGGCTCCAGATTACGAGGTGGGAGCTGATGCTTATTTTTTGTGCAATTATATTGTTTTGTGTTTCATACTCCATTAATTAATTTTGAGAATGAAGAATGTTTTGATGATTTAGTATATGTTAATTGGCATGTCTTTGACCACCACAACAGTGTAAAAAATTAACCATCTATTTTAGAGATTGTATCTCTTTAGATCATTGGATATTTTCTTATACAAATTTTATGATACTGCATGAGTGAACGTTCACCTAATTAAATATTTGTATTTTTTTTAGCAGTATTGAGTGACTATTGAATTCTATTTGGTTTATCGCTGTTTCCAGGGTTGACCGGTTTGCTTTCCCTTTCCCTGGAGTTCCCCCATATCACTTGGGGAGCTGATTCTGACAATACATTTGACCGTCAAGGGGTTCAATGCAATCAAAGAAGAGCTCAGAACAGTGTGGTTAATGGTGTTACAGAATAGATATATGCTAGATCTACTAACAGCCATGGAAGGAGGAGTTTGCACCAAGATCAATTCTGCTTGCTGTACATTTGTTCCAGCAAATGACACAGACAATGGCACACTCACTAAGGCGGTTAGCAAGACATGATCCTGTTGATTTGTTATCCGCCATAGAACCTGAAACACAAATCATATTTCAGACTTCTGTCCCATGGGTGGGTAATCGACATGAGTAAAAAAAACATTCCATATTCATTTTGACAACATATCATTGTAACATTATTATCATCACAGAATACATCTCATTGACAATGTATGACATTGATTACTGGGTGGGATAATCATTTGCCTCTGTGTCTTTAATAGAATTATGACTTTCTGTAACGTATGTGTGGAAAATCTGAATTCTATGTCAAGACACAGAGGCTCGTATTATGCTTGTTCAAAGCTTACTTACCACCAACATTGCCACTTTTTCCACTAGCTTGAAATAAATTGTTTTAAATGTCGATTATTTTGACCAGTCACTGAGTGTGCTCCATAGCAATCTATGGGCCTCATTACACGGTAGGCGGCGAGCCATGGCGCTATTAGCGCCATGGCTCATGCCGGTAAAATACCGGCACCGCCTTGGCGGAAAGGGGATTTACCGCCCCATTCCAAGGTTGGAGGGGCGGTAAATCCCATTTCCGCCATTGCCCTTCCCCATTCCCATTTCTGCCCCATAGGGCTCTATGGGACTGGGGAAGGCGCTAATTACGCCACCGCAATTTTGCGGTGCCGTAATTAGCTCCGAGGTCCCTTAGCGGGTTGGATTTTAACGCCTGCAAGAAGCAGGCGTTAAATCCTCCAACCCGCAAAGGGACCTCGTAGTACGGCGGTAAGGGTTAACGGCCACCGTTGCCATTAACGGTGACCGTTAACCCTTACCGCAGTCCGTGTAATGAGGCCCTATATCTACTCCCGCTTGGGCCATAACTCATCTAATCCATATAGCTAGCATGGGTGACGCTACTGCACCAAAAGGTTTCCTTATGGCTATAAATAAGTACTGATTCACCCCTGGGGTCTCATTTCCCTGGTAATGGACTCATAGGTTGCAATGCATCTCACTGTACATAATTTAGGTTGATCTGGGAATGTTTGATAAGATATTGATCTCAACCAGGTTTTTGTCCTTTTCACAATATCAAACATCATTCCCTGAGGGGATAGGTTTTCCTATTGATCTCTAGAGCTCTGACATCTGATACTCTCTTGCACGACAATAAGCATCAAAGCATAGCCAATTTGGCTGATAACGCCTTCCTTGTCAGTTCCTCATTATCTGCCCATGATGTGAACATTCTCAGGACTTTATCCACATCCCATACCTGATCATATTTTTGTTTTGGGGGTCTATTTATGCTAACCCCTTTTAAATGTCTGCCAATTAGAGGATGTTCTCCCACTGGTATCCCTTCTATTCTCAGAGTGTCCCGCAGAAATAGCTGAGCGGGCTATGTTGATCATCCTGTATGCTTTGCCTTGTGCTGCTAACTGTGCTAGACAATTGGCTACATGAACCACATCTGTTCCAGTGAAATGTACGTTCCTTTCCACACACCAATTGTGCCAGCCTGACCAGGCTGTTCTGTATGCCTTCCCGGTCCCAGGGGCCCAGGCTTCTTCGATGATCTGTTCAGCCTTGTCCGATAATCCTTGCCTAGCCCAGGATCCCCTGAAATTGCCCACACAATGTAACTGAGGCTGCCTATCCTCAGCAGAGGATGACCCCCCCTGTGGGGTCCCTCACTACTAGGCCTAACCTTGGTAGTGCTATTGGGTTGTTGTATGCCATCTCTAGCAGGTCATGCTTGACCCCTTCAATCTGGCGTAATCAGTACCATGGATACCCGCTGTCTCCTCACCTGTGCTAGTGCCCTCAATATCATCGCGAATGGAGGAAAGCATATTCCTTGCTCGGACCCCATTGTTGCAGGAATGCATCTATCGCTTCCGCCTCCGGGTCTGGTCTCCAACTGAAGAAACAAGCAATTTGCCTGTTCAATCTCGATGCAAAAAGGTCTGTCATGCACAGACTCCATGATCACTCCCTCAGTATTCGGAAGACGCCTTCGTCCAGCTTCCAATCGCTGGATTGCCTGAGGAATCTGGAGTTCCAGTCTGCTACCTCGTTCTGACAGCCTGGTAAATATTCTGCTGTCACTGATATCCCTCTCTGCAGGCAAAGGTGTCAACATTATTTTGCTAGCACTGCTAACATTCGTGACTTCCTGTCTTCTAGTCTGTTTATATATTGAACTGCTGACACATTGTCCATCTTGAGGAGCACACAGCATCTCTTGTGTCAAAAATGTCACCACAAAGGATCCTGCTAGGAGTTGTAGGCAGTTTATGTGAAGTTTCAATTCTTGTTCTGACCATCTGCCCCCTGTTGACAGATCTCCGTATCTGGCTCCCCATCCCCACCTACTGGCATCGGATTCTATCACTAGGTCCGGGCATGAGCCAAATATTGCCCTTCAATTCCAGGCATCGATGTGGTGTAACATGTCGCTTCTATAGAGAGGGATATCCTTTGCTTGTAGGATGAGCCCCTCCTGAGGTGTTGTATATTTAATCTCTGAAAGGCCCTGTAGTGTAGTGGACCCGGGAAGATCGCCTGAACTGATCATGCCAGGTGTCCCACTAGCCTTGCTAACTCTCTCATAGATATCATATCTGATGCTAATCTGCTCCTTATCTCTTTCTTTCTTGATATCGCTCACTTTGTTCGGAGGGAGATTTAACGTTCCCTGTTCTGTGTCTAACCTGAATCCCAGAAATTCCATGTTCTGTTCCACCTGTAGGCTTGATTTCTGCCAGATTATTATAAACCCTAGCTGTTGAAGGAGGTCTAAAGTGGCTTCCACCTGTTCCTTGATCAGCAATTTGTCCTGGCACATTATACATATGTCGTCCAGATAAATAATCAGTCTGACTCCTCTTTCCCTGAGGAATGTCACTGCTGGTTTCATCACCTTCATGAAACACCATGGGGTCGATGCTAGCCCAAAAAGGTAGGCAAGTGAATGCCCAAATTTGACCTTGCCAGCGAAACCTCCGAAATATCTGTTGTTCTATTGCCATAGGTATGGTCAGATAAACATCTTTGAGATCTATCCTTGCTAGCCAATCCCCTTGTTGTAGTATGTCTCTCAGAAGGTGTATGCCCTCCATCTTGAAATGTCTGTATATTATAAAGACGTTTAGTTCTCTTAGATTTATTATCGGTCTCGTCTTGTGACAGCCTCTCACTAGGAACATGTTACTTATAAAACTGTCTCTCATATCTGTTGCTTGCCTTATACCGTCTTTCCGTACTAGTTCTCCTATTTCTGCGTCTAGTAACTCTTGTCTGCTGTGCTGAGCACTAGTCCATTTGGCCATTTCCCTTGTAGTGGCGAAAATTACCAATCTATGTGAAAACCCTGTATGATGTCTAACACCCAAGCATCTGTAGAAATCATTCGCCATTTTTCTACAAGCTTTGCTACTCTCCCCCCTACTGTGGGAGGTTGATTCTGTGTTATCTGCGCTTGCACATTCATTCTCACCTGCGTTAAGTTGATGTTGGTTATCTGTGTGTCTCCAAACTCACCCTCTTCCTCTTGAAGGGAAGAACGGGTTAGGTTTCCTTTCCTCTTGCTTCCAATGGTATCTGTCGGCGTGGAGCCTGTTGTTTGCGAAGCGGCCCCTGCCTCTTCCAGCCCTGCCAAAAACCTGTCTGCCGAATACTCTCTTTAAGGAAGCTTGGGCTTTATCAATCACTGCATATGAATTCGCACATTTTGTTAATTCTTTTATAAATGCATCTCTGAAGAGTTTCCTCTTGGTCGACGCTGCCGCCTCTGATCTGGCCAGCTCGCCAAGCTTGGTATCAATCTTAACCAGAATTGATCTCCTTCTTTCATCCATGATAGCACTATTGGCATTGCCCTGTAGATAGATTGCTCTGTGAGCCCAACCAGATAGCATAGCAGGTTCTATCGTTTCAGTCTTTTCTTTAGCTTTGTCTGCCATCTCCATGATTTTTATAAGGGGTCCAATCATGTCTAGCATTTTGTCATGGCATGATCTGTCCTGCCTAGAACTTTTAAAAATTTTTTGACATACCTCCCCATGAATGTGACCATGTGGTTGCCAATGTCTATGGTCTCCTCAATGCCTTCCGGCAGGTGTGGTCTTGGGCACTTTGCCCTCAGTTCATTTCTGGCCTCTTTTGCCAGCTGGGTTCTAAGTATTTTCTTTATGTATGATGCTATCTTAGACAGCGGTTCCCCTTCTGAGGAATGTGGGTGTATCAGGGCATCAGGGTCAAACTCGTCCCCGGCTTCTTCTTCCTTTTCTTCCATTTTCTTTTTCTTGGAAGCTCTATTAGTTTCCTCTTCTTCCTAGGATATAATCTCGACTTCTTCTGATGATTGACTCTCCCAATCATCCTCATCATATCCCTCTGAACTGTCAGAGGTTGCATCTCGCCATTTGTGCACTTTGTCTTTTTGGCTTGCCGCCTTTCTCTTGCTCTTTCTTTTCAGTGGTGAGCTGGGGAGATGGGGGGTCTCCAAGTTCTTCCATCCCTTTGGAGAACTTTATCCAGTCATCCATGATCGCTAGCTGCTGTGAGCTGTGCACCATACTGTGACCCAAGGCTTGGTGTAATATTTCCCCCATTCATGGTTGGCTTCACTTGAGCTGGACATTATTGTATTTGACCTGGGACAGATGTTCCACTGTTAGATAAACCAGGTGTCTTGGGCCTGTTTCCGCCTTTCATATATTTCTTAGGGAAGAATATAATTTATTTTGCGCTCTGGAGGCTCTGTATACACTATAAAACCTCTTTTAGGCTGATTTGCCTTTTTCAGCCACTAGGTGGTACTGTCCTCTTGGTCCGTATTGACTAACGCTGTTCTATCGCTTGCACATCATGTTTCCAGGGCAACCTTGCATGCTCTGTGCGTTCGCTGTCTATAACAGATGATCTCCTCGGCGATCCGATCGTTGAGGGCTTGATAATACTTCCATATATATAATATGTCGGACGCTCCGTTCTCTGACTTGTTTGAGGGCTTCTGCAATGTCACAGAAGTTGTAAACGAGGAGCACCAGAACTTAATTAAGTCCCCGTCGTGCTCCTCGCTCTTCCGTGACTGTTGTGCTCCCTCTGTCACTGCTTACTGCGGTCGCAGGAACGGTTTGTCCCGTTGCGACCGCACAGATAAATTAAATTAACATATGCACCCTGACACTCTGAGGATATGTTCCGCCACAACTGAGAACGCTGCACGCTATCGCTCGCTTATCTCCTGACTGCCAGTAATTGACATAAAAGCATACACATTAAACCATCATGTAAAGGTACTTAAGAAAGAGCAGGAATCAAAATGGTGGACTGGATTTATAGGGATGGACTATGGTGATTGGTAGCTAAAGTCACATGTTTAAAGTCCAATTACAGATGAACTACAAAAAACTATAAACTGATGGGACTTTCGCTTTGTGAGTTAATGCCATTGTGTTTTAATGATGCTGCTCGAACAGTAAAGTTGCGAGAAAGCATAATGCGAGCCTAAGTGTCTTGATGTCAAGATTACCACAAAACATCCAGCCCTAAGTGTTCGACAACGGGCCTTGCACGTTTCAAGGAAACTCTGTTCCTCTGTTAAAAAGCCAAAAAGCCTTTTCCAAACCCGTGCTGCCATGTTGACTGTGGCATCCTCTCCACAAGCAAGACTACCGCAGTGTAGGGAGGAGGAGGAGCTAAATGAGGTTGTGGCTACCCGTTATAACGCTTCCGGGTAGCCGTACTCGCTGCTTCTGATTTTTGTCTGAATCACAGCAAGCTCTCGTTCCCATGTCTTGTCCCCCTTGGCTGCGCCTGTTCATTTTTTGGCCTTTGACCGCAGTCTGTGTTTTTTTGAAACGCCTTGTTTCCTTGTTTATCTGCACTTGGATTGTTTACATGTTGCCGAACCCCGGAACGCTATTTGACCTGCCTTTGTCTACTGTTTGTCACCTCCTGAACTGCTTTCACGCTGCCGAACCCCGGAACATTGTTTGACTGCCTTGCCTGCCGTTCTGTTCTGCCTATTCTGTCTGCATGCTGCCGAACCCCGGAACATTGTTTGACCTGCCTTGCCTGCCGTTCTGTTCTGCCTCTACTGTTCGCACACTGCCGAACCCCAGAACACTCTTTGACCTGCCTTGCCACAAAGTGGAATTCATCCTTCTTTAACATTTTGGATTCATCACGCCGGGTCAAAAGGAACAACAACCTGATTCTCTACACTGTGGCATCATCATCACCTTACCTGAGTGAATCTGCATACCCAAGAGAATAGCGCACAAACTAGAGACTGACACCTTGCGCTCAGATCGTTAGGCGTCCTCGTTTCGTCGGGGTAGTCTGTGGACTAGAGACTGCCAAATCCCGTCTAGCCGTCCTCGTTTCTTCGTGAGTCAGGGATAGGTTGGGTTTCTCAGTAGTGCCTTCCCAGTGTCTGCCCATTGGTAAGTCTCTCTATGTTTGTTATTTGTTCATCATACAAATTTCCTTATTGTCATTTATTGTCACTTCCTGAACTTGTCTCTCACACTCTATGTTTTGAAATCTTCTGATATACGACCTTACCTTCTACAGCCACATTCTCTATGTACATCAACACCCACTGCAGTGTTCCCAGATTGGTTGCCTTGTCAACACTCCACGGTGTCTGTGTCCATCTCCAGCTGCTGCAGTAGATCCATCTTTCGACTAATTGGTTCCTTTGTAGTTTATTTTGGAAATACAAAGGGACACATTGGTAGGAAGAACTCAACGGCTACTCTTCGAGTTCTCCTACCAGGCCTCCTGATCACCAGTTGGACTAACTTGACACTTGACATAGAATTGGGAATAAAGACTCTTTACTAGGATAAACACAATGGGCCTCATTACAACTCAGACGTTAAGGGTTAACGCCGTCGTTAACCCTTAACGCCTGATTCCGATTTTAACGGCTGCTTTTAGCAGCCGTTAAAATCCATGGCGCTAACCCACCATGATGCTAATTACGCCACCGTAATTTACGGTGGCGTAATTAGCGCCTTCCCCACTCCCATTATGCCCTTTGGGGCAAAAATGGGAATGGGGAAGGGAAAATGGGAAATGGGGATTTACCGCCCCACTCACCTTGGAATGGGGCAGTAAATCCGCCATCCACCATGGTGTAAACATAGTTTACACCATGGTGGTAAAGTTGGCGTAATTACCGCCTGGGTCGTAATGACCCCCAATGCCATTTTAGGAGTATTGCAACATGTTGAACACTGCTAGCTTTTTTGATCGTTTTGCCATGGCAGCAAAGTATGCAGCCATTCCCAGTGTTAGGGATCAAGACTGCAATCTTCTTTGATGGGGTAGGTAAGCGCGTCAACATTTTAAAAGTATTGCAGCCCATAAAACAAAAGCAGAAACATTACACAAAGATGTCATGCCATCTTCCATATTGATATTAATAATGTGCCAAGAATACAAATCGCATGTAGAGTCAAGACAACAGGTTGTATACATTGTTATCATCACATTATATAAATCAGGTGGGTCAGACAATTTGAAACGTCCTGAAAGTCTGTTTCAGGACAAACCAAGAGAAAATGGAAGTTGAACCAATGAGAATCTCTAACATATCAAGGAGAGCCAATTAATGTCTCCATTCAGAAGTGGGTCGAAAGACGGGATATCCAAATTTGTTCTAGCCTAAACAGGCGATTCGTTGTAGAAAAGTTGTGCGGATCTGGCTTGACCCCATCAATCAAGTTCCCCTCGGCCACCTCTACTCCTTCTCTCATTCTAGACTGTCTGTCCGCAATTCAGGAGTGGTGTGCCACCAATGATCTCTGCCCTAATGCCAGTAAGATGGAAATCCTCCTCATCTGAACACCGGCTCCCACCTTTCCTCTCTCTCTCTCTCTGGCTGCCCACTCTGGGCTCTCGTCCTGCTCCTACCTGTGAGGTTAAGAACCTTGAAGTCATCTTCAACTCCACCCTCTCCTTCTCTCCTCACATCTCTGGCATCTCTAAAAAGTCAAACAATCAGCTGCACCTCCTCCGAGGTGTTCTCCCTTTTCTCACTTCCCCCCATTAGCTAACTGTCTCCAGAGCCCTGCTTCTCTCTAGGCTGGACTACTGCAACAGCCTCTTTCTCAATCTGCCTTTCTCTACTCTCCGCCCTGTGCAGCTAATCCAGAACAGGACTGCAAGACTTATACTTGGCTTCAAGCCCAGGGACTGTATCTCTCCAGCCCTGAAATCTCTCCACTGACTCCCTGTGGCTGCAAGGATCAGATTCAAGATTCATTGCATTGTCCACAAGGCTTTCTGGGGCCGGGCCCACACTACATCCAGCACTCTCTTCCAAAATACCTTTCATCTCGAGCCCTTCACTCAGCTACCTCCAACTCTTTAAGGGTTAGATGCGTGTCCAGGCAGAGAGTGGAAGTATATCTCTCTCCTCTGCAGGTGCCTCCCTCTGGAATGGCCTCCTTGCCCCTCTCAAACTTGAGCTGAACCACCTGAAGTTCCAGAAGCAGCTCAAAACTTGCTTTCTCTCTCTCCCTCCCCTGCTGACCTACCTGACCGCTGCTGTACCAACTGGTTGCTTGGCTACCCTCCGAGTCACACTGGGTACAAGGCTCTTTCTTGATCAGTCACCCTTGCACTGCCTATGGGCCTCCCACCACTTAGGGTGTAACTGTAACCCTGGAGTCCCTTTTCTCCATGCACTACCCAGAGCCGTGCTGCCCTGGCTACACTTATGCAGAGCATTGCTGCCCTGCTTTCCCCCTCCCATCTCCCTTGCACTTCCCCCCTCCCTTCCCTCTTGCACTTCTCGTTCTTGCACTTGCACATCTGAATGGCACAAGGCCTAGTAACATCATTTTCCTTGTCTTCCCTCTGTCTTCCCTCCCTTGTCTTGTCGCGCCTAGAAACACTTGTGTACAGGTGCGTTATAAATGATTTATCATATCATAACAATCCACGAATCATTGAATGTAACATCATAAAATGGCTGCTTATATAATGAGAAGTGGAAGGAAGTTTTTTCACAATGTTTCAAGGTGAATTTAAATTCAGGGGTGCTGCTGAGCAGCAACGAAAATGGCGGACAGAGCATGAGCTCCGGCCAAATCCTGCTAAGCTAAATATCCTTACTAGTGCCAGATACAAGAGGTAGTGTGGCACGACGCGGCCATGGGACGTGTGAGGAATACAGCGGCTGGACCCTGTGTGAATCCAACCCTGGGGAGAGTCGTGAGAGCTTCTGTAGCAGGCGGCAGCGAGGAAGTGTGGCCAAGCCCAGAGACCACATCTGTGTGCCTCGGCAGCTTTGCAACTGGAGTCCGACGCAATGAGAACCCTGCAAGGGGGAGGGGCCGCAACATCACGAGGCTCGCACTGCGATCAGCATATCAGCAGGTCACATCATTCACCATGAGCTGGCATCTACTCTCCTGCTGTGGTGGACGGAGGGTCTGAGGCACCAAAGCCTTGCAGTGCAGCGACATTAGCCCTGGCAGATCTGCTCTAGAACTGGGAAACCTGCACGGAACGTCTCACGGTACTGAACTACTGGGGAGGCGTGCCTTACTGCCGGCAGGCACGCAGCGCTCTGATCTTCAGGTGCAGGGTCGGGGGTGAGGGGAGCACAGTGGAGGACCCCAGGTGAAGTGCCCATGCCACAATTGACCATACTTGGCATATCAGCCATGTCCCATAATGCTGTAGTACAGTAACATGAGCCCTCACAGTGCTGGGTTAAATCTGTGAAGCTGGCCCGGATCATCTCATGGCACAGATCTACTTGGGAAGCATGCCCTGATGCATGTGGGCTCTTGGGCTCTCTGCTTTGCGAGTGAGAACTCCAGGGGCGTGCGGAGCACAGCAGGGGCCCTAAAGTGAAGCGTGCACCACAAGATTGGCACACTTACTTATACCTGGAAGGGGTAACACTGGTGACTGGGGAGGGGAAAAGAGCTTTGGCAGTGATTGCAGTGACGAGTGGTCTTCATGGCAGGAAGCGTACTGACCTCTGTGGGCAATATTTGGCAGTAAGCGGGCAACATGGCGAAAAGAGCAGGAAAAAAGTAGGGACCTATGGAACATGCCTGTAAGGGCCCCTAGGCTGGAAGACCATGGGAATAATGGCAAAATAAGCCTGCCCCATGATATCGCACGGACTGATCCACTGATGATAGCCATGAAAAATGGCTTTGCATCTGTAAATGCAAAGCTAGATGATATAGTGGTGAATATCAGCTCTTTACACGCCAAACTAGACAAAGAAAGCGGTCGCATCACAGAGGCAGAGATCAGGCTTGGGGAAGTGGAAGATAAGGTTAAACAACACGGCGGAGCTGGCAGCAATCTGGGTGAAATGTGATTATCTTGAGTCGTGTCCACATCGGAACAATGTGCGGATTGTGGGGGTGCCAGAAAAAGCAGTGAAAGGATCCATGGAACCTTTTGTTGAGGAGCTATTGTTCTGGACAAGGCAGTTCTCTGCACGATTCATGGTGGAGCATGCCCATCCTGTCCTTGCTCTGCTGCCAAAACCAGGTGCTCCCCCACATACTATCATCACCAAACTGTTGAATTATAGAGACAGGGATCACATCCTGAAAATGTCTAGAGATCACAGAACATTGCACTTTAGGACAAGCAACATTCACAATTTTCCTGCGGCTGGGTAGAAGTGCTGCGAAGATTTTATGATTCAGCGAAGCGCCTGCTCCAGCCTTGTCAGATCCCATGTGCCCTCATGTTTCTGGACAAAGTACAAATACAACATGAGGAAAGGGATATTTTTTCTAAGAATCCAGCCAATGCCATTCCCTACATAGAATCATCGATCCCGCTGCCCCCATGGGCGTGCCGGAATAGTCTGGGTCCTAATCAGATGTCAGTGACCGTGCCAATTGGTGCGAGAGAGTGAGAAGACTATTCATTTCCTGCATCCTTGGACAATGGAGAAATTACTCAAAGACATAATGTTCTACTGATGAGACTATGCTGGGGCGCATGGTTGACTGTCATGCAACATTGCTGTTCGCACCACACCCTTGGAGGTTCCTATTGATGTTATGGGTATACATCATCGAGCTGGGGGAGATGGTGAGGGTGGGTGAAGAGGGTGTAGGAGGGTAGATGTGGAAATCGTTGTTCTGCATATTGAAGTTGGGGGCTAGGTTTCAAGGGGATGTATGCACTAATGATGTAGGATGTGGGTGGATGAGTGGGGGGACAGGGCAGGTTCAGATTGCTGTTAAGCTGGGTGGGATGGTGGGGAAGTGATGGTGGGGATGGAAGTTGGGAGTTAGGTTACAAAGTTTGATAGGCATGTTGTTTAGTGGAAGTAGCAACTGGCCCTCTTCCAGCCGGCTATGGTCAGGTTGGAAGAGGGGCTGCGGAGACGGGCAGTATATTTGTTTTACATGTGTGAATGGCTGATTCTATTACTCTAAATACTTGGAAGAGCCATGGCCTTAATAACCCTACTGAAGCCAGGAAGATCTTAGCATATCTTGAACGGCACCATCCCATGATTGTTACGTTTCAGGAGAAACAAAAAAGAAAACAAAATGTCCTGTAGGGCATGGCACATTTACCTCTCTGATGCCCTAAATATATCATGGAAATACTGTGGAGTGAGGAACTTCAATTCTATTTAACTTGCATGTCGACTAGGTGGAAGTCCCTGCACAGCCTCTAACTTTCCCTGTGTGTGGGTGTGCTGTCCCTAGTTGCCAGTGGTGGGCCGCTTATCTAGGTGAAAGACATGGAGAGGCTATCCCATTCTGAGCTACTTCCAACAATGTTTTGATTCCCAACTGGTCTCATATCTTTCTTTTATTCGTGACTGTTGTATCAAAAGCAAAAACAAAAAATAATTCTTTTTTTTAAAGTAAGAATATAATACCCTTAATTATCCCCAACAATGCCCCGTTATTGGAAACTCTGTATGCATTTTCTAAATGCCTCAATTGACTCTCCATCACCTGCAGTTCAAGTCTAGTATACTGAAGTTCCAGGAACTGGCGGACAAGGAGGTTCTGTACATAGCTTAACCTGCCATGGCTCATACATATGGGGAGGCTGACAGGCCGGAAAGTTTCTGGCGGGTGTAGTGAGAGGTGAGAGTAGGGCGCAACCTATTACTGGGATAGGGGGTCAAACAGGGGAGGCGCTGACCTCAGATGAAGAAATAAATGTGGAGTTTCTGCCCTTTTATACAACGCTATATGCTAATGCTGACAGGTGTACAGACACTTAGCTGGACTAATACTTGGGGGGGCATTGTTTTCCCACGATTGCCTGAGGAGGCATGTTTAATCTTGGACCAACCCATGACAGTGGAAGAGGTAGTTGCAGCAATCATGTTGCTTACGTCTGGGAAGGCTCTGGGATCAGACTGTTCAGGGATTGAATTTTATAAAGAATTAAGACAGACATTGGCATCGCGGTTGCTGCAACTGTGGGAGGAATCATTAGAACTTGGTGGACTTCCCGTCCCTTTCTGAAGTGATTATTACAGTACTGTTGAAACCGGGCAGACCCCCCACATGTGATAGCCTCATGTAGGCCACTGTCCGTGATTAACGTGGGTGCTAAGGTGTTCGCGAAAATAATGGCTACCAGTGGTCGAAGTGGGCGGAAGCGGTGCTCCTATACTTTTTTTTAATCACGTTTTACTGTTCCTATACTTTTATGTTAAAAAGAACCCGTTCCAGAATGGTTTCGCTTTCAATAAAAGTTTAGGAAGAAGTTGAAACTTGCACTTAAGTGCGCTGTGCTGAACATTCTCTTCAACAGCATGCACGTTTGTTTGGGGGTTTGCATTGCACGTGGCTCGGGCATGTCAATGGGGTTTGTGGGGAGCGAGGCAAGCCCAGCAGGGAACATAGTTCCACTACTTCTTTTCGGACACTTCGACCGCTGATGGCGACCCGGCTTCTTCCTTATATGTCGCTGCAAGTGCACCCAGATCAGTTGGGGTTTATCCCCAGGAGATCCACAGCACTGAATTTACGACAGCTTTTCTGCATAATATCTCAAATTAGCCCACAAGTCAAGCCAGTTGCTGCATCATTGGATGTGGAAAAAGCTTTCGATCCAGTTTCTTGGAAATTCTTCTTTAGGGTGCTGCAGCATTTTCAGTTTGGAAATTACTTTATTGGCTGCGTATGGTTGTTATATGCTGGTCCGGTTGCTAAGGTTTGCACCAATGGCACGATATCGCAGGCCTTTAAATTGGTCCTTCGATCACGTTTGCCCTCATGATTGAACCCCTTGCGCTGTTGATGCAAATGCAGGATGGACATGGAGGTATCTGTATATCGGGGCCACCCCAGATGATTTCACTCTATGCGGATGATACCCTCTTATACATACGGGACCCAGAGCAGAATCTCGGCCATGTGATGGAGAAGGTAAACAAATGTACATAAAACTCAGCCTACAAAATTAATATTGCTAGGTCGGAATTGTTCCTGCTTACAGATGGGAAGTTGGCACCTAATGACCTTATGGGGTTTCGATGGCTCCGGCTTTGGTTTAAATACCTGGGTATAATGGTTTACAGAGTGCAACATTTGCTATATGCTGACAATCACAAAGTTTACTTGAACAGCCTTACCAACAAATTGCAATTATGGGCTGAGCTCACCATGACAATGTATGGGTGCGTGTCCATATTGAAAATGATTGTGGTTCCAAAGCTGCTGGACTATATTACTAATGGCCAAATATGGACCCGTGTATGTTTTTTACTAAGTTGCGTTCATTGGTGGTGGAATTTGTGTAGGGGGAGAAGGGGTGGCTCGGATGAGCTGGGAGAGACTTGTGGAGCCTTATGAACAAGAGGGTCTGGCTGCGCCTGATTTGGAATATTATATGGTGGCGCAAGTGCACTTCGCTGGCCACTGGAATTCTCCGAGCTCGGGGCAGTGCACCTGTCACTAGAAAAATATGGGGCATCAGCCACGGACCTCAAAGCGGTCATTTTCAGCAACTGATACTCCTGCTCCTTCGACCTGGTCTTCACAACTGAATGCGTGGGCGAAGCTGTTCTGAAGGCTAGATTTGACAGCCCCGTACAGCGATGTGGTCGGCCTGTGGAACTTCACCAGACTTCCCCATAAATACGATACAGATGTGCAGGCATCTTGAGACACAGCTGGGCAGTCAGTCCTGGGGGGGCCTGAATCCAGGAGAAATGTTTGTCACATTAGACATTGCGAAATTGGGAAATAACTCCATACAAATGATACAATATTACCGGATGAGGGCGACGGTGTGGCATAGGCATTCGTTGTTCCCACAGGATCCCGACACTCACACCTGTATTAAAGCTGTAGTGTTGGTCAGCAACACCAGGGGGCTGGTTTCCAGACTTTAGAAATTGGTTCAGGCTAGCAAAACCCCCAAGAATGTGGCACATGTAAAGTGGGAACTGTATTTGGGCCCAGAGATACAGGATGTCCAGTGGCATAAAGTCTCAATGAATGTGAAAGTCTGACTAATACAATTAAAAATGTTAAACCATTTATACTACACCCTAGCTAAGCTCTCTAGGTTCTTTTTTTAAAACATTTTTTTATTTGATATAGCTGAATTTAATCAACTTTTCAAATACAAATACATGTCAATATACAAAATATAAAACATCATGGCAAAAAACAAATTACAAATAATAATCAAACATGGGTGCTTCATCCCACATGAGAACATTAGTTCATTAGGTGTCATTCATCGAATTGAAACTAGCACATTACAAATTATAACATTGTCAGCCATTGCCCAAAATATAAAGGATCAAAGCCTTCACATCATACACTCAATTTGTGCATGTTGAGAAAATTCACTACTGCGATTTGAATTGATAGATATGAAGAGCATACTATCTAAGACCATTTTTGTTTATCATTCAGAGGGCTCACGTATGAACAATATTTTGAAAAATGTGTGACTAGATGATTTCAACGCAAGACAACATAATATTAAGTGCTCTACAGTCTCTTTAGTATCCTGTCCTGACAAAAGCAACAAATGTTACTGGTTTGCGCCAGCATTTTGCGTGTGGCGAGTACATCTCTTGTATGGCATAAATTAAAGCATATTCGAAGAAAACCTTGGCGAAAAGCTGGGGACGGGGTTCTTATCAAATAGGATTCTGTGACACGACTTTTTTTCAGGGGGAATCTATAGGAATCAGTGTTTTTATAGGTCAAACATATTCGTCTGGTCTCTATCCAGTCTAAACAGTACATTTTTGCTTTTGCTTTGTCTGGATTACTGAGTAATAACTCAATGGTAACATCAGCATTGATCAATATGCTGTATACTTCTCTCAACCATGTTTTCACAAAAGAATGCTGTGTGGAAAACCAGTAAAAAGACAGAGATCTCAAGATCGTGTCTGAATCAGATGATATTAGACACTTATGAAATAGAGCACACATACGCCAGCGATAGATTGCATGGAGCGATGTAATCCCCAATACGTATCTATCCAGGTAACAGGAGTAACCTGGGGTAAATGCAAAACGACTTTCCAAAATTTAGCTTCTAATTTATTCAGAGTCAATGAAGACCATGGTGTTTGGGTTTCGATTCCATACAATATACATGGGGTTGCTTTTTGGTTCTAGAATATGATGGCCAGTTTTATGGAGAATTTACCATACCTATGATATGCTATGGCATTTATAACAGGCCTATACACAAGTGTTTCAAGGCGCGACGAGGCAAGGGAGGGGGAACAAGGGAAGACAGACAACGATCTTACTAGGCCAAGTGTCATTCAGATCGAGCAAGTGCGTGGGAGGGGGGAAAGGGAAAAGTGTAAGGGGGCGGGGAGAGGGGAAGTGCAGTACATAGGATAATAGAATAACAAGATAGTAACGGCCAGAAGGCGCCAATTGCAGGGTAAGTGCAGATAAGTGCTGGTAGGGGACTGTAGGGCTACAGAAAACAGTCCCCAGGTACAAGGGTTGCTAGGGAGGCAGTGCAGGTGTGCAGCTGGCGGGGCCTGGGCCCGAGAACAGAAGGGTGGTCAGGTAACCAGTGCAGTATCAGCCAGCAATTCAGCAGGGGAGAGGGGGAGAGAAAGCAGAAGCAAAGAGGAAGGTTTTGAGGTGCTTCCGTAGCCGGAGATGGTCCTCTTCAAGTTTAAGGGAGGCAGGAAGGCTGTTCCAGAGGGAGGCCCCTGCCAAAGAGAGAGATCTACCGCCCACTCGTTGCTTGGAGAAGCGACTTATCCTGAGGGAGTTGGAGGCGGATGAGCGAAGAGCTCGAGAAGGAAGATATTTAGAAAGACAGAGTTGAAGATATTTCGGCCCCAGGCCCCAGAAGGCCTTGTGGACAATGCAGAGGGTTTTGAACTTAATCCTCGCAGCCACTGGGAGCCAGTGCAGAGATTTCAGTCCTGGAGAGATACGATCCCTGGGCTTGAGGCCAAGGACAAGTCTCGCAGTCCTGTTTTGGATAAGTTGCAGAGGGCGGAGAGTAGAGGCAGGCAGTTTTAGATAGAGGCTGTTACAGTAGTCCAGCTTAGAGAGAACCAGGGCTCTGGAGACAGTGAGCTTCTGGGGGAAGGAGAGGAAAGGGAGAATACCTCTGAGGAGGTGCAGCTGGTAGTGTGACTTCTTAGAGACGTTAGAGATGTGAGGAGAGAAGGAGAGTGTGGAGTCGAAGATGACCCCGAGGTTTTTAGCGTTGCAGGTGGGGGCAGGAAGAGGGCCAAGAGAGGCCGGCCAGAGAGCAACAGGGAAGGAGGGAGTGGGTGTGCCGATGAGTAGAATCACAGTCTTACTGGCATTAAGGCAGAGGTCATTTGCGGCACACCACTCCTGGATAGCAGACAGACATTCAGAGATGAGAGAGGGAGAGGAGGAGGCCGAGGGTAGCCTGAAAATGAGCTGGGTATCATCCGCATAACACTGAAAATTGGGGCAGAGAGCGGCAATGCGGTGGGCCAAGAGTGCCAGGTATTGGATGAACAGCCAGGGGGAGAGGTTAGATCCCTGGGGGACACCACAGGTAGAGAAAAAGATCTCAGAGAGGAAGGACCCAAGTTGGACCTGGAAGGGTCGGTCAGAGAGGAAAGATGTCAGCCACGCCAGAGCCTGACCAGTGATACCCAGATTATCACGGAGACAGTTGAGCAGGATGGCATGGTTAACAGTGTCAAAGGCAGAAGAGAGATCAAGCAGGATGAGGACGCAGGGGGTGTTAGAGTCGAGGTTGGAGAGCAGGTCTTTACGGATGTTCAGGAGAGCGGTTTCCGTGCTTCTGGCAGCTCTGAAGCCAGACTGATGATCAAGAAGACAACCAACAGATTCAGTATGGAGATTTAGCCGGGAGATGGCTAGTTTCTCAAGGAGCTTGCCCAGAAATGGAGTGATGGAGATTGGGCGATAGTTAGCCGGGCAGGAGGGGTCGGCAGAGGGTTTCTTAAGCAAGGGGTGCACAAGGGAGTGCTTCAGGGGGGATGGGAAGATTCCAGTGGTGAAGGAGTGATTGCAGAAATCGGCCAAGGCTGGAGCCAGGGAGTCAATGTGGTCCTTTATAGTTTTGGAGGAACAGGGGTGAACCTGCTTTGACGAGACTTTCATAGATCAGACTTGTCTAGAAACCTCGTCTGCGGAGAACAGGGGAAAGGCAGAGAAGGAGGGAGGAGGGGTGGCTGCAGGAAGGCCAGAGGGAGAGCAGGGAGTGCGGGGAGTGGGAGGATAGGAGGAAAGAGAAGACAGGATGTCCTGAGTTTTAGAGATGAAGTGAGAAGCCAGTGCCGTGCGGAGGGCCTGGGAGGGGACAGGAGAGGTAGAGACTGCAGCAGGATTGGCCAGTTCCTTGCAGATTTTAAAGAGTTCATCTGAGTTGTTAGATGCCGCAGAGAGGCGGGCTTTGATGTGAGCTCTCTTCTTGGTAAGGACAGAGAGCCGGTATTGCATTTGCAGCAAGCGTCAGGCCAGTTTGTCAGAGGATGTAAATGAAGCACGCCATTTCCTCTCGGCAACCCTACACTTGCGTTTTAGGGTGACGAGGTCTGAGTCATACCAGGAATTGCATTTGGCTTTGGGCTTCAGGCGGATTCTCATGACAGGGGCAAGGATATCAAGAGTATCAGATATGGCAGAATGTAAAGTGAGGAGGGCTGTGTCAGTATGAGAGTCAGCCAAAGGGGTAGAGGGGGGTGAGAAGGTGGCGGCGAAAGCATCAATTCACACGCGCTTCATGGGTCGGATGACCGAGAAGGTGGGTGGCAGTGGTGGAGGTGGCTTGGCCTGAGGGGTAGGGAGGGTGAGGTGGGAGGAGAGGAGAGAGTGATCACTCCAGGAGAGAGGAGTGGTAAGAGGGACAGAGAGGGGAAGGTCTGAGGAGATCAGAGCATCAAGAGTGTGCCCTGCAGAATGAGTCGGGCACAAGGGGAGAATAGTGAGTGAGAGAGAGTCGCAAAGGTCGCGAAAGAGTCCTGAGGGAGGACAGGAGGTATCCAGGTGGATGTTGAAGTCTCCAAGAAGGAGGAGTTGAGTAGTTGAGGCCAGGAGTGAGGAGGAGAGGTCCGCCCACTCAGAGAGGAAGGATGAGATCTGACCAGGTGGTCGATAGATAGTAGCCACAGTAAGGGAATGGCTTGGAGAGAGAGAGAGCCTGCAGACGAGGCATTCAAAAGAGGAGTAGGTCTGCGTAGGAGTGACAGAGGCAGGAATCCACTCGGGAAAGATCAGGGCTACACCCTCACCTGAGCGGTTGGTTCTGGGTGTGGAGAGGATTTTGTAACCGTCAGGCAGGAGTGTATCAAAGCTTGTGACAGAGCTGGCCGTGAACCATGTCTCGGTGAGGCCGAGGACACAAGGTCAAGTTCATCCAGAAGGCGGCAGATATCAGAGGAGTGCTTGACCGCAGAGCGTGAGTTTAGCGTGGCAATATGGAGAAGGTTGCCATTCTTGAAAGACTTCTGGGGAGGGGTACAGATCAGAGGTACACCCTGTGGAGGTGGTGTAGAAGGAGCAGAGAGGGAAGGGGAAGGCAAGGGAGCCAAGGAGTAGGAAGAAGAGGGAGGCGAGGTAGTCATGGAAAGGGGAGAGGGGACAGCAGGGGAGGAAAGAAAGTTGATGAGGCGCGGGAAGCATCTATCGAAGAGGTGAAGGTTGGCCTGAGGGCCTTGGACCAGGACGGTCCCATTAGAGTAAACATTAATGATGACCTTAGAGGAATGGAAGGATGCCAGGAGGGCATCCCAACGGGTGCCACCCTTAATGGGAGAAGAGGAGAAAGGGTAGAGCACAGAGACCATATGGAGGGTCCATGGGTCAGGCGAAGGCACGATAAAGAGGATGTCGGTGAGAGTTTCCTTGGAGGAGGCACTGGTGTAGGTGTCGGCGATAGGGAATCCTGGGTTGGAGACCAGGAAGTCCTTTTTAAACTTCTTCCTACCAGATGTAGTGAGGAGAGCAGGATAGTTTATACAGAAGCAGTTGGAAAAGATAGGAGAGACAGAGAGCACCATAGATTAGGTGGGAGAAGATAGAGGGGGGACACACTAGAAAGGTCACTAGTGCAGGTGGACAGGACAGCGAGAGGCAGGCAGCTTGCGCAAAGGGACAGGAGGACTCTCAGGATGAAGGGATCCCAGAATGCACATATGAACACACGGTGGAGAAGGCCTAGGTAGTACAGTGCTGCCGGTAACTTAGATAGGCAACACACATCAACACACAGTGGAACGCCACCTAAGTTTGAGATCCTAGATAGTGGGAGGAAAGGCCTGGGAAGTACAATGCAATTTTCTTTGGAGCTAGACAGTCGCAAATCAACACACGGTGGAACGCCACCTAAGTTTGAGAATCCTAGATAGTGGGAGGAAAGGCCTAGATAGTACAATGCAATTTTTGGAGCTAGACAGTCGCAAATCAACACACGGTGGAGAAACTACCAACAGGGGTGAGGGGTAGGAAGGGTGCCAGGCAGCTGGCGAACCCCTGCGGACACCTGCAGACACTAACAGGGAGCCGCCCAAGTGGGAGCTGCCCTTAGCCTAGGGCCCTTAACCGTGGGGCTGCCGGGCAGGGGGCTGCCCAGGGAGGGCCTGTAAGTGGAGAAGGAGAGCCAATCAGGGAGGGGGGGGGCCGGGCAGACAAGCGGGGAGGCGGGAGGAAGCAACATGGGAAACTGGCCACAGAGACACTGGGCTGGGGAGCAAGGGGCGCCAGAAGCAGGCAGAATATAAAATAGAGGCCCGAGGGTCTTACCTCAGGAGACTGGGCACCCACAGCAACCCGCTCAGCCCACGAGGGAAATGGCGAGCTTGGATTCAGGGGAGCAGGCACCCCAACACACGAAGGGAGACAGCCAATCAGGGAGGGGGGTGGCCGGGCAGACAAGTGGGGAGGAAACAACACAGGAAACTGGCCATGGAGACACTGGCCTGGCGGGGCAGGGGGCACCAGAAGCAGGCAGAATATCAAATCGAGGCCCTGGAGGGTCTTACCTCAGGAGACTGAGCACACACAGCAACCCGCTCAGCCCACGAGGGCTGTACAATTTTAGATTGCGAGATGGCGGTAACTAGTTTACGCTCAATGCACTCTACTTGGCCTTTTGCACACATCATACCTCTCTAGGTTCTACCCGGATGTGAAGGATAGATGTTCAAAATGCAGGAGGGCAGGGGCTGATTTACTGCCCACTGGTCACACAATTCTGGCAAGATGTAGCAGAAATGTTAAATGAGATTGTAGATATACCCCCTATGCTGTCCCTTCCTAAATTCCTTATGGGTGATATTGGAAAGGTTTGACTTTGTGCTGGTTCTTTAATAATGCTTGCATTGCTGAGAAAAAATGCATATTGAAATATTGGAAATCCAAAACAGCTCCTGCATGCTCGGAAATGGCTTAAGGAATTAAAATACACCAAAAAAAGATAAGAGGGGTACGCGGCAACGGTTGTGGTGGCATGCAGACCAAAGGACATTTCGAGTCTGCTTCGCAGTTATCCATCTTGCAGAGGAATCGCATTGATGCATACCCTGGATTGACAGTGACATTTATACTGAAGTTTATCTCTGTTAATCGTGGTGATGATTAATGTGCAATTCATGATATGGCCTGTATGTGTCATGCAGACGCTACCAATACTTGTGCAATGTAATACACAACATGTCTGTCAGTTTTCAAAATAAAGGTTAAAAAAAGATATATTTAAATTCATATTTGCTGATTGGACAGACTTGGTTGCTCCATGGGTGATTCTATATAATGCCTAGCCTTATTGGCCTATCCTATCCCTTGTGACCATTCTAATGACTACCTTGTGTGATCTCATTGTGGGATCATCTAGTTTCACACAAATTTGTTTGGACAGTTGACATGTTAAGATGTTTCATATACAACTCGACAGCTGATTAGTTTGGCCCCTTTGGTTATCCTGGGGTGGGCTGCTGCTGTCATGAGTACCAATAGAGTTGTGACATGTTAAAAGCGTGGCAACAAAAAATAATACTTCACATCCTTTCCCATGAGACCTAAAAGGTTGACACCAATTTACCATTCTCACCCATTTGACTGTTCAACTGACAGTTAATATTGCGACTTCAATTTGGAAACATGTTGCTCTTCTAATTCCTTTCTCATGATGTGCCTACATGACTCTCACACACCCCATCTCTCACTTCCCCCCTCACACCTGTCTCTCTCATCAGGTGCTTCTCGCCGTCGTATTCTCCATTCACATCAGCAGGGGAAGCACGGCAGGCGGGATACCATGTTGGGCGGACCTGCCTCTTTTCGCCCTCTTCCGCGTTGGCGGTTGCCATGGCGCATCCTGCACAGCCGGCGGTGCCAGGATACCAGGAAGTACCGACAGCCCCAATCGCTGGCCGCGTTGCGCTCCACGTAACATGCGCGAGCGGTCACGTGATGCGTCACGTGACACCGCTCGCCGCTTCAAAATAAGCCGGCAAACAAGACACTTTGCTTCACAGCTACTTCTACGGAGGACTGCCAGGCGTTACCTTTTGCTTCTGTTACTCTCCTTGCCTCGACCTTGGAACGCTTCACTTGGACCTGCTCTCAGATTACCCTTGGACTCTGGCGTGCTCTCTGATCTTCCGGACATCTGACACCTGTTTGTACTCTGGACTTGCTTTTGGATTACCCTTCTGTTTCTGCAAACCTCGGATTGCTTCAAGTTTTGCCACGGATCAAGTCTTGCTCCACCAGGTGCTTTCAGGAGTGCCAAGTACATCATCTCAGCCTGCTGTGGGTTCCCCTGCTGTCTGCATAGGTTTCTTACCTATACTCCACCCCTTTTAGGTAAGCTGGTGTCACTGCATCTTGTTTGCTCCCTCTGCCAATTGCCTTTTGGGTGTTTCCTTGATTATAAACCTTTGCCTTACAGCACTCAGGGGTCCTTCCGGCGTTCCCGGTACCAGGCTGACGACGACACTCCCACTTGTGGCCTCAAAGATTGCTAGGGCAGTATTTTACATTCTGCTCGAGCGGTACTTGGGGACGGAGGCATTACATAACTGCACGACCATCAAGTCGGACCCATCAAGTTAGAACAGACTGTGAAGCCTTATGGTCGTCCAGTTATGGATGTTTCAGCTGGGGTCCGTGTGACTGCCTTAATGCAAGCAGTGACATCACTAAGGACAGATATGGCAGATGCTACCACTGCCCTCCGCACTGACCTGGCCACTGCCACCACTGCACTGAACCACCGTCTTGATGCCATCAAAGCACACGACATCCCTTACCTGATGACGCCGAGTTCGGCGATGCTGCCCCATCCCAAAACCCGATTCCCGTCACACCACCCACGCTGCCAGCCCCGTCTGTGGTGGTTCAGACCCCATTTCCTCTAGCAGCCCCTGAGAGGTATGAGGGGATCCTTTGAAATATCGCACCTTCATAAATCAGTGCAAACT
This sequence comes from Ambystoma mexicanum, assembly GCF_040938575.1. NCBI lineage: Eukaryota > Metazoa > Chordata > Amphibia > Caudata > Ambystomatidae > Ambystoma > Ambystoma mexicanum. The sequence continues at coordinate 875,222,225 of NC_090923.1, read as the reverse complement.
GCATTTCTTGTGCCGACCCCAGGCTTTCACTGATCCGGTCTCTAAGGCGGCTTTTCTTCTCTCCCATTTGTCGGGTGTGGCAGCCACGTGGGCTTACCCATTGTTGGAGGGCAACCATCCTGCTCTGTATGATTTCGAGTTATTGACCCAAGAAATGGCCAAGGTTTTTGACACTAGATATAAAGCCCAATCCAGAGACATGGAACTCCTAGATCTTACTCAAGGCCGGTGTAACGCTCACCTGACTCCCAAGGAGGCGCTGGCCTGGTTCGCGCTGCTGTGACCTCTTCTAAGGTGATGCTCAGGGTTCGGAAGATGGACTGGACCGGGCCCCCAAATCTGGCTTGTCTGGCTCGCAGAAGTATCCTTCTGTAGGCGAAAATAGGGGATTAACTGTCTGCGGGGTAATGCAATCAGCCTCCCACTTTCCCCTCTCACCCTCCTCGAAACCCTTCTGTGATTCCTCGTAGCGTCTCACCTTAGGGTCTGGAAGGACGAGCTCTCCATCCTGCTTCTGATGCAGGGGCGCGTTGGTATCCAGTTACTTCACTGGATTTTCGGATTGGTGAGAACCAAACTTGCTTGTCTTTCAGGTAAGTTTTTTGATAAGAGGTTTCCCTTGTGTCCATGCATTAATGTACTAATGCTAGTGTCTTTTTCCCCATAGGGGCCGGGGTACGGAATGCCGGGGAACAGGCACCGACCCGAGATGAGAGGTGAAATCCTTGTAGAAATCAGGTAAGTCTTTAATGAGAGTTTTTTGGTAATGTCTTTTCATTTGCTCATTAACGCTGATGTCTCTTTTTCCCCTTAGGGGCCGGGGTCCGGAAATGCCAGGATGCGGCGCGGACCCGAAATGAAGAGGGAATGAATCAACAGGTAAGACTTAACATGGAGATTAGCTTTCCTTATTCCCTCCTCTCTCTCACCTTTTGTTCTGGTCTTTTTCTCCCTAGGTGCTGGGGCGTGACTGCGAATCCGGATGATCGCTGCTGAACATGGAGGCGCCCAGTAAAGGTGAGTGGAATGCGGCGCTGCAGCGATCGACGCAATGAGCTTTTAAATAAAAGTCTTCCTTTTCAGGATTGTCGGCGAGATGTCTCTGGGATGCGGATTTAGCAGGTAAGGACTTTTCCTTCTTCTGTTCTCTTCTTCTCTTCCTTTGCAGGTGATCCAGGATGCTGGCAGGCGTGGCAGAAGTCAGGATGCAGGAGCAGACACGGTGAGCGTCCAGCTGCTAGATGCAGAACAACGCGAAGCATGTGTGGCTGTTCGGGTGGGGTTTAAATAGCCTTGGAAGAAGTTCCAGGTATGTATCCTTCCTCCAAACAGGTATGTACCCTTCCCTGACCACGCCCAGATGGTAAATTTGTCCCACAGGTAAAGTAGTTCCTTTCAGGCCTCAAGGAGGCCGGGATCCTGCAGCATGGTCTGCATCAGGTAAGTGCACCCAAGCACATCCATAATGAGCCTGGCGTCTATGGCGCCAGGACTGATGTCTTTTATGAGCCTGGCGCCATAGGCACCAGGACACTGTCCAAAGGGCCCCTACATGGGGTTGCTGGGTCCTTCCTTGGAGACTGGATGTCCGCTTTCGGGGATGCAGGGCTTGAAACGGCTCCCCGGGAGCGGGCATCATGACAGCACTCCCCCCCAAGGCCCCTCCCAAGGATGTTCCCTCTGGGGGTTTTGGTTTGTCTGGGAAGAGTCGGTGGAATTTCCTGACTAATCGAGGTGCATGCACATGGTCGCTGGGTTCCCACAACCTCTCCTGAGGTCCGTACCCCTTCCAATCAATTAGGTAGAACAGTTTTGACCTAAACATTTTTGAGTCTAAAATGTTCTTCACTTCGAATTCGGGCTCCCCATCTATTAGAATAGGTTCTGGAGGTTTGAGTAGTCGGGTTCCGGGTACCACTGGTTTCAGAAGTGACACATGAAAAACAGGGTGAATTTGCATACTAGCTGGTAAATCAAGTTTAACAGCCACTGGGTTAATTATTGCGGTAATAGAATAAGGTCCCAGATATTTTGGGTTAAAAGTTCGAGGCCCTTTGAGTGGTAAATGTCTGGTAGCTAACCACACTTGATCCCCAATCTTCACTCCGATGTAGATCAGCATTCTCCTTGTATTTTCTCTTGGCTTGTTGTAAATGCGTAGTTGCCTCTTTGAAGGCTTGGGTAATTGTAGAATGCAGATGTTCTACTGCAGGCATTCCGAGGTTCTGAGGAGAGTTAAGGTTTGAGGTTCGAGGGTGATGCCCAAACAAAGTATAAAAAGGACTGTGGCCAGTTCCAGAGTGTACTGAATTATTATATGCGTATTCGGCTATCCAAAGAATGTCTTTCCAGTTGCTTTCAGATTGCTGTAACATACAACGTAAGTATTGCTCAAGGGTCTGATTTGTCCTCTCGGTCTGACCATCGGTCTGAGGGTGGTGACTGGTCGATAATCTTACATCGATCTGCGCCATTTGACAACATTTGCGCCAGAAGTGGGAAATGAATTGGCTTCCCCGGTCAGAGATTAGTATAGATGGGAATCCATGTAGCCGAACAATATTTTCGAGGAATTCTTTGGCTAGGACAGAAGCTGAAGGTAAACCTTTCAAAGGAATAAAGTGGGCCAATTTGGAAAACAAATCCACAATTACCAGAATAGTATTGTACCCCGAACAAGGAGGCAGGTCCGTAATAAAATCCATTGATAGGGTGTGCCAGGGTGCTGGCGGTATGTCTAGAGGTTGAAGGAGACCGGCTGGTCTTTTCTTTTGACTTTTATTTTGGGCACAAACCCCACAGGACATCACAAAAGATTTAACATCTTTTCGCCAAGAGGGCCACCAAAATTGTCGTTTCACCTTTTCCTCTGTTTTGGCAATACCGGGGTGTCCCTCTATTAATGCATCATGATAACCGGAAATAACTAGTTTTTGTAATTCCTTATGCGGCAGGAATAAGCGTCCTTGAAAATAAGGTAAACCATTATCTATGGTAAAGTCTGATCCCTTTTGTATCCAATCCTGTAAGGTTGTAGGGTCCAGGAGTTGTTTCACTCTGGCTTGAATGTCTTCAAGCGTCTGTAACGAAGTCATGCCTAGAATCCTCTGTTCAGGAATTATTGGTACTGGTTCTGAGTTTGTATCAGATTCTCCCATTCCAATTCGGGATAAGGCGTCTGCTTTGCCATTCTTGCAGCTAGGTCGATAGGTAATCACAAAATCAAATTCAGCGAAAAACAAAGCCCATCGGAGCTGCCGTGATGACTGAGCCTTGGTGGTTTCAAATACTATAAATTCCGGTGATCAGTGATCACTGTGATGGTATGTCGAGCGCCAAGCAGATAATGCCGCCAGGCTTTAAAAGCGGACTTAATGGCTAACAGTTCTTTGTCCGTGATTGCATAATTAACCTCGGGTGCCAAGAATTTTCTGGACCAAAATGCTACGGGATGCAGTTGGTTGGTTTCGGGATCTCTTTGGAACAGGACAGCTGCCATGGCTAGGCTGGATGCGTCAGTCTCGACGACATAAGGGAGATCTGGACGCGGGTGTTTCAATATAGGTGCGGAGGTAAACTTAGCTTTTAAATCCTGAAAGGCCTGCTCGGCTTCTTCAGACCATTCAAAACGTTTATTTTTCCTCAAGAGTGCAGTAATGGGTTGTACCACGCGTGAAAATTCCGGGATAAACCTGCGATAGAAATTGGCAAAGCCGAGCATGCTTTGAACCCCTTTTACAGAGCTAGGTGATGGCCATTTGAGGATGGCATCCACTTTTCTTGAGTCCATTCGGACTCCTTTGGGTGTCAGGATGAAACCTAGAAACTTGACTTCTGTGGTATGGAAAACACATTTCTCCAATTTAGCAAATAGTTTGTTTTGGCGCAGTTTTTCAAGTACTGCCCTGACATGTTTTCTGTGATCAGATTCCGAAGAGGAGTACACCAGAATGGCATCGATATATACGACAACACAAACATCGATGAGGACATCGGACAAGGACATCATTCATGAAGTATTGGAAGGCAGCCGGCGCGTTACACAATCCGAAAAGCATCACCTGGTACTCGAATAATCCGTATTTAGTACGGAAGGCAGTTTTCCATTCGTCGCCTCCTTTAACTCGTACCAGATGATAAGCCCCCCGGAGATCTAACTTGGTGTATATGCAAGCGTCCTTCACCTGATTAAGGAGTTCAGGGATCAGAAGCAGAGGATAACGGTTTTTAACCGTTATCTGGTTCAATGCGCGGTAATCAATACAAGTTCTAAGGTTGCCTTCTTTTTTGGGCACGAAGAACAAAGCCGAGGATGCCGGGGACTTTGACGGGCGAATAAAACCATTAGCTAGGTATTGATCCAAATATTGTCTCAAACGCAGATTCTCAGGTTCGGTAAGGGCATAAATCCTGCTACAAGGGGGTTGTGTACCGGGCACCAGATCGATTTGGCAATCGTACGATCTGTGAGGAGGTAACGTGTTGGCCTGTTCCTTTTGGAAGACGTCCTGAAAGTCTTGGTATTCCAGAGGTAGTTGCATGGAGGCAGAGGTTACAGATGCTAGATTGATCTTCAGGTTTTCTGGGTAGCAGGTTTGTGTACAATCCGGGAAGGTTATTCTCTTAGCTCGCCAATCAATTTGAGGATTATGTGTCTCTAACCAAGGGATTCCAAGAATAACCTGAAACTGTGGAGCCTTGATTACATCAAACACAACACCCTCCCGATGGCCGTCGGGACCAATAAGAGTCACCTCAGTAGTGGAATGTGTTACCGTTCCAGAGGCAATTTCAGTTCCATCGACTGTGGTGATGACATCTTTGCTGGTTTTAGGACGGAGAGGGAGGTTAATCCTAGAGACCAATTCACGATCCATATAGTTTCCAATAGCCCCACTATCGATGTATGCCTTTATTGCATGCAACCGCTTAGGCTGTTCTGGATCTGCGAGAACCATTGGCACAATGAAATGCGAGGTCTGAGAGTTAGTTTTCAAGCTCGGCAAGCGGACCCCTACACTTGTCGGGCGGAGTCGTTTCCCGAAACAGAGTCTTCATGGTTTTTATCAGCGGCTCCTACCGCCTTTCGGGGCGTTTTTGCCGGGCAATCTCGTAGAAAGTGTCCAGAATTCCCACAATAAAGACATAATTTTAACTGCCACCTCCTTTCACGTTCCTTTTGAGTTAAGGGTCCTTTAACCCCTCCAATTTGCATAGGCTCAGAGACATCAACTCCCTTGGGATTAGCATGTGTCTTGACCAACACCCGGGTCTCAAACCTGGACCGATCTGCTTTTCTGTTTTGAAGTCTGTGATCCAATTGGACCACTAAGTCTATATACTCTGTGCATTCTTGGGGCGGATTTACAACTTGGTCCAAGACATCTTTAAGTTCTCCGCGTAGGCCTCGATAAAACAACGTGACTCTTTTATCCTCTGGCCATCCCGTTTCCACAATTAGTCTATTAAAGGTTGCAATATAGGATAGGAGGTCCTGATTGCCCTGTCGCAGGGATAGAAGTTCGTCATCCAGAGCCTGCCCCTGAGAGTGTCGAGCAAATAACCTTTCCATGCTTGCTTGAAACCTTTGAAAATCCCGGAGAATCGGGTCATCTTGAGTAACCAGTGGAACTGACCAATCGGCAGCGCAGCCGCTGAGATATGACAATACAAAGGCTACCTTGGTCTGATCATTAGGGAAGGCCCCAGGTCTGCATAGGAAGTGCAAACGACACTGATTCATGAATACGGCGAATCGTTTGGGGTCCCCAGCAAAGCGTTCGGGTGGGGCCAGCGGCATGTTTCCAGGTAGATTAATCTGCACAGGGTTACTGGAAACCACAGGAGCGGGGTTCCCTCCGGAACCGGGTAGAGGAGTTTGCCCAGCTTGACCTTGCAAAATCTGTCTGGCCAGGTCATCAGTTCTTTCCTTTGATATTATTAATTCCCTCCTGATGGGGGGCGTGGCTAACCGCCATGTAGAGTGGACGCGTCTTCGGTGAGCTCCGCTCGATGGGTAATGATAAGCCGCTCTACGGGACACCGAAGCTTCATCTGAACCCGTTGACACATCACGAGAGCTACTGAAGCCTGGGAGAGGTCCCGGGGCTCCCCACACACGAGGGTTGCAGCCCTAGAGACCTAAACGCGGCTCGCGAAAACCCGCGTAACTCGAGGCCAAGATGGCGGCCTCCTCCTGCTGAGCCCGGGGAGTCCTGCGCTGGCCCAGCGATCCGCGGAAGCGGCGGACCTTCACTGCACTTCGGAGAGGAGGAGTATCGGAGAGCGGCCGGGAGGAGTCCTGCCGGGCTCGAGACCAGCCCCGCTAGAAGCAGGTGCAGCGGGGGCGCCGCCTGGGCCGCTGGGGTGCGCCGTCGGCCCCGCGGCGGAGACCGGCGAAGATCAGAGACCAGACCGGACCCGCCTGCTGAGGTGAGGGAGGTGAGAGGGGGACCGGTCTGGGTGCGGACGCCGGCTGCCCTGCCCCGCTCCTGGACTCGACCCGCCATCGGCGCCGCCTGCCTTGCCGGGCCTGCGCTGGGGCCCACAATACACCTATATCTCAGACGGCGCTAGCATTGAGGCGGATTGAAAGCGCCCCGGGAAGACTGGGGGAGCTGGCGACGGTCCCCCCGCGGTGCAGGACCATGCACCGCCCCATCCGGGAGCTGGGAGTAGGGGCGCACCAAACCCCTTCACATATTGAGGCCGGGACCACACCCGGGGCCGCGACCTGGAGCTTTTGCCGTGGAACCCGTCCCGGCGCCTGAAGTTCACAGAACCGCAGGAATGTCTGGCCTGGATAGATCAACGGGAAGGGGAGCTAGGTCCAAGCAGCGACAGACCACCCTGGACGCTTACACAGCCAATGAACCCCCCGACCCCGGGTGTCCAGACACGGCAACGGCTAGTAAGGAAACAGGCCCCACCGTAGCGCCAACTGAACCCAGCAACACCCAACTCCTGGAGGCCATCACATTATTCCAGGCAACAATGGTGAACAAAATTGATGCTGTGGCCATAGATCTGGGCCTCCTACGCCAGGACGTCCGCTCCCTAGCGGGCAGGACCGAGTCACTTGAGACCCAGGTACGGGAAAACACTGAAGCTAAAACCCAGCTCCTGCACGATGTGGATGGCCTGCGGCAGAGGGTCAAGAACCTAGAGGACAGGGCAGAGGAGGCCGAAGGGAGGGCTCGCCGGAATAACATCCGACTGCTTGGCGTACCGGAGGGCATCGAGGGCCCAGACCCCACCAACTACATAGGGAACCTCCTGCTGCAGGAGATTGGAGCAGAGAAGCTATCGCAGGGTTTCTCCATCGAAAGGGCACATAGATCACTCGCCAAGAAACCTCCACCAGGCGGCCCACCTAGGCCTATGATAGCAAAAGTACTAAACTATAGAGACCGCGAGATCATTCTAGCATTCTCGCGCTCAGGGGGTCAGATCCTGAGGAACTCAGCCAAGATTGCGATCTACCCTGATTATACCTTTCAAGTACAGATGGACAGAGCTCAGTTCATACATACTAAGGCCAGATTGAAAGCTGCCGGAGTGAAATACATGCTTTTGTACCCCTCTAGGCTAAAGGTGATATATAAAAATAAAACCCACCTGTTTGACACCCCGGCGCTGGATCGGGACTGGATGGACGAGCAGCAATTACCGGACATTGAAGACAAAAGACGTAAGCCGCATTGAACCACCCTCCACGACTGCAAAGGAACGGTTCTTACCCCAAGTGCACAGCAACAATAAATCGAGCCCTATGAGCAGCTGAATTGATCTTACTACGCGGAACACCAAAGCAACAGCCCCCTCAACCCCCAGGAGTTTTTTCTTCTTCAGGGTACATTTACCCGCCCGTAGGGCACCCGAAGACCATGCTTGGTCTCAAGGAGCGGAAACGGGACAGTCATGACGGGGATCGCCCCGTTGGACCAGTTCTATGTTGGGGAAGTTTATTAGGGGGGAGGGAAATACAGGGAAGTTACACCCACGTTGGGACTTTTGAACAAAAAATACCGAGACCTCAGGATGACCTCACTACAGACGCACCACTAACAGGACCCCGATTGAGACAGTGGGGGAACATTGGGCACACTCACGCTTATGGCTGAAACAATTAAAATAATGACGTGGAACGTCAGAGGCATGAACAGTTATGCGAAACAACGCCGGATTCACACATATCTGCGACGCTGCAAGGTCGGAATTGCTATGCTCCAAGAGACACACCTAACGGGGGAGAAACTGAAGGCGCTAGCCAAAACATGGCGAGGGACCATGATCGGATCCACCTATTCCTCATACGCAAGAGGGGTCCTGATATGGATCGACCCGACCGTCCCCTTCAGGATTACGAGCACCAAGACGGATGACGAGGGGAGGATGGCACTTGTGCAAGGTACGATGGAGGGGAGAGACCTGTGCCTGGTTAGCACTTATGCACCCAATCACGACGCCACCCCCTTCTTCCACTCCCTATATTCCAGACTAGGCCCTTATGTAAACTGTTTTGTGATTTGGGGCGGTGACCACAACTGCACCCTTGACCCACTTAAGGACAGGTCCGATACCAGACACTCCCGCCCATCCCCCCCGGCCAAGATACTGTCCAAACTGATGACCCAACTATCACTCTGTGATCTGTGGAGGGAACTAGACCCGGAGCGACGAGAATACTCCTTCTTCTCCCCACCACACAAAGTCCACACCAGGCTGGACTACATGCTGGTCAGTCAGGAGCAGCAAGCCACCTTTCGTGAAGCACAGTATTTACCTAGAGTATTGTCAGACCATTCCCCCTTGATTGTCACGTGGGAGGTATACCCGCCCAGACCCCTGGTCCCCACGTGGAGACTGCGGGCCGAGGCCCTGCTGGATGCTGCCTTCCGGGATCACATACAAGACAGCACAGACGAATACTGGCAAAACAATCTAGGCAGTGTAGACTGTATTAGCACCGCATGGGAGGCATATAAAGTGGTCATGAGGGGGGACATGTTGGCAGTGGGAGGAGGGGCTCAGAGATCCATTGTGAACTCCCTGGTAGACGCAGAAAAGAAGCTGGGGGAGCTGGAGAACAGGGTAGACGTGAATCCCGAGTGTCTACAGGAAATAATCAAACTGCGACAAGCCTGTCTGTCCCACTGGGAGACACTGGGGAAATTAAATTATGCCAAACATGTAGAAAGGTCACACACCCTGGGAGATAAACCTGGCAAACTCTTAGCTTGGCTGTACAAAAGGGAGACCCCTAGCACCCCCATTTGCCACATACGCAAACCTGATGGCACCACCGCGCACACACAAGCAGAGATTAATAAGGTTTTCTCTGAGTTCTACCGTGACCTTTATTCCCAGACCCCTCCCTCATCCGACACCGGGATCGAAGACGCCCTAGATTGCATTAAGTTACCCAGGCTAGACCCACAACGGGCTGAAGCCCTAGACGAACCGATTACCCCTGATGATGTGAAGGCCATAATCAGAACACTACCCTCCGGAAAGGCGCCGGGCATGGATGGCCTCCCTGGGGAATTCTATAAGACATACGAGGAGACCCTCGCCCCCCTGCTTGCACAAGTATATAACGAGGCTTTCGAGCGAGGCTCTCTCCCGAACTCCATGAGTGAAGCAATAATAATTCCCATACTGAAGCCTGGTAAAGATGGGACAGATTGCGGGTCGTATAGACCACTTTCTATGTTAAATGTCGACAGCAAAATACTGACGGCACTGCTCGCCAATAGACTACGCAGAGTGATTCCCCTTCTAATCCATCAGGACCAAACGGGCTACGTGCCCGGGCATTCTATTACCGAAGCTTACGTAGGTTACACCACATCATATATAGCACCGAGAGGAAATCCCAGAAATACGCCGTAGCGTCACTTGACGCCACCAAGGCCTTCGACTCGGTTAGATGGGAGTGGTTGTATGCCACCATGGTCAGGATGGGGATCGGACCCGCCTTCCTTAAATGGACTAAACTGATGTACACTAACCCCACCGCCAGGGTTCGCACCAACAAGACTTATTCTGACAAATGGTCCCTCCATAGAGGCACACGGCAGGAATGCCCCTTATCCCCCATGCTCTATATCATAGCTGCAGAGCCGGTGGCCGCATATCTTCGTCAGGAATATGGTGACGGAGGCATTGAACTAGACGGGGTGTCACATCTCATCTCCATGTATGCAGACGACATGCTACTCTACCTGCATGATCCCGAGCTCCGTCTGCCCTACATCCTGGAGACATTAGATTGCTTCCACACACACACAGGCATACAGATAAATAGGGATAAGTCCTGCCTCTACCCCATCGCTGCACTGTATAGCGAGGAGTACGGATCCCTGCCCCCACTAGACCTCCAGTGGCAAGTAACATCCTTTAGATACTTGGGTGTTACCATACACCGCAACCCGTGTACCGAACACATCCTTAACACGGTTAGGGCAAAGGACGCTCTTGCAAAATCCATGGAATTTTGGGGGAAGCTCCCTCTCTCTGTGGCTGGGTGGGCGGGACTCCTCAAAATGGTAGCGCTCCCACGCCTTCTACACTGCTTCACTAACGTCCCCTTCAACATCCCCCCCGCTTTTTTCAGAGACCTGAACAAGCTCTGTAGGGGATTCCTGTGGCAGGGGGGTAGGGACAGGGTGGCGCTGACATTCTCCAAAGACCCTATGAGAAGGGGGGATTGAAAGTCCCCAATTTCGAACTGTATTACCTGGCTAGTCAACTGAGGCACGTAACGCACTGGATGGCTGATGAAGCCACCACTGACACCCGACTCCTCCAACCGGCCCTGCCGCGACTGCTACTCCGAGACCTACTTTGGGTCGAGAAGGGGGCTCTTCAGCATCACCCTTACCTAATTAAACTTGGAACTCAGCTCTGGAAGCGAGCCTGCAAGGCAGTGGGGGTGACAGACCCATATCCCCCGCAGATCCCCATTGCGGCTGTCATGGTGAAACCTTCATGG